>NW_022681457.1:40332934-40975850 GCF_009764315.1 Trachypithecus francoisi | reverse complement strand
TCTACAAGCCTTTTTGGAATTCACTCAATCAAACAAAAACAAAAAACCACACCCACCAATTGTGTCAAGACAAGCTCCTTTGGTCACCTGGGAGACTACTGTGCAATAACATCATCAAGTTTATTCTATCATCCATACTCTTGGTTTATTTACCCAAAGACTACATTTTCCTGCCTTGGAATTAGTCTTTTACTTGAGACCATACCATACTTTGAGAATATTTTACTAGAAGAAATGGGGAATGAGAGACAGTTTTAATTTCAATTTTAACATGTCCTAACTTTATGCTTCCTCTAAATTCTGCTGGAAGACTGGAATGTTTTATGTTTAGGTTATCTCTCTTTTTGTATTTTATCTTTCATATTTTATCTATAGGCCTGGAATTCTCCCCAGTGAGATTGTGAGTTCATTACTTGTCCTTTCTATTCTCCATACTTCTACAGCTAACAGAGGTGGTGAACTTTTTTTCACTATATAAAAAGACTCTTCTTTGCTCTAAACTCTAAATGTTTCTTTAGTGTCCTTAAACTCCTAATAGTTTTTTCAAGGCCCTTCTAGCATTCAAAAAAATTCTCTCACATGTGTTCCAGATCCTACGTGCCACCTATGTTCAAAGCCAATGTCGCGTGTTTTAAGTTTGGGTGACGGCAGGTTCCCACTTCTTGCCACCAAATTCTGCTCTGATTATCTATTACTGTAAGAAAAATAATACCAAAATTAGCAAATAAAAACAATAATCATCGTATTCTATATCATGATCTTGTGAGTCAGAAATTTGATCAGTACTGAGGCAATTCTTTGATTACGTTGGTGAGTTTCCCTGGTGGTGCTCATCTGGCAGAGGCTGGTTTAGATGGTCAAATATGGCTACTCCCATAGCTGAAGTCTTCACAGGAATATCTAGAAGCCTGGCTTCTTCTGAGACTATCCACCAAAGTACTTACATGTGTCCTATCTAGCTTAGCAGTCTTAACATATAGAACTTCTTGTGTCAGTGTCTCAGGGCTCCAAAGAATGTGTTAGATCAGATCTGGGTGAAAACTGAAGGCTTCTAATAACCTAGCCTTTGAAATTTCAGAATGTCACTTCCACTGCTTTTAATTGGTCCAGTAAGTCACTCCAACCTAGATTCAAGGTGAAGAAAAGTATAGTCTCCCTCTCACTGGGAGAAGTAGCAATTTGCAGCCATTTTTAATGTACCACACATTTCTACTACACAGAATCATTTTCATAAAAACGCGTAATGTGATATGGGCTTTTGGGCATCTTCGATGTGAAGGTTGTTTTGAAACTAGCAGTTAATTCTACAATGAATAATTTTGTTGTGTTTAAGATTCGTATCAGTAGTTTTCATGAGGAAATTCCTTGAGTCTTAAAATAACAAGTCTGCAAATACGTGTTTAAAAATAGTTTTCTAAATATTTTGTGTGTGTAGTTATGATTCTGTTCTGAAGTGCAGATACATCTTTGGGAAGATAAAGTGTTTTTAAGAAGTAGGTAAAATGGTTTTGTTTACAATTAAATTTGGGAAAATTTTTCACATTATGAAAGTATTTTACATAAGGACCTCATCAGGGGCTACAAGGTAAATCTATGAATTACTTTGGGTGATAAGATTGTCATCTGTAGTAGAAGGCAAAAATGGCCCAAATTTTTACCCTTCCAAAATCCATGCCCTTGCCATGCAACTTTACATTTACTTCATACTTTTTTTTTTTTTTTTAATTTCCTCTACTCTGGCTCTGGTCTTAGCAAACACAAATAGAAACGATAGTTTGTCAGTTTTGAATCTGGGTCTCATGAGTCGTTGTGTATGTGCACATATCCACAAGAATATGCTCAGACTAGCTTGCTGGAGAAAAAGTGAAATGTGGAGCATAGCTGAGTTGCCCAAGTCACTCCGACTATAGTCAGCCTGGCTTAGCCAACAGTCAGCATACCCTCAGATATGTGGGTGAGTCTGACCCCTAAAGAACTCCAAGCAAAGCCAAGCCTAAAGCACCAGCACACAGACTCATCAGCTAAATGAGTACTATTATTTGAAACACTTACTTTTGAGATGATTACTCAGTAAGCATTATTGTAGGAAGATGTAACTGATTCAGAAGTCGGTATGAAAGAGATTTTAAGAGGAAAGTGGACAAATGGCAAGGGAGCCACCATAGAGAGCTAAGATATGATAACCATGTTATGCAGTTGCAAAACATTTGGTAAAACTCTTAACTGCTTTAACTAAAATAAGGTAACTAATGAATGTTTATCTTGGCACAGAAATTTCCAGGAAGAATTGGAAATAGCAGTGGTTTCTTATTAACTATATGCAAAAATGTACCACAGTAAAATGATGAGCTCAGAACAGTGCTGAGAGTGTGCAAATACAATTTAGAGGAAAGATAGTGGGATGCGAACCTGCCAAATTGGAAGGTAAACTATTTCTCATTTCTAGCCTCTCCTGCTAGACATGGCCTCAGGTATAAGGTCAAATAAAGGATGTGGATGTGGACCACTTTACGATGATCTCTTAGAGGATTAAGTAATTAACAGTATATTCCCTCACCTGGACAAAATGTAACCTCTAGGAACTGAATGGAATGGTTCCCTAGCAGTATGTATAACCCAAGCACCAGAATCAAGTTGGACAGACATCACATAAGTAACTAAATAAATAAATAAATAGTGTGTCTTTGGAGCTTAATGTGGACTAGATCAAATGTTTAAAATATACTCAGTAGGTCAGGCATGGTGGCTTATGCCTGCAATCCTGGCACTTTGGAAGGCTGAGGCAGGCGGATGGCTTGAGTTCAGGAATTGGAGATTAGCCTGGACAACATGGCAAAACTCTGTCTTTACAAAAAATATGCCAGCCAGTCATGATGGCACATACATGTAGTCCCAGCTACTCGGGGGCTAAGGTGGGAGGACCACTAGAGCCTGGGGAGGTTGAGGTTGCAGTGAGTCATTACTGAGCCACGGCACTCCAGCCTGGGTGAGACAGGGAGACCCTTTCTCAATAAAAGTAAATAAATAAAATAAATACATTCAACACTCTGTGTGTGTGTGTGTGTGTGTGTGTGTGTGTGTATGTGTGTGTATGTGTGTGAAGATTTTTGCTCTGTAGCCCAAGCAGGAGTGCAGTGACATGAACACGGTTCACTGCAGCTTCAACCTCCTGGGCTCAAGCAATCCTCCAGCCTCAGCCTCCTGAGTAGCTAGGACCACAGACTCATGCCCCATGCCTGATCACACTTAACATTTTTGAGAGTTGCACTGGCAAAAGAATCAACAGGCTAGTCTACAATAGACTGAGATTTTTCAAAATATAGAGAGTCTTCTAGGACCCCATACTTACCGGATGAGGAGCAAACTTTGACCCTTATTGAGCATATTTGCTAATGCTGCCTTAAAAAGTGGCAAAAGAGTTCATGGAAAAGAAAAGATAGTCCAGAGGGTAGAACTAAGAGCTATAGAGAATAACAGAAGGGGAAACTCTTCATAGGTATGAGAATTGGACCTAAGAGCATTCTCCATCTCCAGAATAAAGGACCAGATTATAATTTCCCAGCGTAATTTTAGAACATTTACATGAGTGACTGCCATAGAGCTTCTCATTCTTTCCTTTTTCCAATGATAGTACATTATTGCTTTTAACCTACCACTATTCCACTACTGTAAGTTGGATGTGGGTGAAATAGAAAATTTGTCTTCTTTTGGTTTGTAGGTTGCCAGGTCAGGAATAGCTATATTCAAATTGATATAAATCACAATATCCTGGAGTTGGAGCTTATGTGTGATTGGATGAGGAGGTGAGTATATTTTATATAAGGGAGATAAATGAATAATTCTGTCCATCAGAACAGACTAGGGTCTTGCAAAGTGGCTCAGATTCTTCATTTCTCTGGATTCACATTCTTTGACACACAAATTGTTGATGACCTTTCTCTCCGACACTTAGCTGGATTGTGAGTCTAGAATTCAAGAAGCCTTTGAGTTTATATTTTCTCTCTCTTAATCCTTTGCTATCACCTTGACAACATACCCAGTAAGATGGGATATACCTGGGGGGTAGTCAGTGTGCCAAGCCAAGTTCAGCCTATATCAGCAAAAATCCAGCTCATCCCCATACACCTGAATGAATCTAGCCAAGACCTAAAAATTGGCTACACAAACCCAGTGAAAATGATCTCCTGCACTAGTCTACTAGGTAGACACTTATTTTTTAAGATATTGATATTTAGCTTATTTATTACTTAGCACTTTTGTGGCAATATATATTTGATAGATTGCCTTAAAAATTTTATATGACATATTTCAGTTAAACATAAAAGTGTAGGTAATCATAGAAGTAAAAACTGTATATCCCACCAAGTTAAGAAATAAACATTCCAAGTACTTTGGAAGTTTCTGGTCTGTATCATTCAATTTCTCTTCTTTTCTATACTCCAGAGATAATCACACTTGTACATTTTTATTATTCTCAAGCATTTTAATATTCTACTATGTAGCTATTTTTCTATAAACAAAGCATTGTTTTTTATTTAAAAAATGTATATAAAGGTAACATTCATTATAACCTGCAACGGCTTTTTATATTCAACATTAGATATTTTAACTTTTATAATTTTAAAAAACATTACTCTGGTTCCCTCATTTTCACTATTGCATTGCATTGCTTTGTATAGGTATGCCACAATTTATTAAAGCATTTTCTTTATGTGAATATTATGTTGTCATTTTAGGTCATTGGACATCTTTTTGTATACTGGTTGGATGTAGAAATTTTGTTTTAAATTTTACATCCCACAGGTCTGAGGAACTGAAACAATGAAAAGTCCTTACTTCAGCATGTATTTTATTCATGGTTTAAGATTTGTATCATATATTCATCTAGAAAACACTAAATGTAATACTGTTCATGTTGGCATATTTCATACTTCATGCAAAACTGGTAAAGCTCACATAAACGTGGATTGGATTCAACCACCAGGAACATTCAGAAAAATTTTTGAATAATATATATTTAAATATTTTCTATACACTTAGTCAATGCACTATCACTCCTGGAAAATACAATAATTTGCATTAATTTTTCACAACTTAAAAGAGACAAAATATTCTTCTTAGCAAGTCACTTTTTAGTCCTTGCTGGTGTATTAGTCCATTTTCATACTGCTATGAAGAAATACCCAAGACTGGGTAATTTGTAAAGAAAAAGGTTTAATGGACTCACAGTTCCTCATGGCTGGAGAGGCTTTACAATGACGGTGGAAGGCAAAAGAGGAGCAAAGTCACGTCTTACATGGAAGCAGGCAAGAGAGCGTGTACAGGGGAACTGCCCTTTGTAAAACCATCAAATCTTGTGAGGCTTATTCACTATCATGAGAACAGCCCAGGAAAACCCATCCCCATGATTCAATTGCCTCCCACCATGTCCCTCTCACAACATGTGGGGATTATGGGAGCTACAATTCACGATAAGATTGGGTGGCGACACAGCCAAACCATATTAGCTGGGATCATTGTTCTAGGTCTGAATTAGAATACAGAATATTTTATGGGAGATTGGGTAACATTCTGTACTAAGAAGTTAGTATTATGATATAAAGTGTGTAACGAAGATCTCTTAACTGGATAGTTGTGAAAAATTATAATAAAATCACACACTAAATTTATTATTCAGAATATCTCTTAGTGATTGAATATGAGGATTGATTTTCTTAAATAGATACAAACATGTTACTTTCATGTGTACTAAGTGAGATGTCATCATTTCAATAAACTCAGAAACATTAAAGGCACTGTATCCAAACAAAATTTTTGACCTCTGCTCTCCATGATGGCTGTGCCGCAAAATGTCAGCCTTATCCTTAATACCAAAATACTTATTTTGAAAATATTTTCACTTCACATCATTCACTATTAAGGGGAGTTTAATTTTCAAGTGTGTGCAAATCTAAACATCTAAACAGACTCATATTAAATAGTCATGTAGATTATATTTTGTGTCTCAAAATAATACTATTAGAGAGGATTGAGACTTGTAATTATTTTTTACAGACCAAAGACTGACCTAATTTAACTGTCCTTATTTTTAATTGTAACACAGTTCCTATTTCCATTGTTATAATATCATTTACAAGACTTAAGGGTTTATAAGAACTAAAGAAATAGTTCACATTAAGTAACTATCAATAATTTCCTTAGAAAATATTTTTATAATAAGAATGATTTATTCACTTTTTGATGAAAATGATGTATAAACATTGAGATTTTACTCTGTTCGAATGTTGTTTAATGGTTACAACTTGCTGTACTCTGTCTTGATTCAATTTTAGAGCTGTTCGTGTTTTTATATTTAGATTTTGCCTTTACTTCATCTACAGATTTCAATATAATAATGTGTCTGAATAATTATTGCAAATAATTGAGCACTAACTTAGTCTGGAAGTCCTCAGTTTTCAGATTTTACATATTTTTAAGTAATATTTTCTGTTTAAAAGCTAAACTTATAGCAACCATGTATGTTTGTTTTGCTTTCATAATTAATGATATTAATTAGCAAAGCAGATTTTCAAGGTTTAATATAGTGAACTAGTCTCTTCATATCTTCATTTAAACTTGTTTTTTCTTAAGTTACAGATGATCCTGCTGTATTTGAGGTTCTTACAATTATTGCTTTGCAACAAACAACTCCAAAAGTTAGTGGCTTACTACAACCTAAATTTATTATTTCTCACAATTGTGTTGGTTGCCTGAGTCATTTTCCTACTGGTTTCGACTCGGCTTACTCATGCAGCTGCATTCAACTGCAGAGTCAATAAGTGCTAAGCTCAGCTGGAATGATTGAGAGAGTTGAATCTGTCTCCAGTTTTTCACACTAAAAGAGGCTCTGTTGTTTTAATATCATGCATGACGTCCTCAGGATTTCAAAATGTCCGGGTCAGCTATGGAATTTGTGGGAGTTCACTAAAAATAAAAATGTGGGTCCTCTTTTTTAAAAAGTAAGAGTGTAAAGATGACGATAGCAGAGCATTAAACCAAGTGCAAGTCCTTCTAAGTACAGATCCCTGTCAGACTTCATGGTCACATGCCCCAAAGCTAGCCCTGGAAAAGGGCAACAGTTAAAGTTGTAAAATATCTTGGAGTCTTGGCTCTTAGATCACACTACTTCATATCTGACACATTTTATGGCAAGACCAGCACAGATTTAAATGGATAGACCAGGATGGCAAGAATCTGTGATCATATTTTGCATTCTACCACAAAAGATGTTTTAATTCTGCCCCTTCTTATATCATCTACTCACCCTCAGCATTTTCTCCATTCCAAAAGAAATAATAATCAATGTTTAAATTTTAATTAAACTATTTAATAAAATCAAATGCATTCTACCATTTTAAAACCTGCTTACTTGATTTCCAAATCTTGATTAACAGTGAGGGAAGACTGAAAACTAGAAAATAAATAAAATTCTAAACACATATATAGATTGACAATAAAAATATATTTGGAAGGAAAAGGAAGTCTTAAGCAACCATCAGGTTGTATTATGAGACTACATAGAGAAGGCTACCAGATAATTTACTATGAATAAATGCATCTGGATGAGTGTGTATGAAGCTATTCCATTTCAATACAACAAAACAATGTAATCTCCAGATCAAGTATAAGCCCCTGAAAAGCACAGACATACGGTATAGCTCAAATGAGAATTATACTCCAAGGGTGCAAAATAGACCAGGTTGTCAACGTGCACTTCTGACTTGGTGTTAAAAGGAACCAGTTTGCTTTAAAGGGAACAGAGAAGAAAGGCTTTGTAAATCAAAAGTCTTTAAGAAACTGACAAATCTGGGGTGCTGCTATTTTTCACTGAGATCAACCTATATATATATACATAGGTTGTATATACATACATATATATACACACACACACATATATATATAGAGAGAGAGAGAGAGAGAGAGAGAGACAGGATCTTGCTCTGTCACCCACACTAGACTGTATTGGCATAATCATGGATCACTGTAGCCTCGAACTCCTGGGCTCAAGCAATCCTCCCATCTCAGCTTCCTGATTAGCTAGGAATACAGGCACACACCACAACACTTGGCAGTATTTTTAATTTTTTTTTGTAGAGACGTGGTCTTGCTATGTTGCCCAGCGTGGTCTCAAACTCCTGGCTTCAAGCAATCCTCCATCCTCAGCCTCCCAAAGTGCTAGGATTAGAGATGTGAGCCCCTGCCTGGTCTCCCTCATGTTTTTAGAGCAGCTGTGTTGAGGTCCCATTGCTACAATTAGCAATGAAAGGCTGTTTTATAATTTTGAAAGATTCCATCCATTTTACCACCAACATTTAGATGTTTTCAGTTTAATTTTAATATTGTCTTTCTGATTTATTAACTTATTTTTCAATGCCTTCTTCTAAAAGAAACAGGCCCTAATTTTCTCCAACAATTCTAATCTTCCAGTAACATTCTATCACAACTTCTCTATGCTCTCATTCTAAATACCCATCGTCTTCCTTTTCTAATGTCTAAAAACATGTAGGAAGGTAATTGTTTTCAACTCTTATAATTGTTGCCTACATCTAATTTGTACAAGATCGAATCATTTGTTTAATAGAAAGGACATGAACATAATATATTTTGTCGTAAACTATAAGAATTGTGTATTAATCTGTTTTCATGCTGCTAACAAAGACATATCTGAGACTGGGTAACAAAGGCAAGAGGGTAATTGACTCACAGTTCAGAATGGCTGGGGAGGCCTCAGGAAACTTACAGTCATGGCAGATGAGGAAGCAAACATGTCCTTCTTCACATGGTGACAGCAAGAAGTGCTTAGTAAAAGAGGGGAAAGCACCTTATAAAACCATCAGATCTCATGAGAACTCACTCAGTATCACGAAAGCAACTTGGGAAAGACCCTCCCCCGTGAATCAATTACCTCCCACCCGGTTCCTCCCACAACACGTAGGAATTGTGGGAGTTACAATTCAAGACGAGATTTAGATGGGGACACAGTCAAATCATATCACATTGGTTGGACCTGTTACTAGAGGGAGTAAAAAGTTTAGTAACAGAACTGCAAAAGGTTTCCTGGTGTCTTCCATTAGGAGCCACCGGTTTTTGTTGTTATTGCAGTTTTTCCACTTGAGAAAGAAACAGTGAAAAAGCAAAGATAAGCAGAGATGTCGGTTTACAACTTCAGGGTAATTGAAGGATTCACCCATTCTGCTGAGAGTGCAACAAAGAGAAGAAAACCCATTATTGGATGGGGGCAAAGAATCCAGGGAGAGGTCAGATTGGCAGAAGTATGGATCTCACAGCACTGAAGGCAGACATGAGACAGGGCTCCCCACAGCTTAGGACAGAAGGACTTCTTCCTTGCCTTGCACTGATCCTAAGTGAGGCTGAGGACATTTAACAACCTGGGCTTTGTAGGAATTTTCAGCTTTCCAGCTGCCGTTTGATACTGCCAGACTGCACTATGTTAATTAAACTCTTCCTACAATGTGGTGATTATGGAAGAGGTCTGCCAATGTCCAGCAAAGTGTGCATTCCCAGGAAGAGAGGACAGGGGCTCTGCCAAATGATGAGGGGAAATCTAAACACCAGGACCCAGGTTTTCTAGAAAAGTGTTCTCAAAACAAGATTAATGGCATCCTGTGCTTTCAAATAAAACAGTGAATTCAGTCTCTAAAAAGCACTATCTGTTGCAGATACCTTGGAGTATCTACAAATTTATTAATTTATTAATTAGAATTGTTTCAAATAACCCTGAGTCTCCTGCCAAGGACATCCGTAAAGAAGAGTAACAGAATGTGTTCCTCTGCAGGAATACACTGCCTCTACACTGCCCTGCCTTGGATGGTGGTGGTTGGCATGGGAAGTTGCATTCTAGCAATGGAAGAATACAATTCAGAAGAATTTGTGTAAGAAGATCCCATTTTTTTGTGAAGTAATAGCAAAAATGACTTCTGTACATGTCTACCACATGTCTGCAGATAGATGATGACAGTGATAGATTAGAGAGACATGATTGATATATAGATAGGTAGATAGATAGATAGATGATAGATAGATAGATAGATAGATAGATAGATGATAGATAGATAGATAGATAGATAGATAGATAGGTTTGTTTTGTAATTAAATAAGACTGTAAGAAAATAAACTAGTGAATATGACCTACGGCAATGGGTTGGAGGTAGTATAGAAAAAGGGAGGTGGCCAGGAACAGTGACTCATGCCTGTAATCCCAGCTCACTGTGTGGCTGAGACAGGAGGATCACTTGAGCCAGAAATTCAAGTCCAGCCTGAGCAACATAGCGATATCCTCTCTACAAAAAAAATTTTAAAATTAACCAGGGGTGGTAGTATGTGCCTGTAGTCCACCACTCTTGGGAGGCTGAGGTGGGAGAATTGCTTGAGCCCAGGATTTCAAGGCTGCAGTGAGCCAGGATTATGCCACTGCACTCCAACCTGGGCAACAGAGAGATAACAAGAAAGAAGAGGAGGGGGAGAGGGAGAGGGAGGGGGAGGGGAGAAGAGGAGGGGAAGGAGAAGTGAAGAAAGAAAAGAAATAAGAAAGAAAGAAAGAGAGAGAGAGAGAAGGAAGGAAGGAAGGAAGGAAGGAAGGAAGGAAGGAAGGAAGAAGAAAGAAAGAAAGAGAGAGAGAGAGAGAGAAAGAAAGAAAGAAAGAAAGGAAGGAAGGAAGGAGGGAAGGAAGGGAGGGAGTAAGGGAGGGAGGGAAAAAATGGAAAAAATAAATTTCTTTTTAAAAGTTGTTAGCATATATACTATTCAATTTAAATTTTGTATTTATATAAGATTATGTTTGCATATATATTTGAATAGAAAATTTAAAGTTCCTCATATAGTTTGAAACGTTTATTGTTAAAGGAAGAAAAAGTTACTTCTGCACTCCTTTCATGTTAATTCCTGAGCAAGGAAATATCTGGGCAGTAATTAATATTTAAGATACATGTGGTCAAACGCAGGGATTCATGCCTGTAATCCTAGCACTTTGGGAGGCTAAGGCGGGGTATCACTTGTGGTCAGGAGTTCGAGACCAGCCTGGCCAACATGGTGAAACCCCACCTCTAGTGAAAATACAAAAATTAGCTGGGCATGGTGGTGCATGCCTGTAATTCCAGCCACTCAGGAGACTGAGGCAGGAGAATCACTTGAACCCAGGAGGCGGAGGTTGCAGTGAGCCGAGATCGCACGACTGCACTCCAGCCTGGGCAACAGAACAAGACTCCATCTCAAAAAAAAAAAAAAAAAAAAAGATACATGTATTTGGGCCAACTAAATGTCAGGCATTATTCAAAGTGTGGGCCTAATAGTCTCCTTCCCCGTTACTCCTCTAAATGCATCATAAGAGCAATGAAGTAGTGGGATGCATCGCGGGCTATGAACAAAAGGCTTCTCGTGGTGAAACCAACTCTAGCAAATAGTAAACAGCAGCAGTAGGGATGGAGAACACTTTCCTGGTAGGGCAAGAAAGACAAAGGAGATATTTATATATCCATGGTGTAAATGAGAAAGATGAAAATGTGTCTAATAATGTTCTGTACACAAACACAGTAGACAAATTTATCTCATGACATGGTTTTAAATATAACATTTTAAAGATATTACTTGGTTTCAACAATTTTTCATTTTCTTAATACATTTACTTCTGAATAAGGTAAATCAGGATCAATTCTTTGCACAAGTAATTACAGAGAAAGTCATTCTTCTCAAATGTGTATCCAGCTTATTTCATTCTCTTCCTATTCTCTACTTTGCAGTGGAAGATGCCATGTGACCTGTGGCCACCCTGTAAGAAATTAATTTGATGTCAGGAGCCCAATACTATTGTCCTTTCAAAGGCAAAGCTCCCAATGAGATCAATCAGAGCTTTCCTCCTGATCTAGGGGACTGCAGTTTTGTCCCAGTGCAGGAGAAAATGTGGGCAAACATAGTAACTGTTCAGTCATCATCCACCACTCAACACAGTTAGGAGCATTTGAGGCTGTTTAACTCCCACTGGGATGGTGGCCTTAAATTCCCAGAAAAAATGCTGGGTCCTTTTTACTTCAGTATTTCCACAGATACGTTCTGAATTTTCATGAATTCTGCCAATCCTAGTTTGAGGATTAAATCAGATACTTGGCTGGATGTGGGAGAGTGGGAATGGGGACAACTGGGGTTGATGGAAGGCACAGAATGAAGGGAGACAATGAGCATTTGACCAAATGAAAAATTACAAGGGGACATGGCAAATAATTTCCCTGTGAATATTTTTCTATATGATGTATGATTACTATAATGAATACAATGCAGAAACAACAACCTAACCTAGTAAATTATATTTTTATTCCCTAAAGCATGTTTAATATACTCTAAGCGTAACTTGGATAATATGTTATTCAAAAACAGATATATTTACTAGAAAACAAACTGTTTCAAATGTAATATCTGAATTATTGCTTGAATCATTTCACTTTAGTCATATAACAAAAACAGCAATCATATTACAAAGTATTCCAGGACTCAGGTTTTGCTTTCTAATTATTATTCTGTTAAACTAATTACTAATAGCTGCTTGTTTTGTTGTTGATGATACTTTATTCACTATGCATAAAAGAAATACTTATTGACAGGATTTTCGGCTTATATTTTCCTCTGAGATTTTATCTTTGGCTTAAAAACCATGGCTGCATTTACATTCTTTAGTTTCTATTGAAGGTTAGAGTAGCTCATGGAATCTTTTTGTGTGTGTGGTAAAATCATTTAACATGAGCTCTACCCTCTTAACAGGTTTTGAGTGTATAATAGAGTATCCTTAATTATAAACACAATGTTGTACTGCAGATCTCCATAGCTTTTTAAACATGAATTAAACTTAAATAATTTATTCAACAAAAATCATAGGCAAAGAATGAATATGATGTGATATAAACTTATAGGAAGTTCAAGTACAGACAAAACGAATTTGTGATGATAGAAATCGGAACAGTAGTTTCTGGAGGGGAGGGCTGGGAGGTTGGCAAAGAGGTGAGGAATGACCAGGAAAGGAGATGAAGTTTGGTGATGGATATGTTTAATATCTTGATCTAGGGATGTTCCCATGGATGTATATGTTAAAAATCATCATGCAGTACTTAAGATCTGTCCATCTTACTTTACACTTATTGTATCTCAATAAAATACCATGAACAAAACACAGAGATGGGAGGGAGAAAATGAAAATAAAGAAAGAATGGGAATAAATTGAAGCAAGGCTCACATCCCCAAGAAGGGAAGAGAGGACAGGACAGCGTAAATGCACTTCCAGATCTTTACATCGCTCAGCTTGTGAAAAATGTAGAACTGCAAACCAGGCCTAAGAGATCCAAGAGGTAAAATACCCTATTGCAATAGGATTCATTTCTTGACAATGATGAGTCAAGTCCTTCCCCATCATTTCCGTGATTCCCTCAAAATCCCAAATGTCTTTGCAGGAAATCCTAGGAGTTAATTAAATAAACAAACAGAATCTCTCTCTTTTTCAAAACCACTATCTGAATCTATAAGAGCATAATATACAAAAAAATCAGAATTTCAAATTCTATTTTAAATCTTTAAAATATGCTGTCCATATTTTCTATAGAATATGCTGATTGGTGTTCTATATTATTTTGTAGTTCCAAGTTCAAAAGCCCTCAATCTCCCACCCCCCAACACACACGCACATACACACACACACACACACACACACACACAGTGCTGCTGGAAAATATCTTACTGGAGAAAAGACACACCAATTGCAAGTACTTGGGAAGATACAGTTCTGAAATTGAATATAATTATTCATTAGTAATCAAAGAAAATGAATCTTAGGCATCTAGTTCATCTCCATGCCATTTCAAGATTTTTCTGTCCATTAAGATACCCACGTAGAAATATAAACAAACAATATTGTATTTTATTAGTTCACATTTTAATATGACATTTATATTCCATTTTCTATTTCACTAGTTGTCATGTATATTTCTATTGTTTTCATATTCCTTCTTTTGCCAATAGTGTTTTTCTTAATAAGGTTTTTCTTATAAAGTATTTCTTACAAATACAGAGCTTCTAGTATCTGCAATTGCTTACTAAATAACAGCAGGGTTTCTCCATTTCTCATGACAACCAAATGCCCCAACACATTTCCCAAAGGACTTCTAGGGGATTGTACATCTAGTTGAAAACCATTGCTCTAAATCAATTACACTACATCTATTCGCTACTATGGCTAAATCATTGATCTAATCAATTACAACAACTAAGTTAAATTAATGTGAAAGAGAATTCCTAGAATTTCTGCACCTTCCTGTTTTCCTCTTGCTTTTAGCCTAAGAGCCTTGACTGTAATGGGAGAAGAAGCTTCTACACTCACATTTGACTTTCTTTGACCTCACCAAGGTTAATGCTTACTATTACTAAGCACACATGTCTTGCCTAGGAAAATCATCGTTTGCATTTGCCGTTTCATTTTTTTTCAGAGGTAAACGAGTCATGTACAGGATTTATGAGTTTATGTGTAATCATAAAATATGAGCCTGGAGATACTCTTACTCCCTTAACTGTGATTTTAATAACAAGAGCTAAAACTTAAAAGGACTGCAGACTATTGTACCAAGCCCTGCTCTAAACAATGTTATAGATATTAATACATTTAATTCTCATAACCTTCTGGGGAAGTTGTTAATACCATTCCCACTTTATAGATTAGGAGACTGAGGCACAGCCTAATGTCACACAGCTGGAAAGCAGTAGAGTGAAACTGAAAACATGGCAGTCTGGTGCCAGAGTCCACGTGCTTAACTAATTATGTTACACTCTTCCTATGTACATGGGGAAAATGGAGTGGAAGGGATAGTTATGAACTAGTTGTTTGTCTAGAAGCTTCAGAATTTTGTTTTGTTGTTTTCATTTTTAAACATCAGGTGATGTAATTACTCCTTTCTTCTCTATTGGATTTCTCCTCAAATTATTGCTGTTGTTTTAAAATAAGGTCCAGAGCTCCTAACACAGAGAATCCATGGAAATTACCCTCAGCTTGCTGGTACTGGGTATGGCTCTGACTTAGAATTATGTATACAGCTTGACAGAATATGCATTGGCACATTGTGTTTCTACTCATAAATCTTGGCCTTCCACTTTTCTGGCTTGAATTAAATTATCCAATGAATATTTTTATTCTCCTGATGGTCTCTACAAGTGGATTTATAGGTACTTAGGAAATACAGAATTATTATGAATCAGAAATTGTAGTACTCTAGGTTATAAGTTCTGTGAGGGCAGATAATGTGTTTGTCTCAGCACTTTGTCTCCTACTGCAATGCCTGAGATCTAATAGATGTTCAATAATATTATTATTATTAAATAAATGAATTAATAAATGATAGGTAAGATTTGATAAAACCTACTTGATTTGAATTTGCTTATCCTGACACTATTGCTCTGAATACTCTCTGTTCTAAGTCAAATTCATTTCACCTTCCATCACTGTTAAGTTTCTAAGCTGATCAGCATTCTGTGGTTCTCTGCCAGACATGATCCAACTTATCATGCCTCACAGCTTCTGGAATTAAACATAGAATCAAATTTCTATTGTATTCACCTTTTTATAATTGCAAAGTATTTTTTCATTATATTGAATCACTGTTTACTATCTGCTTATAATAGAAATAAAACTATTTAATAATCATGCTGCATTTTAAACATAGTTTTCCCTCACAACAAAGTTCTACCTTTGGAGAATAAGTTATATATATATATATATATACACACACACACACACACACACACACTTACATACATACACACACACATATAATTATATATAACAAAATTTTAAGCTAAGTGCTCAAGACTGTTTTCTTCATTTATATAATTTTCATATGACAAACAATATAAAGTACTTAAAAGTCTATAAAACGTTCATTGTACCATTAAATTGGCATACATTTGTAAAAGTTTACCTTTCATTGCAATGATATGTCAATGTAAGACGATGTGATACGCAGCTGCTACAGAGATTGTACTCCATGGCATGAATTTGTTGGAGATCATAAAGATTTAAAATGACAAGCTAATTCTAATAAAATATGTGCATAAGACAGTAAAATGAAGTGAACTAAATATATATTTGTTATAAAGAACAATTCTTTGAACAATATAAAACAAGCTTAGAAGAGCAGTATTTTAAACACGAGTGTATTTATAACCAAGAAACTTTATGAGAACATGGTATGAAGTGATACGATGATTGAAAATATGGAGCTCGGCCGGGCGCGGTGGCTCAAGCCTGTAATCCCAGCACTTTGGGAGGCCGAGACGGGCGGATCACGAGGTCAGGAGATCGAGACCATCCTGGCTAACACGGTGAAACCCCGTCTCTACTAAAAATACAAAAACTAGCCGGGCGAGGTGGCGGGCGCCTGTAGTCCCAGCTCCTCGGGAGGCTGAGGCAGGAGAATGGCGTAAACCCGGGAGGCGGAGCTTGCAGTGAGCTGAGATCTGGCCACTGCACTCCAGTCCGGGCGACAGAGCGAGACTCCGCCTCAAAAAAAAAAAAAGAAAATATGGAGCAGGAGTGACACCAGATCCATGGAGTAGATCTAGAAGTTGGATACACTTTTCACAGGACCCAAGAACAGCTTTCCAGTTGTTATGATCCTTTGTCTTTCTAAAGGGAAATCCAAATTTTACATGAAAATGAATACCTCAAGGCCAGACACAGTGGCTCATGCCTGTAAACCCAGCAATTTGGGAGACTAAGGTGGGCGGATCACTTAAGTTCACAAGTTCGAGACCAGACTGGGCAACATGGCAAAAGCCTGTCTCTGCAAAAATAAAAGTAAAAAATTAGCCAGACATAATGGTGCATGCCTGTAGTTTCAGCTACTTGGGAGGCTGAGGTGGGAGGATGATGTGAGCCCAGGAGGTGGAGGTTCCAGTGAGCTGAGATCATGCCACTGCACTCCAGCCTGAGCAATAGAGCCAGATCTTATCATATGTATATGTGTATGTATATGTATATGTATATACCTCAAACCAACTATAAAGAAAATTCCCATCTGAGGAATAAAGTAAAACCAAACATTGATTCTAGTATAGGAAGTCTTAGACTGGCATACAGAACAAGAAACCAGAGTGCCTAAAATCTCGAGAAGATACTAGTAAGTATTTGTAATGGAGAAATTTTAAATAATGTGTATGATTTTTAGATAATTGCAAGAAAATTTTTAAAGGTAACAAAAGAATGAAAATAGTAGAAACATGTCATTTTAGTATTGTGGACCATTGCTAGTTACAACTCTCACCTTTGTCAAACTTAAAATTATAACATAAGACATTTATTGGCCAGGCGCGGTGGCTCAAGCCTGTAATCCCAGCACTTTGGGAGGCCGAGACGGGCGGATCACAAGGTCAGGAGATCGAGACCATCCTGGCGAACACAGTGAACCCCCGTCTCTACTAAAAATACAAAAAACTAGCCGGCGAGGTGGCGGGCGCCTGTAGTCCCAGCTACTTGGGAGGCTGAGGCAGGAGAACGGCGGGAACCCGGGGGACGGAGCTTGCAGTGAGCTGAGATCTGGCCACTGCACTCCAGCCTGGGCGACAGAGCAAGACTCCGCCTCCAAAAAAAAAAAAAGACATTTATTGAGATCCATGTCCTGGCAGACAGACTTAGCAAGAAGGTTAACCATTGACATTTTATTGA
This sequence comes from Trachypithecus francoisi, assembly GCF_009764315.1. Classification (NCBI taxonomy): domain Eukaryota; kingdom Metazoa; phylum Chordata; class Mammalia; order Primates; family Cercopithecidae; genus Trachypithecus; species Trachypithecus francoisi. The sequence goes on along the minus strand of NW_022681457.1, from coordinate 40,958,104 downwards.
CACTAAAATTCCCCCAAATCTGCCTTGTCCTATTGTGAACCATTTTCCCTTTATTATGTCCTCTGAAAGTACTTGCATCTGCTCTCCTTCCAATTTGTTTTCTCTTCTTACTTACAAAAACGCACCCTAAGGCAAAAAAATGTGTTCATGATCCCCTCTGTTATTATAATAGAATGGGTAGGTGCTGTTATGTCCACAGAAATACTTCAGTTTCTCATTACATCCCTGAAGGATTGCAGACATATTTTCCATTAGTTGACAGCATACTTTTTATAAAACTTCTTGGTTATCTAATCCCGGACCGTTTAATAAATTCTTTCATGAATAAATGAAAAATGAACTGAATCGCTATGTGCTGAATAAAAGGTAGTATGTCAACAGATACTTCACTGCCTTAAAATTCAATACAATTCTTTCTGTAACTATTTTAAGTGGAGGGGGTATTAAAACTTTGATCACAGATCTGCAAACTATATTTAATCAGGAAGTTATCATTATTCACTTTTTCAAATTATCTCAAAATTACACCTATCTGATCTGCAAAAAAAAACCCAATATTGATTCAGAAGGAACTTCCTGGATACAACATACTGTCCTAATAAGTTAAAAAGAGATGTAGTCTTGGTTTTTTTTTTTTTTTTGGTTTTCAACTTTATAACCAAGAAACTTTATGAGAAGATAGCATGAAGTGATACAATGATTGAAAATATGGAGCAGGAGCGACACCAGATCCATGACCCTGGAAGAGCTACTGAACTTCTCTGGTGACTCTTTATTTTAAAATGACAAAACTGATAGTACCCATTTGATAAGCTCAAAGAAAGAACTCAATGAATTTATATGTGTAACGTGCTTTTTACATTCCATTTCTGGCGTATACTAATTGCTGTATAAACCTTTACTGTCCTAAAGATTCCAATAATAGTTCTCCAACCCAAAAATAAATACTGCAATTGCAGAAATTATTTTACTATGACAAATGTAAATATATATGCACTGCATGCACATATATTATACATGCATATATGTATATAAATAGAAGCCATTTGTAAAGATTTCCTATGAAGACTACAGGATATGAGTCACATATATGTACTTTTTTTCAATGTAACAAATATCTCTTACTGTTTTCTCCATTTACTCCCTATGCTGGATAATCTAAGGACATATCTCTTCAACTTTATCAAATAGGGGTTACCAATGGGAGAGCCTTGATAGATTATATCTGTAAAGATGGCCCCATCTAGCTGAGGGCAGAGTTTCAATGTCTGAACTGATTTCCCCAGGGAGGACTCACTGGCTATGAAGTTTCACTGAAATTCACACCCAATAGCAAAGTGCAGGGAGGCTCACAATTAACCACAATATGTTCAGTTCTTCAGATGAGCTTTTTATAGAGACAACTGTACTTAACCTGCATGTTCCTTCTGTATGCACCAGTGATTTATGTTAGTTAAAAATAGAATCTAGGGAACACAAATATAGCCTAATAACTGAAGGAATTTCATATTTCTTTGTGTTGTTTGAGTATATTGACACAGTTGGAAAAATATTGCTCACAGGTGTCAAGCCAAAAGACATAATTCCTGGTCACAAGGATACATGTAAAGGTGTGCTTATTCCAGTGGGGAAAAAAATAGAGTGAATACCATGTCACTGCTCAGAAGTCCAATCTTGAACAGAGTTAGAAATGATTAAGAAAGTCTATTTTCCCTCATTTAATTATTCACTGGAATGTTTAAGGCTATTGTTTTTCCAAAATAATAATTTTATTGATATCAATTTAAAAAGTATTATATTTACAAAAATATCATTTATAGTTTATATATTTTTTCCTTTATTGGAAGGTGGGGATTACATTTTTTGATCAAGTGCATCTTGTGCTATGATAAGTATATTACATACATATTCTTCATTCATGTTTATAACAAATAAGTACTATTGTATTTTCCAACTTTACAGATGAGGAAACTGAAGGTCTTTAAGCAGTTTCAGGACTGAGGCAGGAATTTTAACCAATTCTGTTCCATTCTAAAATCTATGCCCTTAGGCTACACTACACAGTTGTTCTACCTGACATGAATGTTTTGAGTGAATTATGTTTTTGTTTTTTTCAACAGGCTGTTTTGACAAAATACTAAATAAGGAGTAGTGCTTTTCCAGCTTCCCTTCGAGTGACTCAGGCCACTATATATATTTTTTTAGTATTCTATTTCCATTAATGTTTCAGTTTTCCTTTAAGTGGCTCCACCACTCTATTTTTTATTTTTCTGCTTCCATCATTTCTCTATTTCATCTTTTGAATTCAGGGATGTTATTACTTAAGCAAAGATACCAATGGAATCATAAGTACAAAAGATGTGTATGGCCAGATGTGTGGCTACTAAGTGCCAATTATAGCATCAAGATACCCTACCATGGTGCTTTTAGGAAACCTATTTCAAAACATTTTTTCCTTTCTTATTCAAGAAAGCTATGTTTTTATAGTGTATGAGAAATTTTGCCGAAATAACCGGGAGACTATGAGGAGCCACTTCAAGAATAACAAGTTCCTCTACCCAAACAGCTGTCTCTTGTCAAAGAAGGAGCACCTCCAAGAAGATGAGACAAAATATGCTACTTTTAAAACTCCACAATGTAAGCACCAAGACCTCATTCGCACAGATAAATCCTGAGACACTTAATATTCAAATAAGAAAAATACAGTAGTCAGTTCTCATTATTAAACTGAGTTTTTAAAAGATTTAAAAATACTAAAACCAATGTTATGGGTTTTCAAAGCCATGGGGTTTAAACACTATCAATGGAAAATAATATAACATAAGATATTCTTTAGAATCAAAGACTCTGTGGGCAATATTTGTGAAATCTGGAATTAAGGATCAAAACAACACCTATAGAACTATGAAGCTCACTCGATAAGCACTCGTCATCAGTTTTCAAGTTTCTATATGAATTGAAAGTATAATTACTTTGGAAATAGGAGGGAGACTATTTCAGAGTATTAAAATTAATCCTGTCTTTCATTAATTAATTAAAATTAATCCTGTCTCTGAGTCTATGAAAGCAGGAACCTTGTCTCATTAATCATTCCACCCCTAGTACCTTTTGTTATGTATGACTGATGTGGGTGCTTAAAATATATTGGGAAAAGGAATCAGTGAAATAATAAATGAGTAACTTGATAGTAGCCACAGGCAGAAAACACCACATGATTCCAACATAGGATAAAAGACTAAGAAGAAAGCTGAGTAGAATACAAAATAAATAGCTATTTTTCCAATTTCTCTTCTACTGTTTCTGATGATCTACAAACCTAAATGAAAGCTTGGGTGTTGGTGAAAGTTGTTAGTACTTATGTCCTATGTTCAAACCCCAGAAAAGTTTTCTCTCTGTCAAATTGTGGTTTTTCTCTTCTGTATTTTCCTCGTTGGTCATTTTCCCATTCTTCTTAATGTCATATCGAATGTAAAGTATATGTTGCAATATTCCTAAATTCTCTGACCTAACAATCTTGTACTATTAAAAAAATGGAACGTTATAAAGATCACACCAAGGCAAAGAACATCAGCCATCATAGGATCTCTCCCTTAAATATGCACTTAAATTTCTTAATTAATAAATATAAGTCACCAGTTGTCATCAAGTAGTCTTATTCTGAAGGGAAAAATGCTGTAAATTGATCAGTTAAGTAATTCATCAACTCCTCTACATGAAGGCCCTAGAACCCTACCTCAACAATTCATTGTGTCAATTTACTACACATTCTCAGATAAGTTGTATTCCTGCAAAATCGCGTAGTAAAACCCCAAACGGTTTTTCTTTACATAAATTTTATAGAAAAACTAAAGGAATTAAGACACTAAACCTACACATTGTTAACGAAACTTAGTGATGTGATTAGACCACAGTGTTCTTTTCATTAGTAACCTACAGGGAAACAGAAAAGTTGAAACTAGAAGAACTGCTTCAATAAAACCTAGAAATGTGATTAGTGCTTTATACAACACTAACAATTTTTGTAGGGTAACATTTAGAATTTAGAATTCAATTCAAAGTAGTTTTACAATTCAGTCCTTGCAATGAATAGCCTTTTTTTTGAGGATTCAAAAATGCGTAAGAAACACTTTCTTGATCCTAAGAGCTGACCAGTTAATTTTGGAAGAAGAATAACATGCACATAGTATGACTATGAAGCAGAAAGTACATTTCAGAAAAGAAATATTAAATATTGTAGGAATAAAAGAAGAAAAGCTTCTATCTAGTTGGGAAGATTATTAGATATTTTAAGACAATTTTTCTATGTTGAACAGACAGAGATGCAGAGTATTGGAGAGTCTAATTTCATCACTGTGCAAATATTTAGTTTGTACTTATAAAATGACAGATAAACATATTTGGTGCAATACATACTACTTTCTACAGTGATTACTATGTAACAGGCACTCCCTGAAGAACTGTACACAGATAGTTTAATCCATTCAATAGCAATATGAAGTTAAGTTTTGAGATACTCTGTTATTCCAATGACAAAAATGGGTTAGACCTGCGTAGCCTCACTCCATAAAACTTGTTCTTAAATACTTCGTCACCCCAGTGGTGATGCAATATGCCCATGTAAAAAACCTGCACACATATCCCCTAAATCTAAAATTACAAAAAATACTGCATCACATTCCTCTCACTTTTTATAACTGTCTAATAGGGAGAATAGTGTGAAAAGAATGTCCATTAACAGAAACAAAGATGTCAAAATGAACTATTCTGGGCAGAGAAAATGGGGAGTTCATATTTCTGTATTTCAGATTACAAGATTTGATATGATGTTGGTTTAAAGACTTGGAGAAAAATGTAATCTTGATTTGGAAAATAACTTCATAGAGCTGAGTTTGGAATAAATAAGGTCAAAGCAGGAACAAAGTTAGAGGAGGAGAGGGTAAAGAACAAATTTCTCTCTTCACTTGGAAAAGAAAGATGAAGCAAAGTTACTACTGTGTCATAATAGCTTTCAACTTCTCACCTGTCCATCACACACTGCCAGGCTTTATATCTGGCCTGCAGAAAACTTGAAAATATTTGCAAATTAGGTTGGAAATAAAAGTAACATTTTCTGTATGTATTTAATTCATGCCATGGATTTTACCAACTCTACTTTCTTGAATACACATCGTTTTATTTTCTCCTTTTTAGAAATGAAGAACCTCACACATCCCCACATCCCAGAGATGGGGAAACTAGGAGTCAACTTCAGATTTGTCTAGTTCGGAATTGGTTTAAATTTTTCAAACGGTATGTTAGAGACATTTGCCTTTTGTTTATCAACTTGCTTTTAAAGTAGTTTAGTTTTTATTATTGTGATTGAAATGACTTTGTTTGAAGGAGTGAGAAGACTTTTTAACATGAAGTAATGGTCTGACATTCTTACAGTCATACTCATCTGATCTTGAAACACAGTTTATGTAGGGAAAAGCAAAACCCAACATGAAAACTGGAGTTCTTGTTTAAACTAATGATAACCCCATTTAAACAAAATGAACCAAGTAGTTGGCAATCTATGTAGTTATTGAGATATTTTTGAAATACCAGCATGAGTATTTGTCCTAGGTAAGCATCATCTATCCATCAAAAAATAAAAAGCAGCTGAGACTAACACACACACACACACACACATACATACATTCACACAATTTCTGCCTTAGTAATTGGACAAAAGTTTGTTCTGTTTCTTAAGATTTTTGTTTTTGTTTTTTCTCTTTATTGTGTATGAAGAAGTTCCTTTTTGTCATGTGGGACTTTGGGACTTATTCTAGACAAAACACACCTCATTAGAACCCTGAGGAAATAGATTTAAATCTTCTCTTAAGGGTAATCAGTGAGGTCAAGAAGCCTGTTAATTTAGGTACATAGAATATCATGGCCTGATAGATGAGCTATCTGTTCCACCTTCCAACTTTCTAAATTCCAGGACATCAGAAGCAGGTCATGCATTTTCAGAGGAAGGGGTGGGGAAGTGGTATTTCCTCTTTTGAAAGAGAAAAAGGAAATCTATTCATTTAGGGTGTATGGGTTTGATCTTGATCCTTCTGATGTAGAGTTGTCATTTGTTTGTTAGATAGGCAAGAAAGTTGTGCACTGACCCAAAGGAAAGCATAACGTCTGAATTATGACCCTGCTCTTCCTACCAGCAGCCACATAAAAGAACCTTCTGCATTAGTAGCTATTCAAGTTGACAAGGAAAGTTTGAAGTGGAATGTGATAGAATGCCATAATATAAAAGATGGAAGAAAGAGAAAAAACAGATAGCACTTTATTCTCTATTAAGAGTTCTCACATATAGGAGAGGTTGAAGAAAGAATAACAATGTAAAAGTTGATATCAAAGGTGTACTCAATTCTGACTTTTATTCTAGCCATTCACCCGTTTGTACTGCATTTCATCTCTTAAGTTTTTTTTCTGTAGTTTTCATAATAAATCTGATGCATTTTAGAAATCCAGTTTAAAAAGGAGAGACTAGAATTGAAGCTTTCTCTTTCCTAACAGTTTTTTGGTTGTTAATGCCTCACTAAAAATACTACTATTTCCTGTTCCAGTTCAAATTGATTTTTATGTTTCATTCTGATGTCTTCAACATTATTGATTCATTATAATGTACAGATAATGTTGATATGGTATGATTGTAAAACACCAATAGGCAAAGGGCATTAAATGATCTATTTTTAAAATAAAAATGTCATTTTCTATAGTATGAACTCTATCTATATGAAATAACCTATCTAGTCATGACACATAGTGAAAATCAATAGAATATGAAAGTACTAGTTATGATATGTAATATGTTTACAACACATGTAACACCCCATGTGCTTGAGTGAATTGAGCTTTGGTGCTTCATCAAGCTTGGCTGACATGAGATTAAATATTGCAAGATAAGATACTTTTAAAAAAGATCCAGCACTCCAGCTGCATTATTTAAATATTTTTGGCAATTCTGCATTTCAATTTTAAAACACCTTTTGCCTTTGTTAGGATTTTAGATCTTTAAAACTATAATGTGACATGACTATTGCTGCGGGAATAGGAAGAAACATTAATCTGCATGTTATTATTGCTTGCAGATGTTCATTTCTGTGCTCCTTAAAGGAATGCAAATTTTGTCATTTTTTTTCTGAAAAGGCACTTCATTTTATATGTTACATCATAGATGATATGATAATTTACATTTCATATTATATATAATAGAAAAATATTCTATCAGATTCTATTAAAATATAGCTGAGTGATAAGTCAGAAGCTCAAATTAGATGTTCAAAAATGTGTTCGAGTAAATAAAGGTCTTTTTTCTATTAGTTAGGAATTTTACATTTGCAAGTTATAAAAATATAATAATACTGATTCAAAGCCCCCAGAAAGGCAGTGGGATTTATTGACTTTATAAATCTCTGAAGTACCAAAGTTTACCTTCACACATGGTTGTATCAAAAATGTCATTAAGACTCTGTTTTTTGTTGATTTGTTTTTGGTTTTGTGTCTACCACCACCACCCAACCCCATCTCCATCCCTTGCCCTTGTTTTTCTCCAGGTTAGCCTTATTTTCAGGTAGGTCCTTTCCTTCTAATGACCCTAACAGTGCCCAACTTTCTTCTTGCTACCTAATTCATCAAAGCAGAGGAAAATCTCCCTTGTACAATAGTTACCAAAAATGTCACCAGTTAAATTTCATTACCAAGGCAGGAATCCTGAGGTTACTTCTAGGTCTCAAAAGTGAAGTTATCCTACGTAAAGATGTGGATTAAGAGTGAGGAAGAGGTGGTTTCCTAAAGCAAAATACAAGCCTTATTTATACAACATGTATACACTACATAAGCTCACCTGAGATAAATATATTTTCTTTGGTATATTTCATTAGTGGAACTTCACCAGCATTAGAATTCTGCAAGTGGTGTCTAAACTATTTCTAATGGTCACTTATAATTTTGAAGGCTAATATTTTGGCATTTTAATACTCTTATTTAATTTAGAGGAGTATCATTAACAACATTATCTGAAGAATATTTATTTCATTGCAAACCAGAAATCCATATCAAAAATCCATTGAATTTTCTAACAATCAAATTCATCTAATAAATGAAGTTGGTGCCAATAAATGATGACAATATGCTTGAGTTGTTTTTCTAGGGGAAGGAATTTTTTTTGAGGTTAGTACATACATAGAAACTTGTCTGTTCTCTCACGAGTAGTTCATATGTGCAAGACACTTGGCTAGTCAGGGTGAGATACAATCTGTGATCACTATGCCAAAAAAAGCCAACTGGCCCACACAGAGATCAAACCTCTGACCTCAGCCTAATTTTGTGTAGATTCAAATCAACTGTGCTTACTAGCTACAGACATACATGAGTGTCAGTAAATATCCCAGATTTCCTGACATAGGATCCTTCCCTACCAAGCCACAGAAGAGTTTAGTGAACCCAAACTGATGACTCATCCAGAAGCAGCCATGCAAATCTTGACTTCCTGAGGAAGGAACCAGAACAGCAGGCCAAACAATCCTTAGAAGCTGATAAGGCTTAAATCAGCACCTTCTCCATTTTCCAGCACTCTCCTCTGACTTCTCTGCCTTGGCATACTGACGTATTACACAACAGTTACATAATTTCTCAGGAAATAGAGCCCAGAGCCAGATGCTCTCTGAAGAATTTGCATTACTATAATTTTTGTTGTTATAAACTTGAATTGTTCTTAAAAAAAAAAAAAAACTCTTAGAGAATAATGTATTCAACCAAATACATATATGGTTTCAGTCATAACAGGATTTAAATCTTGTCTTTCAGATTCCAAGTTGACATAACTTAAACAAATGTTTATGTTTTTACCATTTCACACTCTACAAATCAGGTTCCAAAAGTATGTCAAGTATTTTCCTTCTACATCTAATGAACATGTTCTACTCTTCGCATTATCTCCATCATCTCAGCTTTTGGTTTCTCCCTTAATGGAGAGTCTTTCTAGTCCTTGATCTATGTGATTAAAAATATATATTTACACTATATTTTATATTTCATATGTATTTTATATTTCATAAAATTTCATAATGAAGTAGTTGACAAAGTGTGCCTAGAGTATTTACCTACATGTAGTTAAAATACTTGAAAAAGTTTTTGTGCTAGAGCTTTTCCAGTGCACAATGCCTATCATTGTATTCACTTCAGATCATGACTTATTAAATATCTTTGATAATGAAAATCCTGATCAGAATTTACTGACTGAGCCTATCTTTTTAAAACATACATTTTATTTTACAGGCCTTGACACTAATACTTTATTATTCTATCTATTATTACATGGTGATAGTAAAGTTCAAATTTTTTGAAGACTGAATCAGAGATTCTGCTACTAAGTAGCTTGATTTAATAACTCTATGTACGTAGATAAATAAACAAAATCTAAAGAATAAAGCGTCAATTTTATTAACTGTTATTTTAAGCTGAGAAGGAAAGAAAAGGAATGGAGGCTGGATAAAAGAAAAGAAGAAAGGGAATAATAAAAGAAAAGAGGAAAGAAGGGAGGAAGAAATGCAACAAGGTATTGCTTATAAATTTTCCATATACTTTTGTATTAGTCTGTTCTCACACTGCTATAAATAAATACCTGAGACTGGGTAATTTATAAAGAAAAGAGCTTTAATTGGCTCATGGTTCCACAGGCTGTACAAGAAGCATGACTGGGGAGGCCTCAAGAAACTCACAGTCATGGTGGAAGGCAAAGGGGAAGCAGGCATGTCTAACATGGCTAGAGAAAGAGGAATAAAAAGAAGGGAGAGGTGCTACACACTTTTAAACAACCAGATCTCATGAGAACTCACTCATTGTCATGAGACTAGCAAGAGGGAAATCTGCTAGTCTTATGATAGCTGATTCAATCACCTCCTACCAGGCCCCTCCTCCAACACTGAGGATTACAGTTAAACATGAGATTTGGACGGGGACACAAATCCAAACCATTCAACTTTTAATAGTATATTTTCTGTTTAAAACTCTGTAAAAATATGAAATTCAAAAGCATATAGACTATTGATCTATGATATCAAAAAACTTTTAAAGTTAGAGTCAATAAGGTATGCATATAAGTAGTCGATACTGAACGAATATTTGTTGAGAAACCCAGATAAAATGGCCAAGACATCTTTAAAATCTATTTCTGTGACTTTTAAAAAAATGTATTTCAAGCCAAAATACACTACAAAGAAAGCACAAGTTCATAATGGACAGAAATGAAGTGATTGTCTTATTTGAAAAGATTTATCAAGTTCCTTTTTTCACAGTGTTTGAGATGACTCTGTGAGCACTGAAACCTGTGAAAATATTGTATATTGTACAACTGAAAACATTACAGATACCCTGAAAAATAACAAAAGTGAAATATAACGCTATTTCAGTTACAAAAAGTTAAACATAAAAATTTACAAGAATGTAACTTATATGGATGGTTATAAACATATAATTCTAGACACATATAGAAACTAGTATAAAATAGTGTAATTAAAACATCCATTAAAGCACATATGGACTTTAGAGTCTCATTGAAATTGCACTATTAACTTTTAAAGGGTCTTAAAGCTGCCAGTTCAGCTGTTTAAATAATAGGAAGACTTGTAACAGGAACATACTAGGTCGATGTACTAGAAAAGCCTACATTTTATATCTCTTTAATGTTAGTCTTTCTGAGATATTTTTTACATATTTTATTCATAGCAGAACCTTTGTGTAGGTGTTATTTCAGCTACAGAAAGACATTCTAGAATGCATATAAATGTACTTCGTTTGGTAGATGGTATCAAGGGAAATATTAAATATCCTTAAGTCTGATTAGCGTGAAGTGTGCTTATGAAGGCCATTTTATCTCTCAACCAGAATTCCACAAGTGGTCATCATCCCACAATGTCAGTGTTAAGAAACTCTATTGAAAGTGGCAAGGTTGGGTTGTAGTGAATTTATAGAAAAAGTGAATCCTCAAGTACTCATGACCCACTCAGGACCATTGAAAAATAGAAAACTAGAAGATTTAATTAGGTCATTCTACAATTAGTTCCTCTTGGACAATCCCTTCTCAAAACTATCTCAGAAGGTATAAAGTATTTCAACATTATCTATGGAGTTGTGAGGAGAAAAAAAAGATATTGTATATGATAGAGTACAAAGTAAATGTGAATCCAAACATTTATTTAACATTTCTTTTATACTGACTCCATTTGACCTCCTGAGTGTCCATATTGATTCCAGTATTCATGTCTCCACTCTTATTACTCTTCTCTGCTGAAATATCAGTGTTTTCTCTGTTGTCCATTTTCTATCAATTTCTATCCATTGTTCAAAGATTCAGCCGAAAGATCACTGCCCCCTCAACTCCTCTGTTCAAAAGATTTCCCTAACCACTTCTTGCTCCCTATGTTCTTTCTCCTTTCCTTTCTCCCCACTTTCTTCTTCTGTTGCACTGCTAGATTTAGGAGAGGTATTGTATATTTGTTTAGTTCTTAGGGATTATGCTCTTACTCTATAGACTTTCCCTTTGGCAACCCTTTAAAAATGTAAAATGTTGAGCCCAACCTTTAATCTATTGTTTTGCAGCAGTTTTCTCATACGTCCATGTGAACACTCAGCACAGCATTAACCCTACTCTTTAAATAAGGAGCCACTCCGAAATTGGAATCAAAATCTCATCCTTTCAACCCTTTCTAAAATAAAGATGATGTCAAGCACTTTTACTAACTATCTCATTTAAAAATGGCAACAATCTACTCCCCTCCATCCCCACTGGGCCCACATTATGTGGAGGAATGATCATTTAGCCAGAAGCCAGACCATTCTCCTGTTCCTTTTCTCTACCACCTTTAAATCTTAATATTAATATGAACTGAAGAAAATAATGATCAATGTTCACACATAGAAAAATATGTGAAAATTGTCTCTACAATTCAAAGTGATATTTAAGTATCAGGCATTAGAATCTCTCATAAATACGCACAAAACACTACCTTCAATTTTCCACATCATTAACTTTTTAAAACATAAACTAGAGCTACTTGAAACTTGTCCCTTAAACAAGGTCATTATCACCTTTTTAATATATTCTTACATGGGAGAAAAAAAGGGTTGAGATAGAGATGGAAAGGTTGGAATTATGCAAAGCCCCCATCATCACGTACACACTCTTTGACCATATTCTTTGAGTATTCCCTTCACCTAAAGGAGGTCAATATCCTCAAGTTTCCGCGCCCCCCCCCCCCCCCACCGCCATAGTTTTTAAAGCTACTGAGAATCAGGCTCTCATTCTGTGTCAGAGATTTGGTTAAATGCTTTACATATATTTCAAAGAGCAAAAGACAAATTTTTCTTGGGAATCAAACTTTAAAACATTGTGGAAATGGTTTCAATATTCTGGGGGAAAGAAAGGAAAATAAAATCCAAGGCTGAATCCCTCAGTGTCGGAAGGATTTGAGAAACTGGCATTAGGAGAGGTACTAGAAGGTGAGACTGAGAAAGAAGAGGTAGGAGCCCAGTTCTATTTGGGATCAATGTAAATGGCAACCTAGTGACAAGTTTCTAGTTGAGGAATGGCTGAGGAACTTTTGAAAGTGGTATAACTCTAATATATTTATTGAAACAACTGCAAATCTTTGAAATTTAGTAAAATTTGTCCCCCTCCAATACACACAGACGCACACACACCCACTCTTATGATAGTGGTACCATGAAAAAACATGTGGAAATCAAAATAGCACTAAGTTTATTATAACGTATTATGGAAAAGGAGCCTAGAGAGGGTGGGAACCAGCGGAAATCAGAAACGAAAGGGGCTTGGAACATGTGTGCATCACTAGGAGGCTTTAGAAACTGGATTGCAGCCTGTTGTCTTGTGATTACAAGTGGTGAGATATTGGGGAAGTCTTTTATCCTTTCTAAGACTCATGCATCAGGAGTAGTTAAGAAAGATGATAATTTTTACCTTGAGAGATTCTTGTATAAATTAATATGAAATAGATATATGGCCACTGATGGGTTATATTGATAAACATAATGTATTTCTCTCCTTAAGCCTTTCTGTTCCCTGTGATTTAAAGTAGAACTCCACCCATACCTTTTATACTATCTACCAGTAACAATAAGGAGTATTTCCAGTAATAAATGTTAAGGGCACTGCTGTACAGAGCCAAGTGTCAATGTGAAGTCAATAACCTTGTCTCCATGCTACACTCTTACCATAAGTAAGCTCTCCTTGGCTTATCTTTGGCTGTGGATTTCACTTAAACCGTGAGCTGCGGATGACTACACATGCCAAGCCTTGTGACAGCACAAGAGAGAAATGATTAATATCTCCCCATATTCTTAGCAATACCTACAATTCTGCATCTTAGCTTCTTTCAAGTTAAGACATGGTATAAGAAAATAGTTTACACTAAGGTGATATAAAATTGTAATAATCTAATGTGTAAATATCTATGAGGGTGATGAGTGTATTAATAATAGTAAAAATAGGTAACATTTACTGAGCACTTCCTGTGTGCCAGTCACTAATATAAACACCCTTTATCTATTATAGCATGTAACTTCATAGCAACCACGTATTAACAGTAAAGTAACTGTTAATATTCCCACTTTGAAAATAAAAATAACAACCAAACTTAAATAGGTAAAAGAATTTAGATAATTAACTTGTCATAGTTAACTAATAGGATGATAATTAAAATGATTTGTAATATTTAATAAATATTACATCATTACTATTAATATCTGCTATTATTATTAATATTCTCCTTCAAATATTTTATTATATCATAGCATTACATAACAGGACAAATTAGATCATCATATTACTTTCTGACATAAAAAAGAGACCCTTGCCTGTCTTAATCTTTTGGAAATATTTTCTAAAGATTGAATTTTACCAATATGCCCATGACTTAATGTTTCTGAGCTCTAGTTTTCCATAGCATGTAACTCTCCATTTAAAAATCCCTCAAACCTTAGATCTTATAGCTCACAGAATGTAGTACACTTTTCTGTAAGGTCAGACTGATTAGTTTCTCCAGCTTTATTTTGTAAATATGTTAAAGGTTCTACTTCAGTGCTTCCCCTGCTGCATATAATCACCTTGCCAACCTCCACTCAACTCCAGGGCCAAATGAAGTATACCTTTCATAGCGAAGGGACCCTGTGGGCCAAACTAGGTTAAATCTACCTGTTAGAAGCTATCATTACGTATTCTTCCAGCCTCTTCCATGCAATAATAGCACTAATTAAAATCAATTCCTACAACTGTTTACTGTTTTCCCATAGATGGAAAATTCCATCAGGGTAAGTGTATGTCTATTCCATTTTGCTTTTCTTATTTTCATCACTTTATCCCATTTCCTATTATACCATGCCTTGTACTGTGATGGTCAATTTTAGGTTCAACTTGACTGGATTAAGGAATACTTAGATAGCTAGTGAGGCATTATTTTAAGGTGTGTCTGTGAGGTCATTTCCAGAAGAGATTGGTGTGTGAATCAAGGACTGAGTGGGGAAGATTCACCCTCAATGTGGGAGAGCACTATCTAACCAGCTGGAGTCCAGGATAGAACAAAAAGGCAGAAGAAAGGTGAATTTGCTCCCTTTCTCTCCTGGAGCTGGGACACCCTCTTTTTCATGACCTTGGGCATCACAACTTTAGTCTCTCAGGCCTTTGGACTTCAAGAATCACAGCAGCCATCCCCCAGGTTTCTCAGGCATGCTGCCTTAGACTGACTTACAGCATCTGCTTCCCTAGTTCTGAGACTTTTGGATTTGGAATGAACCATGCTATCAGCATCCCCAACTCAGTTATGGGACTTCTCAGCCTCTGTAATCACATAAGTCAATTCTTCTAATACATACCCTCTCATTTATCTGTCTCTCTCTATATTTTTTTGGTTCTTTTTCTCTGGAGTACTCTGACTAATACAAGTACCAACCAGACATGTTCTTAGGCACACACAAACATCATACTCTAAATGTCCACAAATTGGTCCCTTAACCTCTCCCCAAATCTTCATCAGAATTTGCCTTCATCTACACCATGATGGTCTGTCTCCTTATTTCTTCAGTCACCTAGGAAATCCTTCTACACTGCCTCTTTCTCTGCCCCTGTTTACCCAGGGTCATCAAGTCACATGCATTCTGCTTCTTAAACACTTCCTCCTCCCCATCGGCATGATTTTAGTTACAACACTCACTCTTTCTCGAAATATTTTCAGAACTTGTCTGGTCTCTTTGCCTCCAATGCGCCCCTCAAAAATATCTTTTTTTTTTTTTCTAAAAACACAGCTGGTCAAGTTAATTTTCTGCTGAAAGTCTTTCAATGAACCATTAATATTTAAATGTCTTCAAAATATTGTCTCATACTTTTTCTGTTGTCCTCCCCCGGCACTCCACTCACTCCAATCTCTAATTCTGCTGCACATCTCTAATATTTTACCAGTGTCTTGAATTTCATTGACCTTTTTTTCTTTGTGTGTTTGGGTTACAGTTCATTCCTTTGGGAATGTAGGTAATGCCTATTAATCGTTAAGAATCGCCTGTCTATTCTTTTAAGAAACTTTATTTTACTCACTCTTACCTCTTTCTCCGTTCTTCAGGGTTGGCCCTCCCACAGTGCCCCATTGTCGGATATGTAATTTTAATATTGTATTTGTATTGTCAACTAATATGGAGGTGGAGACATCAGATTTGGTTAGAGAAATTTCAGAATACAAGTTGGTTTAGAAAAAATTCAATTTTCTATTGTTTGCCGTTTTGTATGGCATTCAATATTTCACTCTCATTTCAATTTCCTTTTTTTTTTTTTTTTTGAGACGGAGTCTCGCTCGGTCACCCAGGCTGGAGTGCAGTGGCCCGATCTCAGCTCACTGCAAGCTCCGCCTCCCGGGTTTACGCCATTCTCCTGCCTCAGCCTCCCGAGTAGCTGGGACTACAGGCGCCCGCCATCTCGCCCCGCTAGTTTTTTGTATTTTTTTTAGTAGAGACGGGGTTTCACCATGTTAGCCAGGATGGTCTCGATCTCCTGACCTCGTGATCCGCCCGTCTCGGCCTCCCAAAGTGCTGGGATTACAGGCTTGAGCCACCGCACCCGGCCTCATTTCAATTTCAATTTGAGAGAAAATCCAGACACCACAAGAACCAACTGAGAGTTGTGATTTTGTTTTGGTTCCATAATGAAGCATTTGTAATAGTATGATGAAGCATACGGAAACTGTAAAAACACACAGCTCCCAAAGGTTTTTTTCCTTTCTTTTTTTTTTTTTTTTTTCTGTATCTCTAAATTGTGGAGTTTTTAGATAAAAGTTTTAAAACCTTCCAAAATGATTTGAGTTACTTCCTGCTATTTAGAACTACAAAGACAATATTCCAACCTGAGTAACATTTTTCCTGCATTAAGGGAACCTCAAAGTAATCTCCACCGAAATAAATTGTGGTCTGTAAGAGACAACAAACCTGACCTCTCACTCTTTCACAGAAATCATGTGATGATTTCAAGTAACTGGTCTCCTCTTCTGTCTCATACCTCGTGTTAGATAGAGATGGCGTCAGAGAGAGATGCTTTCACCAACCTACGTGGTTTTCTATTTATCCTCTATAATTTTATGATTTATAAAGTTAAATGTTTGAAATATGAAAGGAAGACATCTGACTTTCTTAGCTTAACCTCTGTCTTTCCAATGTCTTTATGAGCACTGTAATTTACTAGTAAACCTATTATCTTATTTCCTATATTAGAAGTGATTAGATAGGTTTGAATATATATTAAATGTTTTTAAATGAAGAAAGTTCATAGATATCATTACAAAGATTATACAGATACCATTTAAATTGGATATTAGACATATATATATGCTGTGGACTATCTATGTATATGCAGAATTCACAGAAAACTATTGACAAGACAGAAATCTATTGATAGAATAAATTCTGACTTTAAAAACCTCCCTGAAAATTTAAAAAAAAAAAAAAAAAACCTCCCTCTATCCTTATTAACTTGACTGAATTTCTTAATCTGTCTCTTTCCAGATTTCATAGTAAATAACAATATCTAACTCGGATTTCTATGTTGGTCAAATGAAATAAAATATATAAAGTTCCCAGCATAAACGTAGCATACGAAAGCAGTAAATACTAAGTATTCTCTCTCAAAAACGTTTGAAATCATAATAGTTCTAAATATTTAACAATTGTTTTACACATTCAGCCATTGTAATATAATATTTTAAATTGTCAGAAAAGAAAATGTAGCTCTTAAACTGAAGCCATATGCTTATTTTGATACAATATTTCAAAGGTTCAGAGCATATTTTTAAATGTAATCTACTCAGTACTTAGCATGACAAATGATAACAGTGGAAAATTGATGTCTCTTAAAAAATATAATAGATATATTGTCTTGAGCACAGAGTGTGAAAGTCCTGGTATAAAGGAGAGAAAGAGGAGGAGTTCCAGTTTCCTAAAGGGGATTATCTCTTGTGGACTTTGAACTATTAATATGTAATTTTACCCTGCACAACACAATAATCCAATTTCCTAATCTGTACAGTGAAGATAATAGCATGTCATCTGTTTGCCTTTCCTAACCCAAAATAAGGGGTTTACAGGGATATTTTGTTTTAAGTTGTCTTATTGAGGTAAGTTTGAAACAAATATTAAACTGAACATTCTTAAAGTTATAATCTAACACATTATTACATAAATGTATCCCTGAGAAGCTATCACCACAATCAAGATAGTGAACATTTCCATCAATATGATCACCACCAGGGATTCTTAGTGGCTGTGGAAAATTCCTCCTTTTTATCTTCTGCCTCCCCCTAGTCTCCTGAGTAACCACAAATCTGCTTTTTGTCAGTATAGATTATGTTGCATTTTCTGAAGTTTTATATAAATGGAATCACACAGTATGTACTCTTTATTATCTGTATTCATTCACTCAGTTTAATCATTTTGAGACCAATTTATGTAATTGCATTCATCTATAGTTCATTATCGTTTAGTGCTGAGCAGTATCCTATTGCATGAATATGCAAAATTTGTTTATCATTTCACCTATTGAAAAAATATCGAGATTGTACTGGGTTTCTGGGTATTACAAACAAAGCTTCTATGAACATTCTTGAACAAACATTCAGACGGGTATGTGCTTTGACATCTTGACAAACATCTAGGTATGGAATGGTTACATCATGTGCCAGGTGAATGGGTAAATATTTTTAGGAAATGAACATACTGCTTCCAAAATGATTGCATAATTTTACATTCTCATAAGCAGTATGAGAATTCCAGTTACTTCAAATCATTGCCAGCAGTTGGTTTGATCAGTCTTTTTCATTTTAAACAATCTAATAGGGATGTAGTAGTATCGCACTGTAGTTGTGTATTTTTAATTTAACTTTTTACTTTGAAATAACTACAAATTCACATGCAGCTATAATAAAGAAAGATCCCATGTGCCCTTTGCCCATTTTTCCTCACTGGTAACATCTTAAAAAATGATAGAATAATATCACAACCAGAATAATGACTTTGATGCAGTCAAGATGAAATACAATTCTATCAACTCAAGGATCTCTTCTGTTGCCTTTTTAAAGTCACATTTACTGGCAGTCTATTGTTTTCTACGTGCTTCTTTTGTTTCTTGTTCTTCTGTTTCTTTTTTCTTAGACTCTTGTGGGCAGTTTGAACACTTTCTAGGATTAGATACAAGATAGTTTTATTTGTAGTGACTCAGAGTATGCAATTTTGTAGGTAGTTTTCTTAGTGGTTACTTTAGGTATTACAATATACAAACATAATTTGTACTCTATTATTTATCAATGTTTTAGCATTTTGAGTGAGTGAAGTATAGAAATCTTAGTCCCATTTGTGTTTCTTCACCCTCTCCACTTTTGAAAAAAAAAAGTTGTCGTAAGTATTTCTTCTACATACATAGGGCATCGCATCAAATGATATTGTAATTTTTGCTTCAACCATCAATTATGATTCAAGAAACTCATGAAAAGGAAGATTATCTATTATTTGATTTATTTTTATGAATTCTGATATTCTTTTCCCCTTTTAGAAGTTTCAAGCTTTCTTCTGTTTCTGTTTGTTTTCTGCTTAGAGAACTTCCTTTAGCCACTTGTTAAGGATACGTTTTCTAGCAACGAAGTCTGTTAATTTTTCTTTGTCTGAGAATGTATTTATTTCCCATTAGTTCTTAGTGATATTTTTGCTGGATATCAAATCTGTAGTTGTTCACTTCTCTCAGTGTTTAATAAAATGTGTTATTTCCTTTTGGTCTTCATGATTTAGAATGAGAAATCTACTGTAATACAAATCAATGTTAGTACATAATTACTGTGTTGTTTCCCTATGGCTGCTTTCAATATGTTTCTTTGCTCTTAGTTTTCAGGAATTTAATGATGATGTATATTTACATGAATGTGTTTGTTTATCCTATTTGGAATTGGCTCAACTTTGTGAAACTGCAGGTTTATGTCTCTCTGCAAACTAGGGAAGTTTTCAGCCATTATTGCTTAAAACACTTTTCAAATATTTCAATATTCTTTCCTTTTGTGACTGCAGTGATATCAATTTAGCCACTTGGAATTGTCCAACAGACCTTTTCAAGTACTTTTTTGTGGTTTATTTTTCACATTGGGTAAATTATCTTCATCTATTCTCAAGTTCATTGGTTTAATCTCCTTTCAACTCCATTTTAATATTTAGCCCATTCTGTAATTTTTTAGTTATTAGATCGTTTAGTTCTATAATTTCCATCTACTTCTAACTCCTATTTATTTGCAGATTCTTAATTTTTTTCACTTGTTCAAAAAGAATTTGTCATTGCTTATGGAAGCTATTTCAAAATCTTGTCAGATAATATCGACATACAATTCATCTCATTGTTGGCATCTGTTAATTACATTTTCTCACACTGTGATTTTTCTGGTTCCTAGAATTAGAAGTGATTTTTAAATTGCACTCTCAACCTATATGATATTATAACATGATACTCTCAATTCTATTTAACCATTTTTTAGAAAGCAGTCCTCTGTTTAGCTGTAAATCTAAGAACATTTAGGTGTGTATATTCACGTTCCTACTATACCCTATAGACACTTTCCTGCAATCATGAGGTACTGACTCATGCTGCTTCATTGCAGACAGCAGGGATGACAGTTAACTTCCCTCTTGACCTGCTGACACCTTCCCTTTAAAAGTATCACAACACCTCACTTCTGAGTGGATGTGTAAGATCAGCTTGCCAAGGGCTCTGTTGCTTCGTAGAGGATGGAAGTGAAGAGCTCAAACCCATATTGTTTTTTTTTTTTTTTGCTGCAGGTCCAGGGTAGGCAGAGGATCTGTTGCCTATTTGATCCCACTGACACCAAAAAAAAGGACCTGGTAGAAACAGAGTGTTAACTAGACTTGTCTCCACCACTACTTTCTACCTCCTGGATGGATGTTCAGCAATCCATTAAACCTGCAAGCCATGCTGGGGGGGTAGGTAGCTATGTTCAGAAACAGGAGTTGGCTAACCCTACTTCAAAACACTTTATTTATTCTCACTTCTGCCCAGTGGATATGGAAAATCTGTTACCAACTGGACATCAGTGAAGTTAGAGATGGAAGAAAGTAGAGTGTATACTAGCACTTATTTTTAACTCTTTTTTAGTTTTATTGATACCAGTTGGGGTGAGGGTTCATCCCCCAACTGACAAGGAGAGGGAGGAATGAATTTTAGTGGTGACCAGCCATACTTGCACTGCCTTATTTTTTAAGTCTCATTGCTGTTGGGGGAAGAGTGGAGGCTCAGCTGACTAGTGAACCCAACTTACCCGATGTGATGAGGAAGTAGTTATACTACCTGGATCTTCCAGGAAGATAATGGAATCTTCCAGGAAGATGATCGAGTCTTTCAAGAAGATAATGTCTGTTGCATCTGGCAATACTGGAATTGGTTTTTGTGAGTGGAAAATTATGGTGGAAGATCAACTCAACTTCCTCCATTGCTTGATGTCTAGTGTCTTGAAAAGTATTGGGTTTTTGCTCAGTTTTTGGTTCTTTCTGGCAGGAGAATAAACCTGGTCTCTGCTATTCTATCTTGGCTTCACTGATGTCTCATGTCTACCATCTAGTAAGCATTGGTGTTTCATAATGCAAGCAAAAATAAAATGGGAGATGGAAAGCTACTTATTCAAGTAAGTGAAATTGAATATCTCATCTACATTTCTGTGTGAAATTTATAGTTCACTATAAATTTAATAGTATCACAACAATGTAGACTCCTTAGTTTTGATAATTGCACTATAGTCATGTAAGATGTTAATTAGTGCAACCTAGATAAAGGGAATATGGAAACTCTATACTATTTTTAGAGCTCTTTTTTAAGTCTGAATTCATCTCAAAGTAAAAGTTAACCTTAAAAATTGTACATTCTTATTATCAGTGTCAGTGACTTAAAATTCTGAGTCATTTTCATTTTTAATTTCACTCTTGCCCAATCAGCCACCAAAGCTTGTCCTTTTTAACTCTTCACTATTTTTTGTCTTCTGCAGTACAGTCTTTGCTCAAGTTCTGATTAATTCTATAGTATTTTGAATAATTTCAATGGCCTCTATATTAGGCTTCCTATTTCTATGCCTGAGAAAGTACAACTAACTCCCGTGGGTCCATCTGTGATTTGGCCAGAACTAACTAACCTCATCACTTAATAGCCATTTAAATCTTCTGGACCTCTATATTCTCAACCATAAAATGGGAATAATGGAAGCTGAACCATTTACTTCTCAGAATGGAAGTGAGACACAAATTTCAGTGTGCATATATATATATGCATGTACACATACACACACACATATCTTGGAGTCTGCAAAGCACTTACATTTTAAAATGACAGTGCATCATTAGTTTTTAGACATAGTCAATCATAAACAATTGCTTCCAGGAAGATTATCTTACTCATGTGTTTTGGATTTACAGACTTCCTGTGATCTGTTTACATAAAAATAGCCTCCAGTGGTGACAATGACACCCAAAGCACAATGACACTTCTCAAGCTAAGTCCATCGTAGGGTTTACAGTGGACTTTTATTTCTACTTTGTACAATTTCTGCCATGTAGTATAGCCATACAGGGCAAAAGCTGTTAATTTTCATTTTCTTGCCTTCACTAACTTCTTAAAGCCCCAGAGCTCTAGAGCTGCCTACAAATTAACCCCAAGTAAAATAAGTCACCCTTAAATGATTGAATTGCCTTCCTGGATACAAGTAATAACAGCCATTGATTAAAGCACCTGTGAGTACATGAGTAAAGCTAAAGTAATAAATGTTTCAAAAAGAATTTTTTTTTTTTTTTTTTTTTTTTGAGACGGAGCCTCTCTCTGTCTCCCAAGCTGGAGTGCAGCGGCCGGATCTCAGCTCACTGCAAGCTCCGCCTCCCGGGTTCACGCCATTCTCCTGCCTCAGCCTCCGAGTAGCTGGGACTACAGGCACCCACCACCTCGCCCGGCTAGTTTTTTGTACTTTTTAGTAGAGACGGGGTTTCACCGTGTTAGCCAGGATGGTCTCGATCTCCTGACCTTGTGATCCGCCCGCCTCGGCCTCCCAAAGTGCTGGGATTACAGGCTTGAGCCACCGCGCCCGGCCTCAAAAAGAAATTTTTTTTTTGCAGTTCAATTGTAGAAAACAATAGAATATGATCTCAAAATTATTCCTTACATTTAAAAACTATCATCACTTATATAATTTTGTCACATTTTGATACTGTTTATGAGATTGAACACAAGCATTAGCATTGTTTACAAGCCTTTTAAAATTAACAGTATTTTTGCAGATAACTTTTGCTTTACAAGTCACTGACTCAACTCAAACTGCCCAGATCTCCAACTCCTCCCTTTTTATGGCTTCATATGGAATAAATCATCCAAAATTTCTAAATGGTAAATAAAAATGAAATATCCTTAAATTTTATATTATGAACTGGGCATTTTTTTTTAATTTAGCATACATATTGGGAAATGTTTTTTTTTTTTTTTTAAGCAAGACTTGGCCAGGCGCAGTAGCTCACACCTGTAACCCCAGCACTTTGGGAGGCCGAGGCGGGCGCATCACGAAGTCAAGAGAGTGAGAGTGTTCACCTGGCCAACATGCTGAAACTCTTTCTCTACTAAAAGTACAAACTTAACTCAGTGTGGTGGCACGCACTTGTAGTCCCAGCTACTCCGGAGGCTGAATGAGGCAGGAGAATCCCCTGAACCTGGGAGGTGGAGGTTGCAGTTAGCCAAGATCATGCCACTGCACTGCACTCTAGCCAGGCGACAGAGCGAGACTGTAAAAAAAAAAAAAAAGCCAAGGCTCGTATTTTAGAATAATTTTCCAGTTTGCAATGAAAGTAGCACTCAGACAACACAACATATGAGCTGGGTAAAAGGGTGAAGGTTAATGAATAATTCAGAATTACCATCAGATCCTCAACATCATAATGGCTTTTGTACTGCTTGGTTATGTCTTGCTGGACTCATTTAACTGGCATGGTCCACATTTCCACACAGCTTTATTCAGTGAAGAAAATCTATGCTGAGACCCTAAGCCTTAACAAATTGCTAAGGGATGAGTCTCAAGATTAGTGGGGATCTCTGCATATGTAAATTCAGAACCGAACCTGATAAATAAGGAAGGTAAGGCAGATATGTAAGTGTAATGAAGGGTTCCTGTTTGCATCTCAGGTAGTTTGCCCGCTCACTGTGATGTTAAATAAAAACCTTAGCTTTAAATATTGACACATGAAGAGTTATTATCCAGTAAGGGCTGTGTGTTATACAAGCAATTTTGTTTTAGTTCTGGGGGCATTTGGCATAAGGACCCTTCACTATTATCTGCAGCTGAAGGATGCACAGCTGGAATGGCAATTGATTTCTTTTTGTAAAACACCCATGAATTTCACCACAAGCCTTCTACCAACATGGAAGCATCTGTGAATCAAACTGTTCCCCAGCTGTTCATCCACTCCTTGCAGGTTATTGCAATATAAAGCCCCTATTAGTACTTCCGGTTACACTACACTCTTGATGGGTCCATACAAAATCATTCCTCTTATACTACAGTTTAGTGCATGAAACCCCACAAAGATAAATCCCTTAGGATTCTAAAAAACAAACAACACTCATGTCTTTTTGGAGGGTTTGGGGGGGCAACTCTCCACATTTTTATTTGACCCCTTTTTAGTTTCCTAGGTTTTTGCAAAAGGTCCTCCCTTCTAGGCAGATACACCCTTGGTGCTTTCCCACACAAAGAATAGAGAAAATTTCTGTGAACACAGGACTTAAATGCTAAGTAGAGTAAAAACAAATGCCAGAACGAAGTTGTTTCAGGCCTTATCTTCAAAAGCACAATGGCTTCAGGACCCCTTAACAAATAGTTTTTCTTATTAAGGCTCTGGAAATTTTAATTTCTTTAACAGCAACACACATATTTTAGGTTTTAATTAAAAGCTTTGAGTTATAAGAATTTCTATCATTGTACCACTGTACTTTTATTTAAAAACAAATTGCATTTATAAATCACTTGGTAAAGGCTATAAATCACTTGGTTAAGCTTTACTTCAGGAAAAGGAAAAAGAGTAGCTTTTCATATTAAAAGTAAAACAATAACCTGTAATGTTTAAATTTGCAAGAAATATTTATTTTAACTTAAACACCAATTAATGATTATGGTAAATGAATAATTATAAGGCTTGGTATTCAACAAAGTTGGAAGTTTTGCAAGTGTTAATGGAAAACATACAAGGATTTGTTGTTTTAAAATTTAGGTATCATTGATGATTATATTTTGTTTTATTGCTCCAAAATTTCATTAAGATCATGCTAACCGTCGTAATTCATGAGCTCTCTTAGCAGTAGCATGCTATTTCTTCCACATCATCAAATCTAGAATTTCTTAACATCAAATTGTGTGTTGTTTCCAGTACCTAATGTCTGTCTGTGTTTCTCTGGATTTATGTTTCTTTAAATCTAAAGAATATACGCTCGGTTCAATAAGAGTATGGTCACGTGAGTATAATTTGTAATAGCTTAAATATAATATTACATCAATCATTAACAAAACATTATCAATAGAGTTTCACTTATGTGTGGATTTTTCATTTTCATTTAGATTTTCATGTTTTTTGAAATTTCAGATATCTCATCTTCAGATTTTAGATATTAGATTTGTTTGTATTTATAAATGAACATAAATATAATATCCTTTTGAAAATAAAATTTCTAGTATATAGGCCACTTTCAAATAGAAAATAATATATTTGACTCTGTATTTGAAGAAAGAGAATATGTCAAATATCCCCTGCCTACTCGCATTAAAAGAAATACATTACCAATTCATTAGTAGTAGAGTAATTGGCAATGTGTATTACATATGCAGGTGGTAAGGGCTAGCAAACTAAGTTGTTCTGCAGGCTGAGCTCATCTGGTCTGTGGCTGGGTTACCCACACTAAGCAATATTTCTCCAAAGAAGTAACCTTTCTTTTTCCTCATTTACTATGCCTCTCCATATTATTGCTTTACCCACCTCCTTCAAAAAACCAGTCACCACTGAGACACTTACTGGACACTGTCTTCAATCCACCTACTTATGATCACAGGTAACTTCTCCATAATTCGTGACAATTTTGCCACATTGGTAAAGCTCATGACTGACACATGGTCTCATATTAGGTCTCTGTCTATCTAGAATGTTTTTTCCTATATAGTGGTTTTTTTTTTTTTTTTTTTTTTTTTTTTTTGGTGGTCATGATCACTTCTTGTCATGTTAAAGTACCAGTAAAGCCTTTCCTAACTATCCAGTATATTAGTCATCCACTATCATTTGCTGCAGAAAGTAGGATTCCCATTTGTCTGAAATGTTCATCAAAGAGTAGCATAAATGAGTTATAACTGCATCTTTCTCACACCTAAGAGATATGTAGGCAGTTGGTAAAGCTAACTCAAGGCCCTTGTCCTGTCTTTTTCACATAATCACAGTGTGGCCACCCAGCAGCAGACATCACTTCCACATTCTAGTCAGGAGGAAGTAAACAGCAAAGAAGGGGATATACCTGTGAAAGGAATGAAACTCTCCCAGAAATTTCAAGTCTTCTCACATTTTATTATTCAGAACTGAATCACATTGCCACAAGGAACACTTACAAATAGAATTTTTTGCCACATTGAACAACAACGATATTCTATTAGCAATAAAAGATGGATAATGACTAAGCATCCAGCAGCATTTGTCAAATTTTCATAAACATCTTTTTGTTGTATTTGCTGATCTTACTTTGTTATTTTATTTCTTTATATGTTTATGTCGTTAATGTCCTCTTACTAAAAGGTGAGCTCTAGAAGATAAGAAACCCTATCTCTCTTGTTTGTTTCTGCACCTCTAGAATCTAGAAAACTCTCTGGCACATAGTGTATGCTTAGTAAATATTTTCATAGTAAAGGAATATTGGATTAATTAAAGTTTAAATGGCAACTTTGCCTTATGCATTCCAAACTTATTAAAAAAATATTTTCTGTCTTAAATTGTCACAGAAAATGTCTTCACTATTTTCAGGTAATTGTCTAATGATTATTTATTATTCTAAAGAATTGTTGCATAGAATCTGGGACTGCAAATATTTAATCAGTCGTTACCTTTTTGATTTTCAAGAATTCTAATACTTAAAGTTGAACATATTATTTTCCATAAAGCTAATTTCTCTACACACTTCTATTCCCTCTTTCAACCTCCTCCACAAACAACAGAAATGTAGGAAGCAACATATTTTCAAACAAATACCATATGCTAAAAACTCAGCAAGATATCACATATATAAATATTTTGAAGACTAAGAAAGTCACTAGTTTAATCAAGCTCTATAATGTTATAAATGAATGAAGGATTACTATTGTTGGCTTTATAAAGTCTCATAATTTAATTTCTAAATTATTTTATAAATGGAAGTCTACTTTATTTAAATTAAAAGGACTAAGCTACTTATTTTGATTGGGAGAGTACATGTGCAGGTTTTTTACATTAATACCTTGAGTAATGCTGAGGTTTGGGCTTCCCAAGGATTCATTAACCAAATGGTAAACATATACCCAAAAAGTAGTTTTTCAACCCTTACCCCCTACCACTGTACCCCCTTTTGGAATTCCCAGTGTCTATTATTTCCATCTCTATGTCTGTGTGTACCCATTGTTTAGTTTTCACTTGTAAAGTGACAACCTGCAGTATTTCATTTTTTGTTTCTGACTTATTTCACTTAGGATGATGGTCTCAAGCTCCATACATGTTGCTGCAAAAGACAGAATTTCATTCATTTTTATGGCTGCATAGTATTCCATGGCATAAGTATACCACATTTGTTTTTCCAGTCAACCACTAATAGACCCTTAGGTTGATTCCATGATTTTGCTATTGTGAATTGTGTTGTGATAAACATACAAGTGCAGGTGTCTCTTTGATGAAACAATTTCTTTTCCTTTGGATAGATATTGAGTAGTGGGATTGCTGGGTTGAATGGTAGTTCTATATTTATTTATCTGTGAAATCTCCAAACTGTTTTCCATAAAGGTTGGACTAATTTACATTCTCACCAACAGTGTATAAAGTCTTCCCTTTTCTCCACATCCTTGCCAATATCTGTTATTTTTTGACTTTTTAATAGTAGTCAGTCTGACTGGTCTGAAATAGAATCTCATTGTGATTTTAATCTGCATTTCTCTGATGATTAGTTATGTTGAGCACTTTTTAATATGTTTGTTGTCCTCTTGTATGTCTTATTTTGAGAAGTGTCTGTTCATGTCCTTTGCCCACTTCTTAATTGGGTTATTTGTTTGGTTTTTGTTGATTTGTTTAAGTCCCTTATAGATTCTGGATATTAGTCTTTGTCAGATGCACAGTTTGCATTTTTTTTCTCCCATTCTGTAGGTTGTCAGTTTACTCTGTTGACTATTTTTTTTTTATGTGCCGAAGTTTAGTTTAATTAGGTCTCATTTGTCCATTTTTATTGTTGCATTTGCCTTTAACTTTAGTTATAAATTCTTTGCCTTGGCCAATATCTAGAAGAGTTCTTCTTAGATTTTCTTCTAGGAATTGCATAGTCTCAGGTCTTATATTTAAGTCTTCAGTCTATCTTGAGTTAATATTTGTATATGGTGAGAGGTAGGGGTCCACTTTTACTGCATATGGCTAGCCAGCTTTCTCAATGTCATTTATTGAACAGGGTATTGATTTTGCAGTTCATTTTTGTAAACTTTGTCAACAATCGGTTGGTTGTAGGTGTGTGGCTTTATGTCTGAGTTCTCTATTCTGTTCCATTGATCTATGTGTCTTCTTTTGTACCAATACCATGCTGTTTTAGTTACTACAGCCTTGGCATATAGTTTGAAGTCAGGTAATGTGATGCCTCTGGCTTACTAAAGTTATTTGTCAGGTCAAGGAGTCTTTTGATGAAAGCTTTAGGGTCTTTTACATATAAGATCATGTCATCAGCAAACAGACACTTTTACTCCCTCTTTTTCAATTTGGTTGTCTTTTCTTTCTTTTCATTGTCAGATTTTTCTGGCTAAGACTTCCAGTACCATGGTTAAATAGGAGTGGTGAGAGTAGACATCCTTGGCTGGGTGAAGTTCTGAGGAATGCTTTCAATGTTTCACTGTTCAGTATCATGTTGGCTGCAGGTTTGTCTTACAGTATGTTCCTTCAATGCCTAGTTACTTGAGAGGTTTTATTATGAAGGGCTACTAGATTTTATGGAATGCTTTTCCTGCATCCATTGAGATGATATGATTTTCTCTTTTAATTTTGTTTATGTGGTGAATCACATTTATTGACTTGCAGATGTTGAACCATTCCTATATTCTTGGGATGAAACCTACCTGATCATGATGAATTATCTTTTTTCTGTGCTCTTGGATTCAGTTTGCTAGTATTTTCTTGAGGATGTTTGTGTCTATATTCCTCAAGGATGTTAACCTGTAGTTTTCTTTTTTTGTTGTATCTTTGCCAAATTTTGGTAACAGGATGATACTAGTTTTGTAGAGTGAGTTAGAAAGGAATCCCTACTCACTGACTTCTTAGAATACTTTCAGTAAGACTGTTAACAGTTCTTCTTTATATGTCTGATAGAATTCCGCTGAGAATCTGTCTGATCCTCAACAATTTTTGGTTGGTAGGTTTTTCATTATTGATTTGACTTTATAAATCATTATTGGTTGCACAAGATTTCAATTTCTTCCTGATTCAATCTTGGGAGTTACATTTTCGGTTATTTATCAATTTCCTCTAGGTTTTCTAGTTTGTATACATAGAGGTGTTCATAGTAGTCTCTGAGAATCTTTTATATTTTTGCAGTATCAACTGCCATGAGACATTTGTCATTTCTGATTGTACTTGATTCTTTCTCTTTTTTTCTTGGTTTATCTAACTAGCATTCTATTTATTTTGTTTAACCTTTCAAAGAACCAACTGTTTTGTTTCATTGAGCCTTCATTTATTGTTTTATAAATTTTAAAATCAATTTAATTTAGTTCCACTCTGATCTTTTTTATTTATTTTCTTCTGCTAGCTTAGTATTTTGTTTGCTCTTGTTTTTCTAGTTCCTTGAGGTAAGGCATTCGTTTGTTAATTTAAGATATTTGTATCTTTTTGATCAGGCATTTGGCACTATGAACTGTCATCTTACCACTGCTTTTGCTGTATGCCAGAGGATTTTATATGTTGTATCTCTATGTTCATTTGAGATAATTTTTTTGATTTCTACCTTAATTTCTTTGATTCCCTCAAAGTCATTCAGGAGCAAGTTGTTTAGTTTCTGTGTACTTGTGTGATTTCAATTTAATGTTGTTGAAGTGAACCCTATGTCATTATATAACATGCTTCTGTGTGTGTGTGTGTGTGTGTGTGTGTTGTTCTGTTTATTGTTGTGAGTTTAAAGTCTGTTTTATCTATTACAAGAAATGCCAACCTCTGCTCTTTTTTGTTTTCTTTTGTGTGATGTATCTTTCTCCACCCCTTTACTTTGAACCTCTGGTGTCAGTACATGTTAGGTGCATCTCCTGAAGGCAGCAGATCTTTCGGTCTCATTTTTTAAATTTAATTTGCCAATCTGTAACTTTTAAGTGGAGAATTTACATCAGTTATGCTCGATATTAATATTTATATGTTATATGTAAGGCTTTGCATCACCATATTTTTAGCTAGTTACTTTGTAGTGCTTATTTAATTGCTTTGAAGGATTGGTAAATTTGTACTTACATGTTCCTTTATGGTAGCAAGTATTATCCTTTTGTTTTCATGTTTAGAACTCCTTTGAGCATTTCTTGTAGGTTCAGTCTAGTAGTGACAAACTTTTCTAGCATCTATCCTCTAGCTTGTCTGGGAAAGGCTGTTTCTCCTTCATTTATAAAGTTCAGTTTAGCAGCATATGGACTGGTTTATAAGGTTTGTGCTGAGAAGAACCTGTATGCTGTTAGTCTGCTGGAATTTCCTTTATAGATTTGACCTTCCATAGCTGTCTTTAAGATCTTTTCTTTAGCATTGACCTTGGATAGCTTGATGACTATGAATATGCTTTAGTGATATTCATCTTGTGTAGTATCTAGCAGATGTTCTCTAAATTTCCTATATCCAGATTTTTACCTTTGTAACCACGTTAAAAAAATCCTAAATTATTCTCTCAAATATGTTTTCCAAGTTGTTTTTTTTTTTTCCTCTCTCTCAGGAATGCCAATAAGTCATAGATTTGGTTGCTTTACGTATCCCATATTTCTCAAAGGCTTTGTTCTTTCAAAAAACTTTTTTTTTGGTCTGACTGTGTTAATTTGAAAGACTAGTTTTCAAGCTCTGAATTATTTTCTTCCAATTGGTCTAGTCTATTTTTGAAACTTTCTATTGGATTTTGCAATTCTTTTAGTGAATTTTTAAATTCCACAGTTCTGTTATATATACATATATATATATATCCATACATATTTATGGCCATTTATATATATATGAAGCTATATACATATATCTCTATATATCTCTATATCTCTATGTATCTATATATATCTCCAAATTGCTGTAATAATATGTAGCCATCTCATCTCTCATATCTTGAATAAATTTTCTGGTTTTGTTGTATTGGTTTTCAACTTTCTCTTGTATCTCATTGAGTTTCCTTGCAACCCATATTTTGAATTCTTTATATGTTATTTCAGAATTTTCATTCCTGTTAGGATCTATTGCTAGAGAGCTATTGTGATCCTTTGAAGGTGTCAAAACACTCTTTTTGTACTGCTGGAGATCTTGTACTGATGCCTTCTTACGTGAAAGAGTTGTTGCTTCTTGTTTTTGAATTTGCTATCATTTGTAAGAGACTTTTAAATGTTTCATTCTTTTTTTCCTGGAGGGTATGACTGTGGTGTATGTTGCATATGATCATTTGGCTTCATTTCTGGTTGCTTTCAGAGGGCTAAGGCTCTGTATGAGTTCCTTCATTGTGGATAGAATTTCTGTGGTGGTTTACTCAAATGTTGCTTATTGTTCAAGTGTTTTTAGAAAGATGCCATGTTAAATAAGTATAACTGGGGATGTTAGTAACATTTTTATAACATAATCACCTATATGTAGAATGAGAAAGTTTCTGAATTTCTAGCACCTAACATCAAATTTCATCCTTTCTAAAAGTAGGCCATCTAGGAAACGGTTACTTGTGAATTCCCTGGCCTTTCATATTTTTGAATGCAAAGGAAATCTGTTAGTTGTTTGACTGTTTTTCAGTTTGCTCAAGACTTAAATTGAGCACTCAATACCATTTACTGATTCTCACTACTTGGAAAGAAAATTTCCAGAGAATAAAGACAGAGTAATTTCCATGAATTCTCTGGTAGTTTCTTTACAGAAAAGTCATAGAAAATGGATGTAATTATTACTATATTCCCATTACTAAGTAATAATTGTTGACACATATTACTTTAAATTATCCAGCAATTTCTTTTCCGGTGAGAGAATTGAGGAACTGAAAACTATTGCTTTGCCACATTACTCAGAATCACAAAATTGGCTTTAAAATGGTGTTAAAACTACACTCCAAGTTTCCTGACTCCTAAGCTTGTGTTTAGACCATTTCTTTACTAGGGTGCCTAATAGATGAACAATTGAAAAGGGTCATTATTATTATTATTTTTTTTTTTCAGGACAATAGGGTGTCATTTAAATACCCAGAAAGAAACAACTTGCCCACTGTTATACTGATTCCCTGAAAGACTTCAAAGGATGAAGAGTTTACAACCACAGTATTCAATAGGCCTTGGGTCAGTGTAGAATCAGAGTTATCTTTACGTTTTAAAATAAATTTGACTTTAATTAAATTTATGTATTTGTTTCTTTGTTGTCTGCTTAGAAGACTGGGCAAATCATTGTAAGTTTGTGTTCTACACTCACTTAACCATTTATCTGTAAGAATTACCTAGCTGGGAATGCTAGCCCTTCACGCGATTGGTCTTCCTTGGTTGAGTCGCTGCCCTCGCTGCCACACCGTGGACGCCCCAAGGCAGGTGGTCAACTTCGGGTCTGGTCCCACCAAGCTGCCTCACTCAGTGTTGATAGAGATAAAAAGGAATTATTGGACTACAAAGGAGCTGGCATTAGTGTTCTTGAAATGAATCACAGGTCATCAGATTTTGCCAAGATTATTAACAATACAGAGAATCTTGTGAGGGAATTGCTAGCTGTTCCAGACGACTGTAAGGTGATTTTTGTGCAAGGAGGTGGGTCCGGCCAGTTCGGTGCTGTCCCCTTAAAACTGATTGGCTTGAAAGCAGAAAGGTGTGCGGACTGTGTGGTGACAGGAGTTTGGTCAGCTAAGGGTTGCAGAAGAAGCCAAGAAGTTTGAGACTATAAATATCGTTCACCCTAAACTTGGGAGTTACACAAAAATTCCAGATCCAAGCACCTGGAACCTCAATCCGGATGCCTCTTACGTGTATTACTGAGCAAATGAGATGGTGCATGGTGCGGAGTTTAACTTTATACCCCGTGTCAAAGGAGCAGTACTGGTTTGTGTCATGTCCTCAAACTTCCTGTCCAAGCCAGTGGATGTTTCCAAGTTTAGTGTGATTTTTGCAGGTGCTCAGAAGAATGTTGGCTCAGCTGGGGTCACCGTGGTGATTGTCTGTGATGACCTGCTGGGGTTTGTCCTCTGAGAGTGTCCCTCAGTCTTGGAATACGAGGTGCAGGCTGGAAACAGCTCCTTGTACAACACGCCTCCACGTTTCAGCATCTACATCATGGTCTTGGTCCTGGAGACGATTAAAAACAATAGAGGTGCCGCAGCCATGGAGAAGCTTACCTCCATCAAATCTCAAATGATTTATGAGATTATTGATAATTCTCAAGGATTCTACGTATGTCCAGTGGAGCCCCAAAGTAGAAGCAAGATGAATATTCCATCCCTCATGGCAATACCAAAGGAGATGATGCTTTAGAAAAAACATTTCTTGATAAAGCTCTTGAACTCAATATGTTGTCCTTGAAAGGGCATAGGTCTGTAGGACGCATCCGGGCCTCTCTGTATAATGCTGTCACGATTGAAGATGTTCAGAAGCTGGCTGCCTTCATGAAAAATTTTTTGGAGATGCATCAGCTATGAACACATCCTAACCAGGATATACTCTGTTCTCGAACATACAAAGTTTAAAGCAACCTGGGGATGGCTACAAAAAGTTAACAAACAGAGTATTTTTCTCAAATGAACACGTTTCTTGTAGATTCTTCTTTTTTGAAAGAACAACAGCAAAACATCTACAGCTCTGTAAAGCTGGTGGGACCTAATGTTCACCTTAATTCTGACTTGAACTGGAAGCATTTTTAAAAATCTTCTCGTTGCTTTTCTAACAAATTCCCGCTTATTTTGCCTTTGTTGCTACTTTTTCTAGTTAGATTTCAAACTTGCTTGTAGACTTAATAATGTAAGTTGCAATTAATTATTTCTGGAGTCATGGGAACACACAGCATAGAGGGTAGGTGGGGCCCTCTAGGTGCTGAATCTAAACATCTGTGGGGTCTCCTGGGTTCAGCGGCTGTTGATTCAAGGTCACCATTGACCATTGGAGGAGTAGTTTAAGAGTACCGGGCAAAGGGCAAACTGTAGATCAATCATTGTACTGTTATTACAAGAGAAGTGACATACTTTATGTATGTTTATATTAGCATGGTCTGTTTTTAATACCATATACTTTATATTTCTATACATTTATATTTCTAATAATACAGTTATCTCTGATACATGTAGAACTTTTAGAATTTATTAAATCCTTGACCTTCTGCATTATAGCATTCCTTTAGCAACAGTTGCACCCTGTCCCCAGTCTTCTTCTTCCTCTTTTTAAGCTCCTTTATGACAAAGATGTAGAAGTTCTTGATTCATTTTTATCATTCTTTCCATAGGTAGAAGAGAAAGTTGATTGGTTGGTTGTTTTTCAATTATGCCATTAAACTAAACATTTCTGTTAAATTACCTTATCATTTGTTCTCTTGACTGTTTTCTTTGTAATGTTTGACGACGAGAGTGATACTTTGCTGAAAAGTCTTTTCCCTATTGTTTATTGTCAGTATTTTATGGTGAATATGTGAAGAACATAAAAGTCCTAAAACATCTAAAAAAATTACCTAGGATGGAATAAGATGGAAATGATAGCAATGAAAAAAAAAGTTGCAGTTACAGTTTTGAGTTTTTCTACTTTAAATTGCATTATGTACCTACTAATGAAGACTAAGAAGTTTATTTCAATATTAAAACCATCCCCATAAATAATGAAATAGGAACGCCTGATAGTACAGCTAATAGTACGTAAGGATATTTTTATATATTTACTTTTAAAAATCAAAATGTATATCTTAACTCAGTTTTGGTATCAAATGGCTCATTGCAGTCATTTAGATTCTTCAAGGTACATTTTACTTGGTGCTGATAGAAATTTTATTCATGATTTGCTGATAGTACAAAAAAAAAGCTGATTTTTTTTTCTTGCATGTGACAAAAGCAAAAAAATTACAATAAAATGTCTTTGCATTTGTTAAAAGGCTGAGAAGAATTTGGAATGATAGTATTACTAAGAATACAGAGTCTATAATTATCACTTGCTAGCTCCAAAATACAAATTTTTCAAGAGTTTTATTTGCAAATTATATTTCTCTGGATTCAAGAAATATGCAAGAGAATAGAAAAGAAGAAAGAGGGAGAGAAAAAAGAGGGAGGGAGAGAGAGTGAGAGAAAAAGAAAGAGTGAGTGAGGAGGAGGGGGAGGAGAAACAATAGGGTGGAGGTAGAGGAGATGGTAACCAGGGAAAACACAACGTCTCCTAATGCTACGTTCTTCTCTGGCTAAAAGATAAGAAAGAATAAAGAAAGAATTATTATGTAGTCTTAAAGAATTACTTCCAATGTGTTTTGCATGTAACACATAACATGTAACTACTGTTAATTGAAGGTTCCTATCCCTTCCTCTTCCCCTCCCTCTCTCATATCACTTTCTCTTTCTCTTGGTTTCTCTTTCTGTTCTTTGACTATTTCCATTTCCTTTCTTTCTGATCGAGTGCAGTCTGTTCACCTGAATTACAATGTCATGCTGACTTAAGTCTTTTTGCTTCTTTATCTTTCTTTATCTTTTTCTATCTTTTCACTTTATCTACAGTGAAAAAAAAAATCACTGTAGCATAGAAAATCCAAATTAAAGTAAGAAATTCATGAGGCATAAGTGATTCTGATTCTTTTCACCAATATATAGTGGGCTCTTTTTAAGCTATGGAGGATCTTTTGAAGGACAGTGGAATATTTATCTTGCAGACAGATTGATAGTAGAACTGAAATAGTAATGAGAACAGTTTATATCAGAACATGTACAATTAAATTTGGTTAAAAAATTTGTAGGTTACATGGGAAATATTTCCTTCTTGTTAAAAGGTATATAGTATTTTAAGAACATGAAGTTTCTTATTACAGCATTTCAGGTTTGAGAGAAGATTAAAGAATATTGATATATCTAACTTTGAGAATCTAACTTTCATTTTCTTTTGAAATTCTTTCAGTATTATAACACTCTTATGTTTATTATTTCCTTATGAAACATTTCTGAAGCATCTGCTGAGTTTTAAATATTAAGAGATATTAATATTACAAGAAATATATCGTATATTCTTGAGGTAACATTAAGAGCTGCTTCTTATTACTAAATGTTTATAACTTATTATTTGTAGATATTCATTCAAATATACAAAAAATATGTCCCTATGAATAAAATGAATACTTTCTATGTATTTGAAAATTACATTTTAAATTATTCTTATGTAGCACATTTACCAATGTATTTCACTTATTATATGCAGAGGATAATTGAAAGTCATTGGTGGTGTTTTTTTTTTTTTTTTTTTTTTTTTTTTGAGGCGGAGTCTCGCTCTGTCGCCCGGACTGGAGTGCAGTGGCCGGATCTCAGCTCACTGCAAGCTCCGCCTCCCGGGTTTACGCCATTCTCCTGCCTCAGCCTCCGAGTAGCTGGGACTACAGGCGCCCGCCACCTCACCCGGCTAGTTTTGTATTTTTTAGTAGAGACGGGGTTTCACCGTGTTAGCCAGGATGGTCTCGATCTCCTGACCTCGTGATCCGCCCGTCTCGGCCTCCCAAAGTGCTGGGATTACAGGCTTGAGCCACCGCGCCCGGCCCATTTGGTGGTGTTTTTATTCAAACATGATAAGTACAGAAAATAAATGCCATTCCAACTGTTTGATTCTTCCATTTTAACTTTGAGAAGAAATTGAAGTTGCTTAAAAATATTTTCTTGACATATTACAGCTAAAGTTCTTCAACTTAT
The DNA here is from genome assembly GCF_009764315.1 of Trachypithecus francoisi. NCBI lineage: Eukaryota > Metazoa > Chordata > Mammalia > Primates > Cercopithecidae > Trachypithecus > Trachypithecus francoisi. The sequence continues at coordinate 40,921,185 of NW_022681457.1, read as the reverse complement.
GCCTTTAGTTTGCAAACATTGCGGGAAATTGCCCAGAAATATTCAGCTAGCTGAATAAATTAAGACCTAATGTGCTTGAAGAAAGATGTTTTGAGAGTATCCTTTTGGGGTGATGTTCTCACCAATTTACATGCAAGAGTGAATTTGTATCATTTAAACTAATTTTCAGAATGTTTGACAAAGACCAGCATTATCTTCTTCTCAGAAACCTCCTCTAGAAGTAGTCACATTGTTCATGGAAATCAAACTGCTGAGTTTTCTTTTGCTCCTTTTAAGGGCTTTTGATCCTTATATGGATATAAGAACCTGTTTTGCATATACCGTTAGACAAAAATCATGAATATTAAGCCATTATTTTTACATTAGCAAGTTTTCCCAAGGTGGGTTTTTAACATTTTAAAGACATTTTGTTTTGTGTGTTACTCTCTTTTTGCCTAATCACCTCTAAAATTATGAACACTACAAGAATAATACATACTGAATAACAAAACAGCTTGAAATATTTATAACTAAGAAAGCAACTGTTAAATGTTCATAAACAAAGTTGTTTGGAGACTCCTTTATTAATTTTTAATTTATCTTCAGTCAATTTCTCATTGCTTCCAAATTCCTGTAGGGGATTCTGTTAATTAGTCATATGTAAAATATTCATTAAAACCAGCTTTCTATTTTCTTCTTTTATTGCAAATTTACATTTCTAATCTTATAACCAAAATAAATGCCATTGGGTAGAAGAACCACATTAATTTTGATCAGCCACCTAAAATAGAAGCCCATACAGCAAAAAATATGGTAATATAAAATAGACTAATATTGAGGTAGTATATTGGTTGATCACCCTTTTGCAATAGCAGATGGATATCTAGTTCATGTTTGAAAAAATATCAACACTACATAAAATCGAGTATATTTGAAATCTAGTAAAGTAATCTAAGATGAAGTAATGATGATTTTGTATCTGTATACTTTTGCACATTAAAAATATTTCAGAAACAACATATAGTTTAGTTAGGGATTCAAATTTAATCAACAGCGACAATGTTGACATTAAATTTAAATCATTGGATAACAAAAGTTTTACTGAGTTTCTTCAGTTGTTATTTGTTTTAAAATATTTTACTTGTCTTTCCTTACTATGCCTTATGTAGTTTCGATTCTGTGCTGCAAATAGCAAAGTAGTATAGGAAACAGAACATCAATGTGAGCTTAGTTTTACTAATATAACTATTGACTTTTCTCCTAACATAGCATATCTGAGTAAAACATTCATACAAGCATCTCTAAAAGAAATATATGTCAGCGATGTGAGAAAAGTTTGCAATGCCAGGCATAGTATTTTCAGAGTGAATTCTTGGTTTCTTTGAAAACTCTTAGACTTCTAAGGGTTTGGATACATCTTAGAAATATAAGAGTTTGAGTACACCTTAGAAATCTAAGAGTTTGGATAGACCTTAGAATTATCCTAACATAACTCATCTCTTCTTAAAGTCTATGTCCAAATCTTAAGTCTTCAGTCAGTAATCAAAATATGTAAAATATAACTACTGGATTAGAAAGTTTACTAAAATGAAATAATATTATTTACTGGAAAAAGTGGGAAAAAATATATTTTATAGGAAGGAAAATGTAATTACACTCAAACAAATAGAGCATATTTTGTTTACTCTTATGCAGAGTGGAAAATTTACTGCCAAATCAAAGTCCTCGTGAGTGACCACACATTTACAGCATAGGAACATTTAGTAACATTAAACACAGGTCTCAAGGTTCTAGCTCTGTCTTCTGAGATTAAGTCAAAAAGTAGGCAAAGATTTAGGTAGCACATACTGCTTCAATAACAAAACCAACTGAACAGATTGTTTAGAGTTATACATATCAACATTAAAAATATATTTGTTTAATAAACAGAAAATCTAACAGAAGACTGAATTTGAGGAAGACAAAACCGGCAATATTGAACCAGATCTCTAAGTAATAGATGGAAATATCTTCCAAGAAATAGTTATAGTACCCAATGGCCAATCATTACAGTCCACGTGCCAGGTTAATTTTACCTATCAGTCAACACTCTTTTAAAATAGTTATTCTCCTAAAATCCCACCTAACCTGATTATTATCTAGCCTGCATTGATTTCTACACTTGAACACAAAAATATTGTCATTCCACAGTAATATACACATCTAAACTAATCTAACTAATCTACCAGTCTAACATTGTAATAATTTTTTAAAGGTTGACTTAACATGCCTTGCTGGCAAAGAATTTATACTTGCCCTCGAGACACATTAGCAGTCATGACTGCACAGTTGCATGATTTTTTAGTCTTGAAGCAGCCCAATTATCAAGTATTCCCTAACTTATATAAAGCCCTTTACCATATCTTAGAGTCTCTTCTTTATTTGACTCTATAATTTCCCTTGATCATATACTATGTTTCTAGCTTGAAAATCATCCTCATGTCTTAGATGGTGGAGTGAATAGTAATAAAAGAAGAAGATGGAATTCAATCATCTCTTTTACCGGTGAGGGCTTTGAGGTCAAGCACAGGTATACTCAGTGAACAGAGGGTCAGCTGGACCTGGAGCCACTTCACATGCCCATTCTCCATTTAAAAAAAAAAAAAAAATTGAAAGTAAAAAAAGAGGTTGGATAGTGTGTGTGAGTGAGTGTTCTATGAGAAGAAAAATAAAAACACCTGGATGTTTAAGTTCTACCTCAACCCCTACCCTGAGGCAAATGTTTAAAGTTTCCTCATCTGAACAAGGCAAAATAATTTCCTGCTTTGTTTCCACAGTGCTGTGAGGCCCCAGTAATATATACATAAGCATACTCTAGTATATAAGGATAAGTCATAATAATATAGTAAATTACACCATCTGCCCTTTGTTTTATGAGTTTTTCAAAATACTCTCAACATAGCCCATCATGTTGCTGAGCTCAGTTACTGAAACTCCTCAGATAGTTATCTTTCTAAAGTTTATTTCAGACAAAATATAATGAGTTTTTCTATAACCACTAATGTTTTGTCCCTAATATGTCTTTGTTTTATGCTCAGTATTTAAAGAGTTTTTAAAAAGACATGTGTGTGTGCGCAGACACATGCACATGTGTGTTTTACAGGAATACTTTGACCAGTTTAGTTTCCTGTAGAAGTGGGATGGTAGCTTTCCCAAAGAATCAATAACAACACTGTCTCAGAAATGTAAGAATTATTTTTTTTTCTGAAAGTATCCTCAGCTGTATCTGAAAGACGCTTTCAAATTCAATCTGTGGTTCCTTTTTGGGTACATCTCCCCACAACCAGAGAGTTTCCCATTTAAAATATTGCCACATGCAGCAGGCTCTTGCTCCTAAAAAGACTGTGTTTCATCTTTACCAAAATATATTCTTCATTTATTTTGAAACAAAGAAACTGTGAGCAAAAGCAGTGTCTTTTAATAAAGAATACTTACATTTTACACTATTCTAAAAATGTTTTCTGTCCCGTCGTTCAATAGCTGATAGGAAGCTGAGTATTTTGAAAACAAAATAAAACAAAACAAAATGGCATAATGCAACTTGGGGAAATCATAAAATATATTTTGTTTTACTGTTTGCATTATGAAAATCAAAGCAAACTACAGTTATTATTACAAATATATCTGGTTTTTCCAATAGATTTACATGAAATAGTTACTCATAAAGTTATATCTCAACAGTTTCAAAAGTATCTGCTATCTCAAATATTTTTAAGGAAATGATTAGTGATCAAATGCATGTAAAATTATTAAAAGGGCAGTTTTTATTAAGAATATAATTAATTTGTTTTGTTTTTATATTTGTAAAGAATCAACTAAGCAATTTTATACACTACACTAAAACATATTCACAGTAGAGCAACACAATTAAATATTGTATCATATCATTTGGTTACATGGCTAGGGTTTTATCATAGCAAATGATCTTTTCTTCACTATGCAACAAAAAAGAAAATGCTATTATCCACCACCACTTTAAACACTAGTAACAACTTATGCACAAAACTTCACAGGTGTAAAAAGTAGTGTAAAACATTTAGAGATTTTTTTATTTACATTCAAAAATCTTCGTAAGTTAGGATTCAGGTTGAAAAGGGTGGGATTTACAATGGAATTAAAGATTAAGAATTCATCATTGCAAAATGATATTTCTTTTGACAGCATAATTCAATTGCTACTCAAAAATAAATCATTTATGTTTCAAATGCTGTGAATATTTATTTAGTGTCATACCTGTCATTTGTTTGATTTATTTCCCCAAGAATAGAGAAGAACAACTGTGTATCTCTTATCACGGAGCCAAAATTATTTCTGGTAGCAAAAAAATCACAATGGCATGTACCTTAAAATGAGCAGCAGAATTCTTTTGTGTGATAATAAATCACAAAAACAGCCAATAGAATTCTCCTGACACCACTCAATTTGCTCTGAAGCCATTACTTGATAAAATATCATTCAAATGCAACATTGAAAAAATCTATCCAGGCTATTTTACAGGATGATATTTTTATCACATTTAATAAAAACAAAAGGAGTCAAATCCCCCCACCATTTCCAAAATTTAACTCACAGTGGGGTCTCAAATAATATTTTTGTGCCTATATTGTCATGCCTGTACCAATATTTTCCCTAGGATCCACTCATAAGGATGCCTTAAGGGTCTAACATGAATGCCGGAACTGATCATAGGTAGAAATTGAGAAAAAATTCTAGGAAGTTAAGACAGACACTGAATTAATTGAGTTAGACATCTAAATTAAGGCACTACCAATTTGGGGTAGAAATTAGTCTTATTTTAATTAGATTACAATGTATCTGTAAATTAATACACCAATATTTTAAAATGACATTTGAAATTAACTTACCTCTGAACTAACACAGCTTCAATTTTATCATGTTGTTGGGGATCAGTAGATTTAATATATACATATCATTCAGCAGACAAAATGTTTATATACACACACATACATATATGTATACATATATGTATATAAAATGTACATATAAACATTTATATATACACATATATGTATACATGTATAAATATATGTTTGTGTGTGTGTGTGTGTGTGTATATATATATAAACATTTTGCCTGCTGAATGACTTTGGGCAAAGCATTAACACTCTGTAAAAGGCAATGATAATTTCTTATCTTGTACTATTGTTGCCAAGATTGATCAAAGATTTATGTGAAAGTCGCACTGTCACACAAAGCTTTATACTAATATAATGGATTACTGTGCTAATGGTAGTGATTAATATTTTGGGCCAATTTAACCAGATTACATTTTCATCCAACTTTAATGCAGTCTTTGGTAGTTAATCCACCCTGCATAAACCAAGTAAAATATATAGATTTATCAGATAATTTAATCTTTTTTATACGTAATAGATGTACTTATTTTTGGAGTACATGTGATAATTAGATATATTCATGTAATATGTAATGACCAAATCAGGGTAATTGGGATATTCATCACCTTAAATATTTAATTTTCTCTTTATGCTAAGAACATTCAAATTGATAGATCTGAATCTTAATGAAAATCTGTTGGCAAAAATAAAGTAATGAATTGGCACACAAATCAATGCATCATGGTAAGTGGAGTGTATGCTGAAGTAGGTAATGCATTTGAGGTTCTAATCACTTTATACATCCTCCATTTGGTTTCTGTTGGTCTGTGAAATATATGGATCGGATTATAGATCTACCAATTTTCTATTTAGCAATAAATTTTCTTATTTATTTACAAAATAAAAAAATCAATGTTGTTTTATAGATCACAAATAACGTAACAATACTGACAGTAAATTGTACTTTTATGAGTCAAACATTATTTCATAGCCATTAGCTCAAATGGTCTTCAACATATCCACCTCCCCCTAAAAAGCTGTGATGTGAGAATGGTAGAACACACATTACTATCCCATTTTACAGAAAAGGTCACTAATGCCAATTAAGGTTATAAGTGTCAAGAATAAAACCATAAGGTGTTCAATTGGCACTCGAGTCCAGATTATTTTTTAATTTCAAGAGAAAAAAAGAATTTCAGAATTCCTTATGATAGAGGAGTGCTGGAAATGGAAGAGCATGGTCCCTTTAAATGATACAGAAGGAGGGAAGGGAAGTGCTGGGTGTAGGAGGGCATGGTCCCTGGCTAGGGCTCCACTCCCATGGACCTAGGTGAGGACAGGCACTGCTGTCATTTCCCCCAAATGTTGCGTTTCCCAAGACCACCCTGACCCACCACACCCCCATCCTGGGCCTCTAAAATCCCAAGACCCCAGCAAGCAAAGACAGAGGCAATTGGCAGAGACAGAGGAGCCGTTTGGCAGAAGACACAGGTGACTGGACTCCAGAGGATGTCAGTGGGAGCACGCTGGCAGAAGAGCACACTAACAGACGAGGGCACACTGGCAGGCCATCGAAGGGCGGGATGAGGCAGAGTTTGACCTGGGCAGTCGGAGGAAAGCTGGGGCTGCCAAATGGCCCAACTCTGAGGGAAAACCATCTCCCTTTTGGCTCCTCTATCATCGGAGAGCTACTCCCACTCAATAAAACTTTGCACTCATTCTCCAAGCCCACATGTGATCTGATTCTTCCGGTACACCAAGGCAAGAACCCAGGATACAGAAAGCCCTCTGTCCTTGTGACAAGATAGAGGGTCTAATTGAACTGGTTAACACAAGCCGTCTATAGATGGCAAACTAAGAGAGCACCCTGTAACACACGCTCACTGGGAGTTCAAGGAGCTGTAAACATTCACTCCTAGACACTGCCATGGGGTTGCAGCCCCACAGCCTGACCATTTGTATACTCCTGTAGAGAGGTCTGAGCAGCAGAGCACTGAAGAAGTGAGCCACACCCCCTGCCTCAAACCCTGCAGGGGCACAAGCAAACTTTTCCCGTTTCACTTAAAACATCTTTCTGATAAATGAAAAAAGTCACTGATCATAGAGCATGTTTATTTCTATTAAAAATAAAATTCTCCATGAGTTAAAAGATAGATTAAAATATAGATTAAAGTGCTTTATTTCACTTATTAATATATAAAAGCAAGAAAATTAAAGATATTTAGTTTTCATTAAATATTTTTAACAAATGGTGTTAAAATAATTATTCACTGAAGTTTTTAGATATTTGGCACTTCTCCTTAGCAAGTTCTACATCAGAACTAAATATATATATATATATGTAATTATTACATGACATTTAAAAGTGTTTTCTTCCTCTGGATTTAAACATGAATAAATAAATCATATTATATCTGCGAAACCTCTAGAGTTGGCAAGAATCAAGTTTAGTCACATTCATATTTTATTTTAAAGACATGAATTCACTTAATAAAAATGTACTCATACAATTAACAGCAATTGCTTTTAGATATAATGTTTCTCTCATTCAAAATAAACATTCATGAGCTATGTTAAGTATATAAATAAATATTTTAGGAAAATGATCTGTAGCTATGTTTCTGAATGTTCATGTCATATGTTACCAGTTTTAATATAGTTCATGAAATTTGAAATACAGCGATACAGAATGCATCATTTATATGTCAAAAACATTTTAATGCTACCTCTTGAAACTGTTCTACTACTGATTTTCTGGTGAAAAATAATACATTTAAATAAACTGCAGGTAGCTGAAAGACTACCACAAATTAAGACACAATAAAAGTTATGTACCTCTTTTAACAAATTTAATATAGGAAGTTCATAACGTGTTGTAAATTTTCCTTTTGTCATTGGGTGACATCAAATAATGTATAACTGTCACAAGACTATTAGCATACAGACTGAGGAAACAGTTGATAACAAATGCTAACAAATAAATAAACTTTCTAGTGCAACTTTAAACTTATTCTGGACTCTATTCCTTATTTTAGGAAACTAAATTCAGAACAGAGTGAACACATGTACTGCATTTTAACACCTATGTTTGACAAGATTTGTGAAAATAAAATATCAGAATAATAGTTTTTGAGGGCACTGGAACTTTTAAAACCAAGAAGTGAACTGAAAAGAAGAAAGAGAGGGAGAGAAGGAGGAAGAAAGAAAAACAAAGGGAAATGGGGATGGGAGGGGTGCAGAGCAGAGAGCAAGGAAAAAATTCCTGATGCCTTAATCAACAAACTTGCCTCCCTTTGCCTTGCGTTTAATCACATGGAGCAGTTTGTCAGTTGGCAGAATGAAGAAGTAATTCACATATTCTGCACATTCCAGTCATAATCACAGAAATGAATTCTGGACTTCCTAAGATTTCACTGAGAAGATGTAACGTGGCATAACCCATGTGGAAATTCATTTCATCTGTTTTCATTTTATTCTATCTATCATGTATTTTTGATGACTAAATGGGAAAGAAAAAATGAAATTCTACCATATGAATTTCTGTTAAATATCATTTTAGCTATCAGTTGTCACACCTGCTATTTGATGCATTTCAGTCAATTGACACAATTATATATTTTTGCAACCTATATCATTTGCTGAAGCCTTATTTATTTTACAGTAAATCAAATTTATTTTATTCAAATGTCTTAACAGATACCAAATATTTGTTTCTCATATATTTAAATATTTTTCAGTATACATCTGTAAGGTATTGAATAATACGCCTATTTTTAAGCTAAAAGGGGTCACTATTTTTCAGCTGTCATGACAGCTCTGAAGGCTCTAAATCTTTAGAAACATCCAGGTCAGCACATACACTTAGATTTACACACGATTTCAGAAAGGTTTTCTAATTTTTATTTTTATTATACGCATATTACAGTTGTATATAATTATAAAAGTGATGTTCCGCTTTTTTAATACAACATGGAAAGAGTAAATTAAGCTAATTAGCATATTCATCACTTCAAATATTTAACATTTGTTGACGAACACATTAGAAATTTACTCTCAGCGTCATTGAAACATACAGGACTCAGTTATCAACTATATTCACCAGGCTGTGCAATTCATCTCAAAAAAAAAAAAGTATCCCTCCTACCTCAGGCTTTGTACCCTTTGACTATAATCCTTCCATTCCTCCACCTCCCAGTTGCTGGTAACCACCATCCTACTTTTTGTTTCTGTGAATTCTATTGTTTTACGTTCCACATGTAAGTGAAAATATGTGGTATTTGTCTTTCTGTATTTGGCTTATTTCACTTAGCATAATGTTTGCCCATTCCCTCTATATGAATTTCAGGACGTTTTGAGGCTTCTTTTTATCTCCTCACAAGCTCCTCTCAAGTTCTGAAGCTCTATCCATTTTCTATAGTTAGTTCTGTATCAGTTACCTACAGAATTCTATTTTTAGACTTATATATCCATTTCATTTTTAATACCAAATATACATATATTTATATATAATCCCATACAGGATTAATCTCTCTTAAATACAACATAAAGATACACAAAAGCAGATTTTAAAAGATGAAATAAAGATACAATGAACAATATTTTATTGATTCCTTATTGAGATGACTTTAGAGCATCATTATCTTTATTCTTGAGTGAGATTAATAAATAATGATAGTGTATTATGTAAAAATCTTGTTTCAAAAAGGGATCTTGAAAGTTTAGGTTTTTGGCTAAATTTTTGTTAAATCTGATGAGTCACTGTCTTTACCTCTAAATGACTCATGCTGGAAATAGCAGAAGTGTTAGCATCCCACTTTCAAAACGTGTTGTCTACACACACACACTCATACATATATATATGTGTGTATACTTATATATGTATGTATGTGTGTGTATGTATGTGTGTGTATATATATGCACACACACACAATACTAGGTTATTAATGTGTACTTTTATGAAGATGGTTTTTCAATCAAACTTCTGACAATTTCTACCTAAACAGGAATTTCTCATTTAGATGCTGAAAACAAAAATACCTCTATGTGTAAATTTCCATTCGCATATATTTTAATTTCTTTATGATTGGCCTTAAGTAATTAAAAAAATATTTTTCTCTTAATTTAGTTAAATATTTCCTAGGTTAAGTAGTTTAAATGTACAGTTTATTGGAAACAATTAAGATGGCCAGGCATGGTGACTCATGTCCCTAATCCAAGTGCTATGGGAGGCCAAAGTGAGAGGGTTGCTTGGAGTTTAAGACTACCCTAGGCAACAAAGCAAGACCCCATCTCCACAAAAAATAAAATCACAAAATTATCTGGGCATGGTGGCACGTACTTGTAGTTCTAGCTACTTGGGCATCTGAGATGGGATGATCCCTTGAGCCCAGGAGTTTGAGGCTGCAGTGAGCTATGACCACACCACTGCACTCCAGCCTTGGTGACAGAGCAAGACTGTACAAATAAATCCATATAATTAAGATGACTTCCTGGACTTCTGTTTCTATACTTGCATTATATCTTATTCAGATCTCTCTCTTTGGCTGCATCATTTGATAAAAGAAAAGAAAGAATAAAAGATAATGCAATCTCCTAACAGAGATACTCTCTTTTGGATTTTTCCTGCCAAATATATTTTAATATTATGGTAAAGTTGTATTTAGTAAAAAGTATTTTATGTCATTCATTACTCACATTCACTTATTAAAATATATTTGAATACATAATATTCATGAGCACTATTCTGGATAATGTAGATGTCTTTTTTAAGAGTTGATATCTGCTTCCTTCCTTTATATAATAACTCTCAGTCTTAAATTAACTGAATTGACAGGGTTACACCCAGATTTCCTCTGGCAGCTTTTTCTTTTAAATCTACTGCAAATACAATTTCTCCAAGTCAATAGAAAATAGATAATCCTTATCAGCCACAAATACTTACTTAACTGTGTATGAATGGGCACATAAGGGTCAGTCCCCACCCTCAAAGCCCGAGTTTAGAATAAATCCTGGAAATAGTGGTCAGTTTATAAGGGAATATGAAAGTTGACATTTCTATAGTTAACATGCTTTGTCTCTGGTACTGATAGAAAAAAATAGAAAAAAAGAAAAGACTGATCTAATCATTCCACTGTTCCAAATTACATCATAGATAGTGACTGAAAATGAAAACATACTTCATAGACCTACTCTGTAAGGTTTCTATTTTGTGCTATGACAAAGTATTTAGGGAGTGCAAATGACAGATGTGAAGTACATTAGCGAAATGAATAGTTACTTCTTCCCACCAGAGGAAGCACTTTTTTTTTTTTAATCACAACAATTTATCATGAAAGACGTGGTGATTTAAGAGGAAACATTGAAACTAAAATCGTATTGCAAAGGAAGTTAGCAAATTGAAATTATGACTAAAACGCTAGTAAACAGAAGCTTCTGTAAATGCTTTGGAAGAGCATTTTTGCGAATGATTTTAATATGCTGAAATTAAACTGTATTACTTAAAAGGCGAAGAAGTGAAAAAATGTACAAGTCTCAGAGTACCTCAGGTCAAAGGGAAGAAAGAAACTTAACCCCTGATTTAGAAATTACTTGATTTTTCACTTACTGACTTTAGAGTACCATTACCTGTATTCTTGAATGAGATTTGTAATGAATGTAAGTATACTATGTAAAACCTTGCTTCAAAAAAAGAGCTTGAAAATTCTTTTTTTGGTTAAATTTTTGTTAGATCTGATTAAACTGTCACTATTTTTACCTTACAAGGTTATCAGTACTTGAAACAGTGGAACTGTCAGCATTCCACTTTCAAAACCAGCAGTCTCTCTCTCTCTCTCTCTCTGTCTTTCTCTCTCTCTCTACACACACACACACACACACACACACATACACATACACACACAGTGAGTTATGTATTTCATGAAGATGGCTTATCAACCAAACTTCTGACTGGGTAGAATCTTGCCTAAACAGGAGTTTCTTAGTTGGTTGCTGAAAATAAAGTACCCATACATGTATATTTTTAGGTGCATATATTTTAATTTATTTAGGTATAGTTAGCCCTAAATGTTTTAACTGTTGCTCTCTTAATTTAAGTAAATTAAGAATTATTTAACTTTTTTTGGATCATTTGACCGATATTTTGGCAAATACTGACTTTCCACCACCTAAGTATCTGGTAAATATTTCTTTTCTTTCCATTCAAACATTTTAGAAATAAATACAAGTCTAAGTTCAGAATTTAAATGTTTAAAAAGCAGATAAATTTGATTAGTTCTATTTTATTTTATCTTATTTGCTTTTCAATAGCTATTAGTGTTTAGAAAGTGTTATTTCAAGCCCATGTGTGTTCAAGAAGACCTCGAGAGACAAATGTGTATAATAAATTATCATACATGCCAAAATTACAAAAGGGAAACCTGATTTTGAGTCAGGAGAATTGGGTGTAGAGGCAGGGAACCAAAGGCTGTTCCACACCAACTTCATAGAACTGAATTGAAAGGAAAACCTTCACTTTTCACACCTAAGTAACAAAAGGAGCAGAGACTACTCCGTTTGCAAACCCCATTTTTTACTGTGTGGCGGATGAGAAATTGGTTGTCCCCAGCAAATCAGACTGATTGTGGGTAGAATCTTCCTTTGCAGCTTTGTAACTTCACTCCACCCTCTGAATGGTTGCTGTCCACAACCAATCAGATTGATTGTGATGAGCCTTCATTTGCATACAAAGTATAACTTTGTAACTTCACCCTAGCATCTGATTGGTTGCTTCTTGCAACCAATGAGATGTTTGCACAGGAGTGTGACATTGGTAACTTCATTTCAGCCTTTGGTTGGCTGCTTTCTGCAACCAATCAGACTGATTGTGGATTACCACTTCATTTACATAAGGTGAGCATGAAGTGGCCAATGGGAAACTTCTAGAGGGTATTTGCACCCAACAAGATTCTCTATCCGGGCCCTTGAGCCCTTGCTCAGGTCTGCTCCCACACTGTGGAGTGTACTTTGATTTTCAATAAATCCCTGCTTTCATTCTTTTGCTGCTTCATTCTTTCTTTGCTTTGCAGGGCATTGTGTCCAATTCTTTGTTCAAAACACCAAGGAACTGGACAACTTGCAGTCACGACCCTCTACTGCTGACACTTTGGACAGAGGAAAGTCAATTTTTTAATCTTTCACAAACTTTACTGCATGTACAGAACCTCCTCTACAAGGCTCTTAAGACACAGAAATGGAAAGATATAGCTCAGAAACTTGGGCGATCACTTTAAAAAAATGAGATAGTTAATGTACATTTTCAATACGGCATAGATATGCTGTATTAAAAGTATTTTTAATATGCTGTGAAAGAAGAATAAAGTGTCTCAGTCTGTGAGAAATTTGTAGGGAAATCAGCCCAGAGAAGGATATCTATAGGTGAGACATTGCCAGAACATAGAAGTTTCCCAAGGCAGAAACCAACCCTATCCAGCCCAAGTTGGAAGGGTGAATACAGTTAGTCAGGATACTTCTGTTTTTCTGATCAGTCATTGCATTAGGAATGGCTGCATGAGATGATACAGGACAACATGAGAAGAAACATGTAGGCAGAAAGGTCCTGGGAAAAGTTCAGGAGAAACCTAAAAATGTGCACACATTTTTAGAAAATGTGCAAAACTTGGGGAGGTTGCTTTAACTGAACACAGTCCAAAGTTTACTCAGAGTTATATTTTGCATTTGCAAGCTAAATGACTTAACTTTACCAATTGATCAAAATAATTGTGTGTGTGTGTGTGTGTGTGTGTGTGTGTGAGTCTGTTCGCACATTGCTATAAAGACCTACCTACCTGAGACTGAGTAACTTGTAAAAAAGGAAAAAGAGGTTTCATTGACTTGCAGTTCCATAGGCTGTACAGGAAGCATGGCTTGAAGACCTCAGGAAACTTATAATCATGACAGAAGGCAAAAGGGAAACAGTCAAGTCTTACATGACTGCAGAAGGAGAAAGAGACAGAAGGAGGAGGTGCCACCCACCTTTAAACAACCAGATCTCCTGAGAATCCATTCACTATCACAAGAATAGTAAGGGGGAAGTCTGCCTCCATGATCCAATCATTTCCCACCAGGCTCTTCCTCTAACATCAGGAATTATAATTTGGCATGAGATTTGTGCAGGGACACAAATCCAAACTGTATGATTCTACCCTTGGCAATTCTCCAATTTCACGTCTTTCTCACATTGCAAAATACAATTATAACTCTTCAATAGTCCCCAATTCTTACCTCATTTCAGCATTAACTTAAAGTCTCATCTGAGACAAGGTAAGTCCCTTCTACCTATGAGACTGTTAATCCAAAGAGTTAGTGACTTCCAAGGTACAATGAGGGTATAGGCATTGGGTACATATTCCCTCTCCAAAAGGAGAAATCAGCCAAAACAAAGTGTTACAGGCCCCATGAAAGTTCACAACCCAGCAAGGCAGTCATTAAATATTAATTCTCCATACTAACCTACTTTGACTCCATGTCTCATATCCAGGCCACACTGATGCAAGAAATGGGATTCCAAGGTCTTGAGCAGTTTTGCCCCTGTGGCTCTGCAGGGCTCAGATCCCAAGCTTGCTCTCAAGGCCTATCATTGAGTGTTTGTAGTTCTTCCAGGCACAATGGTGCAAACTCTCTGTGGATCTACCATTCTGGGGTCTAGACGATGGTGACCCTCTTCCCACAGCTCCATTAGGCAGGTGCCCCAGTTGGGACTCTGTGTGTGGACTCCAATCCCATAGTTCCCCTCTTCACTGCCCTAGTAGAGGTTATCTATGAGGGGTCCACCTCTGCAGCAGACTTCTGCCTGGACATGCAGGCATTTTCATACATCCTTCAGGCTCTAGGCAGAGGCTCCCAAGTCTCAAATCTTGCCCTTCTCACACTTGCAGGTTTAACACCGCATGGATGCCACCAACGCTTATGGCTTGAACCCTCTGCAGCAGTGGCCTGCAATGTATCTAAGAGGGGCCCCTCTTAGCTACTATAAGAGCTGGAACAGCTGGGATGCAGGGAGCAGTGTCCCAAAGTCGTGCAGTGTAGCAGGGCCTTTGGCCCGGCCCATGAAACCATTTTTCCCTCCTAGGCCTCTGGACCTGTGACTGAAGAGGCTGATGCAAAAGTCTCTGATGTGCCTTTAAGGTTTTTACCCCATTGTCTTGGCTATTAGCATTTGGCTCCTCCACCCTTTGGCAAATTCCTGAAGCCTGCTTGAATTCTTCCCCTTGAAAATGGGATTTTCTTTTCTACTACATGGCCAGGTTGCAAATTTTCCAAACTTTTATGATCTGCTTTACTTTTAAATATATTTCAGTTTCAGATCATCTCTTTGCTCATGCATATAAGCTTATGCTGTTAGAAGCAGCCAGGCTACATATTGAAAACTTTACTGAATACAAATTTTTTCTGCTAGATACCCTAAATCATCTCTCTCAAGTTCAAAGTTTCACATATTTCTAGGGCAGAAGAGCAATGCCTCCAACCTCTTTGTTAATGCATAATAAAAGTAACATTTGCTCCAGTTTTCAATAAGTTCCTCATCTCTTCCGAGACCTTTTCAGCCTGGGCTTCATTGTCCATATTGCTAGCAGCATTTTGGTCACAATAATTTAACAAGTCTAGGAAGTTCCAAACTTTCCCTCATCTTCCTGTCTTCTTCCTAGCCCTCCACATTCTTCCAACCTCTGCCTGTTACTCAGTTTCAAAGTTGCTTCCACATTTACAGACATCTTTAGAGTAATACCCTACTCCTAGTACCAATGTTCTCTATTAGTACATTCTGGCTTTGCTATAAAGAACAGCCTAAGACTGGGTAATTTGTAAAGAAAAGAGATTTAATTGACTCACATTTCCACAGCGTGTACAGAAAGCATGGCCAGAGAGGCCTCAGGGAACTGAAAATCATGGCAGAAGACAAAGGGAAAGCAGGGATGTCTTACATGGTTGGAAAAGAAGAGAGAATAGGAAGTTGCTACATAATTTTAAACAACCAGATCTCATGAAAATGCACTTAGTATCATGAGAACAGCAATGGGGAGTCCACCCCCATGATCCAATTACCTCTCGCCAGATCTCTCCTCCAACATTGGGTATTTAATTCAACACGCAATTTGGGCAGGGACACAAATCCAAACCATATCAATATGTACATATAACTATCCTAGTCACCTCACTATCAACACTTAAAGCAACTCAAAAACACAAGAGAAAGATTGAACAGGCAACTCAAAGTGATGACATGTCATCTAATGATCTGTTCAGTCATAAAATTTCAACCTAAGTTATTCACTCTCTTGTGTGTTGATATCAAAGTTCAGATATGTGGTGGCTGACACCTCTAATCCCAGCACTTTGGGAGGCCAGCAAGGACAGATCACCTAGATTAGGAGTTTGAAAGCAGCCTGGCCAACATGGTGAAGCCTCATCTCTACTAAAAATACAAAAACTAGCAGGGTGTGGTGGCACATGCCTGTAATTCTAGCTACTAAGGAGGCTGAGACAACAAGAATTGCCTGAACCTAGGAGGCAGAGGTTGCAGTGAGCTGAGACTGCGCCACTGCACTCCAGCCTGGGGGACAGAGTAAGATTCCATCTCAAACAAACAAACAAACAAACAAACAAACAAAAAATGTGTAGACATCTTTGCAAGGGTTCAGTCTTTATTAGCTAATGTAATAATGCATAATGTGAGTGGCTAGATGTAAAGAAGGGTAATTGGTGTTTGAGAAAGTGCTGGAAGCAGGAGACCTAGCAAAGGGTTCAAATCAAAGGAATGACAAAAGTAGAAGTGAAATTAGGATAGAGACTGAATTACTATTTCATAATTTTGTCTCAAACACAATCTGTCAGCTGAAGTCTATTTCTTTTCAGAAAGGTAAATTTTTTAATCTCAATTTTTGTCTTTATTAATCAATTCTATCATAAACATGGGTCTAGGTGGACATACTCCACATTTGCATCTGCAGGTTTATTATGAAACAATGACTGAGAATTGCTACCATTATTGAAAATTACTACATGCTGGAATTGTGCTTGATATGCATCACCTCATTTAATGCTTATAGCAAAACTATGAGGCAGATATAATCTTTATATTCCCTGATAAAAGCAAAGCTCAGTTGCCCAGCATCACAGAACTTGTAAGTATCAAAAGTAAGATTCAAAACTAGACTTTCTGAATGCAAAGCCTGTGCTGTACATGTGGATTATGGCTCTTAGGAAGAAACACGTCAGTAATTAGCCAGCGTGTGGCATCTCTATGCTCTAGAGATAATAATTTTAGTGTTTAATTTTTGAGTGTTGCAATAATATATTGAGGTGTTTATAATTTTTATACAACAATATCAAATTTCCTTGTCAAGAAATGTTGACACTGCTTTTTAATAGACTGAGTGCAGACAAAGTATTTGGAAGGATTAATAATTCATTTACCAAATACTTGAAACCACTCCTATAACAACTTATGCCTAATTTACTTCCAATTACACACCTTTATAAAAATTAAGATTTTTAGATTTATATTAGGATAGTAATATTAACAGCCTCTCTTGAAATTTTATGGGACCCAATGAGTCAATATTCATGAAGTACCTTGTAATTTCTAGTTTAAAGGTGTTTAATTTAAAAAATATATAGTTTCTAATAAAAAGGTCAGGTGTGAAATTTATTGTATTGAAAGTAAGTTGTTCTTTATGTGTAATTAATCATGGGACTTACACTGACATGAACTAAAAAACTCTGACTTATTGCAATTCCACCTCACTAGAATAGCTAAATGAGAGAACAAATTGTCCAAGTAACATCAACCTAAAGAACACAATAGAAATTAACATAAGTATAAATGTCATAATTGCTATCATTTAATATTCACTGGCTACCTGCTGAGTGGATATAACTATGAGAAATGCTGTAAGAGTTTTAAAGAGAGGGAGTATACCCTAGGTCAACAGTACAGGAAAAATAAGTTATATAGTAAGATTTTAATAGTTCTAGAACACAGAGCCTCTTTAACTTATAGCAAGCATTATTTACTCACAACTACCTTGTTTATAAAATTTTGTAAATTATTTGTATTATAAGATATTTGATACAGATGAAAGACCATGTATAAACACTTACACATTTTAAAGCATAATAGTAAACCAGATACCACTGTATGTACTAACTAATCCTCCTGTATCTCTTACTTTTAATTTTTCACCCAGAAGTACCAGTACCCTAAATTTTCTTGTGTGTGCTTTTTCTATTAATGATTTTAGCACGCATGTATCTATCCCTGAACAACAAATCAGTTTATTTGTTTTTGAAATTTATAAAAATGGTATTATACTTCATGTTATCTTCTTTTTTCTCTTTCTCTTTTTCTCTTTCTTCATTGTTTCTAAGATTTATACCTTTATTTCTTTACATTACTGAAAAATATTACATTATTTGAATATACTTCAGTTTAATTTTTAGTTCTCCATATATTCATGGAGGTGGTTTCAATTTTTTGCTTTTATTTTTTGTTTGTTTACAGTGCTACAAACAAAGCTGCTATAATCCACTTTTTATTTGTCTCCCAGGGCAGGTGTGCAAGTTTCTTGGCTTATATGTCTAGAAATATAATTGCTGAGTGTTAGACTTTTTTTTTTTTGGCTAAGTCAATAAAGCAAAATATACACTTTCCCTTGATTTACATCCACACCACCACTTGGTAATGTCAGGCATCTCACTGGTTACCAACCTCAGGACATTTCTGCTGTTTTTTCAAACTCTATCGAGATTTTGTTTGGAACTTTATTGAGTCTGTGGATCTGTTTGTGGAGAAATAGCAGGCTTAAACTCAGTATATCTCACTGTTCTTTTAAGTTTTATTTAATGACTTCCATTATATTTCATAATATTTTCTATGCAGGCCTTCCAATTTTTATTATATATACTGTTACCTACATTTTTTGTTAACGGTATAAGGGTTTCTTTTTTTTCCTTTTTCTTTTTTTTTTTTTTTTGAGATGGAGTCTTGCTCTGTCGCCAGGCTGAAGTTCTGTCGCTAGGCTGAAGTGCAGTGCAGTGGCACGATCTCGGCTCACTGCAACCTCCGCCTCCTGGGATCAAGCAATTCTCCTGCCTCAGCCTCCCTAGTAGCTGGAACTACAGGCGCACACCACCACGCCCAGCTTATTTTTGTATTTTTCAGTAAGATGGGGATTCACCATGTTGGCAAGTATGATCTCGATCTCTTGACCTCGTAATCTGCCAATCTCAGCCTCCCAAAGTGCGGGGATTAGAGGTGTGAGCCACCACACCTGGCCCAAGTGGGCCAAATGCACAAAATGCATTTGACTTTTAAGTGTTGAGTCTGTAATCAATCTATTTTGTCAATCT
This sequence comes from Trachypithecus francoisi, assembly GCF_009764315.1. NCBI lineage: Eukaryota > Metazoa > Chordata > Mammalia > Primates > Cercopithecidae > Trachypithecus > Trachypithecus francoisi. Next base: position 40,901,926 of record NW_022681457.1, on the reverse strand, counting down.
TTCTTATTATTTGGAATAATTTATACATTACATACATATATAATAATATTTACATAATAGGAGCTTTGTGTATTCTTTTTGATCCTAACATGTTGTACCTCTTTTTCTTCCATTTCCTTTTTTTTTGTTTGTTTTTTGTTTTTGAGACGGAGTCTTGTCCTGTCATCCAGGCTGGAGTGCAGTGGGGTGATCTCGGTTCACTGCCATATCAGCCTTCCAGGTTCAGCAATTCTCCTGCCTCAGCCTCCCCAGTAGCTGGGATTACAGGGGTGTGCCATCATGACTGGCTAATTTTTTGCTTTTTACTTATTTTGATTATTATTATTATTTTTTGAGACGGAGTCTCACTCTTTTCGCCCAGGCTGTAGTGCAATGGCGTGATCTCCGCTCACTGCAACCTCCGCCTCCTGGGTTCCAGCGCTACTCCTATCTCAGCCTCCCAAGTAGCTGAGATTACATGCCTATGCCACCAAGTCCAGTTAATCTTTATATTTTTAGTAGAGACGGAGTTTTGCCATTTTGGCCAGGCTAGTCTCGAACTCCTGACTTCAGGTGATCCACCCACCTCAGCCTCCCAAACTGTTGGGATTACAGGCGTGAGCCACTGTGCCCGGCCTAATTTTTGTATTTTTATTATAGATTGGGTTTCATCATGTTGGTCAGGCTGGTCTTGAACTCCCGATCTCAAGTGATCTGCCCGCTTTGGCCTCCCAAAGTGCTGGGATTACAGGCATGAGCCACCATACCCGGCCATACTTCTTTTTCTTACTCTGCTAGGCTTTCAGTACAATGTTTCAAAGAAGTGAAAATAAAAGTCATTTTTGTCTTTTTCCTGATTTTATTTATTTATTTATTGAGATGGAGTCTCACTCTTTCACCCAGGCTGGAGTGCAGTGGTGTGATCTCAACTCAAAACCTCTGCCTCCTGGGTTCAAATGATTCTCCTGTCTCAGCCTACCAAGTAGTTGGGATTATAGGCATGCACCACCACACCTGGCTAATTTTTGTATTTTTAGTAGAGACGGGATTTCACTATGTTGACCAGGCTGGTCTCTAACTCCTGACTTCAGCGGATCCACCCACCTCAGCCTTCCAAAGTGCTGGGATTACAGGCATGAGCCACCGCACCGGGTCTCGTCTTTTTCCTGATTTTAAAGCAATATGACTAACGTTTTCTATTAAGACTGATAGTTTCTACAGATGCTTACATTTAACACTTTATCATTCTAAAGATGTTTTAAAATATCGTCCTTTTTTTTAGAAATTAGAAATGAACATTGAGTTTCATGAAACAATTCTTTTCTGTATCTATTGAGGTGATTGCATTTTTTCCCTTTTAGCCACGTAGGGTGATAAATTCACTTGAAAGTTTTCTAAGTTCATAGTTGTCTCAACTTGAATTCTTGGGATAAATTAAAACTGGATTTTTCCTATACATCAATGGATTTTTATTTTCTTATACACTAGAGGATTTGACATTTATCTTTTTTTTACACTATTTTTGCTTAATTTTGTTTTCCATGTTGTGCAAATCTTATAGGCTAGGTTGCTTTTCTTCCCCCATTCTCAATATTCATATAAAATGGATTTAAATGATATATTCTTTAAAAATTTGATTAAGCTCACATGTAAAATTATCTGGGCTTGATGTTTTCTATGTGGGAAGACTTCTAAATACTTGAAAGTTGTTTTAGGACTATTCTAACATAATTTTTTAATCAGTCAAGACAAATTTTTTTGTCTTAAAACATATCCTTTGGGTAAATATTACAAATTAATTTGAATGAAATTATTTTTAATTCTGTCTTTATTACCTTCTACTGAAAAACCACCTTTCTTGGAACAACAGAAAGATTTAACACAAAGTGCTTATTAAAAATTCTAATTGCCCAACATATCCCTCATAATTTTGTGACTATCTTAGAGGCGATAAATTTTCATTATTCATTTTAAAGATGAAGAAACTAAGTCACGGAAAAGATTGCTCAGCTTATAAGTGTTACAGTTGGCCGAGTATGGCGGCTCATGCCTGTAATCCCAACAGTTTGGGAGGCCAAGCCGGGTGGATTGGAGGCCAGGAGTTCAAGACCAGCCTGGCCAACATGACAAAACCTGATCTCTACTAAAAATACAAAAAATTAGCCGGGCATCGTGGTGCAAGTCTGTAATCCCAGCTACTAGGGAGGCTTGAATCCTGGAGGCTTGACGTTGCTAGCATCCGAGGGAATCGTCTAAACCCGGGAGGTGGAGGTTATAGTTAGCTGAGATCACACCACTGCACTCCAGCCTGGGCAACAGTGAGACTCTGTCAAAAAAAAAAAAGAAAGAAAGAAAGGAAGGAAGGAAGGAAGGAAGGAAGGAAGGAAGGAAGGAAGGAAGAAAAGAAAGAAAGGGAGAAAGAGAGAGAGGGAGGGAGGGAGGGAGGGCTGGAGGGAGAAAGGAAGGAAAGGAGGGAGGGAGGGAGGAAGGGAGGAAGAAAGAATAAAGTGGCAAAGTCAAAATTTACATCTAGGATGTTTTGTTTGAGAGTCTGTGTTCACTAGGATTGTCTGTCCACTAGAAGTCCTGTGGTTTCATGTCTTGTCTTTCATCAGAAAAGTTCTCCGTTTTCCTTCTTTCCATTAAAAAAAAAAATCAACTACACTCAGGATGGCAGGGTCAACAGAAATACTTCTCCTATTCTCACCATCTGGTTGAAGTGAAATTAGAAGTTCCCAAAATGAAGAGTATTGTATTCATAGAAGATGAACAAGATTTTGAGCAGACACAGGCATTGGAATGGAAAAAAACAATAATGAAACTAACAAGAAAAATGTTATGCTTCAAAGGAATCATCTCCTTTTACTAATAAAACTTCGCAGTAAAAAAATTTAAACTGGTAGGGCGTCGTTGCTCATGCCTGTAATCCCAGCACTTTGGGAGCCCAAGGTGGGTAGATCTTGAGGTCAGGAGTTCAAGAACAACCTGGCCAAGATGGTGAAACCGCATCTCTACTAAAAATACAAAAAAATTAGCAAGTGCCTGTAATCTCAGCTGCTCAGGAGGCTGAAGCAGAGAATTGCTTGAACCCAGGAGGTAGAGGTTGCAGTAAGCCAAAATCATGCCACTGCACTCCGGCCTAGGCAACAGAGAAAGACTCTGTCTCAAAAAATATATATATACACACACACACACACACACATATACATATATACATATATATACATATATCCATATATTCATATACATGCATATATGTGTGTGTGTGTATATACATATATATATTTTACCCAAAGAGATGTATGGCCTCTGCCATGGGCTCCTTAGAGGTAATCCTTAAGCTCTTAGAATGTCCTGCCTGATAAAAGTGGTTTTTTTTGTTTTTAACCTGGAGGCCTTGGGCCACTTCAAATAGTCAATGCTAACAATGTGATTTATGTTAGGGATTTTGAGTTACACATTATTAGCTTGACTTCTGGAGGGTCTGGAGAGTGAAGTCGGCACCATTAAAGACCGACCAGGTCTATGAGACTGAACTCCAATAAAACCTCTGGACATCAATGTTCGAAAGAACTTCCCCAGTTGGTAATACTCCATGCATATTTTCACACTGTAGATAGGAGAGTTAACACTGTTTCTCTACTGAATATGGGCAACTAGAAGCTTCATATTTGAACTCTCCTGAACTGGCTCTCATGTGTTCTTTCCCTTAACTGATTTTAATCTGTATTCTTTCATAGTAATAAACTATGACCATGAGTTTCATAGCTTTCAGTGAGATCTGTGAGTCCTTTCAGCAAATTATCACAACTGAGAGGAGTCAGGAGAACCTCCAAATGCTACAGGTGATGTCAGAATGAGGGTTTTCTTGTGGACTCTTCTCCAAATTTGTACTTAGTAATGACACACACTTGTTTGCCTGATTCTGTGCTCTCTTAGAATAGGTCTTCTTGGGAAACGTTTTCATTTCTAATGCAAAAAAAATTGTGCAGGCAGCTACATTAAGGCAATTCACATGTTCAATTTTCTACAATGGATCTAATTCATGCTACTCTATATGTATATCTGCATATCATGACATATATGTGTTTGTGTGTATACATGTGTGTATATATACACACATAAATGTGCGTGTATGTATATGTGCATACATGTAGATGTGTGTATATATATACACATACACACACATATATATAATTAACTATCTTTCTTTTTAGACTGTAAGCTTCAGAAGGCAATTATCTTGTCTGTTTTATTAGTTAACAGGGTTTTTATTTATTTACCATTCAAAATTGATAGACTTACTGATTGATTCATTGATTTAATCATTCAGTGAATGTTATATGGCAGGCACTAGTCTATATGCTGTGTGTCCCACAGTAAAGAGTTCAAATTAGACAAAAGTTTCCACCCTTATGACTCTTACAATCTATCAGGATACATATATATCTTTATACATATATATATACACACACACATATACATATATATATATATATATATATGCTTATATACACACACATTGTTGCCAGGAGGCATTAACTCTTTTTATCTACTGAAAATGGACAACTAGAATCTTCACATTTGAACTCTCCTGAACTGACCTTCATGTGTCTCTCCCCTAAACTAATTTTAATCTGTATCCTTTTATAGTAATAAACTATAACAATGAGTTTCAGTTTATAAACACTTATATACATAAAACTATGTATTTTCTCAGATGGTGGTAAATTCAGTGGAGAAAATGAAGAACTTGGAAAAGGAATGACAAATTTAAGACTGTGCTTTTTTTTTTTAATAGTGTTGTCAGAAAGGGTCCGTTTATAAGGTAACATTTAAGCAGATACCTGAAGTGCAAAAGCCATGTGCCAATGCTAAGCTGGTGACTGAGAACAGACAACGTCATGTGAAAATTAGGGTGGAACCTGAAGTCCTCCAGGAGACCAGCACTTGCACTAGTAGAACTGAACTGAATTTGGAGGTGGGGCAAGAGGAATTATAGAAGGTGAAGTTAAACAGACACAGGTGAGTTCAGGTTACGTAGGGATCTGTGGGTCAGTGGCAGAGCTTTGGCTTCAATTCTGAATGAACATGAATTGTCATTAGACAATTTTGACTACAGCAGTGCCGTGATACAATTTATATCTTAAAACGATTACTCTGACTGCTGTGTTGAGCATGGACTATATGGGGCCAAAACTGGGAGTAGAAAGTCTAGGTAAGAGACAGATGGGGAAATCCAGGAAAGCAATAATGGTGGCTTGAACCAGGACCAAGGTGGTGGTAGTAGTAAACAATGAAGCGATTTTGAATAGATTGTGAAGATAGAGTTCATGGGCCAGGCAGAGTGGCTCATGCCTGTAATCCTAGCACTTTGGGAAGCTGAGGTGGGGGGAGTCCTTGAGTGCAGGAATTGGAGGTCAGCCTGGGCAATACAGTGAGACCCTGTCTCTACAAAAAATACACAAATTACCTGGGTGTGGTAATGTGTGCCTGTAGTCCCACCTACTTGGGAAGCTGAGATGGGAGAAACCCTTGAGCCTAGGAGGTGGAGGCTGCAATGAACTGTCATGGTGCTACCGCACTCCAGCCTGGGCAACAGAGTGATACCATGTCTCAGTTATAACAACAAAAAGGTAGAGCTCACAGAATTTGCTAATGAGTGTGAGAGAGAAGTCAAGGGTAATTGAAAGGATTGTGTTTCAAGTAACAGGACAGAATTGCTTATAACTTAAAGGTGGAAGTATACGCAATTCAGTTTCAGATTTCAGTTCATTCTCACAGTGATATAAATAAAATACCTGAGATTGGGTAATTCATAAAGAAAAGAGGTTTAACTGGCTCACGGTTTTGCAGGCTGTACAGGAAGTATAGTGGCTTCTGCTACTGGGGAGGTCTTAGGAAACTTATAATCATGGTGGAAGGCAAAGGAGAAGCAGGCACATCTGACATGGTCAGGGCAGGAGCAAGAGAGGGGAGAGGTGCCACACACTTTGAAACAACTACATCTCATGAGAACGCACTATTGCAATAATAGCTCCAAGTGGGATGGTGTTAAACCATGAGAAACCACCTCCACGATTCAATTACCTTCCACCAGGCCCCACCTTCAACACTGGGGATTAAAATTGAACATGAGATTTGTGAGGGGGACACAGATTCAAACCATATCGGGGTTTTGTTTTGTTTGGGGATTTTTGTTTCTTTTTTGTTCTGTTTGGAGGAGGAAATAGGGGAAGAGAAGTGGAGAAGTTTAGTTTTGGTAAATGTTTTAGACCTTTAAAGGGCAAAACCAAGTAACCAGTTCTAGGTGCTAGGATTATAGTTAAAACATAACAAATACAAACAGCAAAATCATAAGCTTTGCAAGGCTCCCAACTGTCCTCTTCACCATGACATTCCTAAGACCTTGCACAGCGCCTTGCTCTTAGGTGTTCAATAAATATTCAAGACACGAAGGAAAAAAAGAATTGATTATTAAAATTTAAAATCCTGCCAGAATTTTGCATCCATAGGAGCTATGCAGCAGGTGTACTTGAGGATAGTGCCTGGCAAATTCCTCATAATTCAACTTCAGATCTATGCATTTCTGATCTCTACCCATTGAGTAACATGCTTCCTGTAACATATTTGATTTTGAACAGTGAGATCCACGTGAGTGGTTAGTCAGAAAACAGACCTCCAGATAAGTAAGTAAGTTAAATCGAACAACATTCTTTAGTTTTATCTATTTAAATATCGGATGATTTGGTGTAAAACAATAACTCTGATTTTCCCTTAATTGATAGATGTTTTTCTGACAATAATTGGCCAAGATATTGGTCTGTGTCTCGAGGCCACTCCTGAAAAGAGGAAGTTTGTTTTCCTGTTGTTCTGACAGGAAGAGGTGGATCTACTTCATCAACATGCAGTGCCAAATTGTTAGGATACAAGCTAAAAAGGAGGAGTGTGTTAGGATATGGCACTCTTTAGTGTCATATCAATACAGCGTCATGTGTGTTCCTATACGTGTGTGCCCACGTACTGAGTTTGAAATACTAAACAAATCTCTTGCTATGGGTTGCAGGCAAACCAATTTTAAAATGCTGATATGACAGTAGAAACCAGGGCTTTGAGATGGGATCCAGGCACCACCTCACTGCCACTCACTAGCAAATGACATCAGACTCACTCTACTCCTGTTAAGCCTTTCTTTTCTTTTTACTCCAGCTTTATTAAGATACAATGACGAAAGTGTATTTTAAGGTGCACAACATGATGTTTTGATATAAATACACATTGTGACATAATTAACACAAATTAATTGACACATTCATCACTTCACATGGTTACCTTTGGGTCTTTGTGTGAGAACACTGAATATCTACTCTCTTAGCTAATTTCAAGTACACAATAATGCAGTAATATTACGTATAGTCACCATGAGGTACCTTTGATCTCCATAATTTGTTCATCCTGCATAACTGAAACATTGTACTGTGACCAGCATCTCCCTATTTCCCAATTTCTCCGTGTCCCAGCCCCTGGCAACCACCATTCTACTCTCTGTTTCTATGAGCTTGGTTATTTTAGATTCTATGTATAAGTGAGGTGATACAATATTTGTCTCTCTGTTCCTGGCTTATTTCACTTAGCATAGTGTCTTCTAGGTTCATCCATGTCATCACAAATAGCAGGGTTTTCTTCTAATTTATGGACAAATAATATATTTCATCATACATGTATATACCACATTTTCTTTATCCATTCATATGTCCACAGGTGCTTAAGTTGTTTCTATATTCAGATCTTCATTTGAAAAAATGGTGAGGCATACTTATTTCATGGAGTTATCTCAAAATGAACATACATTTTCATCCACCAAATGCTTTAAACTGGCTGGTTCTGTAGGGCAAAAAACTCACACTTTTTTCCCCCCTCTACTCTCATACCACAACAATCAAAACAGAAGACTTCTGTGTGTGTGTGTGTGTGTGTGCGTGTGTGTTGTCACAGAGCAAGAAAGTAGTCAGTTCTATTGTAGACACTAGCTGGGTGTTCTCCAATTCAATTTGGATGCTGTCTACCTGGAGATAGCAGAGCCTGCTACCTTCCAGGAAACTCCACATGTTCAGGTATCCGGAAGCTCCCCTATCCCTGTTCTCTTGGGCCTCTATGGAGACTTCATAATTGAAGCATGGATAATTGTCCTGATACGTGATTGAACAAAACGGCTACGATCTAATACTAACAGTCTGAATGGAGAAACACAGAAAAGCCTGTCTGATTAGATTCTTGGCCTCTCCATGCAGCATCCTTCCTTCAGAGTGTGGGGCAGGAATCTTTCTAAAGTAGGGATCTTATGACCTACAAGGTAGGTCAGAGAATTTCTTTACAGCCAACTCTAAGACAGAAGGGCAAGAGAAGATTTCTGCCTTGGAGAGAAAAAGGAGCAGGTGAAAGGAGGGCAGGAGGTCAGAGAGAGAGAAAGACTCTATTTACTGAGAACTGTTCCTAAGGCCTGAAGCTCCCCAGCATTATAAAAAGGGCCATGGGAGTTAATGAGCCAGGAACCATGAACAAAAACATATATATATAATATCACCACACTTGTGCTTCTGCATAACAAATATTTACTATACAGTATTTATTATTATAAATAGCATTGTATATGTAATTTACATCTTTCTGTTCTTTACTTAAAATTATACACTAATAATCTTCCATGTCATTGAATAGTGCTTATAAGAACCACTTAAAATAGTGTTTATAATACTTATTGTGGTCAGTTTTTCCAGTATTCAGGGCTATTTTTAGGAATCAATACTCTAATATTGTTTTATTAACATTAAGTCATCATGTTGGCATTTTAAAAATCTGAAATCTGCATCATTATTTTATTCAGATAAAATCATTGACTCTATTATATAATTAACGTGAAAAGACAAATCAATTACTCATTTAGCCAGTTCTATGTTAATGAGTCTAAATAGGCGGATGTATTGTGATATTGCAAACCTTCTTTTTCAAGAACAATTTTTATTCTATTTCAAAAACATTTCAAAGTAGTAGACTATGAAAATATCAGAATGGAAACTGATAAAGGTAAGTCTGCACCAAACTTTTATTTATTCATGATAAAATTAAAGGACAGACCAGGAAAATACACTTTGTAATGAAACAAAATATATAGTTTGTTATCAATGAGAGTTTGCAAAATTAGGAAAACAAAATCCAAAAATCTTATTAAAAATATCTCCACAAGGTTATCAACTGAGATTTTTATATTCGTTGAAGGTAATTATTTAGAGCAAAGGATTTGGAGTTATTTCATAGTCTGTCTCTGCACCATTCTGTTGACTAATACAGAATCACAAAGGGCTTCTTCATCAGCAGGTAATGATCTGCACAAAAATACACTCATGAGTTAACGTTGACAATATAGACACTTTTTTGAAGATAGTGCTTTTTCTTGAGAAAAGTTCAAATATTTTCTTTTAAATGTTGCTTAATTAAATATATTTTTCACTTTATTATTTTTGTTCCCTGAAAATAGTTCATTATGTTTGTATTTCAATGCAAAATATAAATTTATAAATGTATAATTCTACTGCATGTCTTATTATAAATTTATAATTTGTTGTGTTTAAAATGTATCATGCATTTATTTTGTTTTATTGTATGAATTCAAAACTGTTTTTTCAAAGAAAAGAACAGCATGATACAGCATTTTGAAATTGGCCAAAAAACCTCAATATTCCCATTTTGCCCTAATATTACTATCACCAATTTTTTTATGAACATATGACATTGACTCTCCATGGTATAATTTTCTTAACTATTTCCTTTTCGTTTGCTTTCGTTTTAAAAATTGTTTCCAGGCTCTCTGCTGTGGCTCACTCTTGTAATCCTAGCACTTTCAGAGGCCGAGGTGGGAGGATTGCTTGAGCTCAGGAATTCTAGATCAGCCTGGGCAACACAGTGAGACCTCATGTCTTAAAAAAACACAAAAATTAGCCATGCATGGTGGCACACACCTGTTGTCCCAGCTACTCAGGAGGCTAATGTGGGAGGATCACTCCAGGAGGCTGAGGCTGCAGTGAGCCAAGGTTGCACCACTGCACTCCAGCTAAGGAGACACAGGCAGACACTCTATATACTCTATATTAAAAAATTGTTTGCAATATTTGAATACTATAATTGAAGTGGCTATAAATACCTTGATGCATACAACTTATCAAAACCTGGATTCGGGGTGTGTGTGTGTGTGTGTGTGTGCATGTTTTAGAATATATTTTAAAAATGGAAACTATTGGGTCAAAAGTAAGAATCCTTTTAAGGCTATGGACAAACATTGGGAAATTCCTTTCTAAATCAGTTTGTTTGTTTGTTTTCATTTGCTTACCTTACTAATTAGTTAACAACTGCAGAGAATTTTCACTAGAAGGCCTTCTCCAGAGCCAAGGCATTCTTAGGTGTTGTAGCTGTAACAATAGCCACGGGATAGATTTTCATTGTGGGCAGCAATGAGAAAGCAAAGAATATGGCTAAATATTGCATATCTAGCATAGCTCCAGCCAAATGAGACAGAATTTGTCCACTGAGGGAATCTACTCTCTTTGCAGAGCATTCTAACTATATATAGTAGTAACACTAAGGCAGACCACAGTGAAGGCCAAAACAAGGAAATCAAGTCAGGGGGACAGGGAGAATGAAGATTTAATTCCATGAACAATCACAAATCACAGGACAAAAGGTGTTGCTCATTACTAAAGTGTGCTCGTAATGTAAAAAAGACTTTTAGATTTTTTTTTTTTTTTTTTCATTTTTGACACAGAGTCTCACTCTGCTGCCCAGGCTGGAGTGCAGTGACGTGATCTCCACTTACTGCAAGCTCCACCTCCCAGGTTCACGCCATTCTCCTACCTCAGCTTCCCGAGTAGCTGGGACTACAGGCGCCTGCCACCACACCCGGCTAATTTTTTTTTTTTTTTTTTTTTTTTTGTATTTTTAGAAGAGACAGTGTTTCACCATGTTAGCCAGGATGGTCTCGATCTCCTGACCTCATGATCCACCCTCCTCAGCCTCCCAAAGTGCTGAGATTACAGGTGTGAGCCACCACACCCGGTCAGATTATTCTTTTATTTCATTCCTTCGTAAGCCATAATATTAAATCTCTATTTTATTACAATTCAAAAATGTACTTCAAATTTTTCTTAATATTTTTCCCCAAATTTGATTTTCAGTGACTCTTATCAATATCAATACTTTTCTAAGATAATATAAATTGTAAAAAAAATTTCTTGTTATGCAAAATAAATTTTGATCTGCAGCAAAAGATTTAGTGTGCTTCATTAATAAAGTCTATCAGAAGTTGACTTCAAATATCAAAATGTTTTTCTTTTCCACTTGTATGAAATTCCACCAATATCTGTAAGCTAATATTATCTAATAATTGCAATTGAAGGGAAAACCAGAACTGACAATTTTACTAGTAAAGCTATTTGGTGTAAGTATTTCATTCAAGATGTCAACTACTCAGAAACCAAAAGACTTTATCAATAAGCCACATTTGCTTCACTCAAAGCTCACGATTGTGTTAGAAAAACACTGTGTGATAGTTAGAAATTAATAAGACTCCCATTATTACTTACAGCATGCTGGGACGCTTTTTCATATTACTCTGATAAATATGATCTTATTTTTTAATGACCTTCATAATCTATAAAAGCCACCATGTTGCTCTGTAGAAAGGTTTCAGTAACCTTTTGAGCAAAATGTTTATGGATTTCTTTGAGGTCTTGAAGGTTTGTCATTTTTAGTAGACAAAGCAAAGCACTCAGAGGATAGAGTCATGAACAGTTAAATCACTGTATTGAGCTTGCCACTCTGAGGTACTTTCATATAGCATTTATATTTTAATAAGGAACAACTTCTTTAATGTACTTCACAACTTAAAGGACTTATAAGCTTCATATGGACAAAGAGTTTGGATAAAGAGGGATATAGCATTTACTTATGTAAATGTATATAAATTTACTTATATCTGTCTAGAATTCTATGCATACACATATACAATACAGCTTCCCATACTGTTGTACTATATATTCACACACACATATATAATATGCACCCATACATACATATACGTGTGTGTGTGTGTGTGTGTGTGTATGTGTGTGTGTTTATGTGTTTCTGTCTATTCAGTTCCCTAAACTGTTGTTCTAGGTCATGTGGTTGCCCTGTTTTTTCCTAATATTCTTACTTCCTGCCTGGACCTCTGATTTCCCTTGCTGGAAGTCGCTTATTTACAAGAAGCCAAGAACAAATTAGGTCGAGGACAGGCAGCATTATGTTGGTACAAAGGTAACTGGCTTCTCAGAGAATGAAGACACTTGTAAACTGTTCTGGTAGCCATGCCTTGGTTCTGGTATATAACTGTGTCCTCATCTCTAGCTCTCTGAATTCCAAAACATTGATGGTTCTGAAAACATTATCAGTCGGGATTAGGTTTTGTTATTATAAATCCCCAAATAACAGTTCCAAAATGACAATGACTTAAACAAGATACTAGGTAAATTTTTCTTGCATTTAACAAGACTGGGGATGGCCAATTCTACCAATTCTGGGAGGCTGCCTTGGCTCTATAGTCCTTAGGGACAGCTAGTTTATCACCCCCAACACCATGAGGTTGTGGCTTTCTCTCTTAGTTCAAGAAAACAGAATTCCAATTTTTACCACTGTGATAAAGTAACAGAAAGAAGGAAATAGAATATATATATATATATATAGCCTATTTTAAGGAGGCTTCTAAAAGTGAAATCCAGAACTTGTGCTTATACCTCAATGGCCAGAACTTAGTCTCAGCAATCCCAGTTGCAAAATGCAGTTTTGTTTTAGTAGTAGACCACATTCACAGCTTCAAGTACAAGGTATGCCTACCAAGAAAGATGAAAATAATATTTGCTAGGGAAGCAATGAACAGTTTCTGCCATGCCCTTATAACAGACTATGTTCTTTCTGCCACAATTAACAATGATTTCTTTGCATTGTAATTTTTGGGTTATTCTTGCTTAACTTTAATAATATTGAAGCTAGGGACATGTCATGTCAACCTTAATGGTATTAGAATAGAACTGTCTAAAAGTCACTGACGACTCATTCTAAATACTCTACCAAGATAGCTTGGATTAAGGATTCTTCTTCTCCTATCAGAAAGCAGCTTCTTCTTCCACCCCACAGAAAGAGTTACAACCTCCCAAGGGCCGTATTGTCACTGCTCCTAGGCAGCTAGAACCTACGACTTCTAGTCTCCTATGTGCCTGCTATTCCCTGAAAAAGTCATTTTCATAGGCTTGCCCTACAACAAAAGTGCAAGAACAGAAGGCACAGTCCCTTTCACAGAAATCCAATCTTACACAGCTAGCATGTACAACACGTACCTGTCTGGGTAAATTTACAAGCCAAGAGTCAACAATAGAAGAAAAGGCACAGGCCCTCCAGTCTTCCCATTATCTGCTGGGAAGGGCTGCTACTTGCCCACGCCTCTCCACTGTTCGTGAAGTACAGATGTGCTTCCTAGAAGGGAGGGTCCTGCTTCCCCTTTTGGCGAGTTGAGTAAGAACTCAATTCCATCATTTATGAGGAAGGAATTTATCAATTTGGGTGCCAGAAAGTCTGAATTTTGATGCCAGCTGTTGACAATAGTTGTCTGGGAATGTACCTGGGCACCATGGGACCCATGGAACACCAGGCTGGGCACAACCCCTCCGGATGAACAAAGCAGAGGATCTCCAAGTTCCAGCTAGCTGACTATCCAGACAACCCAGTTCATTTCTAGCACCATTTGGGGATGACTCCGTTTGTCACTCTATAGCTTTGAAACTCCAGAGTGTCACACAGAATATGCCGACAGCAGAAAGAACCTCAGTAATGTTGGCTGGAGTCTTAATGGATAAATATAAAATATTTGGTGCTATATCTGAAACAACATTGGGGAATTCATTAATACTTGAATTATTTGTCCCCTAAGTGAAATTTTAAAAGTCACCTTTCTATAGATTTGCTAACTTGTCAGTGTGTGTTTTCTTATGAAAGAGCATCCCTTTCTAAGATTCTACCAAGGAAAATAGAGTGAGATTTTCGAGAGTAATGCTGAGAGCCTTTGCCTTAGAATCACTCATCAGAATGGCAGCTTGTTCCATGCCATTCTTTTTAAATTACTATAGTTCTTTCAGTGTGATTCCAGTCACCTAATTAGAACAGTTTTCCTGAATCATAAAAGAAAAAAGAAATTCCATTGTGAAAAAAAATTCTCACTGAGGACCAGAGAGATAAACAGGCCTTTGTAACTGGTGTGGAGGCACATGGAATAGCAGCAAGGCCAGAAATGGGCACTGCTGAGTTTCTTCTACTGATGTACATGGTGCACCAGGTAGATGAAGCAACACCTTTGGCTTCAGAACGCAAAGAAGTTTGACATTGCCTTGGGCATATAAAGCCACGGGGAGTCAGTGAGCTAATGTGATTGTAGCATGATAAATATGAACTGGGATACAGTTTTTGAGATAAAGCAGAGAAAATCAGAAAGATTTTAAGTTCTATTATTCTTAAAGCCTTAATTATTAGGCATTTTATACAGACTATTACTTTTATTCTATAATCATACTTGCATACTCTAATAACAGATTATCAGGTTAAGAGTTGATTAATATACACTAAAAGTTACATCTGGGAAAGTTATTTTACCATACACATATTTCCTCCGTGGTATGCAACATTCAATACAAACCATGAAGTTACTTACAACTTAAAGATTCTGATAAGAATAGACTCATTTTTTACCACATTATCTCTCAATAAAATTTTGCACAGTAAATTTTACAGTAAATTCAACCGTAACTCTTTATTAGGATCAAACATTTTATGATGAGAGAGGTACAAAATTAATCCATCCTGTTGAGAGTCTTGTAAGTCCTTCAGAAAACAAACAAAACAAGGACAGGCTGAGAATTAGGCATTCTATTGACAAGGACAGTGGGGAAATGGAACAAAATTAGTATATTTACAGGACAACCTTTAAGACCATAATCATATGGTTCCTCACAAATGCAACGGTAATGGACCACAGAAAATTGTAAACAAGACACATCACTACTTAAATATTGTACATGGCAACCTTATCAATCTTAGCACCAAAAGTAAAAACAATGCATAAAATTAATTTCAGCCTTCAACGAAAGAAAGTCAGCAGAAGAATCATGATTTTAGTGATATGCATTATTATAAAGTTTTCAAAAGTGCTTTTTTCAGGTATGAGTAAAACACTTTACACTCTCAAAAATATGTGTGTGGTGAGGACAATATTTGAAAGATATGTTGCTAATGATACAATATTGAAATTCTTTAAAATAAAACAATGAATAATCATTAAATATCTGACCAATAGTAAAAAATAATGTAAGAGAAATCAAATAAAAATGACTTCAGAAACTGTTTGATGTATCGTTCTTTTTTTTTTTTTAAGGAGAAGTGCGTAGGTTGATGAAAATGTTAACTGCCTCCATTAGAATCTTATTTTTATCTTCTAATTTATGTAGTCAAAATGAAAAACACATTGTAAAATAGAATCTCAACCTCAGAAATAAAGGTCAACTACCTTGATGATAACACAACTGCAACCTCTGTCTTTTACAGCTAAACAATTTCTCAGATAATTCCAATTGTAATTCAGAATTCTTTCCATTTTACATGTATTTTTAAGAAAATTACTTATAAATACCAGAATATCTAGTAATAAAAAACTCTTTGTTCTTGCACTGTCCTGAACTCAGTGATCACATTTGGCACAAAAATGAAACAATGTTACTTTTGTTTTTCATATCGATATTCTTTGTATCTTAAAGAATTTTATTCACATGTCACAAACAAGATTCATTTTTAAAAGATATAATTTTAAATGTTTGCTCAATCTTTAGAAGTTCATTATAGAAACATTCTTGAAATCACCAAATCTGATCAGCATTCTAGCTTTCCATAACTCTGCTATAAGTCAATAAATAAAGCAAATGTGTTTATATTATTTCACAGGACAAATAAGTCAAAGCTTATTAGTAGAATTATAAATGATCTTGTATTATGTACTATGCTACCAGTATAGGATGTGTGATTATTTGGTATAATTAAAATTTGGAAAATCAATAACTATTCAATAATTTTGAAAGAGAAACTAGTGCAATTGGCTTGTGAATTATTTTTAAGACATACATAAGCACAATAAATAAGGTAAATTATATGTGATAGGCCCTTATTTAAAATGTTAATTCACAAGTTATGTGTCAATAATGCCTTTACATCATCACGGCTTTTGAAAATTTACCTTTAAATTAGTGTAATTATTTCAGTGTAAGCAAAATTACGTTTGCAATTGGTTAGAGATAGTACTATTTATGTTAATTTATGTCTATAGACAGAGATATGAAGGGAAACTCGGAGCCTTATGCTTATCTTTAAAAGAACATTTTTAAAAATGTGATAAATTGTAAATGATTATCAGTTAATGTGCTTTTAGATTTCCAAACAGCTATTTTTTGAGCCAATTCTTTCTCATAGAAGGCTATTAATAAAACAGTTTACAATGAAAAAATTAAATCTTGTCTGAGATTAAAGATTTCTGACAAAGTGGAAAATAAAGCATAAGAATAAAAAGATAATTCTCAAAGTGATAGGAAGTTAATAATGATGTTCCCTGGAGTTTCGAACCAGACACTTGTATCTTCAATATGAATGTTAATAACAATAGATGATAGCGAGTAACAAGCAAATGAAATATGCTCTCAGTACATAATTACAATATTTAATTTTTCTAATAAAAATTGAGCAGTCATGGATAACTGTAAAAAGATACAGTAAATGAGTGATTGAAGAACACAAAGGTAGATGAAATGTAATGTAAAGTACAATGTATCACAAACCTAAAGAAATAATATTAATTACTTGTACATCCTGAGGGATTCTGTAACCTCTCAGGATGTTATTTTGGACAACTCAATGAAGGAGAGCAATCAACAATGAATAAATCAGTGTTACAAAGTGTTGAAAGTATAGCTAAGAAGAACAATATTAAGAGGTGATTTTCACCTGGTTTCTGTTTTAAGAGTGCTGCCTTTTAGAAAATGAGTCAGCTTGATATTTTTATAACATAGAAATGTCCAAAGAAAGAAAAATAAATTAATCAAATAATTTACAAGTCAGTTAAAATGGAAACAATTAGCATAAATGCAGGTGTTTTTTATTTTTCCTCTTCACATCAATACCTGCCTCAGAAGAAAATTTATTCTTAGGTGTGGGTACTAGTTTATAACTCTTTATGAAGAGAAACTCTAGGAGAGAAAAAAACATAAAAAGCAGGGACATTTGTAAATGTGTTAAGTAGAATAATGGAAAGATTTAGTGATTTTTCTGAAGGTCACAAAACAATTGAATGACTATGCTGGGAAGGAACTTGGAGCTCCTCCCTTCCAGTCAACACTGAAAATTACCAGATGCTTCTTGCACCCCGTTCCACTGAAAAAACTGTAGCAGAAAACCTAGTCAAGTGTTCCTGTTTATAGTCTTAGAAATCCAACTTTTAAAATGCTCTTGGATACTAACTTGAATTTCATAATTAGATGATGAACTGATTAAATGCATAAGTGAAAATGTGTATTAAAACATTATAATTTGTTTTTCATACCAACTTTTGACAGATATTAGACATATTTAACATAGATTAGAAAGACACAAGTTTCCAGCTAGCCATGTTTCCACACTAGCATCTCTCTACAATTGATTAAAACCTAAGTCTAACACTAGACCAAAAAAAAAGAAAGAAACAACTCATTTCTCCTACTATCTTAGAACTACAAATAATTTTAAAAATAACTATGTTGTGCTGGCTTTTTAAAAAACTAAATGCAAAAGATTGACCTTTGCTATATCCCATTGATAGAAAATACATCTGAAAATCTAAAAGACCTCTGAGACAGAGAATTTCCAGATAGTCTCCAAAAATACAAATGTGCTTTTTTTTGTTGTTGAGATGGAGTCTCACTCTGTTGCCAGGCTGGAGTGCAGTGGAACAATCTCAGTTCACTGCAACCTCCACCTCCCGGGTTCAAGGGACTCTCCTGCCTCAGCCTCCGGAGTAGCTGGGACTACAGGCATGTGCACCAGACTCAGCTAATTTTTGTATTTTAGTAGAGATGGGGTTTCACCATGTTGTCCAGGATGGTCTTAAGCTCTTCACCTCATGATCTGGCCCTCCTTGGTCCCCCAAAGTGGTGGGATTACAGGCTTGAGTCACCGCGCCTGGCCACAAATGTGCATTTTTGACAAATTTCATTATGCACTCTTCTAGAAACTCTTAGTTTATCCAATCAATCAGCGCATTTTAAAATTCCATACAGGCACTGAATGAAGTGTCATGGAGCAAAACAAAACAAAACAAAAAGCCAAAAAACAAAAACTCTGTTCCTGACCTTCGAGTTCTAGAAGATTAAGAACCATTAACAGGGAAGTCCACTTTGGAAACTTCAGTCCTTCTCCATTCATGGGCATTCCTCTACACTGGGGCTACTGTTCCACTTTACTAAAGCTTTTCTTAATTTCAACATTGAGTATGTTTTAATCAAATTAATCTTTCCTACTTCATATGTAACTCAATTTTTCTCTTTTTTTTACCTTTCTATAGCACTTTTGCCAACCTGTTAATGTTGATTTTGACTAAAAGTGAGTCACAAGAAGCTCAATATTTTTAGGTGAGAAACTGTAGTAAATTGTCATCCTATTGAGAGTACTATGGGAATACAGAAAATATGTAGTAATGCGGAATTACCTAAATTAACAAATTGGTGGCAAAAGTTCAATAAGTTGGAACAGTCAAATGATCCATAAGTATAGACTAATATTAAGAGATATACTTACAGCGTGGCAAACACTTGGAATCTAATCACATTATTGACGTCTAGGTGAGGAACTAGACACTGTTACAAAGGCCTCAGAAAGGGGATCCAGAAGTGGCATTAGGCTCCTACTGTCAGTCACCATAAGCAGAATACATGCACTTTTGGAGAAGGGCTTTATGTCAACTATACATTAATTTCCTATATTTAAGTGTGTTTAGTGTCCAAAGGTATGGATGTCTGATTATTCTTACATGTATAGTAATGACCTTAGCAGCTCACTATCATCTAGCAGGGCAAATACTGTTATTTTCATTTAACGGAACGGATCCCCAGCAGGGTTAAAGACTCTACTCAAGATAAAAGCAAGAATTAAACACAAGTCTTCAGAGTGAATAGTTTCCATTGCAAACTCCAACCTGTCCAAGAACTTTTCAAGGAAATCCTGTTTAATTTGGCACTTACAGACAGACCTAAGATAGAACTAATCATGGATCTGATAAGATCTAACATTGCAAGAGGAGTGTTCACACTGGTGTATTTCATCAAAACCACAATCAGGTAGGTAGCTTAAAGTGGCTTAACTTCCATGCGTTATGTTTAGACCAAAATCAAGCTCTAAGTGATTGTTGTATATCTTTCAAAGTTAAACATGCCACAGTGGTACCCAAGGGAAAATTATTAATAAAAGTTTAGACTGATAGTTCAATATTCCTTTGAGAATACTTTTTAAAAATATGCTTTTCTTTCTGGTAATTAAAACACTTTTTTGGATTGACACTTTTTTTTTTTTTTTTTTTTTTTTTGAGACAGCATCTCTCTCTGTATCCCAGGCTGGAGTGCAGTGGCATGATCTCGGCTCACTGCAAGCTCCGCCTCCCGGGTTCACGCCATTCTTCTGCCTCAGCCTCCTGAGTAGCTGGGAATAGACGAGCCAGCCACCTCGCCGGCTAATTTTTTTGTGTTTGTTTTTTCTTTTAGCAGAGATGGGGTTTCACCGTGTTAGCCAGGATGGCCTCAATCTCCTGACCTTGTACAAGATCCGCCCGCCTCGGCCTTCCAAAGTGCTGGGATTACAGGCGTGAGCCACCGGCCCTGGCCAAAACTTCTAAATGTTTTTTTGTAAGTAATGCAAGACAATTATCTGTATTTTCCTTTAAAAATACAGACTTCTTCAAGCAATACATTTTTAAGTGATTTTATTTTTACAAAGAGCAATATTAAAACTGTAAGCATGGGTGGGTCGCGGTGGCTCACGCCTGTAATCCCAGCACTTTGGGAGGCAGAGGTGGGTGGATCACGAGGTCAGAAGATCGAGACTATCCTAGCTAACACGGTGAAACCCCATCTCTACTAAAAATACAAAAATATTAGCCGGACGTGTGGGCGGGCGCCTGTAGTCCCAGCTACTCGAGAGGCTGAGGCAGGAGAATGGCCTGAACCCGGGGGTCGGAGGTTGCAGTGAGCCGAGATCACCCACTGCACTCCAGCCTGGGCGACAGAGCGAGACTCTGTCTCAAAACAAACAAACAAACACCTTATGCTCCCCTATACACTATCATTTTTTTGACGAGAACTATGAATACATTTTTGCCTTTTAATAAGAACACACATGCAAAAGAAAAAAATGGGGAACTTTTTTTAGATTCAAGTGTTAATTCACTTTTGCTAATTTTAAAGCAATGTCTAGGAAAAAGTGATATTTTTAAAGATTGGGCTGTATTTTATTATCTTTAGGATAAAATTAAAGATGAAGTAAGTGTGGCAGATATATGGAGTAAATTATTTTAAAAATAAGTGTTGTGTTTCAGTTTATAGCTAATCTCAGAAAATAATGTATTTCTATATTTATGCCTTTTGAAGTTTGTTTCTACGTATGTACATTGAAGCTCTACTTCTTATAACTGGAGAAACTAGCTTCACATAAATAAATTCAGATCATTGGCTTACTTCCAATTTTATATTACCAAACTGGGCTTATTCATTTTTTCTCCTAAAATTACTCCTCATCCTATATTTTGTATCTTTGTGAATGGTTCCCACCTTCTCCCATTCATACAACTAGAAAACCTCCACATTCTCTTTGTTTCAGCCTTATCTCCCAAATTTACCAAGTCAAGCAGACATCAAATTTGTTTTTATCTAATGCTTTCTGCAATCCGTTCCTATCTCTCCATCACAAATATGCCTACCCTTGTTCAGGCATTTATAATCTATTTATGAAACTCTTCATGGTTTATTTTTGCTTCCTTGCCTTTGGTATGCCCTTAAAATCCATCATTTGGGTTCTTGCCTGTGATTCACTGAATTGCTTTTCAGTTTTAAAAAAACAAAAATATTTAGAAAAAAAAAGTTATCATCAAAGTCCAAAACTTCTTTTTTATGGCATTTAAGACTTTTAAATCACTTTTTCAAAATCCCCAAATAACAATATCTGATGACTCATCATTCTTGCAACAGCCTCTTGAGTGCGATGTCATTCTAGAAGCAATATAGAGAACATGGACTGTGAGCTTGTAGTCTGGGTTCGAATCAAGGCCAGTCACTTAAACCAGCTGTCTAAGAGCCGCTGTGGACTCTGAGCAAGTCACACAACACTTTTGTTCCTCATTTGCTTCACCTATTATGGTGCTACTCTCAGGAACTTTTGCCCACATTCACCTAGAAGGAGTCTGGGAAAATGCTATGGAGAGCCAGATAAATGTGTCAACACATAAGCACTTGTGACTGCTGTTAATACATAAGTCACTTTGTAGTGTGTGATTGTGACTAGTTTTAGTTGTTTTTCCAGGGGTTCATAATCCCGCTGGAGTCCAGGGGCTGTGGCTGTTCATCTTTCTGAGACTGCCCTTTATACAAAGTAAATTTGCGCTAGTCACTTTTTAAACAGAATAGGAATGGAATGTGACAAAGGTGATCTGACTTTTGAAAGGTAAAATGACTTGTGTTAATGGCAAAAATATTAGTCATTTCCTTTCTTTAAATCAACTTTATTTAAACTTACATATAATACAATTCATCTAACTTATATACGATAAAATGCACCAATTTTAAGAATACAGTTGGATAAGTTATGACAAATACATGCACTCATATAACTGTCGCCTCAATCAAGATATAGAATATTATCATCACCTCAGTTTCTCCTTGTGCCCTCCTGCAGTCAATCCCTCTTCTGCATCCCAACCCTGGGCAACAATTGATCTGTTTTCTGTCATGATACATTAGTTTTCTCTGCCAGTTATTTTTAATTTTTTAAGCTAGAATTGTTTCCATGTTCCAATGTGAACGATATCTTTCTACATAATCGACTTGTATACTAACATGCAAAGGATATGATGCACCAATTTTTCTGCAGGTGTAAGGAGGGGCTACAGGTGAATTTTACCTCAAATTGAGTTGATAATGGAAAACACAATCTAACCTAGACACAATAGACTATATCCTTATTTTACACGATGCAACCCTGAGTCCCAGCAAGGTGGAAACTGAGCACTAGCATGCCCCTTTGCATGGATTCAGGTTCCCTGACTACTTCTTGGCCCATTGTTCTTTAGGAAAATTTATTGGTGAGTATATTAAAAAAAAAGGCTACGTCTTGAAATTTAGGTGTCAGAGAGAACCCTTAAAACCTATTGAGTTTTGGATGCTAGCTCCGGAGGGGCTCTGCATGGATCTCAGAGACCTTTGCTTTTTAAGTACTCACTTTTAGGGTGTCACTCTGGGAGCTGCGCCTGGGGACAAACTGATAATTCATTGGGGCTGTAACATTGCTCAGGGTCAGTGGTCACCAGGCAGGGAATAGAGCCCAGGTGGCGTGGGGAAAGGGGATGGGGGCCGGACGTGGTCAGCGGACTCAGGACTTGACTCACACACTCACACAAAAGAGGCCGGAAAGTGTCCGGAAGAAGCCGGCGCGTCACGGACGACGGATCCGGGACCCTGCCGCGCCCGCCCAGCGGCGCCCGGTCTCGGGTCCACAGCCGCACTCACCCCGCCGCGCTCTCCGCCACCGCCACCACCGCGGCCACCGCCAATGAAACTCCTCCCGCTCCTAGGTGAGTGCTCAGCGCCCCTGGTCGCCGAGGTCGTCCGAGAGGCCAATGCCTTGTAGGGGACGGGATTTTTTAAGAGGTGGAGCTCACATGGCAAGTGGATTTGGCAAAATCTACGAGGAGAATTGACTTAGTACTTCTCAGGATGTTTTTCTCCTTGACCTTTCAACTCTAAAGCTGAATATTCCAATGTCCAGGGAATGTTACCTTTTTATTCCTCTTGAGGAAGTGTCCAGCGTCCCCTTTCACCTTTCTTCTGTTCTGACCTGAAGAAATTTGGGAAATCCAAACCATTAACACCCATGGGAGGCTTCCTGGCATTTTAAGGGGATTGTCGAGCCAGGTTTGAGCTTCATTTTGACCATACTGTGCAGAAAGATAGTAAATGACATCTCTGAGGGTGAAATAATTCCGGCTTAGTCAGTATACATAGTTATTTGCCACTAGGATTTAGAACAGAATACTTAAGAATCTCTTGGTACCTGATAAGGACAACTTATGCTAGATGACTGTTTTCAGAAGAATGACCTCATGCTTTATAGCTGTTGGTCCTCAAGACTCTTGAGAAGGTCTGGTAAAACAATAAAAAAGGAACCTTCTGTACTTTTCCTATCAGTCCACAACATATAATTTCCAAATGTATTTCAATAACTCTGATGTATAGTCTTGTTCTTTGCTTTGTTTCTTTTTTTTTTTTTTTTTTTTTTTTGGTCACATTTGTGTGCTGTTCCATTTCTGGAAGATCATTCTTTGACCATAATGTTGAGTTTGTTTTTTTGTTTTTGTTTTGTTTTTAAATTTCCCCTAATGGAAAAAAATAGTGAAATAAATTTTATTATGAATAATTGAATTGAAAACAATTGAAATTGAAAACAATCATTAGAACACAGAAAAAAACAGCAATTGCATCTGTTCTCCTAGATAAGATGTCATCTTAAAATAACACAGATTTGAATTTACAAAAACCCAAATACTCAATTTACCTTCATTTCTACACAGAATTACTCCCAGAGGAGGGAAATTGCTTTACAATCAGACAGTTCCCTTTCAAAGTATCTCACCTCAGAATGAAGGGTAACACTGAATCAACATGCTATACTGAAGTGGGAACACAGTTTTTATTATAAAGTTGAGCTGTTTATTACATTTTAGCTTCGTTGAGATTTACTTGATAAAGGTTGAAATTGAAAAAAAAAAAAAAGCCTTCATCTTAAAAGCAAGTTTTACTTACTTGCTGTTGTGCTGTTACTTAGCTAAGTACTCTCTTGGGAAAAATTTATAATCCATTTATCTAAATAGAAAGAGAGGAGAATTTATGTTTATTATACTCTAATTCAACAATGGGGAGAGGTGTTTCTTTTACTTTTTGAAAAGGTGTATTTCTGTATTTTATTTAGTGGTTTTTTCCACTTTGTTGAATTGTTCCTATACTCAAAATTGCACCAAGACACCTTGTCTCCCAAATGCAAAATGTGAAATACGCAATGGAATTGAAGCCTGCTATTGCAACATGGGATTTTCAGGAAATGGTGTCACAATTTGTGAAGGTAAACAAGCTTTATTACTTCTTTTGGATTATACTGTAAGATTAAATTCTGATGTGAATGTTTTTCTGTCCTCCAGAAACTAACTTGTTTTGTTACACAGTTTAATTTCATATATTTGAATAACGCTTAAGTAGCTAAACAGTAAGTTTGACTTCACTTGTCAAAATTTATGCTTGTTATTGATTTTAAATAACTTCATGCATATCTTATTTTTTGATGCAAACATTAAAGATTTCCCTTTAACTCATGCTGGAGATCCAGGTATAGAGGGCATAGTCAACAGCTTTGGGAACAAAAGAGTTCATGAAATTTAGACTATACTGGTATGGATTGCCTTCATATATCTTCTTTACTACTTGATATATGATACCAAGTATATAAGTATTTGTATACCTATATGGTATATGATACCACTTATACAGGTACTTGACTGCCTATATTTGGAGATAATATTAAGAGATTCATGGTTTTCTCATGCATATGCTGGGCATAGGAAATGACAAAAGAAAGAGAGAATTCTGAAAAGACATCATCTTTTGAAAAAGTAGATTATAATCATAGAACTTTATGCTACTGCCCAGAGACAGAATGCCAGAAAGCATCCTTGTAGGATGCAGTGTAGCCCATTGATTTGATCAGCAGAACACCATCTGATAATCAAATTTAAATAATTTCATGTCTGTAGTTGTCACCTTACCCTTAATCCTCCACTCCCCTTAACACACTCAATCTTTTTAAATTCATTTTCAGTAAAATCTAGTTTTAACTGGATCCATAGACCAACATTCTGTGTAGAAGAGAGAGAGAAAAAAAAGTACTAGGTCATACAAATTAGTTTTAAAATATAATTAAATAGCAAGTTCAAATTAAAGCTGTGTGGTGTTATGCATCTAAATGTATTTAAGATAACATGAACTTTTTCTAATTAGGCCAGGATATTGTATATTGTTAATATTGTATATGTTTGCTTACAACATAAACAAGTTGTATCTTGTGATTGAATTATATAGACTCTTTAAAAAGATTAAATATGCAGTGTTTAGTAAGACCAAACCTCATCATAATTAGGTTGAATGTTTAAAAAGTGTACAGCAAAGCTACAGTTCACTTAATGGTGCATTAAATCAGGCGTTTCTGCTTGTGTACACAGCCAGAATCTGTAATATACTATTTTACAAGAATTACAAAATCCTTTTCATAAATAATCTTAGAAATGTATTGTGTATTTAATTGAATGGCATTATAGCAAGTGGAAAGTTGAGTGACCTTAAAAATACTGCATCTCACAAATTAGTGCGCTTTTCCACTAATCATTACAAATTGTACCATAGTACTTCATAACCAGAGTTGCCTTTTTGTTTAGATACTTTTCAATTGTCATGCTTACCATAAGTAACATCAAAATTTTTCACAATTTGGACCTTTAGCAACCAACCAGCTTATAATCATGTCTTTAATGATTTCTTTTAAAAACGCATCTTCCATTATCCAATGCAGTTGTTTTTCCCCCGCTGCCTAAGTCAATAACTAGCTAATGAACAGAAAACATTTTCCCTTGGAAAGAAAATTCTTTAAGACCTTTTGGCCTGCAATTTCTTTTCACACAGAACATAATTTGTAATGGGAATTTATTTCCTTCTTAGGTTCATGTTAAACTTAAAGTCCCTTTCTGTTTAAAAAAAAAAAACTCCATATACACTTGTTTTGATATTTATTATCTGAGATTTCTGGTGTCTTCTTAAAACTGTTCAAACAGTGGTTTTCATCTTTTCACCTTTTATTAATTCACTGACAGGTTTTTAACCTTTTTTTAGTCAGGACAGTTAATATGCCTTTTAGGATTAAAACACTGCATTCCCAACTGCTGAATAGTCTAGGTTATATTTTGAGTTTTAAGATTCTTGTTGGCATTTTTGTCTCTAAAGAGATTCCTCACCTTTCCTATCTTTCTCTAAGATTGGTATTAGGTCAAGATGAAATGACTGGACAGGAGATTAGCTACAGAGGATGCCTACTTCTTGATGAATAGAATTTGTTTTCTTTTATCTGTCTTCAATATCGCCGTTATCATAAAATTTGTCTCTCTCAGAGGTACCAAAGACATGTTATAGTAACAACCCAACCTCACCAAACATGTTAAAAGAGCAAATTTTGAAGAAGTAATTTATAATTTGTTTTGCATGGTCCTAAAGAAATAAGCTTTAATTGTAGTGAATTTATTTAATTTAATCATTTTTTAATTCAACAGATGTTTATTAAGCACTTTGATCATTATCATAATCACATCACTATTAGAATAACTAATATCTACTCTGTGCTGAGTCCAAAAAATTAATTAACAGAGGCCTTACAGTCAGACGTACTGATTAGGAGTACAGGCTGTGGAATCAAACAGACTTGGATTCAAATATTGGCTCTACCACCTGTTTGGTTGGTTGACCCTTCCTACTTCATTTTTATTCTACCTAACAGAGTCATTTCCTAATACACATAATTTATCATGCAACTCAGCTACTTAATACCTGCCAGGGACTCTTCCTTGTCAACAGGATAAAGTGTAGGCCCTTAACATTCTTTCTTAATTCCCATTGCCTTCTCAACAAATATGCCCTCTGATATATGTCTGTCATGAAATTCTTGGAACTCCTTTAAAAATATCATACATGTTCAACTTCTAGGTTTTGGCTGATGAGTAAAGGGAATAATTAATGGCCAAAATGATTTTTCAAAACATTGTATGCTTATAAAGTAATATATGGGGAACATTTTTTCATGAGTAGCATGGAGTAAAGACAATTTGAACACTTTTGAGATGTTTTGAGCAATAGCAAGCTGACTCTAATAAATGCATTGACTTTCAAGTTGTTACTTCTCATTTGGATGTATATGTTCCATTATTTGTTTAAATATAAATGAATTATTTTCATGCGTTCATCTTATAAACATTATAAGTGGAATTGTCATTAAGTGGAATTCTTCAGAATTTCACTTCCAAAGGAAATTGCCTATGTCTCTAACCCTAAAATAACAAAAATAAACCTAATATGTTACTGAAACAAATCCAAGAGGTAAACCAGGCGTTTCTGGTTTTATGGTTTTCTGGTTTTCTAAAATATGTTTAGAAAACATATTTATAATGCAATTATTAATGCAAACATTTTTAAATAACCATTACAAAGCAGAAAAACAATAATCAAAAGATATCAGTGCATTTTGAAGAAGAGATCAAGCATTTTCCTCTATGATAAAATATCGTAATTACCTTGAAAAAATGAGAAAAAGGCAAAACCATTTACTTATTTTAGCAATCACAATATTCATTGTATCCCCTTCATACTAGACATTTTCACAAAATGGTACATTTTCACAAAATGGTACCTCTAAGCAATTAGCATAACAACAGTATAATTTGCTTACCTAAAAAGATTGTCTATCAGCTTATTTTTATCATATCCTAGTGAATTAAATAGTCTGCTCACCAAAGTTAATCTATTCACTGAGATAGTGTGTTACACAAATAAGCAAAGTTGAAGTTCACAAATTGCTTTAAAATTGTATAAATATGGATCTTATGTGAAAGTACATACCCAGAATATAGAGTTTATCAAAACTATCTGCTTCAGGTCCCTCTGGAGAAGCTATTTTTTGCAGTAGCTTCTAAATATTTTCTTTCTTTCTTTCTTTCTTTTTTTTGTCTTAGGCATTTTAAAAACATTTGCTTTCAGTTTTGATCAGACATTATCAGCTCTCTGGTAGTTCATCTGAAAGTTTTCTTGTCCTTTCATTTTTAAGTATTGAAATTTAGGAGTAGTCAATTCAGTTGAGTAGTACCTGGACCAGCATTCATAATACCTCCCTCTGTCTCCCTTCCTCCCTCCCTACTTTGCTTCTTTCCTTCCTTTCTACTTTCCTTCCTTCCTTCCATCTTCCTTCCTCCTTCCCTTCCTTGCTTCTTTTCCTTCTTTCTCTCTTTCTTGTTTTTTAAATTACAATCCTCAAAAGGAGGTGGTTCCTGATTTTCAGGTAATATTTAAGGACTATTTCAAAATTTGCAAGTATATATCTCAATAATATTATATGTATGTTTTGCTTCATGTACAAGATACGTTACTAAAAATCTTAGGGAATTTTTATGTATCTCAGAGGAACTTCTTAAATGAATACTACAGCAAACTTGAAAAAGTTTAAACTCAGATGCGCTACTGGAGAGTCATGTATCAAATTTGTTTAAAGAGAGGTTTATATTTCCTTGGGGTTTCTGTATTAAATGGGAAATGTAACCTCTTTAAGAAATTATAGTCTAAATTAACCCAAGGTTTACCTTCCAGGATCATGATTTCTGTAAACTTCATCCAAGTAAATAAAATATCTTGCCAATTTCAGAAATTCTTTTCTTTGTATTGCAAATATGATCTCTTTTCTCTCTTCACAAGAAAGGTTCTACAGTAGAGACACCTACCACTATAATTAGTTGGAACTTCCACAGAAATATCCACTCAAAAATATTACACATTCCATCAATATATAGAAAGAGGAAAATAAACCAATAATACCATTATAAAAACTTCCTTTAGGTTAATATTTGCTTTGAAAAGAGAAGGAAAGGGGCTTGTGTGATCTGAGTTTTGCTGATCAGTTCCACAGTTTTAAAACCAAAGACTTCGCTGATCCGGTTTATTAAGGTCAGTTTAACAGACTAAGTTTTAGGAATCATTTCTCTAAATCATCTTGCTTCATGTTTATCTCACAGGATAATTACCAAGAATGAATCAGATACAGCTAAGAAATTTCTTGAAATCTTAAAGTAGGATTTAATATGAACATATGATTTTGGATTTTCCCAAGTAACCGATAATGAAACCTAATTAAAATTTTTCTTCAAGTAGAAGCCTCATTTATTTTTAATAAGTATTATCTAGATGGATTCATTGAATATTTAGAACCAGAAAAGTAATATCAAGTAACTAATAGGATGAAGAATGAAACTGAAATAATAAAAATGAACACACAGCTTCTGGGTTCTAATTTTAAGAATAAAAGTTATGCAATGTTTTTTACTAAATCGATCTTAAATAAGACTTTGCACAATATATTTTCTACTTATGCACAGAAAATACCTTCTGGGTTGACATTATTTGAATGTTGATTTTTTTTTTTTCCAAATTAAGAATCCCATTTTCTGTTTACACTTACAGTTCTGCCATCAGTTTATAAAGTTGATGCTAGGTAGAAAGATAGATACAACTACAGATGTGCATCATATAATATGTATTAGTGATAAGGAATCAATGACAATAAAAATTGAATGTGCTTTTCCTAGAGCTTGTGTTCATTTTGCAGGCAAAGTGAACACAGTGGCTGTACCATCTTATGTTTCCTGTTCTGCCATATATTTTGAAGCTGCTATGAATGTAAAACTAAATAAAAATTGTATTCTAAATGTGGATTATCATACATTTTAACTCCTGTTGCTTTTCCATGAAAATTCTGGTAGAAGGGTGACCAAAGAAATAGTAGAGATAGCACTTCCAATGCTCCCCCTAAAATCATTGAGTCCAAATTTTCCACTGTGTTTGTTATAGTTCTAGTCTTTTGTCAATATTTTAAGGTTGCAAACCTTATTTTCCAAAATTGATTACATTTCTGTTATTCTGGAAATGTCAGCTGTCTATAGTCCCAATTTTTAGGGCACCAGCACACTTCTTAGTAAACTCCTGGTTATTTTAAAAGTAGATTATCCAGTCTTGCACTCACCTGTGTTCCTCTTATTTCTCTTCTTCCTTATTTACTCTCTTTAATTATTAAGTAAGTTTCAGGTTTGCAGCTTAATAAAAAAAATTTATATTAATGTTGATTTTAGTGACTTCTGTGAGCTAGACACTATTCTAAGCACTTCACATGAATTTTTAAATTTAATTCTCACAATACTTCTCTGAAGTAAGGGCTGGTATTATCCCCAATTTATAGATTAAAGTAATTTGCCAGAGAAAGTATATACAAACAATTGCCTCATATAATCCTCAAACTACTCTGTGATGTAGGTCTGCAAATAAAGAAAGTGAATCTCATTGAGATAAAATGAATTATTTTGGTTCTACCCCACCCCCATCAGCCTTTTCCCTGCTGCATTATCAAAACAATCATATATATATGAAGATATTTTAAGAAGCTGGCTGGGTGCAGTGGCTCACGCCTGTAATCCCAGCACTTAGTGAGGCCGAGGCAAGTGAATCACCAGGTCAAGCGACAGCGACCATCCTGGCAACATGGTGAAACCCTGTCTCTATTAAAAATACAAAAATTAGCTGGACATGGTGACACATGCCTGTAGTCCCAGCTACTCAGGAGGCTGAGGCAGGAGAATTGCTTGAACCTGGGAGGAGGAGGTTGCAGTGAGCCGAGATTGTGCCACTGCACTCCAGCCTGGCGAGAGAGCAAGACTCTATCTCAGAAAACGAAAAAAAAAAAAAAAAAAAAAAAAAACAGAATCAGTGCAAGTTTTAATATCTTGATAAAATGCATAGGTCAGGCACAAGAGTTTAACTCCTGTTCATCAACTTCCATCAAGACAAGTGAATTTTTTTTAAAAGCAATGAAATCAGAGGGAGGCCATAAGAAGTCCACAAATTACAGTGAAATTCTCAAAGCAGTGTCTAATGCCACAAAAGGGGGCACTTCAGTGCATATAAAGAACCCTGCAGCAAAGAGGCCAGCTTTTCCCTGTGGTGGGTATCCTGTCCTCTTCCCAGAAGTGGAGAGAAATCTAGGTGATTGCTTGAGACATTGTTTTCCAAAGATTACAGAGATCAGGCATTCTATTCCTCATTGTTTGTCTCCAGATAAAGTCAAGAAAATACTCTAAAAGAAAACTTGGTTATCTGCCTGGAAGCAATTCTTGAGAGTGAAAATTGATGCCTCCTTTCTGCCTCCTCCTTACTGATGTTACCTAGAATAACGCCTCAAAATGACTCTACCCATCTGCGTATACAGAGAACTCTGCAATCTCTTTTACTCCAGAGATAGTAATGGTTAGCTGGCAAAATCTGGAGCAAGTTACCTGTGATAATCAACATTGTTTTCTAATTATAAATATGAGGATCATTTAAAGATAGTCCAGTCTTTGAAGAAAAGTGAACAATATAAACACGTAGATGAATAAATAGAAAAATTTGCCTGAAAAGCCATACTTTTAGGTTGAAGAAAACGCTCTGATTTATATGCTCAAAGACATTCTGGAAAATTTTGCATTCAAACAATAACAAAAATTTAGAAGAGGCTTCTATGTACAAAAGAAGTATCACACCACAAAAAAAAAAAAAAAAGTATTGCTTTGGTATAACTTCAAACGTTTGCATTGCTCAACCTCTTCCAAACGCTTTCTCTAATTCTACTTCTTTCATAGGAAGAGGTATCAAGATACAAAGCTGCTAAAATTGTCAGTAATGCATGCTAGTGTCCAAAGACCACCAAAAGATTGCGATTAAAGTTTCTCATTCTTGGGTTTTCTGTCTTGCAAGGGTAGTTGCCAGATAGAACAGGGAAGCTGCAAATACTCTATTTATTTATGTCTCTATGGACGATACACCAGGACAGCATTAGTCAAGATATACTTGAGCATATCATCTCAGTACCATTCCCCTTTTTATATCTCAATTTCACTCCTTTTAATCTTTTTTGTTAATCTAGGTCCAGACCTTTTTCATATTCTTCCTGTGCTTTATCTCAAAGGTTAAACAAGGCGATCATCGTGTGTTTTCTGACTCTAACTGCATGGTTTGCCTGTGATTTTTATATTGAAATGTCATTAATGCAGTAATGGAGTCCATACCGAGGAATCATTGTTGCAGAACCTCTGCTTCATTTGATTGAACTCAAACTCTTTCTGTGACTCACTTGTAACTTTTGTTGTTGCAATAGTGTAATCATGTCTTCCCTGTGTTGTGTGTTTACCCCAAATGATTTCCTGAATTCATTGACTAACTTGATTGCTCCTGCCAAACAAACCTAAAGTATTTTTCACCTCCTATAAAATATATTTATCTTCTGATAACTGATGAGATAATGCACAACAATAGGGCTGAAAAAAATCATCCCAAAATTGTAGAACTAAAAAGCAAAGATGGAATATAAGAGAACAAAATGGAAAATAAGAGAACAAAACCGAGAAACAAAGGACCAACCATGGAAGGTCTAATATTCATCTAATAGTAGTCTTATTGAAGAAGGGTTCAGGCAAAATTTAGCAGAGGATAAAAGACATAAATTAATTTCCCAAAACTTTTTTTTTTTTTTTTTTTTTTTTTTTTTGAGGCGGAGTCTCGCTCTGTCGCCCGGACTGGAGTGCAGTGGCCAGATCTCAGCTCACTGCAAGCTCCGCCTCCTGGGTTTCCGCCATTCTCCTGCCTCAGCCTCCCAAGTAGCTGGGACTACAGGCGCCCACCACCTCGCCCGGCTAGTTTTTGTATTTTTAGTAGAGACGGGGTTTCACCGTATTAGCCAGGATGGTCTCGATCTCCTGACCTCGTGATCCGCCCGTCTCGGCCTCCCAAAGTGCTGGGATTACAGGCTTGAGCCACCGCGCCCGGCCAATTTCCCAAAACTTAATAAAGTCATGAGCCTTCAATTAAAAGAAACCACAGATGACCACTTATCTTCTAGGGAATGTGCCTGTGCCTTCACTTCTCAGTTTATTTTTAAGGAATATCTATTGATATCCTGTTATAAAAGAAGAGTATAGTTTACTTTACAACCTGTCACTTTTATTTATACATGCACGTTGTTTATAATCTTTATGTCCTTAAGTAGTAACAGAATATATTGGCTGACTTAACATTAGGCAACTCCATTTCTAGAGCCTAGCTTAAAAACCTGCACAAATCGTGAGAAGAGAGAAAGTACTTTTCAAAACGACATTTGGGTGACTGTTGTCAGGAGGATGAACAGATGCCATGCAGCCAGAAAGGCAAGTGACCACTGCAAGAAAGTTTCTGTCAGTCCTTTCAGTTCCCATTTCTACATCCATCTGCTTTCATTTAACCACTACTTTATCTTTTTCCTGAGACAAATTCTAGTCTAAAAAGGGGCATTTATTAGAAATCTTGTGTTAGATCATGTTAATAATAAAATAATTTCTAGATTAATTTCTTATCCTCCAAGTTCTAATTATTGGACTCCTCTTTTATATCTTGCGCTCCAACAACTAAAACCCATCCTTATAAGTTGAAACCCTCTTGGTATCCTATGCTCCTGTAACTAGATTCTCTAATAATAAATTTTAATGTTTCTGTGCTAAAGTCTCCAAATTTGTTAGGTATATTTTATCTCTGTTCTACTAAGATTCTCATCGTAAGTCACAAAGAGCATCCAAGCCTCAGTTTCCCTAAAATGCACAGATTGGACTAATATATTTATTAACGTCCCTGCAAGGTTTAAAGTTATTTGATTCTACTATTGTAATACATTTATTTGAACTGTAGCCAATTTTCAGTTCAACCAGTACTTGAGTACATAGCCTTGATCTTGGACTCAATTTGAAATATGAAAATGAAACAGATACGGATTTTGATCTCTCGCCTGTAAGCTCAGTGCCCTTTCCACTTTATTGCACAGTTCTGTTAAACTCTGATCTCTGGAGCTGGCATGACCAATGCAGGAGATGCTCTATCTACTCTTTGTACTCCTCTTGTCTCCACTCATGACCTGGCACAACATGATACTCTTTCCTGGTGAGCCAGGATGCGACCTGAAAGTTCTTCTCCAGTATTACCAGGCTGGTGCTACAAATCAGTAGAATTTGGCGTATAAATGAAGCATTTTTTCCATATTTTCTTTGTTGGTTTCCTCCCTCAGAAGGAATTCCTGGATCAAATTTCTGAGACCCCCTCCTGCATTACAGTGCTGAAAAGTAAGACATTAAATATCATATGATCAGTGAGAGAAGTACTATATTGGAGTCACTTGAACCATTAAAAGCAAGTGGAAGGCTGTTACATCCATGATTTTTATATTTACTCTCCTATTGGAAAGGTTTAGTCACTGTGATGTGTGACTGAGAGTACTCCTTTGAGTAAGATGGTGCACAAATCCATTTAAGGGACAGGAGGGTTGTATTTCATGTGATTTTATCATTGCCATGTAACTAACAAATGAAACAAAATAGTACATAGTGGGACTGATTTTTGTGTTGCAGTTCCAAAAGATCTTTGCTTAACGAGTGTTTATGTGCAGGAATGGTAAAAGTAGACTGGATCAGAGAGGCAGTCGTCTTAGCTAGGAAGTAAATCCAAAAGCCACATTTATTCATTCTGAGGGTAATATATATTGCCAGGCATCAAAATAATTTTGCACCAGGCTCAACTAATGAGACAGGATGATCAAGTGTATGTGTGCTCAGAGGACAAATTAGATCCTTTCATTACTGGGACTTATAAACCTGGTTTCTGTCCAAGACCAGATTCACATGCCACTTTCTTTGCAAGGCTTTAAAAAAATTTTATCTGTCAGTAATAATTGTTTGTTTTTAATCATGCTCTCTAAAGTAATTAATCCTAGTAATGAATAAATAATTTCATTTTATTTTTAAATTGATGATGGAGTCTGTCTGCTTTTCATTAGTGACTGGGAAATCCCATCAATGACTACACTTTGAGGAGAATGGCTGGTTCTTATTTTTTATTGTAACCTTGGAAGCTACAAAAATCCAGTCTATAAAATGCTACAATTCTGGTTTGTTGATGCCCAGCTTTTATTGTTCTTTACCTATGCTGAATTTATTGAAAGACGGTGAATGGTATTTCTGTTTGCAAGAATCAAGCACTTAGATGTGATTGAACATCACATATTGTATAAGGTTGAAATGGGATTACTTTAGATGTAATCCCATCTCAAATATTTTGCTGTAAACACAGAGTATCCATCATAGCCAAATGAAGAATTTGCATAAATGATCAAACTCAGTATCATAAACTTTACATTGGTTTGCTCTGTAATATCTTTGTTTTCCTACTTCATTTTAAGGGATGAACTATGAAAGTCTGAATTTTCATTGACTTATTTATTGCTTTTGTGAACATTTTCGTGAATAAGAAAGTAACATTTCCTAAGACAGAGTTAACTGAAATATTGGCGTTAATAACTTGTAATGGTCTGTTTTTGAGGCAGCCTTCAGAGTCCCAAGAATTACTTTGTTACTTTCTTTTGGATCTTATGTATCAAGTATGATTTTTTCACAAAAATTCTGGGAAGTGTACAATCACTGGCACTTAAAAAAATGAAATTTTTGGCCAGGTGCAGTGTCTCATGCCTGTAATCCCAGCACTTTGGGAGGTCCAGGCGGACGTATCACGAGGTCAGGAGATCGAGACCATTCTGGCTAACAGGGTGAAACCCCGTTTCTACTAAAAAACATACAAAAAAAACTAGCCGGGTGAGATGGCGGGCGCCTGTAGTCCCAGCTACTCAGGAGGCTGAGGCAGGAGAATGGTGTGAACCCGGGAGGCGGAGCTTGCAGTGAGCTGAGATCCGGCCACTTTACTCCAGCCTGGGCGATACAGCGAGACTCCGTCTCAAAAAAAAAGAAAAGAAAAAGGAATTTTTGCTTAGAATCATATTAGTACTTATTTTTAATTACAAAAATAGTTTTACTCCTTTTACTCCATGTGTTATTCATAATACTTGTCTCACATTTATCACTCACTTCCAATGAACCAAACTTCATAAATACAACTTTATATAGAGCTAAATGTATTCTTCAGTAAACTATTTAAGATGAGGTTTTATAGGTTTAATCATTTTTTACATTATTATGTGCAAGGTGAAATACTTTACGCTGTTACAATTTCATATTTTAAAAAACTATTTTGTTTATTATCATGCCCTAAATTTGATTAAAATGGAATGCACGATCACATAAACAAACTGGGAAGAAATAAAGTATTCTTGCTCTCTACAACTTTAAGTCATTTTATGAGAATTTGCGTACTCCCAATATATGAAGATTATAAATAAAATATTGTGTACATCCTCGAAAAATGCTTGGTTTAAATAAAAAAAAAGTATTTTAAACCTCGTTACTTTCTTCCTCTAGAAAATATTACTTTTCTACTGTTTATCAGTGTTGCAATCAACTAAAAATTACATGTTTAGGAGGGTGTAGAAAAAATAATTTAAGAAACTCTAAATGTATTATCCAGGATAATTTTCTACTTCCTTTCTGCCCATGATATAATTTAATATCCTCTGTTTTATCAACCATCAAACATCAATTGGTCTGAAGTGACATAGATTTGTATAGTTTGTTAGTCAGCTGTATGACAGAACACCACTGTACAGTATGTATTATACAGCTTTTGTATAAATGTATCAATCATTTGAATTGATAAAAAATGGAACAAATCAAACTCGTCAGGCATAAAAACGGTGATTTTTCTGAATATTAAAACATTGAGGCAAGATTATTGAAATATTCTTGTATCCTTAGCTATTGGGTCCATTGCCATTGAGCATAGATGAAAAGCACCAACCTTAAATTATTGTCCTTTTATGTGTAGTTGTGAGTAGGATAACAATGAGAGTATTAGGAGGAAAAAAAGTTTTCAGGCAGTTGGAATATAGGGAACAAACTCTAACATCTGAGTCTAATAGACAATATTTTATATTCAAGTCA
Organism: Trachypithecus francoisi; assembly: GCF_009764315.1. Classification (NCBI taxonomy): domain Eukaryota; kingdom Metazoa; phylum Chordata; class Mammalia; order Primates; family Cercopithecidae; genus Trachypithecus; species Trachypithecus francoisi. The sequence continues at coordinate 40,864,761 of NW_022681457.1, read as the reverse complement.
AAGACTTTTCATTAAAAATGTGATTATGTTGAATGTCATTGGTCAGACAAGCTCAATTCCTGAAAAGTCCCTTGGCATGGGATTTACTGCAAGGTAATGCTATTTTCCATATCAACATGATTTTTCTGCAATCTTATGTTCAGATACATAATTTATATTACCAAGAAATCCAGATTAGTGTACAGTTTCATAGATTCTCCTTATAATTGTTTAAAAGCTTCCTAATAAATTGCTGAAAGAATGTTAAAACTGTTCAAACTTTGTACTTCTTTTAAGGAGGAAATTAACACTTTGGTCCTTTATTTGCCATGAAAAGAGATAATAACTTTCTCTAGGAAGATTAGAATCTAACCAAACATTGTAGTCTAAATATAGCATACAAAGTCTTGTGCCATTTGTGAAAATGCTATCAGGGAGAAAACCTAGTAACTGACTTTCTGCACTGTATTTTTTAGGTACATAGATTTAATTTAGAGATTATGGTTTGAGAATAAAATTTACTGTATGACTGTTTTTGGCTGATAAGAAATTGATTTTGTGACCTTGGTACACATTAATTGAAATATCTGGCAATGTGTCTTGACTAGGTTAAAGGAACCATACATACTTGGAACCATATTATTCCTTCACACTGTACTAGCGAGTTAATCCCTTTTTGCCATTAGAAGGATGTAAACTGCTTTTGCTACTATGGGAGCAGAAATAATCTCCTCCTATTGAATAATAAGTAGGTTTTGTGTAATTAACATTATACTAAGTTGGTTGACTATATTGAAGGTGAAGTCTTTTAATTTATTTAGGAGTTATATTACTCACATATTAAATGTAGTATATTTTCACATATTTCAAAGGTTATATTTATTAAATCATAAATATGAAAATATGTGCTGATGAGCATATTGAGACTTAAAGGTTATTACTTCAATTATTCATCAAATTTTAGAATGTAATTTTAAATAAGTTAAAATACCGTGAAAGTACTAAATTGTCAGCATTCTCTGTACCTTAAGTGCTAGCTTATTTAACCGATATTGACTCTAATTGTATTTACACAGGAGAAATGAATTGCAGAAGAGAATTAAAACAAATTGTGAAATTTGTAAATTCTGCACAAAGAACCCCAAAATATGTACTTCCCATTAGGTTTTTGGGACTTGATTAACCAGACTAGTTATCTATACAGTAATTATCCAGACACATGCATTGTACACCTTCACTTATTTCTCTTTTGTGTATATTACTTCAGAACCGAAATGTAGGTCATGCTTATCTAGCACTTTGTGCTTTTGGCCCTCTGAAGGACAAGAACACATCATAAGTCTTAAAGAATTTAGTATTAAAAATATAATTGAAATTGTATTTAACATTTACAACTAGCATGGGGAAGGAATGTGCTGCTGTCTTTTATGCATTTTTGGTAATTAAAGTTGACACGTACAGGCAACTAAATCAGTTTTCATGAGACTGAACAGAAGCTGAGGTGTTTTTAACACTTGCTTAATAGTTTTGCCTTTGTGGCAAATTATTGATATTTTGAAATAAGAGAGTTGTATATCCTTTGTGTCAAAAAGGTTCTCATGCCAGATTTCCTGGTGCCATATGGAGGATAAGTTCTGAAGATTTTTTCTGGACCTTTATAAACACAGAAACCTATTGAGAATATTTTTTAAAAGTACAACAAATCTCAGTTGTATATGCAATGCAGAAAGGCAAGCAGATGCTTGATTATAGTGTTATGCTTCTTCAACTAATGTTATGTTCGCTGCAGCAGTTTCAAGTGGAATACCATGTGGAGAAGAATGGTCTTTTCAATGTGTTTTCGTCTTTGAATTTCAACTTATTTGTAGACAAATATATTTTAAAAATTTCAGTAGAAGCATTGTTGTTTTATAGTCAACAATTCCTTTATACTTCTCCTTTGAAAAAAATCAAATGGTTGCTTTGAGAATAAATAAGTGTAGTGTTAATCTGAATTTAAGCAAGTCTTTAGATTGTAATCCATAGTAAAAATTGCATTATTGTATTAAGAAAGTAAAACCCAAGTCTTATAAATTATTGGTGATACCTTTTTAATAGAAGATTCCAGTGGTTCCTAAATTGTGAACCAAGGACTTGTTACTAGTAACACCTTAATAATTCCATATCAATTTCTTAACTAATGAAAAAAATTTCTTCTAACAGTGTCTAAAATTAAATAGAAATATGACACACTTAGAGAATACAATTGAAAATAAAATTCGGAAGTATGACGAGTGCTCACAATTAGATATCAAGGACAGATAATAAACATAGAAGGAAAAAATGGCTTGTTCATTTCAAAAGAGTTTTGAGGATGTAGCACTATGATGGAGATACACTGAGATAAAAAGGATCTTCAGCTTTTTTGATTCAGAAATGAAATATTGATGTTCTCAATCAAGATTAATCAAAACCTGATGAAAATATCCTGATCATCCATGGAAAGTAGAATGACAGCTTACTGTGGGAGTCAGGACCTTGGAGGAAGCAGACCTTCTAAAGAAGGCATTCCTGGAATTGAATCCTGGTCCTGGCATATACCAGTTTCTACATCTGTGGATTGTAAATAGTTTTATCAACAACAAAATCATTTTTGAAGACTAAAGACGAAAATACAATTAAAGCACTTAGTTATAACTCAGCCATATAGAAAGGCTTCAATAAGTCATAACTGTTACAATGTAAATCTGTCAATCACTCTGTGACAAAATTGTGTTTGATGGGTTCAATCTCTTTCTACTTGCCCAAACCATTCAAGACACCTGATTAAGATCATCTAGGCTGCAAGATTCTGATGCTAGTGTTGCACAGATAACAAGATGCTCTTCTGCTTTTCCCAAACTCCACAAACTGCAACACAAAACGGGCACTTCAGTACATACCTAGAAGAACATATTACTCCCCATTTTTTACCAGTTTACTAGTCTTTAACTTGTATTTTTAGCTCACTGTGTCCAAAGGGAAAAAGAACAAAACAAAACTTTATTTAATGCTTACAGTAAGACAGTATAAGCTTTCTTTAAAGAGTAAGTTTCTTTAATTTCCTTTGTACCAATCACCTGGTCAGTATGGTGGATGACTGTATTTAAAGTAGAAGCATGTTTACAAAGATGATCTGGGAACTAACTTTTCCTAAATCGTATGTATTTCAATACATTCAATTATCTAAAAAAGATGGTTAGCATTGAAAGCATGCTATGATATAAAGTACAATAAGAAATATATTTTAAAAGTGTAAATTCTTTAAATAGTTTACTGTGAATATTTATCAAAATGTGATACTTTTCATTGCTTGAAAATAATGAAATTTACACAGAAATTGAACAAGTGTCTATATTATAAATTTCTAAATACTTTGTTTGGCTTAACAGATCTTTTACTGAAATTAGTTGTTTAAAATATATGAAATAAATTATAGATGACAAAGTTTTACTATATATGAAGTTTCTTTTAATTATTATTATGAAATTTGTAACAACTTGTAAAAAGACTTGCAGAATACTTTGACACAAAGCTTATTAGAGTAGAGAAGTACATATGTATTTTTAATTCTGGGAAAATGGAAGAAAAAATCATTTTACAGGGTGGAAGGATTGAATAATTAGCACAACTTTGTTTGTTTTAAAGATGAATTTGGTGTCTCACCTCTCAAGTGGTTCATGTAATCTCCAGGTAGATTCTTAAACTTTGAGAAAAATCATAGATCTGCAGACTCACCTTGTGAGACATCATTTAGGATTTTCAATGCCTAGGAGAAGTGATGTGTGTTCATTGACAGGAACTGGTTGAGAGGGATGATTAGAATTACTCTGTTGGGGTTCTGCTTTTCCATGGCTGTTGAGGCATTCATCAGTGTAATATTTTATCTTGAACAAAGATAGATTTGAATGAAAATGTGTCAAGACATCTTCATTGAGTTCAGCAACATTTCTGAGTTACAGTTTAATTTATGTTATCTCTAGATGATCTAATATTTGCTCATTGCACTTGAACCCTCTGTAGTTTTTGGAAACCTTTCCAATAAATGAAAAGTAGAGAGCTAAATATGAATTCTATAAAGGAATCCTTTTGCAACTAAATCTCAACTTTATGTTTTCAGAAATCAGAATAGCTGTCTTAACTCTTGGTCTGGCTCTCCTAATTCTAAATTTATTCCTATTTTTTTCAATCTGTCATTTCAAATTAATTGTCAAAAAGCTGATCATCAATTTAAGTTTTCTAAAGTGCCCTGAAATAGTGTTTAAACTCTTGGTATAATAGCATTGTTTTTCATTACTTTCATTTTGTAATTTGCCAAAGAAACAGTAGGTTATACCTTAAATCACTTTTCTTTTAAATATGTAATTTTAAATTCTAGTACATTTTGCAACTTTCCTACTAGTTGGTCAATATTCCTAAATTACGAAACAAAAAAAAAAATGCAGTGGCTATTTTAAATAATTGAAATAATAATGTGATAAATATTATCTTACTATAAATCTAAAAATCATGGTATGATTAGTATGTGTTAAAAAAAAAAAAAGACAATAGAGCAGTAAGATTGAATCAGATTGAATGTTCCTTTGGAAAATTTCCCTTTCACTAATTTACATCTCATATTATTTCTAAGGCTTCAGCGGTAAGGACAAAAGAGCAAATAAATGTGGCCTGTCTTGGAAAATGATGAGTCATGCAATATTGAAAAGGAAAATACAGCAGCTAAGAAACTCTCCACATAAATTGATCAAGAATATTTGCCAGTGCCTAGAGTAGAATGCTGTATAGTAAGGTTCCAACCTAACTATTAGTGTTCCAATAACACACTTTGTTCTTCTACCAGCTAGATAACCATCATGGTATCCCTTATCAGCACTGACTAGACATTGCCTTAAAATTTTTCTCAGTACAGTAGATTGAGTAATAACTTCCAAATTTTTAGAGTTGTGTTGGGAATCAATCTTATTTTAATTAATGGTGGTAATTTTTTTATCCTGATTCATGAAAATTATTTACACTGTAATCCAATGTATATGCATTTATTTATTTTATATTTACCCCACTCTACATTATGAAACACCCCAAACCAGAAATGTATAAGATATAAATAAATGAAGAAGCATTACCATTTTTACCTATATGTCAAAGGATGGCTTTGCACACACTTTGGGGTGCATTTCCCCATTGTAATTGGACAAAACTGTTATTGTTGAGTCATTCATTAACAAGTATATCACGATGACTTGTCATTTATATACTATGTAGCTGTCTTAAATCATATGTGGAAATTATAATTATTATGCTTGCAATTAGATAGTGATTTAGATATTGAGATTTGCAGGTACTTTTAACTAATATTCTTGGTAAAAAATTTATCTGAGACTGAAGATTTACTACTTAAAATATCATTGGTATCTCCTTCCAAACTATCCTGTTTAAATGATACCATCATGTCATGATTTATCTACTTTGTTTTATGACACGCCTTGTTAGTTTCATGGCATACATGCTTTCAAAGCATCTTATTGCTACAGAACACCTCCCGTGTGGTCAAATTAGTTTTTAGACTCTATCCAATCTTTTATCCAAGATACGTTTTTACAATTTTTGATCGTTTTGAGGTTTTAACTTAGATTATTTATAGTTATTTCAAATAGGACCCCAGGTACTCTTTGTTATAATGAGTGAATAATTGGGAAAATATTTTAATTTTAGTGAAAGTATAGTTTGCATTCCAATTTGAATGTTATTTTATTACTTGAAAAATTTTACTTTTATCCCAACTATTCAAAAAATAGTGTATATTGTTTTTTTAATTTTTTAAATATTTATTTATTTAGATAGAGTCTCATTCTGTTGTCCAGGCTGAAGTGCAGCAGCTCAACCATAGCTTACTACAGCCTTGAACTCCTGAGTTCAAGTGATTCTTTCTTCTCAGCCTCCAGAGTAGCTGTATCTATGTACCAACACACACCCAGTTATATATATATATATATTTCATAGAGACAGGGTCTGACTCTGTTGCCTAAGCTGATTTTGAGCTCTTGGCATCAAACAGTCCTCCTGCCTTGACCTCCCAAATGCTAGGATGACAAAAACATCAACAACTTGGTTGCAGATTTCACTGCCAAAAGTCAAAGTCAATTAGTCATAGTTCTGCTGTATAAGAACTTAAATAGGGATCACATTTTTTTCAAAAGGCAAAAAATGTTATTTTATTTTGTTTTATATGTGATTGTTATTATTATTGTTTTTAACTTTTATTTTAGGTCCAAGGATTCATGTGCAGATTTGTTATATACATAAATTGTGTGTCACAGGGGTCTGATGTACAGATTATTTTGCCAACAGTAAATAAGCATAGTACCTGATAAGCAGTTTTTCGATCCTAACCCTCCTCCCTTCTTCCATCCCTGAGTAGGCCCCAGTGTGTATTGTTCCCTTCTTTATATCCATATATACTCAGTGTTTAGCTCCCACTTATAAGTGAGAACATGGCATTATTTGGTTTTCTGTTCCTGTGTTAGTTCACTTAGCATAATGGCCTTTAGCTCCATCTGTGTTGGTGCAAAGAACATTATCTCATCCCTTTTTATGGCTGCATAGTATTCTATAGTGTGTATATACACCACATTTTCTTTATCCAGTCTACCACTGATGGGCATTTAGGTTGATTCCATGTCTTCCTTATTGTTGTGAATAGTGCTATGATGAACATACAATGCATGTGTGTCTTTCACATTTCTTATACATTGCTTAAGCTTTACTATGCCTATCTTTTGACATTTAAGAGGAGGTTGTTATATGTAATTTTTGTCCCTGATTTTCTGTCTTCATTTAGAAGAGAAATGAGAGATTATGCAATAGTTATTAACTAATCTCAAATTACCATTGGAGGAAACATTATACCAATTGTGTAACAACAATTAAAGGTCAAAATTAAGACACTATTCTTAAATTGATCAAATAAGCTGTAAACTCTATGCTTTTGTTTCTAAATACCATTTCAGCATATTTTGTTTTGATAAAAGTAATATATACTTGTTGCAAAAAATTTTAAGCCACTGAAAAAGTCAAGGGAAAAAGCAAATCATCACTCAAATCCCTACCTTGTAAGCCTGCTTTTATGTATTTAATTAATATAATTCAGAGTATCTTTCTATGCATGGACACCTATAAAATAGATTATAGATAAATTAGAGAATAGATGAGAGAAAGATTAGATAGATAGAATGGTAGACTATTATAAATGTTGGATTGTTGTTTACATGCTATTTCAATGAAAGTCCACTCCCATTTTATTATAATTTAACAGAAGAAAAATGAGACTAAAATGAACTGGAAAGAATTGTTGATTGCAAATTTATATTTTTAACCACAAGGCAAATAAATTTTAAAATAACTATATAAATATATATATAGACATATATATATGTTTATACCTATAGGTGCTGAGATAATTTTTAACCACTCATTTAGATTTCAGACAGTACTAATTGACCATTTGCCATACTAACACTTCTTCCTTCCTCTCTTTCCTTTTTTATCTTCATATTATTGCTTTGTAAAGGGTTACAGTGTTAACATTCTGTTCTACCACGAGTTCCACAGTAGTTTAATCTCCATTTATGTTGAAAAGGTTTTAGCCCTATCCTGAGGTTATTTTCACTATAGATTCTCCATTTCTAGGAGAAATTTCTAGGAATTTTTTTTTTTTTTTTTTTTTTTGAGATGGAATCTTGCTCTGCCGCCCAGGCTGGAGTGCAGTGGCCAGATCTCAGCTCACTGCAAGCTCCGCCTCCCGGGTTTACGCCATTCTCCTGCCTCAGCCTCCCAAGTAGCTGGGACTGCAGGCACCTGCCACCTCGCCTGGCTAATTTTCTGTATTTTTTAGTAGAGACAGGGTTTCACCGTGTTAGCCAGGATGGTCTTGATCTCCTGACCTGGTGATCCGCCCGTCTTGGCCTCCCAAAGTGCTGGGATTCCAGGCTTGAGCCAGAAATTTTTTTAAATGCAATTCTAAGAATTCTAAAAAAAGCTAAACTTCTTTATTGAATATGTGGGTTTTTTTAAGAAAGGTTTCTGACTACTGTGTTCTCTGCTTTCTTCTGTATTTGAAAATGTCTTACTGTTCCTCTTACACTTGGAAAACTTGTTTCGACACACTATTTTTAAGTCCAATTGTCATCATTAGAACTTGAATACACTACATTTTGTGCCTTTTGTCGCTGACTGCTGTTATGCCAAGATTGAGGCTAGTCTCACTTTTACCTCTCATACATGTCATGCCTTTTCTGCCTAGATGAATACATTCAAAATTAATCCAGACTGTTTCCTGGTGGACATTTACCTTTTCCATCTCTTTCCTTTTAGTTTTAATTTTAGTTTGTATAATTAACTAAATAAATCCAAAACGATCCGTATTTGTACATACCTAAACATATAAGAACTTTAATATTTTAGTACCAATCTCCTACCTCAATATTACTTAGGTTTATAGTTCAGTATTTCAATTTCGTGTTTTTTGCCCCTCAAATTAATCATTAATATTTTTAAATAGTAATAATAGTAACAGTAGCAATAAGAACCATCATAAAGTTCTTATTTTGTACCAGGAATTGTTCTAGTGTCTTTGCTTGTATGAAAACCTGTTTGAATCAGTATACTGTATTGTCTCTTAATGTACTGCTTATGTAGCAGTGTTGTTTTCGACTTCTCTGGATACTTGTTTGTTTCTTCTCGCCATTCCTTCATGGTTTCCATTCTTTCCTTCTGAGTTCAGTATTCTTTGTCCTGAAGTTCACCTGATAAATTTTGTGTTTTTTTATCTGAAGATGGCTATCTGAGTAACAGATACTTTTTCCTAAGAACTTTGAAGGTATATGGTATATTATTTTCTAGTAGTTACTGTTTAAAGTGTCTTCATATATCTTTTTCTTCATAGGCAATCTACCTTTTCTCCATAGCTGTTTATAAAATCATCTCTGCAATTTCACTGTGATGTTTCTGTGTTTAGTTATTTTCATTAACCTTGCCTAAAGTTGTATTCCCCGAATTTGAACATTCTTATCTTCAATGCTGTAAGTTTTAATCTGTTAGCTCTTAAAATAATAACTTTCTCATTTACTGTCCTTGGAATTTCAATTGAATGCTCCTCTTTCTGTGATATGTTTCTTAAACATCAACATCTTCTATCTCTTTTTGCTTATGTGTCTTACATGTTAGTATTTAAGATCTTTCACTTCATTTTTTTCTATAGCTATATTTAATCTGTTGTTCAACCAGTTCACTGCATTAATTGTCTTCTTTTATTAATTCTAGAAGTTCTTCTACTTGATTCTCTTAAACTCTCAAGTCTTTTCAAATAGAACCTTGTTGCTTTCACATACATTAAACTCCATTGCTTATCTGTTTAATGTTTTCAACCTAGCTACCTTGTATTCTATATCTAATAAGTCTGTTTGTAAAGTGTCCTAAATCTGCTTTTTGTCCTTTCTGCAGATCCTCACTGATGTTTTGTGTGTGTGTGTGTGTGTGTGTGTGTGTGAGTGTAGTTTAATTGCAAAATCTCTTTTGGCACTCCTTCTGTGTGAGAATCCTGTGGTGCTAGAGCACAGGATCTTTCTATACAGGAAGAATATTCATTTGTTCTCTCAGCCACCCTGCCTTCTTCCCCATTACCTCAGTGTCACTTTCTGCTGTTAGTCAGTTTGGAGTTTCTGTGATCATAGGCATATCGTCAGACATTCTTAAATGACTCCCTCTCTCACTCTGCCCCCTTAGCCTAGGCCGATACCAATAATTTTATTTTATTTTTCCTGATGAGGACCCTTTTAAGGTCCATCCTATCACTGAATGTGTAGCACTTTGAAGTCCTGACTTTAGACAGTTTTTTCAGTCTTAGATGGACCTTGCACAGGTGCAGTCCTAACCTCTTTTCTCAGAGAAACCCTTGAAAACCATAGCCCCCAGAATGTATTTTTGAGGTTTTGTTTTATACCCCTAATTTTTATATTTCTATTTATGTTATCCTCAAGGATTTCTCTTATTTTCCAGTATGCTGCTTATCTTCTAAGAGTACATTAATTATCTTTGTCATATTTTATCTAGCATTTCTAGATGTTTTGTTGGAGAAGGATATTGAGATTATCTAGTCTTTATATTGTAAGAATAGATATTCAAAATTTATAAATAATCTTATGAGCATAACGGAAGCTAGCCCAAGGGAAAAGTTTCAATTCTTTGGATGACAGAGCAGAAAGAGGAAATAACCTTGATGACATGGTTGTGCTACTAAATTAATCAACCCTGAAGCCAATCTACCGCTGTACTTTTTCTCTTTTGTGAGATAATTCATTGCCTTATGTCTTAAGCCACTTTGAAATGGGTTTCTTGTACTTACAGTAAAAAGCATCTTACCTGATTTATTATCAGCTCGTTTTCTTTGGTTTCCGACTCTCCCCATCTGTGCCTTGAATATAAAACCATATTGGTGTAAGTGTTGTCCCGCCTTTCATAGGAAAATGTTAAAGCACGAAATTGTGAACAAAATGGCTTATATTTTAGAACAGAGTGTTTGCAAATACAAGAAATATAGGTGAGATTTTCAAGTTAGAAAGTGTTTTAGTGAGTAAGATTAAACTTAAATTTGGAATTCTATAACAAATCAGCAAAATTCAAAAATAATATTAATATTTAAAGCATATGAATGCAAAATTTGTGTAAGGTTCAAAGAAGCGAATACTACCAACATATATCTTAGAAGATCTTAAAGATTGAGCTCTAGTTGAAATTGAAAAGATGAGGCAGATTACAAAGAAGTCTAAAAGTAGAGGTAAAAAGTGAAGTTGAAAATGAATTATTATATATTGAACATAAAGTGAAAATAGTAAATTGTGCTGTAATTATAGCAAGGACATTAAGAAACACAAAATATCTTAAATAATTAAATTTGTATTTAATCTTTGTTTTATTAATTATTATTTAAACTTAATTCATAACACAAGACAGATATATTTTAATTATTCATAGCAGACACTTTTATACAACAGGGGTAAACCAAGACATAAAAATAGACCTTTATTTCTGTGAAACCATATTTGTAGTCATTTCAGGGCTTTTTTTTTTTGAAATTAAAATCATACAGCATGGTTAATATGTTTAAATAAGGTAAAACGATCATCACTGCTCCTATAAATACTATGAATTATACCGGTTAATATTAACTGAGTATCTACTGACTGCAATGGCTTTTTAAATTCCTATAATCTTCATCAACCCTATGAGGTAGATACTCTTATTGTAAGCATTTTATGAGTGAAATAAACAGTTGCATATAACTTTGTTTCTGAATCAGTTGTGGAGTAAAATGGCACAAAGTAATTTGAAATCTTATGAAACAAGCATGATAAAGTCATGCTTTCCTAACAACCAATATTTTTCTATGTTGTTCTTCCTCTGCCTGAGTGAAACACTTCACATTCATTCATCTATTTTACTTTAAAATATCAAATTTTTATCATTTTGTGATCTATTGATTTCATTTCATTGATCGGTTGGTATTTTTCTTCTGTCTCCTTTGGAGTTTGCATAATAATATGACTGCTTTGTGGGGAAGGGATTGTTGAGGGGCCAGAGTGATAAGTAGAAGGCTGTTCTACGGAGAGGCTGATGTCCTTCGCAAGCATTCTGAGAGGTGTCACAAAGATTAATACTATTTTGGAAAATGCCTGTTTAACCTTTGACAAAAGAAGTACTCAGGGGTCCAGTATTAGGCTACACTGCACAAATGTATGGTAGTTTCTAACGTAAGGGAGACTAACCTGTTAGTTTCAGGCTTCATCAGTGATCCTGCGATAGCAGACAGGTTTACACTGTAGCATTAGAAATTTCGGTTACATTTAGGGAAAGATTTTCAGGTTGAAAGGTGTGAAGTGTTGGAATCAGTTACAAAGAGAAGTTGTCATATCTACTTTCTGCAGGTTTTTATAAATAGTGTGGTTTCTCATTTCTGTGGGATGATTTAAACATGAGAGATGAACTACGTGACCTTTCTGGTTCATTTCCAGCCTTGTGATTCTGTGAGGAAATAAAGTATTTCTTCAGAACTGCTCATAAATTCCATTAGACTACAGTTAATAGTCTCAGTGGTAAACTAGTGGCTAAAGATTTCTTCTAAATTTTCTGGCTCTACTATATAAATAAAGCTTTAACTCCTCAGTGGCTATAAAATTGTGTTTTAACAATATTAAGTAAAAGTCTTTTAACTGTAGAAGTCAGCACTGTTTTACAATGAAACACTCAAGTGGATTCTATTTATAGGCCTCTGTTGGAGACAATGATATATTGTAAGAAGCAGTATTTTTTGTTTTGTGTTTACTAAATATTTATTATATGCTTATTCTTATTCTTAGCTGACAATGTATTAAGCACCAGAAAAAAACAAAGTCACCACTCTTCAGAATAAAGGCCTGGTGAAAATGTTGAAATGTAAATAAAAAGAATTACAACTGAGTAAGAATAAGGGCACTGAGAAGAGGTAGCACATGGAATAGGGAACACCACCCAAACTGGTGTGAGTGTGTGTGTGTACACGCACACGCATGAGTCTTATCTGCATGTGAGTGCCGCACGCAGATAAGAAATTAGAAATGCTGCTGGAAAAAAAAAATGAAACCTAAGCTACATACTAATACATTAGTATTCTTTTTTGTTTAAATTTTATTTCAATAGTTTTGGGGGGCACTGGTGTTTTTTGATTCCATGGATACGTTTTTTAGTGGTGATTTCTGAGGTTTTGGTGCACCTGTGGTTTGAGCAGTGTGCCCTGTACTCAATATGTAGTATTTTATCCTGTCTCCCTCCTAGCCTTCCCCTCAAGTTCCCAAAGTCCATTATATCATTCTTACGCCTTTGCATCCTCATAGCTTATCTCTCACTTATAAGTGAGAGCATGATATTTGCTTTTCTATTCCTAAGTTACTTCACTTAGAATAATGACCTCCTGCTCCATCCAAAAGAGACATTATTTCCATCACTGCAAAAGACATTATTTCATTCCTTTTTATGGCTAAGTAGTATTCCATGGTGTATATATTCCACATTTTCTTTGTCCACTCATTGGCTGATGGGCACTTAGTTTGGTTCTATATGCTTGCAATTTCAAATTGTGCTGTGATAAACATGTTTGTACATGTCTCTTTTTCATATAATGACATCTTTTCCTTTGGGCAGATACTCAGTCATGGGATTGCTGGATGAAATGGTAGTTCTGTTTTTAGCTTAAATATTAGTATTCTTTATTAAAGCAAGGTTAAGGGAGAATATGTCAGAAGCAATACATTTAATGGTTCAGCAAAGTAGAGCCATTAGATGTCTGAAAATCTTCAAGTACTTCATAGGTTTGAAATGTTGACTACAGGGTGTCAAGAGAAGAAAGATGTAGTCATGAGCTGAATCAGGAAGGGATTTCAATACCAAGCTAAGGGGAATGAACTTACAAATCAAGCCATGGGATTTGAAATTAGTTTTGTAAACAAAGGTTTTTCAAGTAGTGAAAGGACACAATGACATTTTCATTTTAGGAATATAGATCACATGACTGTGTGAACAATGTTTATTTTTGAAGGTTAGGTTCAACATTTCCAAATTATGATAAAATCTGAGATTCACTTTCTTAGGAAGGCCAGCCACATTAGGGAGAGAATCATGCAGGATCTAGAAAAGGCTGTGATATTTTCCTGGTTTAATTTAGACACATTTAGAAATGTGTTCTCAAATTTAACTAACAATTCATTCAAAAAATTGCCGCTGCTAGTGTTAAATACTAAATATTCACAGTCCAAAAATATTAAAATGTGAAATACCAACATTAGATTATCAGTGTATTTATAGGATAATATTAGGACAAAGAAGCAAAAAAAGATAAGATCTTTGGCATTAGATTAACTTGTGTTTTAGTTCTGCCTCCAAACTTTCCACCTCTGTAAACTTTGAAAAGTCAAACTCCTTGACTCCAGTCTTCTAACTGGTGAAAAAGAACTAATAAAATCTAACCCACAGGAATTTTTGTAAGGATGAATTGAAGCAGCACATGTAAAACACAGATTTCAACAACGGGACAGTACTCAATAAGTGTTAGTCTGCTCTTGTGCATATTTGTAAAATATAGTAAGGTTTCTTGGGAAATCTTGTGCAAAGAAAAACACATATCATTTTGTTGAAGAATATGGATATGAGAGAAACTGATGATATAAAAAGAAAAACCTGGCAAAAATAGACTGAGGAATAGAAGGACGAGAAGAACTGAAACATTGACTATTGCAAACTATTTTTTACCTGGAAATTGTGACTTTTTGTCTTTCATGTTCTTGTGGGCAAAGATAATGCCTTTCACTTCTACAATGTCAGATATATGGTAGACAACACGTTTATAAAACAAAAATAGTTGTGTGAGTGAAAGTTCAGGAATGACAATAAATGATCTATGTTGAATCTTCACAAAGGGCAAGAAAATTTCCCGAGAATCTCTCAAGCTGCAGAAATCTGGGACTTAAAAATAGGCACATAGATTACCCAGACAGGAATACAGGCTACTTTTAATTGAAAGATAACTGAAATGCTGATGCTTTGATACGTGACTCAGGGTGAAAGAGCCAAATGGAAGTCCTATTACATTAGATGCCAGAGAATCTGACCCCCCAAATCTTTTCCACATAACCAAGATAAATGAGGTGATACAGCAGAGTGGGGAATGCCTATGGCTATTTATATAATTGCAAAATTTGTTTGAGGGATACTATTAATTTGAATATTAATTTAGAAACACATATTTTTTGTTAATTTCTTGTTTACTTACTAGATGTCTTTTCTGGTCTACTGGCCTATACTTCTTTGCTAGCATTTCTACTACACATACATGATGTGGGTGACTATCAGCTGTTTTGATTATGTTAGCCCTTTCCAATTAATTATAGGTAATGCTTATACCTGTATTTTGAAACGTATTTGCTATAAGAAGTAGTTTATAGCCAGGTTCTAGTAGTGCCAGATGAAAAAAAGGCACTTATTCTCCAAACTACTCACCCAAACACACACATACTACTACTATAACTACTACTGCTACTACACATACACAATTTGCCCATGGATCTCTGCTCTATTTCATTGGTCTCTTTGTCTCTCCTTGCAACAGCTTCACATGCTCTTGCCTAATGTAACTTTATATTAAGTCTCTACTGATAAAGTCATTCTACTTTGTTTTTCTTTCTTCAAGAGTATCTTGGATTTATTTAGTCCTCTGCATTAAAAAAAAACAACTTCATTGTGGAATAATTTGCATTCAATAATACTGACCCATTTTAGATAGTATACTCTGAGTTTTATAAATTTGTAAATCAATTTAACCAATACCACAGTCAATATACAGAACATTTCCATTATCCCTAGTTCCCGTACAATTCACCAGATTCAGTTTTCACTATTACCTATGATTTTAGATAATTTTTTTATAGATGTCCTTTGCTAAAGTTACCTTCTATTCCCAGTTTGCTGAGAGTTATTTAATCATGAATGGATGCTGAGTTTTTGTGAAATGCTTTTTCTGCATTGATAGAGATAATATATTTTCTTTTTCATTTTGTCAAGATAGTGAATTATATTGTGTTTATCTCAAGAGTGTAAGCATAATTTGAATTTTATGCTAACACTCTTGAGATAAACCCAACTTAGCTATGATGCTTTGTATGTATAGTTGGATTAAGTGTTACAATTATATTTAGCATTCTTCCCTCTTTTCATGAGGCATATTGGTCTGTAGATTTTGTACTAGCTTCATCTGATTTTGGTACCAGCGTTAATGATGGCCTCATAGATAAAATGGAAATGATTTCCTTCTCTTCAATATTTTGGAAGAGTTTATGTAGAATTAGTATTTTTTTCTTAAATGTTTGGAAAATTCACCATTGAAGCCATTTGAGTCTGGAGGTTTTTTTTCTCTTGCAAGGCTTTAAATTATAAGTTCAATTTCTTCAAAAATGTAGTGCTATTCACATTATCTATTTCTTCTTGAGCAAGCTTCAATAGTTTGTGTTTTTTATGGAATTTATCCATTTTGTCTAAGTCAAGGGTTGGCAAACTTTTTAATAAAGATTCAGAAAGTAAATATTTTAAGTTTTTCCATACAAAATCAAAGGTCTTATGTATATATAATTATTTAACATGTAATCATTTAAAAATATAAAACCATCTGTAGCTTATGAGCATAAGAACTAAACTAATGAAAAACTAAAACAGACATATAGGTTATTTTTCACCTAAGATGTTGAAGACTTTATCTATAGAGGATTTTTTTTTCATTTTGTTTTGTTTTCTTAATATTTCATGTCTATATTTAATTTTTAACAAGTGGAAAAAAATACTGAAGCTCAATTCCATTAAACATTTTACCCAATGTCCTATTTTCCATCTGTTTTGTGAGAACAGAAGCTGTTGCTACATGAGCAAGGGATATTGCTCTCTATTATGCTTTCAGATGGTTCTTTCCTCACATGAAGCATGCAGCACTTATTTATTGTACTTTGCTGAATCTACAAGGGGACCTCTGCAGTTATCTGGATTCTTTCTCTCATGTTTTTGCTTGTTTGTTTCTGTCTTGTAAACTCTGGTCACCGTGTTCTTCTGGGACTGTTAACTCCATTTGCTTAGTGCAGGGAATCCATCAGGCTCTGTCATAGCCTCCCAAACTCTCTCAAAGCAGTAAGCTGTGGCAGTCATGTATTAATAGTTTATCTCATTTTTTAAACTTATCTCTCAGGGATTAGTGTTTTTTGATGACTGTTGTCCAGTGTCTTGAAAATCACCCTTTCACATTTTTTTTTTTTTTTTTTTTCTGGCAGTGGTGATTGTTGTTGCTGCTGATGAAGATGTTTGTTTCTGTTAGGAGGGTAAATCTAATCCCTGTACCAAAAAGAAAGTGTTTCAAAACTTTGTGTCTCTTGTTACTATAGACATAGTCCTTTCATATCTAAACAGTAGGTTGCTCTTAGTTTCATTATCTATAATATATATATATAAAATAACAATTATAATACATTGCCCAGCACAAAATAGTGACTCTATCATGTTTTTGACAAATGCGTACTACTGAGACATGAGTTGAAAAGTTTATATGTAATAATTCATGTAAATATCAAAATAACCCCTGAGTTGGATTTTAGTCTCCATTTTAGAGTTTAAGAAATTACAGTAGTGGCAAAGTCAGATGTCAACCTGGGCCTACCTACATAATTGTAAAGGGTCAACTGAAAAGTTCATGTAATACCATTTAAGAGGGTCTTTCAGTGGAAGATAGGGCATTGTGATAGACAAATAATTGTTTAAGGGACAAAGAGGTCTTAATATCAAGGCATCTCTCACCATCCATTTTGGTGACATATGGGCATCATATTTCTCATTTGCTTTTTAACTATAGGTTTTTGCCATAATTGTTCCTATATTCTAATTACAATATTATTAGTATCATGAGTTACTTATTCTAAGCAGTAATTAGCCATCATTGTTCCTATGTCCTAATTATAATATTATTAGTATCATTAGATACTTATTCTAAGCCGTAATTAGCCATCATTGTTCCTATATTCTAATTATAATATTATTAGTATCATGAGATACTTATTCTAAGCAGTAATTAATATTTTCTTCTTCAGAGTTTCAACTCATACGTCATCTTGATCCCACTCACTACGGTTATATCCAGAAACGAATGGTAGTCAAGAGTGAGGATTGCCTGATAATTACTAAAGAAACTGCCAATTCTAATTTTCTACTAGAAAAGAAAGTTAATTTATCCATATTTTTCTCTCTAATAGGAGTCAAAAGACAAAATTTTATCTGCCCACTGTAGTCTATTTGTTGGATTTGTTCATATTTATTCACCATATGAAATATGTAACTATGATAGGCAGAATAATGGTCCCCTAAAGATGCCCATGCCTTAATTCTCAAAAACTACAAATATGTTACATGGCAAGAGGGAAATAATATTCTATATGGAATTAAGGTTGCTAACTATGTGACCTCAAAATAGTCAATTATTTTGAATTATCTAAATGGTCCCATTGTAAAACAAGTGTCCTAAAATGTGGAAGAGGAGGCAGAATAGTTAGTGTCAGATTGGAGTGATATGAGAAAGATTCAATCAGCCATTTCTGGCTTTGAAGGTGGAAGGTCATAAGCCAAGGAACACTGGCAGCCTCTAGAAGCCAAAAAAGTCAATAAAATAGATTATCCTCTAGCATTTCCTGAAAAGAGTTCAACCCAGCTGACACATTTTAGCCCAGTGAAACACATTTTGATCTCCAACATCTAAATCTGAATGATTCTACATTTGTGTTTTTATAGACAACAAATCTGTGATAATTCATTACAGTAGCAATAGGAAATTAATATGGTAACTGAGGAAGTTTCCTTGAGAATAATAAAAAGTAAAAAATGTGACTTGTACACATTTCCATTCTTTTCTTTTTCAATCTCTTAGGGTTTTGGAGCCACATTTTAAAAAGATATATTATAAAATAATGCTTAAATCAAAATGAGACAATTTGCTTGTCAATAAATAGCTGAAAATGTAGAAGAAAATAGACCATAGTACTATTGTCCTAAAATTCACCAGGATCCACAGGCTGATATACATAGAAGGTTGTGACTTCTTCTCTCATCTTTGTAGGCAATTATTAAAGAATTTAAAATCAGAGTAGTCACTCCAAGCATGCAAATTAAGTAAAATATTTTACAGTGAAGATAAACTAGAAAATAACATTTATATGTGTGTTTGAGGGAGGAACAGGAAGACAGCATGACAGAGTGGATAGCTGTAGCTGTACAGGCTCGCATGGGGTGCTGGAGGGAGGGGGGTGTGTGTGTGCTCTTGCACACATGCAGTGTATTGAATCAAAGAAAGAAAGAAGCTATATTTTCATCTGAAGATTGCTATAAATACATTCTCAATAATTAAATAATGAAATCCAAGTAAAGTCCATAACTACCAAAGGATGTCATCAGTTGTTCTAGCCTTAATTTATTTATTAAAATAGTAAAATGTCTTCCTGGGATTATTGAAAAGGGGAATTACAGAATATGAGAGCATATAAGAAAAGAAACATAAAACAAAACCACTTTAGCACCAGTGGATATTTTAGCACTTTTTATAGGTTAAGAAGGATAATAAACAAGCAATTCAATTTATTATAAATGGCAAAATTTGCTGAAAAATTGTATCTTGTGTGCTCAGGCTAACATATATATCATATATACAATTATCTTATTTAAGATAATATGTATACTAATCATATTATTTAAGATAATATATATTACTAATTTACTTATTTATATTGACATTAATTATTTTCCTGTGATACATCATATATCACTTAGGAGAGATTTGCATGTGTTAAATTTTATTTAATTTGTATTTTTAATATATCATACTTGCTCATAAAGATTCCTTTTTTGAATCTTTAAGTGCAGTCGTAAGAATATCTTTTAAAACTACATATGCTTATGTGAAAAGTTTTAATATAATATTTTAAATTATAAGTAGAACATTCACAAATAATCATTCGATTATTTAGAACTGAAGGCAGTCTCCCTTTATATACAGTAGTGTACCTTATATATAATGCTTATACATATATATGAAGGGAATCACCAGACATTTGTTCTGTTATATGGAGTAAAAATAAACTCATTTAAAAAAAATGCACAAATGGGAAAGTAAGAGTAGTTCTTGGTTTAATTCTAAAATATGAACCAAATTAAGAATCTATTTTTAAAAATGCCTTGAAACTAGTTCCTAAGGAAAAGACTAAATCAGGAAGGAAAACAAAGGAGTCAAGCAGAGGAAATGATATTTGAGAGAAAATGCTAATGCTAACAGCCTAAGGGTACCACCTGTCTGGCTTCCTTTAAAACTACAGAAATATGTGCTTTGCAACTGAAATCAGTCCTATGTTCATAGCTGAGAGGCCTGCACCTGGTAAGAGCAGAGTCCATTGGCAGCCTTATTCCCCAACCAAACTTCCCACACTTTTGGTGCAGACTGGGATAGGCAGCAACAACAGATGGAACACCACTGTGATACAAAAGACATTTGGTGGGAACCATATGCAAATTTATGTTGGCCATGAAATTATGTGAAAGGTCTTACAATTTGAGAAACTAATTGGAAAACAGAACTATTGCAGAACCATCAAGCAGAAAATTGAATAGAATTTGAGAATGCTTTGGCAATAAGCAGATTCATTTATGAAACCAAATAGCCAACACTGTTCTCTACAACTTAAAAATAATAATAGTAAATTTTGTTTCCCAATATGTTCCCTTTCTGATTCAACAAATGCATATCAGTGCTCTAGTGGTAAATGTGTACAGTATTTAAATTATAAAAAGTTATAGGACTGAAACCACTGCCTCCTACATTTTATGGAAGATCCTCATTTTTGGATTTTATTATTTTAAAAATCTTTGTAATTTACATTTCTTCTAAATATACTAGAAACCTTTTAAATCTGTAATATTTATGAGATCTATTAATTAAAATGTTAGAATTACACAACTCTAAGTTTCTAATGTTGCTTTACTGAAGATTCCTTCATAAATATTAGAGCTAAGCATTCATACTGACATAAAATCCAGTCAGACTTTCTTATCATGGTGATATGCTATGCAGATAAATACAGATTTTACATGAGCAGAGATAGGATTCCATAGCATGAGTAGTAAGCTAAAGATAATTATTTCCCACATAGTTATTCAAAAGTTAGCATGCTTTATAATCCATAATATTTGTGTGGCATCTACATGTGCTACTTTAGGATATTTAAGGTTTTCTAATCATTAAAATAATCCTGTAATCCTGGCCAGGTGCAGTGTTGCATGCCTGTAATCCCAGTACTTTGGGAGGCCAAGGTGAGTGCATCACCTGAGGTCAGGAGTTGGAGATCAGCCTGACTGACATGGTAAAACCTCGTCGCTACTAAATACAAAAAATTAGCTAGGCATGGTGGCACATGCCTGTAATCCCAGCTACTTGGGAGGCTGAGGCAGGAGAATCACTTGAACCCAGCAGGTGAAGGTTGCAGTGAGCTGAGATCATGCCACTGCACTCCAGCCTGGGCAACAAGAGCAAAACTCCATCTCAACAACAACAACAACAAATCCTGCAGTGAACATCATTAATTCCATTTTGAAAATGAGGAAACTAAATTTGAACAAGTCACATAATGTTGTAGGACTTACTCCTTAGTTCAGCTAGGAGCCAGGTCTTCGCCACACGGCCATAACATTAGGCTCAAAGATACTTTGAAGGGTGAGAATAATGGAATATAAGGAAACAGGGACTTTCCATCAAACCAGAGTCCTGCTAGTGTGCTTCCCGACTTGCAGATTGAATCTCAGGTACCACACCCCGGAACAGGAGAGAGAGGCCAGGCCCTCTCCTGCTGCAAAGGGTGTGTACTTCCCATGGCTCCACCCTAGTGTGCAGGTCATCTGAGGTTATTCCAGGGAGCCCTTCCCACCTAGCTGTCTCATTCCCCTCTCTAAAGAAGTACATCTAACTGCCGTCAGAATAAGGATAAAGATGAGGACAAAGACCAATCTTAACTGCTTCCTGCTGTCAGGGGGTGCTGTTTGGGAAAAGTGACAGTCAAGAGTTTCCTCAGAGGCCTATCTAAGAGTTCCCAGCAGAAGGGGCCATTGTCCGAGGCTCCAGTCACATGATTGCATGACCATTTGGAGTTTGATGCCCTGAAGGCAAGAAGAGATAAACAGTGTTATTAGAAAACATTTATCAAAACGGAACAAGGGGAGGGGTAAGAATGGCTCAGAAATCCCGAGGTCTTTTACCAGTTTGCACAGGGAGAGGGAGACCAAAAGCCCGACTGGTAAAAAAAAAACTTTATCCTTTTGTCAACATGTTGGCCTTCTGGATTCCCTTCCCCTGAGCCCAATCCTAAGGCAACCAGTTTGCAGCTTGGGAAATTAACTTTTCCTAGTTTGGAAGATGTATCTAAGGGGAGTGTCCCATAGTACTGAGACACAATTACCTACCTGTGAAGAGAGGACAGAGGAGGAGAAAGGAAAAAACAAAGGTAGCTTTTCAAAGGAATCCCAGGGGTTCAGGGTGAATTCAAAAGCGGTACAGACTGAAGATTAATGCCTATCCATCTAGAAAGAGGGGAGCAGGCATCCCTGGTTTCCTTCTCTTCCTAGTAGATAGCTGGCGTACATGAGGGAGAGAGGGAAGAGCATCCTTTTTCCCTCTTCTGTCCTTGCATTCCTGAGTCCTGGTGACCTTGGCACATGCTGGCATGGGTGCCAAAGTCGCTTGCACCCATGACATAAGGAGGGCCTAGAGAATAGGAATTATCCACTTTCACCCATGTCTCTATCTCACCTACTATCAGTAGTCTTGGAGTTCCCTAGACCTCATTTATGCTGTAGATACTAGCATGACCTTTATCCATGAAATGGTAGACTTGGCTTAATTGGCAGGGATTAGCCATGCTTACCTGCACTCTTCCTTTTAACCTCTGTTGTCATCTTCATCTGGATCCTTTAGATCTAGTTTTCCTTCCTAGGGTTTTGACCCAAAACTTAGAATTGAGTTTTGGACAAAAATGTGTCTTGCGGGAAGAGTTGCATGGACTCCTTAACATAATCCAATTACTAAGGTGAAAATGTGGAACTAAGTCCTCCTCCAACAAGGAAAAGAAAAGGTTGTCTTGTGACACACCCAGACAACTGGTGGCTACAGTTATGCTTGCTAGGATTTGGGTGCATGGTGCTTGGCTGTGGTTAGCTCCCTTGGTTTTACTTTCCCAAAGAAGGAAACCTCCAAGTGATGAGCATTCTATTTATTCCCATCACCTGGCAGGATTTGCAGGATAATTGCTCAGAACTAGAGTATTGATCCAGATTTTTACATTGCCCATCCCTCTTGTTCTTTCTGAACTGCAGCTGGAAGTTGCTAGTTGGTTCACAGGAACAAGCAGGGTTACTTTAAAATGTAGGTGAAAACTTAAAAACAATTAATGACAAATGTGAGATAAGTTTTGAAACATAATTTATCTCTCTCCAGTCCTCATTTTTGTTAAAAAAAAATATTAAAAACCCACAAATCACCATAGGATTGAGTGGTTTGCAAAACAGACTTTAGTCTTACACTTATCCTGATTATTTGAATGAAGTGCAGCAAGAATAACTATTTCCACATGGCTTTTGGATTGGCTTTGATGGAACTCTGTTCCACAAGAAATCTCAAATAAGACCTTTTAAAGCCAAGCCCAGCCATTGGTTTGTATCCTCAAATATCTATGAGTTTGGTGATCCTCTTAAGGTCCCAAGATAAACTTGGAGTTCCTGGACCTGTTAGAAAGTTATATTCTTTACTGACCACCAGTCAGGAACCATGTACAGGGACTGTCTAAGCAAGAGTGTGGGGCCAGTTTCTCCCCAGGGGGCTTTTATCAGCTCTGTAAGTTCAGTTTGGCCCCTTAAAGGGAAACATACCCTTCCAGTCAAAGCCTTGGTAAAACAACCAGTTTCTACAGTTGTGTCCTGTTGCAAAAGAAAAATGGATTCTTATTGCATTGATGCAAATGATGATATTACCATAAGTTAAGAATACTAACAGATAGTTTCCAAATTCTGGAGAAGCCAGGGAGAGAGAGAGACAAATAGGCTCCAAGTTTTGTTCACAGGAATATACCTTACTCAATTATTAAAGGCTGTAAATAGTTCAAAATAAATCCCGTTGACTGAAAAACAAAACAAAGATCATCAATATTCCAATCAAAAGTCAAAAAGATGTCTTCAGCTTTCTGAGTTCAGTTGATTTAATTATTGATTTGCTTGGTACCCTTGAACATTTCAGCTCCTCATAAGTCCTATACATTTTTCCTTTATTCCAATATTACAATCAACAAAGTTATCAGAAACCTGTATTTGAGAGCATCTGTCAAAATTCTATAGCTTATGATAAGCCATCTTTTGAAAAAGATTAAAACCAGATAACAATTGTCTGTGAATAACAAATTTTCATGGTAGTTACAGTTGGATGCAGGGTCTGTCCTGCAGACCCTGACCCAAGGACAGATGAATAAAGTACACTGACACAGATATTTTGCCTGTCGGTCCCTCTAATGATCTGGGCCCCTCACAGACACCAAGGAAGGTGCTGTAAAGAGTAGCAACCACAGCCCTGTTCAGTCAGTGAAGCTTGCATTTATTCTGTATAGATTAAATGACAAAGGTCTTGAGTAGACACCATTGGAGGGTAATTGAAGTGGTTGCTGAACACCCCCCGCCCCCAGTAGAGAGCAATTATGCATCCCTGGTTGATCAAAGGTTGGTCTTAGGACCGCATGAGTAAATAAGCTATTTAGATAAACTACTCTACATTCCTTTGTATCTATTTTAAACTATTTACTTAAGGTAAGGATTAGGCTGCCTTCAGCCCAATCTATTACTGGAGCTTATGCAAGCCCTCTGGCCTTCCAAGAAGGTTTGTGTCTGTTTCTATAACTATTTTTAAAATATTTCCCACCAACCTGACTGAACTCCCACGGTTGGAAACACAATTGACAAAATAGTTTGGTTATCTCTGTGGCTTACAATGACTTCATAACAACCTTAATTATAATTGATAGCATGTAATCAGAAATTGGAATTTTAGAAATCCCATACAATTTTGGAATATATGTTAGCTTTATCCACAAAAATATAACCTAAAGAAGATTGAACATCATTTTGGCAATCTCATGTACCTAAACATGTCAAATAATCTTGTTTACCTTTCTCTTCTGGACACTCCAAGCATCCTCTGGAGCCTCAGAAAAGCCAGGTGTCAAGAAAGACAATTTTGAAACTGAAGTTTGATTTTCGGAAGCCTGTTGAATATGGTAGCAGTTTAAAACACTTGATGTTATGAAATAGAATTCCAGATCACCATAAGTTTTTTTTTTTGTTTTTTTTTTTTTGGCAAAATGACTCAAAACTTTTAAAGTAGCAAAAACCTTTTATAACCTTTTACAAATTTTGCCAAAGAGCAGATTAGTGCCTTAGGAAATCCTTGTTGTGCTTTTATTTCAATGTTCGATTTAGAGAAAGACTGTAATACCCTTTTGATTTTAGTCAGTATGTTCACACAGAGAACCTCTTCCACAAGATTAATTTCCACAGTCTTTCCACCACTTGTTTGAAACTTCAGCTTTACCTTATGTGATTGAAAACAATCCTTTAACCCTGAGCAAAAACTTACATTTCTATGCCTTCTTATAACCTTTTACTAAAAACACGTTTTACTGTTCTTGTGCACTTTGCATGTAAATTTATTCTCAATAGTTTCGATTACACATTATAATTGTAACTCCTAGCAATTTTAACCTTAATGTGAAATGTAGTAAGTTGTTTTAATTGTGTACTAGGTGCAGCCAAGGTTTGACTCCTTCCAGCATAATTAAGGGTGTGGTTATTTCCACTTTTACCCAGGTCTCACTAATTGTGAAACTGGCAAGTCAGATAGTTCTCAAAACCCCAAACCAGTTTATAGCCTCCAACATTTAGAAAGCCTAGTACCTAACCTGCATAATTTAGTCCATGTATTTATATTTTCATGGCTTATGCTTTTTACCAATAATTTTTAAAGCTGTTTTTATTTCTCAAAGATTAAAGTGATGTGAACTGAAAGGTACCACAGCTTTTATCTTTCCTTTAAAAAAATTTGATCCAAGTGCTTATCTTCCTTTATGCCAATTAATTAGACCTCTTATTACAGACATCATGTATACAACACATGCTACACAGAGGCAGAAGAAAACCCAATCCCCATAAGATCCTTCTTCACAATTGAAAACTTACAGAGAATATAAACAGATTATTTTTTCTTTTATTTTTTTTAATCATTTCTAGCCTAGTAAAATGTCTTCTAAATGGGGGGAAAAAAACTAACTTAAAAGTTAAGTGCTGACTGACAGAGTGGAGAAGAAAAAATAATGCCTGGGGGAAGAACCTCTTATTCTTTTTCAAATGGTGCCTCCACCAGGGAGAAAATTTTAATTACTATCCAATGGAGTTGAAGTCATTGGCCAGGGAAGGGGAAGATGTGAATGCTTGCATTCCCCAGGCCCAGCTGGAAAGGGAGGGGGAGGGAGCGAGGAGCCCCTGCTCACCTGTCCTTCCAAAAAAAAGTAAGGAAAAGACCGTGGAATGGCCCCAGACCCCTGGGAACAATGAAGGTGGGGGCACAGTTTCTCCTACCCTTGGAAGACCAAGGATGAAAAGACTTAGAAGCGACAGTGAGAGGTTTTGAGTCCCCATTTTACTCACCCCTTCTCAAGACCCATGTTGGGTGCCAAAAATGTTGTATTACTTTCTCGTTAGTTCCTCTAAGAGCTAGGTCCTTGTCACATGCTCATGAGATATTAAGTTCGCAGACACTTTGAAGGTTGAGAATAATGGAATTTATTAGGCAAAAAAAGGAAAAAGAAAACAGGGACTTTCCACAAACCCAGAGTCCTGCTAGTGTGTTTCCCCCCTCACAGATTGAATCCCAGGTACCACACCCCAGAATAGTAGAGAGAGGCCAGGCTCTTCCCCCACTGCCAAGGGCATGAACTTCTCATGGCTCCACCACAGTGTACAGGCCATCAGAGGTTCTTCCCACCTGGCTATCTCAATAAAATTCAAACTCTACTATTTATGACACTGTAGCTTATGTGTTTTTCCAATCTCATGGTGGCTTTTCCCAACCAAAATTTCGAACAGCTTTTGTTTTTTGTTTTCTTTTTTTTTTTTTTTTTTTTGGTGGGGGGCGGGGGTTCTGTCCTATCATCACTGTTAAAATGAAATAAACCTTACTTTTTCATTGAAGAATAGTTCTTTTGGCAAAACATTTGTTTGATATAATGTAAACTTTGCTTAATATTTTAGAGTGTCAGCTCAGCTATCAGATTTAAAAGTCAGCTCTGACATTCTCTAATGCTATGTTCTTCATTGAGTGACTTAAGATATCTGTACTTTTAGTATTTTCATCTATAAAATGGGGGCAATGTCATTTTAAAGGTTTCTTTTAATATTTAAATGACAGAGTTAATTTACTGGCCTAGAACGTAATAGGTGCTGAATCAATGTTGGCAATTGAATTCTTTTTATAAAAGATTGGTAGAAATGGATACAGGAGAGTTTAACACTTACAATCTCTTGTTATGTCCAGTTATTGGTCTTTGGAGTAGGTTATTCAAAAGAAGATTCTAGTTATACATTTTGTTGGTAAATTATTTTATTGCTTGCTACAAAATTTGTGGGTTGTGAAATAGGAAAATTTTTTTTCTTTTTTTTAAATTAACACTTCATTGTTTCGGTAACTCCCAGGAAATAACTGTAATGTTAGCATGTTATTCCATGTGATTTCTCTTCTATTAGTCTGCAAAGTTTGTGTACTATAAATAAGCAAGTACAAGGAGTTAATGCTCCAAATATTTCTTTTTCTATCATAGTTAATATTGAATGATCAGTCAGTTTTTTGCCTAAATTTTATTCTTGTAACAAAGTATCATACAAATTAGTTTTGTTGGGTCACATTTATGTGATTGCTTTCAAGATTTAAGAGTTAAATGACTTTAGCTTGTAAATTTAAAAAAACTCCCAAAATATATATTTGCATTTTACTAGAACTCTGGACTAGATAATTATAAGCATCAAAAGGATTTCTGTATTTTGAATTTGGTACATTTCTGTTTTTAATGATTAAAATCCAAGGGTATTTTAGCTTCACAGTTTTTTTTTTTTTTTAAGACTATTTAGAGCCACTCTTGTTTTTTGCTAAAAACAGTTCTACAGAGCATTAGAAAACTGGATAATTAATATCATCACTTTATAGGTGAGAAAACAAGAGACACAAAATTGAGTGGCTTATTCTTTCCAAAAATAAATAATTCTATTGTAAATAAATCCAGGACTAAGGTTTAGCTTCCCAATTTAAAGCCTTCATACTTTTCAGTTGTACCAATAAGCAGAGTTGCATTCTGGTTACATATCTTTTCTCTTCCAAAATCTCTAGTATGAGTCATTTAGCCAGAATGAGGAAGTCCTCATTTTCAGTAAATGTGCACAGAAAAGTCATCAGGCATAACTAACTACTATCACAGTCATTTTTAAATGGATGTTTGAAAGAAACAACTTTGATACCATAACAGAAAACATTATAGAAGCAGAAAATAGTATTTTATTTGATGAGTTTAACAGTATTTCAACCAATAAATTCACTGTCATCCTTGCCCAGTGTGAGGATAAGGTGGGTAAGGACATGTAAATGCCCTCCTTGGTATGCCAATTTGCAATTACCCCTTGACAGAGCACACAGTTGTACTGTGATTGAGGAAACATTTTAGAAAGAAAGAACTTAGGCCGGGCGCGGTGGCTCAAGCCTGTAATCCCAGCACTTTGGGAGGCCGAGACGGGCGGATCACGAGGTCAGGAGATCGAGACCATCCTAGCTAACAGGGTGAAACCCCGTCTCTACTAAAAATACAAAAAACTAGCCGGGCGAGGTGGCGGGCGCCTGTAATCCCAGCTACTCCGGAGGCTGAGGCAGGAGAATGGCGTAAAAACCCGGGAGGCGGAGCTTGCAGTGAGCTGAGATCCGGCCACTGCACTCCAGCCCGGGTGAAAGAGCAAGACTCCGTCTCAAAAAAAAAAAAAAAAAAAAAAAAAGAAAGAAAGAACTTAAATGAAAGAATTTTATTAGGTTTGGAAATGACATTGCTAACAGTAGTGCTAGGGGAAAATAAACATAAACACATTTTAAGTAGATAGTAGGAATGCAGCCTAATCTAAGCTGCCTACAATGCCCTTGCTATTTTCACTTACTTTTGCCTCATATATGGGGATGTAAACAACTTAATTCTAAGGTTATTGTGGGACCTTTTCTGCTTTGTACTTTGATCAGAAATAGCGTCTGAAATAAAAATGAGATAACTCTAAGAATTCAGCGCTTGTCATAAAAGGCTGTTATTAAGCATAAACACAGCAACTGCATACTCTGAGCTAGAAAAGCACTAGAGTGATAAATGTACATTTTACAAGAATATCAGGATCACTCTGATCTTGAACATTCATTGAGCATTCATTTTCGAGTTGGACAAAAGTTTTTTAATCAGTCTCCTTTGCTCTTAAGTATTCATATCTTAAGTTATATATCAATTTTACCATCCCATATTGGGTCAGATCACTGTTCCAGAAAATAAGGCATCATGTGTTTTTCCAGGTTCTGTACTATTAGTTAAATCATCTTAACACAGTTCAGTGTACCTAACCAGTGGTATAAAACTGCAAAACTGATGGAGGAAAGCAACTTCTATCTGACCCTTAGGCAATTATTGTAGGACTGGAAGCCTGATATTTTATTACACTCAGTGTCATTTTCAATTTAAATAACTATAAATTACTCACAGTTTTTGAATATCTATAATCTTTAAATCAATGAATTCATCTAAGAATTGAAGAAATTTCCACAGGTTTATTGCATGCCTAATAAACACTGTTTCTTAACCTGCTTTAATTATTTCTTGGGGCCTTGATTTTTACCACGTATACATTTATTTTCATCTTATTTTATGAAGAAATCATGTAAAATTGTCACAAGACTGATGATGTGAGATCTACTAGACATAAATGATAAGATAATATTTCTGTAGCATGCTTTAAGATAAAAGCGTATTTGTCTTAAAATATAAGCAAATGTCATATTTGATCTGGAGAGTATAAAACTTAAGAATTCAAGATTTATTTTCCATGGTCCCAAATTAGACTTCAAATATACAAATCCAATTAGATGTTTCCATCTTGCTAAGGAGACTTCAAGAGACAGAGAAAGACAATGTTGACAGTATGCTGGGGTGAGAATACTCCAATCTAGGCAGGATCTCTTCAGCTCCTTTCTGGGCTCAGAGAAGTTTGGGATCAGGTAGGCAAAGTAGACAGGTATCAAAGAAGCAAAGAGGTGTTGGGGCAAAGGGAATGTGGATTTTTGATTACTTATTATGCATGCATAGCCTCTATGTTGCAATGTGAACACCAGGAAGATTTATATCTATAAAAACATCTCATGCCAGCCCTTAAACAACTTGTCGATAATGGATGTTTGACATATTCATACCTGGTGAAATCATGAAAGCTTACTCTTGTGTTCACCTCATTGAACAAGAATTTATTGTTCATCTTTTATATGACAGGTAATTTCCAGCAATTTCTCAAAATACAAGTATCAGTAAATTGTGATCTTTTTTCCTTGAGACTCTCACAATTTAAAACAGAGGGCAGATTTGTGGAGAGTTTCTCAGCTTATAACAAAATATGAAAAGATTTCATACACACAATAGCTTTGCATAGTAAGTTTTCTTAAGACGAACTTCCATGAACATTTTTCTCAAGTAGATTGGCAACTTATTTTATACTAATCTGTTTGTTGCTTGCTTAGTTTTGTGTAGCCATAGAATTTAACTATATCCTCACTACTAGTGCATTTTATTTTGCATATTGTCAGATTTGAAAGAATGCTACCTGAAGATGAAAAAATATCAGTGAAGTTAAATTCTGTATTCTTTTCTCTAAGCAAATAAAAACTATTTTCATATATATACATATATATATATATATAAAACAAAAGACATGAATGCTATTTCACTGTATTTTTAAAGAAGAGATGATGACTTATGGAAAATATCAAAAGAAAAAGATGTTATCCTAACATCATCAATGTAAAGTTTCAGCTTGGATGGAGAAGACAGGGAAGAGAGGCAAGGAAAGATGTCTTCAATCTAGGTTGGCAGGAGGAAGGGTGAAATCATGATGTGGATAGAAAGAACATGAGAGCCAAAATGGCTGCCATCTTCACAGATAAAGGCATATATGAGTAGGCTAAAACTTACCGTATTTATTGTAGGAGAATATTTGGAGAGGTAAATCGAAATACCTAGTAGCTATTGAGTTAGATTGCAGAGAGAAATCATGGATGGAGGAAAAAAATGTAGGAGTGTCCTCAGTGGCAGTAGTTGAACACAGAAGGATGAATATGATTACTAAGGAGAAGGACAAAAGACTGCAAACTGAGGCATATTAGGAGCACATTAAATATTTATTTAATTATATCCTGGAAGGCCAGGCCCAGTGGCTCATGCCTGTAATCCCAATACTTTGGGAGACCGAGGTGGGTGGATCACCTGAGGTTAGGAGTTCAAGACCAGCCTGACCAGCATGGTGATACCCTGTCTCTACCAAAAAATACAAAATTAGCCAGGCATGATGGTGCATGCCTGTAATCCCAGCTACTTGGGAGGCTGAAGCAGGACAATTATTTGAACCCGGGAGGAGGGGGTTGCAGTGAGCTGAGATCTTGCCATTGCACTCCAGCCTGGGCAACAGGAGCGAAACTCCATCCAAAAAAGAAAAAAAAAAGAATTATAGCCTGGAATCCTGCCCATATTCTGATTCTCAAGCCATGTACCATGTTCTTTAACAGAGAAGGGAACAAAGGTTCTAAATGCTTACCTAGTCACATGCCTGCAAAGCTGCGTTCACCCAGAAAGGGCATCTTTTTCTAAGTCATACAATGGTGCCATATAGGAACATCAGGGTTACATGTGACCCTGATGTCCTGCTGCAAGATTGTTGTGAAGGCCATTAAAAATATTGTCTGACACCTAGCATACAGTAGGTCATTATCAAATGGTGTCTTAGAAAGTGAAACTTAGACTAAACAGAATCAAGTGACTTGAGCAGATCACTTCTTGTTCAAACTGTCTTTCATGACCCATTAGGAGGCCATACAGTCAAAGTAGCAGATCATTACCAGCACTTTAAAACATACTGAAGTACTCACATCTGTAATCCTAGCACTTTGGGAGGCCGAGGTGCGTGGACTGAGGTAAAGAGACCAAGACCATCCCGGCTAATATGGTGAAACCCCGTCTCTACTAAAAATACAAAAATTAGCTGGGTGTGGTGGTGTGTACCTGTAGTCCCAGCTACTCAGGAGGCTGAGGCAAGAGAATTGCTTTCACCTAGGAGGAGGAGATTGCAGTGAGCCAAGATCGCACAACTGCACTTCAGCCTGGTGACAGTGAGACACTGTCTAGAAAAAAAAAAAAATACTGAAGTACATAGAGTCATTAAAAAATGGAGCACACACAATAGCTGATGGAAAGATAAATATTTTGATGAAAAAAATTACTCAATTTTATTTATGAATTAATCCATATATGGGTGCATAAAATGAATTTCTTACTATAGATTTGTCTTAGTTCATTTTGACTGCTATAACAAAATACCATAAACTGGATATCTTGTAAAAAACAAAAATGCATTGCTCACAGTTGCAGAAGCTGGAAAGTCTAAGATTAAAGCACTGGCAGATTCATTGTCTGGTGAGGACCTACTTTTTGGTGCCCTCATGCTGTACCCTTGCAGGGTGGAAGGGGTAAATGAGTTCTCTGGAGTCTCTTTTATTAGCGCACTAATCCCTGGAAAAGTTCCTAATTCCTAAAACCATCACCTTGGGGGTTAGGATTTCAACATACAATTTTGGGGGTGGGAAAACACAAACATCAGTCTATTGCAAAATTACTGTAAAAAAAATTGCAAACCCTTAAGAGGCGCACAGTAAAGTGGAAGAGTTAAAACAACATATCCAATTTCCTCTTAACTCTATGTCTTATTCACAGTTTGCTTTGTCATGTATATGATCTGAGACACAGGACAATTACGTTAAGTCACTCAATAAGGGTGTCAAGAGTTATAATTATTGTTTCAAGAACAAGGAATCAGATTCATTGTCAAATTTATGGTATATTCTAAAGGCCTATGGTTATCAGAAATCTAAGTATTGATTTGTGTGATAACTTTACATACTAGATATTTACAACATATATATAATCATAAAGTGCAATGTATACAGGTATGGTTCTAAATTCGGAATCGTTTTTGCAAAATTTAATAGTTTTAGAAAAACCATGATATAAATAGATTTTTTAAAGCCACATTTTTATTTCTGTAAAATACTTAACACAAGGATATGCCTTTATGCAAGCATTTTTCTTAAAAGATGCAAGAGATACTTTAACTCATCAATAAGCAATGAGGAATAGGATTCATCTTTGTGTTTTTGGGGATGTTTCACTTCTTAAACTGCGGATATTATCTATTGTTAATGAGTATTCTTCAAAATGTTATTTTGAATGGCTGTACACTTTTAGCTTATTCAAAATATTTATATTAGGCATTTAGGCTTTGACTTATTCTATATATTATATTACTTCTGTAAATATTCTTGTATATAACTTTTGACAGGTCTCTGAACCTTCGAATTAATACCTATCAAAAAGGTTCATGGGAAAATATATGGCCACATTTGGGGATCTTGATGTAAAAGTGTCTATCCTTGAGAAAGCAGGATATGTGAATGCTCTGATTATACTGACTCTGGTTTAGTATACTTTTATGGACAATTTTAGGAAAGTAAGATGTTAAAATAAATGAGTCCAGACCAATAAAATACAAGGAAATACAAATTGAATTTCATTACTTCTATAAGGTGTTTGCTATTAAAAAAGAAAACAAGATTATGAGATCAGGCAGTCCACCAGTCCATGCAATATTCTGACATTTTGCCTAGGAGGTAAACACACGCAAAGGTCAGACTGGAGACAGGACTAGCTGAAGATGTTAAGGATGATATGAATGTGTTTTTGCTATTTTGGCCCAATGACTGAGTCCAGTTTAAAAACTATTGGCCTGGCAAATGGTGGTATTGAGTGTGGGATGGTGTCGTAACCAATTTGCCTGCTTATTAATCACAGCTTAAAAAACTGTAATTTCTAAATACACTTTGACAATTTCGTAGCTGATAATTGGACTTTCATTTTCTATTTTAATTTTAGTTTCTTTGATTATTAGTAAAGATAAATATTTATGTAGAACAATGAGCTGTTTCTGTTTTCTTCTATGAATTACATAAAGGCATACCTTGGAGATACTGTAAATTTTGTTCTGACTACTGTCATAAAGCCAGTATCACAATAAACCAAGTCACACACTGACTTCAAAAATGAAGCCACAGACCCTTGCGGTGTTACAGTCCTTAAAGATGGAGTGTCTGGATTTTGTTCCTTCTGATGCTTGAACGTGTTCAGAGTTTCTTCCTTCCGGTGGGTTTGTGGTCCCTCTGGCTTCAGGAGTGAACCTGCAGATCTTCGCAGTGAGTGTTACAGCTCTTAAGGTGGCAGGTCTGGAGTAGTTCCGTTCCTCCTGTGGGTTTGTGTTCTTGCTCTCAGGAGTGAAGCTGCAGACCTTCATGGTGAGTGTTACAACTCATAAAGGTGGCATGGACCCAAAGAATGAGCAGCAGCAAGATTTATTGCAAAGAGCAAAAGAACAAAGCTTCCACAGTGTGGAAGGGGACCGCAGCAGGTTGCCACTGCAGGCAAGGGCAGCCTGCTTTTATTCCCTTATCTGACCCCACCCACATCCTGCTGCTTGGTCCGTTTTACAGAGAACTGATTGGTCTATTTTACAGAGAGCTGATTGGTCCATTTTTGACAGCGTGCTGATTGGTGCATTTACAATCCCTGAGCTAGACACGGAATGCTACACAGAAAAGTTCTCCAAGTCCCCACTAGATTAGCTAGATACAGAGTACTGATTGGTGCATTTACAAACCTTGAGCTAGGTACTGAGTACTGATTGGTGCATATACAATCCTCCAGCTAGACACAAAAGTTCTCCAAGTCCCCACCCTACTCAGGAGCCCAGTTGGCTTTGCCTAGTTGATGCCACTGCAGGGACCCCTGTCTGTCAGTCCCGCCTTGCACGCTGGCACTACTCAGCCCTTGGGCGGTTGATAGGACCAGGCCATGGGACCAGGTGCCATGGAGCAGGGGGTGGCGCCTGTAGGGGAGGCTAGGGCCACGTGGGTGTCCATGGCTGGTGGAGCTTGGGCTTGGCGGGCTGCAGGTCCTGAGCCTTGCGCCGGGGGGAGGCGGCTGAGACCCTGCCAGAATTTGAATGCAGTGCATGAGGGCCGACAGTGCTGGGGGACCTGGCGCACCCTCCCCAGCTGCTGGCCTGGGTGCTAAGCCCCTCAATGCCGGGACCGCGGCACCAGCCAGCCGCTCAGAGTGCGGCTCGCCAAGTCCGTACCCACCCGGAACTCGCGCTGGCCTGTGAGCGCCACAAGGCAGCCCCAGTTCCCGCCCGCGCCTCTCCCTCCACAGCTTCCGGCAAGCAAAGGGAGCAGGTTGCGGCCTTGGCCTGCGCAGAGAGGGGCTCCGATAGTGCAGTGGCTGGCTGAAGGACTCATCAAGCATGGCCAGAGTGTACGCCGAGGTCGAGGAGACACCGAGCGCAAGCAAGGGCTGCTAGCATGTTGTCACCTCTCACTAATGCTATGTACTATTGGATACCAAAGGTAATTCAAAGGCATATTAGAATATAATCTGGAAAAAGACTAGAGTCAATCGTTATTATATAGTAAAGAAAGTACAATGTATTTGTGTAAATAAATGCATACACTTTTAGTAAGTATAGATTAGATAAGTTTTTTCCAAACTATTTTATTGCATTGATAATGTGTGTTGAAATTTATGGTATCTTAAAATCAAGGAAACAAGGTCTCATTAATAAGTAAACCCAGCTGGCAGTGATGAAGGTGTGGAAAAACTCATCAACATAAGAGAGACTTCAGAAACTTTTCTAAGTAAATTAGTGTATTTTGGATATGGAAAAAAAAACATTTTAAATCAGAAAAAAATGAATATGCAAAAATAATGATGAAAAAACTTACTCATTTTAGGAAAATAGATTTCAACTTCACATTTTACAGTGAAGTAAATTGCATATGATTCAGGGATTTTATTATAGAAAAAACAAAAGCAATACAAAAGTATTTCTAAACGTTTTTATAATGTTAGGAGTGTGAATGTTTTAAAATGTGATAGAAGATCATAAACAAGAAAGGAAAGGAATGCAAGACATGATTACAAAAAGATCTCTGCAGCTTGGGAAGCAAACAAGTAAACAAAACAAACTATATCACAAATAAAGTTAAAAACAATTTTAAGTTTAATGTTTATATCGTATCAGTGAGAGGCAATAGTTGATAATTGTTAAAAGGCTCTTGAAAATCTACAAGAAAATTAATAATGCCCAAGCAAAAGACATGAAGAGCCAGTTAACAAAAACAAAATATAAATATCATGTAAATATACAAGAGGGTTCTGTCCTCAGCAATATTTGAGTACATAATCTCAACATGATTATAGAAATGAAATCATATACTTTGTCTATCAAATTGAAATTGAATGCAAAGGAATTGAGAAATATGCACATCTCATACATTACTAAATATCTACAAATTTCCTGAAGAGTAGTTTGGCCATGCTGATCAAAGTTTCATGATTGAGAATAATATTTATGTTGTTTTTCTTAAGTAGCCTTTACTACATTGAAAAAGTTTTCTCCTATCTGATGAATTTTATTAATTACATTTTTGGTATCTATTGACATAAGCACAAATTTTTTAGTAAGTTGGGTGTATCCGATTCATAAAAAGGAAAATTAAAATATTCAGCTATTATTGCACCTTTGTCTACTTCCCTTTGAATGTCATGTAATTTGTTTCTCTATAGCTTTTGAGCTAAAATGCTGTATTTAAGTTCTATATTTCTAACTACAATTTTTTTAATAAACTGAACTTTTAGTGATATAATGTGCTTCTATCTCTTTTAATAACTTTAATCTTAAATTCTACTTTAATATTATGTACCATCCCTATTTTCTTTGTCTGTTGAAATTTTCAAGGTTGTTTCCGTTTAAAATTTTAGTATGTTTATTGCTAACAAAATATAATTGGATTTTTGTTTGCAACCTAATCTGACATGCTGTGTCTTATGGGGAAATGCATGTCTTCCTCATTTAGTGTAACAGTTGATATACTTGATTGCTATTCTTATTCCATCAAAATTGTTTAGTGGTAGCTAATTTGTTTTTACTTAGAGTTTTGTTTTTTCTCTTATATTAGATTTTGTAGGCTTACTTTATCTCTTTTTCCCCTGTTTTTTTTTTTAATTCAATGGTGAATTTTCAGTACATTTCTCTTTCCAGATACTTATAATAAATTCCATATTTTTGTCCTTTACTAAAATTAGATAATGAGTCTTCTTTCTTCCAGTGTGTTTTACTTGCCCGCTGTGCTCCACCCTCGCCCTAACTAAAGTAATATGAACCCTACTAGATGCAGACTATTTATTTATTTTTATTATTTTATTTTTTTTCTGAGACTGAGTTTTGCTCTTGTTGCCCAGGCTGGAGTTCAATGGCATGACCTTGGCTCACTGCAACCTCCGCCTCCCAGGTTCAAGAGATTCTCCTGCCTCAGCCTCCCAAGTAGATGGGATTACAGGCATGTGCCACCATACCCAGCTGATTTTGTATTTTTAGTAGAGATGAGGTTTCACCATGTTGGCCAGGCTGGTTTCAAACTCCTGACCTCAGGTGATCCGCCTGCCTTGACCTCCCAACGTGCTGGGATTACAGGCTGGAGCAACCTCGCCCACCTAGTGCAGACTATTTATTGGTTTCTCTTTTCAGCGTGTATCCTATGAGAGTCCTAATTAGCACTTAAGTTATGTGTTCGTGATCACACAGTCATCATCTATTTGAATTTATTGTATTGCAGGGCTTATTGTCCACCTTTTTTTTTTTTTTTTTTTTGAGACGGAGTCTGGCTCTGCTACCCAGGCTGGAGTGCAGTGGCCAGATCTCAGCTCACTGCAAGCTCCGCCTCCCGGGTTCACGCCATTCTCCTGCCTCAGCCTCCGGAGTAGCTGGGACTACAGGCGCCCACCACCTCGCCTGGCTAGCTTTTTGTATTTTTTTTAGTAGAGACGGGGTTTCACCGTGTTAGCCAGAATGGTCTCGATCTCCTGACCTCGTGATCCGCCCGCCTCGGCCTCCCAAAGTGCTGGGATTACAGGCTTGAGCCACCGCGCCCGGCCTGTCCACCATTTTTACCTCTCTATCTAATCTTCCCCTATATAAAATTCTGTCTCCTGAATTCATTGGTATTTGGTTAGAATACTGTCTTGAATATTTTCTTCACACACACTGCATGAGTGATCTACTCTCTGAATCCATGTATTTCTACGAATGTCTTTCATTGTGTTCAGAGAATGGTTTCTTTAGCAGGTTAGAGAATTATAAAGACACACTCATTTTATCTCAGTGACATACATGTTACTCTATTGTCTTTAGCAAGAATCTGATACTATTCTAATAGTTTTTCTTTTGTGAACTAGCAGCATTTATTTTGCAACTGAGAACTTGTAAGATTTTTCTACCAATGATTTAATTTTCCCCATCGAATATGCATTACTTCAATGATTAGCAACAAAATTCAATAAAACTAGGTCCCCAAAAACAACTTCATAGCCACCATGCAAGTCCCAGAGATACTATAAGAGCATTACTCATCTTTACTGTACCGTTGATTGATAAATACAGTAGAATGACAGTTTTAAAGTCTTTGGTCGTTTGAAATAAATGTGTAGAATTTTGTCCTATCCTGCAATGAACAAGATAAGTGATTTCCAATATGTACAAACATAAGATTGTTTCATTTCATTTACCTTCTCTACTAATACTTCATTTTGTTTGTTTTTCTAATATGTGTATATTAATAGTTCTAACAAAGAGAACCAAAAAATTGGTAATAATATAAAATGGGAACATTTTCTTAAGTGCTACATTTCCTTCAGAAAATAAGTAAGTGTAAACAGGAACAGAGACTATTCTATACAGGTACTGTTTGTTTGTTTTTTTCCTGGCTTATACATATTTTTCAAAGTCTGAATCATAGTCAAAGGGACATTTTTCCTTCAAAAAGTTTTTGAAATGGACCAGCAGTTTCAAGCACTTTAAAAATTCATTCCCAATGAAGATACTGAAAAATAATAATAAATACCCAGCACAAACATTTTATTCTTGTATAACTCTGCTTTATTTTATCTTTACAATTGTAATACTTTTCATTTGATGCATTTTACATTTCCTTTAATAAATTGAACTTGAGTTCATGGTCAAGGAAAATATGAGTTACATTATGTGCTTTATAATCAACAATGCAAATGTGAGAAGTGTATCTTCAGTATTGGATATCTGTTTTTATCTGTCTTGTTAATCAATAATTCTGCACATGGGAGGATATATATTCTGTCCTGCACTTAAAGATTCAGGTGCAAAAGCAATTTCCCGAGGGGAAGAAAGATGTAATTCTGTATCTTTCTTTTGGTACCTTTCCTTGTCTTATAAAGAGCATGCTTTTCACTTCATGAATTTTACATTTCCTTTAATAAATTGAACTTGAGTTCATGGTCAAGGAAATGTGAGCTTACACTATGAGCTTTATAAGTCTATTAATTGTCCTGACTGATTGAATCCATCCTGGATTCATTGTAGTTCCTTTTTTCTCTCCTTTCTGGTGATCTTTTCTTCCTCCTTATCTCTTTACCTGTATTTTTACCTTGGTATTCACAAAATAAATACAAACCATAGAAAGTTCATAATTGAGAAGGATAATGATGATTTTTTAAAGTCCCTCATAGTACTGATATGGAAAGAGAATTCCCAGTGCTGCTGAAAACAAATGAGCCCAGCAGCTGCACTGGGGAAAAAGAGGGGAAAAAAAAGTTTTCTATGTTACTGTTACTCCACCTTTGAGACAGAGGGCCTGTTTCACAAGGAATCACATAATGCTTATGGTCATTTTAGCGTTCAAATTTACGGAGCAACACTGGCAATCACGTCCAGAGGGAAAATGTGTACAGGAGTGATGCTGCTGTTAAGGTTCCATAGATTTCAAGTTATAATCAATTCGAGCCCGGCCAGTAATATCTCAAGTGATAAAAAAAGAGACAATTCTTTTTTCTTTTTCTTTTTCTCCATCTTTGGTCAATACATTAAAAAATGAAATATAAACTAAAATCTTGTTAAGATTCTGGAATACCAGTGTCTTATAAAGCAAATAAACTTCTATCCTATTATACAAAGAAGGTAACATAATCATAAGGTTTGTGGTCAAAAATGTTTCATTACTAGGGGCCTCAATATCACTCTTGAATTTGGAGAATTATATGCTCACTCTTTATGTCTTATTAACAAGTACACTTTATGATAAAGTACACTTCACTCTTCAATGCTAAAAAATAACTTGGGCTTTGGAGTCAGACAGTCTTAAGCATAAAAACTGTGTCTACCGGATTCTCTTTCTATGCTAGCATGATTTAACCCATCTGAGCTTTAGTTTCCTCTTAAGTAAAATGAAGACAATATAAATCATTGCATTGTTGCAACAATTAAGTAAAATAAAATGTGCCATTTAACAGAGTGCTTGAAATACATGTTTTCTCTGAAATAATTCTTTCATACTATCGTGTATAAATCTTGTTAATCTACTTGTGATGTAACTCCAAAATTACTAAACAAGTAGCTAACCAT
Organism: Trachypithecus francoisi; assembly: GCF_009764315.1. Classification (NCBI taxonomy): domain Eukaryota; kingdom Metazoa; phylum Chordata; class Mammalia; order Primates; family Cercopithecidae; genus Trachypithecus; species Trachypithecus francoisi. Next base: position 40,824,165 of record NW_022681457.1, on the reverse strand, counting down.
CAACAACAGAAACAAAGTGCCTACAAATATTTTGAAAATATATTTTAGACATATGCATCTGTTTATTATGTTAACCCCCCATGTAGTTTACTGGCAAGTTGGGCTGAACCATGTGGAACCCTAAAGGCTTTTTCTGGTCAATGCTGAAAGCAAAAATACGTGGAGAGGCTTCCTTTGTCATTTTTCTCTGCCTTCACATCCTACCCTCAATCCTCTGCGCTTTATCACTTGATTGGTAAGAAGAAGCAAACATAAGGAAGAAGACACGAAGGACAACAAAAAATGGAGGGTGGAAGGCAAAACAAGAGTGCAATAAGGCTCATACCCATGCTTGTAAGCTGAGATGGAACATGGGGAGTTAGAAGGAGAGGAAAGGGGTCCATTTAGAGATGAAGCACAAAGAAAAACAGCAGGCTTGCCCCTTTTCTCAGGAGCTGAGAAATACCATGCTCTTGAATCTGACTCATGCTCTGGAAGAGAAGAAGGGAGTCGTGAGCTTTCTCCTACGAATAGACAATTCATGACTGTATAGTTGACTGTGGAACTATTGATACACCTTCTGAAATGTCCTCAGTTAATTAAGGCACATCAACTTTTTATGCCCAAAAGTGACTCCCCATCTTACCCTGCAAGAATGTTCCTCCTCTGCTTCTCCCTGTTCTAATAAGAGGATCAAGTTATCCACCAGATCCCTCCAAGTCAGAACGTGGATTTCATTTTTGCTGCTCCTCTCTCTTCAGCCAACTCAAATATCCATTCAATCTCCAATCCCCATTGATATTTTAAGATTATTTTATTATGAAAAATTTAAAATATAGAAAAGCAAAATATGATATAAAAATTTGTATGTAGCCATCACCTGTTTAATCCTACCCTCTTTATCTTCTCCAAATCACTGACTCATAACACCTAAATATGTCTGAAATATTCCCTACTTCTTTCTCCTTGATTCTGCTTTGGTTAGTTCCTCAGGTCTTCTAGTGTTCTACCAGAGCTACTTGGGCCTTAGTTTTCTTTATACTTGAAAATGTGTTTGGAAACTCAAATCCAATCATATTTATCCACTACATAAAATCTGTTGATGGACATCGTTTACCCACTGGATATAATTCCAAATTCTTGGCAAGTGTTTTCTCGGTTTCAGCCATGCCTACCTGCACAGATTCTTGCCCTGAAGCCTCGTGCCCAGTGTCTGACAGTACTCAATTCTCCCCTAAATTATGCTGTTCCTGCAGGCCTCCAGGCATTTAGGTAAACTTTTTCCTTTGCCTGATTGGATTGTGGGGACCCCTTTTGTTTGTCTAAACTCTTGCTTATACTTCAATACCTGACTCCAAACATCACTTCCTTTTCTAATACTTCTCTGTCAATAATCTTTACACTTTGATCTTGCAAATGACCTGAGGAAGCCGTTTTCTTCCAGTTGCCACTGTACTACTAAATACTTCTTTTATTTTTGACACACACTACAGTCTAATAATTTGGGTGTTGGTACATCTTCTCCAGTAGCTATGGATACCTTTAAGCTAGGAGCTGTGTGTATGCCTGTGTCTTGCTGTGCTTAACTCAGTGTATCAGAGGTGAACAAGGAAGAATTTTTTCTCAGAGAATACCAAATATTTTTCCTTAATAAAACATTTTGATAACATTTTAAAATATATCTCCAATATAATTGTATTTTAAAGAATTTTTCAAGGGACATCTTAATCTAAGTAGTTATTTTACAATCCACCAAAATTATACAGTTAGTTACAGGGATTAGGTAGTATAACTGGTGAACTGATTTGAACATTAGAAATAAGAGTGCCCAAGAAGCAGACTGTTATTTTTCTATATTATACCCATCCAGAGAAATTTTCTCCTTGAAGATTAATTATTATGAAGTTGGACCCTGGAAAGTTTAAGGCAATTTAAATAATTCATTTTATATATTACTTCACAAAGATAATTTCTTGCCTATCTCCACTATCTTGAGGGAAGAGAGAGGTTACTTTCAGATAAGTGGTATTTTACCGAACAAGATTTGAGTTGGACCATTAGGGAATTTGTCCATATCATATATCCAGCCCAGAAGATAGGGAGATAGATAAGGAAATATTTCTCTTTCCAAATTCTTGATAAGAAAGCAAAGAGATCAAGCGCTCAAAACCATACAGCAGGAAGAGACACAAACATTAATAGCAACTTTTGTTTTTTTCTACCTGTTAATGTAGTACCCAAGACCAGTAACAACATTTTAGAGTTAAGCAACATATTGGCAAGTTAGTCTATTTTACAAACAGTCAGTTAGGTGATATAAAGTGGCTCATTTTCTTGGACTCCAACCAATACCTCAGACCTCGTGAGTTCTTTTTCTCTATATTTTTGCATATCATTTTTGCAGCTATAGCCCACAAGGGATGCAATCCTCATCGTCCTCTATATTACCAATAACTGATATGAGAACCAATTTCTTTTAAAGTTTAATATCAACTTCTCCCAGTATGCCATGAATGGAGTCAAATTTAAAGATAAAAATGAAAACTTTTATTTTAATAAAAACTCAATTATATGCTTCTGTGTTAACTTGCCTTTAGAATGTGAACTCTGACAGCAGGGCACAGATCCTGACTTTTTGATTAATTTTTACTTATTTCCCAGTATAGACATATTCACTTTTGGGAACTGGGAAACTCCATAAATATTTGAGTAACTGAATGATTGAATCAAACCTAATATGGTTCAACTATTTTGCTTATTTTCAATTTGTGAGCCACTCTCAGTTAATTTTAAGAAACTACTTTAATTTATATTTTATGCATACATAGACATACGTATCTACTTTCTGAGTATATATAGCCATATAGAGTTGCATCATATATTTATTTATACAAAATAGGTAAATTAATTAAATACATACATATTAATAAAGTATTTTCAGCATCTTATAGAAGATCATTCACAATTTTTCTTACTTTATTGTCCTATTTCAGCAATTTTTCTCTCTTCCTCCTACCTCCATATGTTGTGCTTTAGGGACATTTGACAAGTGCCTGGCAAAATGCTAAATCTAAATACAGAGTCTTAAATATGCTTTTCAATTTTTTTTTAATTTTAAATTTTTTAAGTGAGTGTGTACTTACTGGTACCACAAGCTACACAACACCACTTTCTATTGCCTGGTTCTGATGGAATCAAACTTTTACATTACCTGCCTGGCCTATAGAAACTTTTGATAACTCAACCTTCTTTGTTCTTTCATATCTCAAAATTGTTAGTCTCCAGGAGAAGCTCAAAATTCTTCCCTTGCTGCTCTGCTCTTCTGTCTTCCCAATAATAAATCAGCTCAAATGCTAGGGATTAAAATTTTCAAGGGAACTTGAGATTCCCTCTCAACCTGCCAGGATATCTATGGTAAAATAAAAAGCAATCTGATGCCACAAAGAAAAAACTCTTAGATATGATGCCTGGGCTCCGTCTGCTCTATTTTTTCTCATCAGTTAAAGATAATAATACCTACCTTCTAGAGCTTCTATAAAGCATTAAGCTAATTAATATTTATAAAACATTTAGAATAAATCTTCAACTTTTAGTAATTACTATATGTGAGCAATAGCCAGTATATAAATTAAATGTTGCACAACTCACCCTTGAAAAAGAAATTAAGTCTGGTTTGAATAAAATGAAGAATAAAGATTCCAGACATTTTTCAAACCTGACTTGTTTTTACGATTCCCCTATGATTTCTCTCTGTGCTCCCCAATTAGGCCCCTTACAATCTTCAGAATATCCCGGTCACTTTTCTGCCTGCACTTTTGTCCAAAATTTTTTATTCCTTTAGTTTCCTTTCTTTGTCTCTTTCTCTCTGATATTTACCTATCCTATATTTTCCAGTTTTAGTCTATCGGTTTTTTAGGGCTGCCATAAAAAATTATGACCAAATTAGTGGCTTAAAATATCAGAAATTTATTCTCTCACAGTTCTGGAGGCTAAAAGTCTAAAATCAAGGTGTCAGCAGAACCATGCTGCTTCAAAAACATAAAAACATCTAGGGAAGAATCCTTCCTTGCCCCCTCTAACTTTTGTGGTTGCCAACTACCCTTGCCATTCTTTGACTTGCAGTTACATCTTTTAATCTCTGCCTCTGTCTTCACAAAGCCATCTCTTCTGGGTCTCTATGTGCAAATTTCCCTCCTTTTATAAGGATGTCAATCATTGAATTAGCACACACCATAATCAAGTATGACCTTGTTTTTCTTTAATTACATATCCAAAGGGCCTATTTCAAACAATGTCACATTCATAGACACCTTGGGGTTGGGACTTGAGCTATGTTTTTTAACACACAACGGGGTTTCATGTCACTGGAAAATATTCTCCTCCAGATCATTATGATAATCTCTAAGAAGCACATATATTCCAATCAATTTTTTTAACAGATAATATAAATTTGCCTTCTGATATTTAAAAAGGGGTTATGAATCTTTGTCTTCCCTGATAAATTATATTGTAAGAGTATAAAGGTAAAGACTGTATTATTTACTTTTTAATTTATTGCATTGTATACTCTTCTGTGGACCAATATAATGCATATAGTTGTAAATAAATGCATTAATGAATACATGAAAAGATTGCATGCTGAGTAATGCAAATTTTTTCTGTGGAACAATGGATGAAAATAAATAATACATGATAAGAACATGTCAATTTATAATTTCTGATTTTTCATTTTTAATTTATGTTGTGCTTTTGATGGATTATGAAGAGTACTATAAATTCAAAATGAGCATATATTTGTTGACATGGTTATAATTAAATTACATATAAAAATTTGAAAGATATTACCACATAGATTTAATAGTTACATCTAGTGTTTTAAAGTAAGAGATCCTATTTTGCTTTGCAAATACAAAGAAGATCTCATATTATAAACAAGGATAAGACAAGTGTGGAATATGGATTCTTTAGTACTAAGGTTTGTAGATATAAACATAATATACCTTAAACTATTTAACAGTAAAAATTCCAAAATACTGATGGAAAATAGTCGGAATTTATGTCAATTGTATAAAAATAATCTTTTAAATTGATATGCCGACAGATGATAATGAATGTGGCAATTTAACTCAGTCCTGTGGTGAAAATGCTAATTGCACTAACACAGAAGGAAGTTATTATTGTATGTGTGTACCTGGCTTCAGATCCAGCAATAACCAAGACAGGTTTATCACTAATGATGGAACCATCTGTATAGGTAAGTCTGGGTATCTAAGTTAGAATTTGTACATATCTCTTATTGTTTATTACCCCTAGAGATAAAACATATTCAAACCAAATTCTGCCAGACCTTGATTGTACCCTAAGTGTTAAATACTTTCAGAAATTTACTTAATGTCTTTATTTCTCCAGTGTTTTAAAGTCTATGGGATATTTACCCAAGGATACAGGAAAAAGGTTTTTTTTAATTTTTGAGAGAATAAGTTTGCAAAAATATAAAATAAAAGAGAGAGAAATGTTCATGGAGCCTTGAGATCTAGTATAGTGGCAAACAACAGAATAAATGTTTATACTTTAGAATAATTTAATACTTCAAGAAAATTGTCATTTGCATTAAAAGATATTGATGCCTTTGGAAATGTGCACCCTGTGATGGGTTCTACATATTTTTCAGACAATCATCATTTATAAAATAATTGTTCTAGTGGTTTTATCTCTGCTTTGATAAAAGTCACACTTCAGATATGCCTTAAGTTTTTCTGAACACTATAGTCAGAAAATTATTTATAAAATCATGTAGGGTCACGAAAACATCCTTTTTAGGGAAAATAATTTCAATGTAATTTTTAAGTGATTTTTCACTTATTGTGGGTCTAAAGGGAGGACCTAGACTATTTTTAAAAATATCCTTCTGTTGTAATTTGGTCATGCATGTGATTGATCAGATCCTAGAGAATTGGATTCCAGCCTGAGAAAAAATAATTATTTATAAACTTCAACAGATGAATAATTTTCAGAAGCGAATTCTCTGGAGCCAAAGACTTTAACTTTGAAAATAAATTTTAAATCATCTTAAGCACGGTTTACAAAAAATATTCAACTCATCAATCACTATTAGAATTAATTATGATTGGTAATCTACAAAATTAATAGGTACGCGGAGGCCCTGAGAATGTAATCATGTAGCCAAGGTTAGACATGGGAATAGAATTCAGGAACCTACATGCAACATAGAGAAGGCTAATGTGCTGCTTCTAAATGATATAGCTAGATAAAAGAGATAGATATTCAAGTTAATCTCGATCACACTAAAGCTTTTGATTAGTGTCCTAGTGAGACCTTTTTTTTTTTTTTTTGAGACAGAGTCTCTCTCTGTCACCCAGGCTGGAGTGCAGTGGTGGGATCTTGGCTCACTGCAACCTCCACCTCCCAGGTTCAAGCAGTTCTCCTTCTTTGGCCTCCCGAGTAGCTGGGACTACAGGTGCATGCCGCCACACCTGGCTAATTTTTTGTATTTTAGTAGAAACAGGGTTTTACCGTATTGCCCAGGCTGGTCTCAAACTCCTGAGCTCAGGCAATCTGCCCACCTCGGTCTCTCGAAGTGCTAGGAAGGTAAGCTATGAGACAATGTTCAAAAAATGTATATGTGAAATGTCTGTATTAAAGAAATCATCCAGTCTCATGTACCCATGCTTCACAACATTTACTCTGCTATGTAAAAAAAGGAAGATTTTATTTTCCTCATTTTATTGCCAATGAAGTGAAGGGCTACTCTAGACTCATACATTTTGGATAAAGGTAAGGCTAGACTCACAGTTTTGTATCTAAAAACCCTTTGTTTTTTCCATGGAATACTTAAATGTGTAGTAGACCATTTAAATATCTCTTTGATCTGAATCATCCAGATACACTGGATCAAACTTTGCAAGGGTATAAAATATCCAAACATATGAGAAAATAATACTATTACTGTTGAATGGTAAACTTACCTTTAGTGTTTCTAGAGAAAAGTTTTATTGCAATATAGCATAATAACATACTCAGGAAATAGGAATCAATGAGATTCTGCCCAGAAAACTTACAGTACTTCACCGTTTGTTCTTCTCAAGCCTATATTATTGTTATAGTCTTAGAATGTCATATAATGTGCTTTTTACCTTTAGTAGTTCAGTTCTAATATGTAGCCCTGCAAACTTTAGTGGAAATGTTCCAGTCAGTGAAGAAGTCTAACTTGTAACAACTTAATCACTGTAATTTAATACAGTTTTAACTTTGCTCTCCATTCCCTAATGTCTCTTGTGTGTAGAATACATCCGTCTTTTTATCTGATCATGTTTACTTTTAATAATCCTCAACTCACAAAGGATTATATTTCTCTGTTCATGTTCCTTGAAGTAGAGAATTTCTGCACTAGAAAACACTGAATCATAGATACAGAGAAAACACAAACACACAAAGATGACTGAATGGCAACATTTTATGGGGATAGTATATTTGTAATTGAAGACTCTCTTGATACTCAATTTCTATTGCGGTAAGGTGGAATGGGCCTAAGTTTGTGCTAATTCCCTTTTTAGCTATTTTAAGTAGTCGGTAAATGCACTAACCTTATTAAAGCCTAACGCCCAATATTGAGCCCTTCTGTTTCTACCCGTTTTGTTTGATGGATTATTCAGTGAAAAACTCATTCTCTAGAAAAATGTTATTTCTCATCAATTTTTGTTGTCCTTAAGGATTAAGCTCTTTTGAGAAGCAGTGTGCTATTTCATTTTATTTCAGTCCTGCAGTAATTTTTGTTGCACAATATCATAATCCTCAGGGAATCTGAACAGAGAAACATAAATATATTTCCTTTTTACATTAGTATATCACCTTACAGTGTATTGCTTCTGATTTGAAATTTTAGCTCATCCTTAAATTTGGCATTTCTGGTAATTATAGTCATTAAAATCTCTATGAATAAAAAATGGAAGACTTTGATATAGGACAAGACATGATTCAAGCAAAATTCTTTACCTTTAGTCCATATTCAAATACTATTTTCCACACGTGAGGTCATTTTGCTGCAGAAGGCGCTGGGTGAGATTTAGCACTGCACATGTTTTTCCTCCCATTGGAATCACAGTAAAACGGAACTTCGGAAGTCTAGCTCCTGAGAAACCTAGTTACACACCAGAATTTCACAAATGGAAAAGCTGAGGCATCCGATAGTAAAGTTAATCTGCTGAAACCAAATTAATAGAAGCCATGAATTCCTTCAATTTCATCATGTCTTTTACAGCATTATTTACTGCTTGTCATGTCCTACTGCCTGGAGTACTCTATGATAATTGTAGATTTTTTTTTCTAACTTTGAATAATATTAAATTTTGTCTTTGAAAATTATTTACTGTAATTGAACATTTTATCTTTCTTTGGCAGTCTGTGAGTTACACATTAGAAAACTCTATTATTGATCATAAGAATCATAACCATCATATGATCATGTTTTGAAAGAAGATTATGATAAAATGTTGCTGGATTGGCTAATTATACACAGGAAAAAGCATAACATTATTATCATCATTATTATTATCTTTATTTTTGAGCTGAGGTCTCACTCTGTTACCCAGGCTGGAGTGCATTGGTGCAGTTATGGTTCACTGCAACCTGGAACTTCTGGGCTCAAGTGATCTTTCTGTATCAGCTTCCCACATAGCTGGGACTACACTACACAACACCTTGTCTGACTAAATTTTAAATTTTTTTTAGTAGAGACAGGGTCTTTCTATGTTGGCCAGCCTGGTCTCAAACTCCTGGAATCAAGTGATTCTGCTGTCTCAGCCTCCTAAAGTGCAGGGATTACAGGTGTGAGCCACTATGCACAACCAAGCATCACCTGTTAACAGAAATGTTGCAAATGAGTTAAGATTGTTAACGATATGCTTGCATTTAGTGACATCAAATTGTTAATTTAAAATCAAATTGTAAGTTGGTAGTGAGAAAAATGGGTCAATCAGTAAATCAGGTCTGTCAAATCTAGCCAGACTTAAATAATTACCTAACAGAGATTTAGCTTTCATTACAATAGGAAAGAGGTTCTTTTTATATAGATTTGGAGATTACTAAGATATGGTAACCTAAAAGAAAACACTCTTTATTTATCTGTATCTTAAAACATACTACACAAGGCTCCTGCTATTAGGAAAATATGCAATATGAGTAGAATCACCAGTCCTGATTTTCCAGTTACAGTATCAGGTGGCAATGATATCCTAGGCACTATTCCACTTTCCCATACATTTTCTTGTTTGTTCATGAGGTAGAACTCTTTTGGGTTAGAAGCTGTCTTCTTTTTGAGACAGAGTCTGGCTCTGTTGTCCAGGCTGGAGTGCAGTGGCGCGATCTGGGCTCACTGCAAGCCCTGCCTCCCGGGTTCACACCATTTTCCTGCCTCAGCCTCCCAAGTAGCTGGGACTACAGGCGCCTGCCACTATGCCTGGCTAATTTTTTGTGCTTTTAATAGAGATGAGGTTTCACCGTGTTAGCCAGGATTGTCTCGATCTCCTGACCTTGTGATCCATCCGCCTTGGCCTCCCAAAGTGCTGGGATTACACGCGTGAACCACCACACCTGGCCTAGAAGGTGTCTTTTTAAGATATTACTCAAGGTCATCACATAGCTAATTAATGTTATAGTCAGGATTTGAATTTAGATCTTCTAATTAGCAATCCCAGAGACTTTTCCTTCAGGAAAGAGGTAACTAGGTTTTAGCCATTTGGACCTGCAAGAGATTGCAATAGAAATTAGTGTGGATCTTGCTGCAAAATGACAGGCACATTCATTGTAGCCAAGCAAGTTTCACTGGATATTAAAGTCGAAAGTGCAAGAAGGAGGATGGAAATTGAGTTCGTGGAGTCAAGATTTTTATGTTTCTCAGAGATTGGGTTTGGGATGAAGTTTCTAAGAATGTCGCACATTTAAAGGATTTGAAATTGAGAGAAATCACCATCTTGTTTACTGTTACCCATAGAAGGCATCTCACCTACAAAACAAAGGTATTCAAAGAACATAGTAGTTTTCTTGCTCATTAAAAAAAATTTTTGTTTTTGTTTATGATACTTCATGGGTCTGTTCACACTTTCATTGGGGTGTTTTCCCAGTTGGAGTATAACATTTGGTGCTTCAACAGTTCAGCTCCAAAAAAGACTCATCTTTGCTTTAGTCCTATATAGTTTTTTCACTTCATTGATTTCATGACAAATGACCACCCTAGTCTGCACTTCCTTCTGAGTGCTTCTGTCTTTAGCCCAGCCTAGAATGCTTTTCTTGATGGTTCTCCATATCCCGAGGTCACTTGTCACTACTTGTTCCCTACTTCATTTTCTGTTCATTCATTTTTGTGGAGTGATAGGTCCTGAATACACCTAGAAATGAGAGGATGAGGGGTGAGGGTGGTACAAGACCATTTGTGTTTCTTTAGAAGTGGTGAGCTCAGATTTCTGGGTAGTACAGATTTTGAATACATATACTTACCGGAAGAACAAGAGCTGTTCTAACCTTTTAGGCCTGGGCTATTAGCTGACCTTGTAAATCTAGTACCATCACCTTTCTAGTGAATGAAACTTTCTTTAAGAATCTAGCAAGAGGCTCACTTTCCATTTTTGGTTTTGGTGGTGCGAATTTGGATGTGTTTTCTAGATCTTTGTTGGATTTTTGAATGAGAAATTAGGAACAGCTGCATTTAAGATAACTAGTTAGATGACATTTTAAATTAGACTTTGATTACACACCCTTTTTCTACAGCAAAGAGTATTATGACACCCTATTAGTTTTAAATCAAATTATAAATTTAAGATTAGATGTTCATTTATTAATTTAATATAAAGTATCTTGAAGATGTCAGACCTGGGGTAGAAACATAAAAATTTGCATTAATTCAAGGTAATGATCTAGACTCTTCAGTTCCTTAGAATCTTTTTCTCTAGTAGCAGATTATTTATACTCTATTTATAATGTAAAGCATATTTCACTGTAGTAAGTAAAGTTTTAAGTTAAGAATATAAACTATGTAAGCTTAAAACCTAGGGCCTTTGTTACAACCTCAATACTTGGCTTTTGAGAATGTAAGACTTAATTCTGTATAATGTATTATTTTATTTATGATGATTGTGTGTTAAGAACCGTAGTAAAATATAACCTGAACAAAAGTAATAAGTTGTGATAAAATTTTAAGGGAATTCAATCACATTTTCTGCTACATCTTAGTTTTTTAGGTTAACTTACATGCAAAAATGAAGTTTTGGAAAGAAATTGGGTCACTCTTCTATCCTCCAGATTACACTGAATTATTGAAGTCAGTTTAGTTTGATGTTTGAAAACAAATAAGTTTAAATGTATTTCTTAAATTGGGTCTTTGTTAAATTAGAACTAAGTGTTACATCATCAATGATGGAAATTACTGTAATGACTTTGTTGCTTAATCACGCAATTCAATCTGAGAGTGTGGCCCATGAATAATATTTTCAATACTCTATCAAAATTGATTGGAGGAATTAAATCTAAAAAGTATATGCAGCTAAGTTTGTTATGCCATTGTCTAAATAATGGTATTTCTCTAACTTTCTTATAAAATTTGACATGAAACCACTAATCATAAGTAACACTATTTTCAACAAGGTAGCAAGTATATGAGCACTAAAAAATTTTTTTCAAATATTAATATTTCCAGATATAGATGAGTACAGTGAGTCAGTTGTCTGTGGTGGTCATGCCATATGGGGAAATGTGAATGGTGGGTATAACTGCTCCTGCAAAGAAGGTTATCAGACATACACAGGAAAATCACAGTTCACACCTAATGATGGCACTTACTGTCAATGTAAATTACATTATTAAATTTTATGTATGATCAAAGAACTATATAAAATGTGTAATACACAGTTGTGAAGTACCACAGAGCTACATCTTCCAAGAAATGTGCCTGCATTCCTTTATGTTCTATGGAATAAAGAAATGAAAGCCTTTTTTAAAAAATTTAATCAGAATTATAGATAACATTTTATGGTACTAACATTCCTTGGTCCTTAAAACTCCTTTATTTCATTTTCTGTAAAATATTGCACATTCTAAAACTGAAGAGGAAGTTCAAGTGTTAGAGAATGTCCTTTTAACATTTAAATAAGTGAGCAAGATAATTGGGATTTATATGATCAGCTTAGGCAAAAATACTTTTTAAAACTTACTATATAATCTGTTTTTTTCCTACAGAAAATGTGAATGCAAACTGCCATTTAGATAATGTCTGTATTGCTGCAAATATTAATAAAACTTTAACAAAAGTAAGTACAACAGTTAACAATTTATTTTATTTTGACATTTTGGTTTCAATTAAAATGCTTTCAATGTCACACATTTCAAGAAGAGTAACCAGTAGCTGAACTTTAGGGAGAGTTGAAAACGTTTACATAGAGAGATCTAAGCACCATGTTTGCATCAAAGACAGGGTTAATTTGAAAATCCCCAAATTATTTAAAAGGCTTTTTACATATTTAATATGCTACATTTTCAATACTCCATATGTTGGAAAATTCATTTTATGTAAAAAAGTTGATTAAAAAATAGTAAAGAGATACTTTGACTCTAGACCCATTCCCACATTCTAAGTAGACATAATTGAATGCACCTAGATTTGATACTTAAAAGAGAACATTTCAAAGAGCAAATAAAGTAGGTGATTTATAACATAATTGTCATATGATTGAGAATGTGAATCTCAACATGAGTAATCAACTATCAGTTTAAAGCAAATTTTCATTTAATCACATTGTAAGGAGTTTTCTTTGGTTGATTAAAATCTAATTTAAAGTATTATCATTTATTGCTTAGGATATCAATATCTATAAGTACTAAAGAGTTCAAGTATTAAGGTAGATTCATTGGCTAGGATATAATTCTATACTGAAGAATAGGAAGTTATTTTGAAGACTCATTTTTAAAAAATTATTAATTCAAACATGCTCTGTTTCTTTTCTAAAGTAAAGTCTATACTTTTAAGTTATTTGCTAATCTCTTGTAAATAAATTCAGGTTTCAGTGATGCATGTTATAGTTTAGGTTTATTAATTTGATATTATTTATGTGTAGACCGAGAAAACCAACTCAGAATAAATTTAACATCTAAGTTTTTTCTTATAAAACTCCAGTAGAACTAATTTAGTTTCCTTTTTCTGGACTCATTTTTTTGCTCAGATTAGACCCATAAAAGAACCTGTGGCTTTGCTACGAGAAGTCTATAGAAATTCTGTAACAGATCTTTCACCAACAGATATAATTACGTATATAGAAATATTAGCTGAATCATCTTCATTACTAGGTTATAAGAACAACACTATCTCAGCCAAGGACACCCTTTCTAATTCAACTCTTACTGTAAGTATGTTCAGCTTTAACTCTTAATATAATTGAGCTTTGAATTTTTCCTTTCATCTGTGATTAGTGTAGGATTCTAACATTTCTAAAAGATACACTTTTTTTCAATAGGAATTGGTGAAAACCGTGAATAATTTTGTTCAAAGGGATACATTTGCAGTTTGGGACAAGTTATCTGTGAATCATAGGAGAACACATCTTACAAAACTCATGCACACTGTTGAACGAGCTGCCTTAAGGCTATCCCAGAGCTTCCAAAAGACCACTCAGTTTGATACCAATTCAACGGATATAGGTAAGAAACAAGGGTCCATTTCAAAGTAATCATGTTTTCCAAATAAGCCATTTTCAAAGTCTTGGGTGGGGGTTAGGAGGCATGGTGTTGAAACTAGTACTGATTACATTGAAAGTAGTTTTATTAGTGTAGAAATGAATGGTGATGCATACTGCAAGAGCACTGTGAATAAAGTACTTGTAAAAAGGATAAATCCACAAGTATTGTCTCCTTCCTATGGTGTCCACCTTTTCTGATTCCTGAACTGTACAGCCATTAAATGGTCAGAGTACATTACTCCTTTGTCATTTTGAGTCCATCATCTCATGGCTTGTCAGGGTCTACCTTGACCAATGATCTTTTGGATATCGTTTGTTTGTTTGTTTGTTTGTTTGAGACAAAGTCTGACTCTGTCACCCAGACTGGAGTGCAGTGGCGCAATCTCAGCTCACTGCAACTTCCACCTTCTGGTTTCAAGCAATTCTCCTGCCTCAGCCTCCCGACTTGCTGGGATTACAGGTGTGTGTTACCATGCCTGGCTAATTTTTGTTATTTTGGTAGAGATAGGGTTTCACCATGTTGGTCAGGCTGGTCTCAAACCCCTGACCTCAAGCCGTCCACTTGCCTCGGTCTCCTAAACTCCTGGGATTATAGACATGAGCCACCATGCCCAGCCGGATATAACACATTTAAACTTCTATTTAGGAATCCTTTGCATGTTGATAACATAAAGCAATCAACATAGCAAATTAGAATGTTTCTTGCTTCATGTAAATTCATACCTAAAATATTCAGAATCTTGTGTCAAATTGAGGATGCCTATAAAGTTTTTCTGAGGAAGCAAGGTAAGTTTGCTGAAATAATCACTGCATACATCTTTACTGCATTTTCTGAGTGGCATTCTGCTGTGCAACCGCAGATTTACAAAAATCTCATCAGGATTCATCATTTAAATCAGAGTTTCAAGGATTATGACTAATATATAGGTGCTCTATATTTTTATAATGTTTCTGCATGAAAATGGTGATAATACAGCAGGTCAAAGGAATTATCACTCAAACGTTTAATTAAATCACTCATTAGTGAGTTATAGACACTATTCTGTAAGACATTGTAGTTGCTTATCTTTGCTTTAGTAATTGTAATTTTACAGCTTCCTTGGTTACATACACATATTTTATTTTATTTTATTCAAAAAGAAGTTAAACCATGAGTGCCATAGTGAAATTTAAAAATTAAAACTTGAGTCAGATTTTTAACACATATATTACATTGTCCAAACGTGTTAAGAATATGTTCACTCTACCTGCTATAAATAAGTTGACACACAATAATGATGGATGAAATTATCTCTAAGCTAATATATTTATCATGTATATTGATTAAACTAATTTCAGGTTTTTTTGTTTTCATGTCTTTGTTTCAGCTCTCAAAGTTTTCTTTATTGATTCGTCTAAAATGAAACATATTCATCCTCATATGAATGTGGACGGAGATTATATAAATATATTCCCAAAGAGAAAAGCTGCATATAATTCAAATGGTAGGACTTTAAAAATCTAACAGACAATATATCAGTGAATTTGCAGTAAGTACTTATCATGCATTTGATTATGTCATATGTACATAGAACAGGTGTGGTTTCCTATAAAAACATATGATGTATGTACAGTATACAGAATATCCATATTCTTACTTGAGATTTCCATTCTGATATAAATACTGGGGAGGATTTTGGCTGACAATATCTGGGTCCTTGTCTTAACTCCAACTTTTGTTACTGTCTGAAATGTTTGAAATTCTAATGAAAATATACAAAGCTCTGATTTTAGTACTCCTTATACAGCAAAGTCACCATATTTGCAGTTCCTTTAATTTTTCTTCCTCAATAATCCACCATATTCTTCATCGTGAGACAAAATTTGTGATTGTGTGAGGAAGAAAAATAGAGATTTTTTAAAAATAGGGTTTTTTTTTTTAATGTTTGCTTTAGTTCTGGGAAACATGTGCACAACATGCAGGTGTGTTACACAGTTATACGTGTGCTGTGGTGGTTTGCTGCAACTATTGACCCATCCTCTAAGTTCCCTCCCCTCTTTCCCCAAGCCCCAGCAGGCCCTGGTGTGTGATGTTCCCCTCACAGTGTCTATGTGTTTTCATATTTCGACTCCCACTTATGAGTGAGAACATGTACTGTTTAGTTTTTTGTTCCTGTGTTAATTTGCTGAGGATGGTTGCTTCCAGCTCTCATCCAAGTACCTGCAAAGACATGATCTCATTCCTTTTTATGGCTGCATAGTTTTCTGTGGTGTATATATGCCACATTTTCGTTATCCAGTCTATCATTGATGGGCATTTGGGTTGGTTCCATAACTTTGCTACTGTAAATAGTGCTGCAATAAGCATACGTGTGCAGTGTCTTTATAGTAGAATGATTTATAATCCTTTGGGTATATACCCAGTAATGGGATTGCGGGGTCAAATAGTATCTCTGGTTCTAGATCCCTGAGGAATCATGACTGTCTTCCACAATGGTTGAACTAATTTACATTCCCACCAACAGTGTAAAAGCGTTCCTATTTCTCCACTGCCTCACCAGCATCTATTGTTTCTTGACTTTTTAATAATTGCCATTCTGACTGGCATGAGATGGTATCTCCTTGTGGTTTTGATTTGCATTTCTCTAACGATCACTGATGTCAAGCTTTTTTTCATGTTTGTTGGCTGCACAAATGCCTTCTTTTGAGAAGTGTCTGTTCATATCCTTTGCCCACTTTTTGATGGGGTTATTTGATTTTTTTTTTCTTGTAAATTTGTTTAAGTTCCTAGTAGATGCTGGGTATTAGACCTTTATCAGATGGATAGATTGCAAAAATTTTCTCCCATTCAGTAGGTTGCCTGTTCACTCTGATGATAGCTTCTTTTGCTATGCAGAAGCTCTTTAGTTTAATTAGATCTCATTTTTCGATTTTGACTTTTGTTGCAATTGCTTTTGGTGTTTTTGTCATGAAGTTTTTGTTCATGCCTATGTCCTGAATGGTATTACCTAGATTTTCTTCCAGGGTTTTTATGGTTTTGGGTTTTACATTTAAGTCTTTAATCCATCTTGAATTAATTTTTGTCTGTGGTATAAGGAAGGGGTCCTGTTTCAGTTTTTTGCATATGGCTAGCCAGTTTCCGCAGCACCATTTATTGAATAGGAGATCCTTTCCCCTTTGCTTGTTTTTGTCAAGTTTATCGAAGATAACATTGTTGTAGATGTGTGAGATTACTTCTGAGGTCTCTGTTCTTTTGGCTACCAGTATCATGCTGTTTTGGTTTCTGTAGCCTTGTAGTATAGTTTGAAGTCAAGGAGTGTTATGCCTCCAACTTTGTTCTTTTTGCTTAGGATTGTCTGGGCTTTATGGGGTCTTCTTTGACTCCATATGAAATTTAAAGTATTTTTTTTCTAATTCTGTGAAGAATGTCAATGGTAGTTTGAATAGCATGGATCTATAAATTACTTTGGGCAGTATGGCCATTTTCACAATATTGATTCTTCCTATCCATGAGCACGGACTATTTTTCCTTTTGTTTTTGTCCTCTCTTACTTCCTTGAGCAGTCATTTGTACTTCCCCTTGAAGAGGTCCTTCACATCCCTTGTTAGCTGTATTCCTAGGTATTTTGTTCTCTTTGTAGCAATTGTGAATGGAAGTTTATTCATGATTTGGCTCTCTGCTTGTCTATTGTTGGTGTAAAAGAATGCTTGTGATTTTTGCACATTGATTTTGTATTGTGAGACTTAGATTAAGTTGCTTATCAGCTTAAAGAATTTTGAGGCTGAGATGATGGGGTTTTCTGAATAAACAATCATGTCATCTGTAAACAGAGACAAGTTGACTTTCTCTCTTCCTATTTGAATACCTTCTATTTCTTTCTCGTGCCTGATGGTCCTGGCCAGAACTTCCAATACTATGTTGAATAGGAGTAGTGAGAGAGAGCATCCTTATCTTGTACCAGTTTTCAAAGGGAATGCTTCCAGCTTTTGCCTATTCAATATGACATTGGCTGTGGGTTTGTCATAAATCATAACTCTTATGATTTTAAGATATGTTTCATCAACATCGGGTTTATTGATAATTTTTAACATGAAGGGATGCTGAATTTTATCGAAGGCCTTTTCTGCATCTATGGAGATGATCATGTAGTTTTTTGTCTTGGGTTCTGTTTATGTGATGGATTACATTTATTGATTTGTGTATGTTGAAGCGACCTTGCATCCCAGGGATGAAGCCAACTTCATTGTGGTGGATAAGTTTTTTGATGTGCTGCTGGATTCAATTTGCCAGTATTTTATTAAGGATGTTCGCATCGATGTTCATCAGGGATATTGGCCTGAAGTTTTCTTTTTTGTTGTGTCTCTGCCAGGTTTTGGAATCAGTATGATGGCTGGCTTCATAAAATGAGTTAGGGAGGAGACGCTCCTCCTCAGTTGTTTGGAATAGTTTCAGAAGGAATAATACCAGCCCTTCTTTGTACCTGTGGTAGAATTCCAGAGACTATGAATCCATCTGGTTCTGGGCTTTTTTTGTTTGGGAGGCTACTAATTACTTCTTCAGTTTCAGAACTTGTTATTGGTCTATTCGGGGATTTGACTCTTTCTTGGTTTAGTCTTGGGAAGTTGTATGTACCCAGAAATTTAACCATTTTTTCAAGATATTCGAGTTTTTATGCATAAAGGTGTTTATAGTATTCTCTGATGGTAGTTTGCATTTCTGTGGGGTCAGTGGTGATATCCCCTTTATCATTTTTTATTGAGCCTATTTGATTCTTGTCTTTTTTCTGCTTTATTAGCCTAGGTTGTGGTATATTTTGTTAATTTTTTTTTTAAACCAGCTTCTGGATTCATTGATTTTTTTGGAGGGGTTTCATGTCTCTGTCTCCTTCAATTCTGCTCTGATCTTAGTTATTTCTTGTCTTCTGCTAGCTTTTGGATTAATTTGCTCTTGCTTCTCTAGCTCTTTTAATTGTGATGCTAGGGTATGGATTTGAGATTTTTCTAGCTTTCTGTTGTGGGCGTTTAGTGCTATAAAATTTCCTCTTAATACTGCTTTATCTGTGTCCCATAGATTCTGGTATGTTGTCTCTTTGTTCTCATCGGTTTCAAAGAACTTCCTGTTTTCTGCCTTAATTTCCTTATTTACCCGGATTCATTCAAGAGCAGGTCGTTCAGCTTCCATGTAAGTGTACGGTTTTGAGCGAGTTTCTTAATCCTGAGTTCTAATTTGATTGCACTGTGGTCTGAGAGACTATTACGATTTCAATTCTTTTGCATTTGCTGAGGAGTGTTTTACTTCCAATTATGCAGTCGAATAAGCACCATGTGTCACTAAGAAGAATGCATATTCTGTTGATCTTGTGATAAGAGTTCTGTAAATGTTTACTAGGTCCAATTCATCCAGAGCTGAGTTCTAGTTATGTTTATTTTCTGTCTTATTGATCTATCTAATATGGACAGTGGGGGCATTAAAGTCTCCCACTATTATTGGATGGGAGTCTAAGTCTCTTTGTAGGTCTCTAACACTTTATGAATCTGGTTCCTGTATTGGGTGCATATATATTTAGGATAGTTAGCTCTTCTGGTTGAATTGATCCCTTTGTCATTATGTAATGCCTTTCATTGTCTTTTTTGATATTTTTTGGTTTAAAGTCTGTTTTGTCAGAGAGTAGGATTGCTAACTCCTGCTTCTTTTTTTTTTCCTTTCCATTTGCTTGGCTAATTTTCCTCCATCCCTTTACTTTGAGCCTATGTGTGTCTTTGCACAAGATACAGGTCTCCTGAATATAGCACACTGATGAGTCTTGACTCTTCATCCAATTTGCCAGTCTGTGTCTTTAAATTAGGGCATTTAGCCAACTTACACTTAAGGTTATCATTGTTATGTGTGAATTTGGTCCTGTCATCATGATGGTATCTGGTTATTTTGCACATTAGCTGATGCAGTTTCTTCATAGTGTCTCTATATTTTGATGTGTTTTTGCAGTGTCTAGAACCAGTTTTTCCTTTCCATATTCAGTGCTTCTTTCAGGAGCTTTTGCAAGGCAGGCCTGGTGGTGATGAAATCCCTCAGCATTTGCTTGTCTGGAAAGGATTTTATTTTTCCTTTGCTTGTGAAGCTTAGTTTGGCTGGATATGAAATTCTGGGTTGAAAATTCTTTTCTTAAAGAATGTTCAATATTGGCCCCCAGTCTCTTCTGACTTGTAGAGTTTCTGCTGAAAGGTTCATTCTTAGTCTGATGAGCTTCCCTTTGTAGGTGACCTGTCCTCTCTGTCTAGCTGCCCTTAACATTTTTTCCTTCATTTTGGCCTTGGAGAATATGATTATGTGTCTTGGGATTGATCTTCTCGTGGAATATCTCAGTGGTGCTCTCTGTATTTGCTGAATTTGCATGTTGGCCTGTCTTGCTAGGTTGGGGATAAAGTAAGTTTTTTAGGCTTAGATTTCTCTTTCAATTTGTATTTTTCTTAGTCTTTGTATAGTAAACTCTTCAACTAAACAACTGTTTTTAAAAATTGTATCAAAATTCAATGTTGATTCAATTCTGGTACTAGCAGGCAAGTTAATGATTAAATAACTGAATATCTTTCTTATATGGATGATGTAACTAATGGGCAAAGTTAATAAATTTGTTCCATGCCCATCAGTAGACAGTACAGAACTGATCAAAGCTGATTCTTCTAAAAAGAAATCAGCTTTTCCAGGCTGGGCATGGTGGCTCACACCTGTAATCCCAACACTTTGTGAAGCCAAAGTGGGTGGATCATGAGGTCAGGAGTTCAAGACCAGCCTGGCCAGGATGATGAAAGCCCATCTCTACTAAAAATATGAAAGTTAGCCAGATGTGGTGGCAGGTGCCTGTAATCCCAGCTACTCAGGAGGCTGAGGCAGAGAATTGCTTGAACCCAGAGGTGGAGTTTGTAGTGAGCTGAGATCGCGTCATTGCACTCCAGCCTGGGTGACAGAGCAAGACTCCATCTCAAAAAAAAAAAAAAAAAAAAGAAAAGAAAAAGAAAAAAAAGAAAAAAGAAATCAGCTTTTCCTTGGTACCTAATTAGCAAGTAAGTAGCCACTATTTCAATTTAATCATTTATCTGTTATTTTAGTGTAATTCATTTAGAAAAAAACTCTGCTGATAGTAGAATTTTGTTGTTATTCTCATATAGGTAAAAATATATTACCTAGAGAAACAGGAATTATAAATTTTTTGCAAAGAAAATAATAATAATATTTCCTATTTTCTCTAAGTAATCTATTTTTACCTATATAAGAACAACAACAACAAAATAGCAAAATACAATGGAAAATATATACTGCAACATACATATTGTCTCATGGAGAGACACTGTTTCATAAAAAGAAGTGTTTTCGTGTCCTCTATTCTTTCTTGTCATGTTCTGCACAAAAGTGGGAAATAGCCATAAATGAAGTAAAAATAACTAAGTCATACTGACATTGAACCTTTGGCTTTTACTCTATTATACTGTATTCTAATTACCCAAGCATACATTTTGTATTTAGGAACAAATCCAAAGAATGTGTTAACTGTTGAAATTTCAAAGACAACTTGGTACTGTTTGGAATTTGGATAAAAAGACATTGAAAATACTGATATTGGTGATAGATGATGAAATTGTTATGGAATTAATATCCTGAAGAAATTTTGTCTGATTGTATGGTAGCTTTGTTATATTTAATGATCCCATGGACAAAGTGACATTTGAAAGGGACAGTAATATTAGCTCTCAATAAAGGAGAGTAAGAAAATGTGTTTTGCTCAAGGTTATATCTTAAAAATAAGGACAAATCTAACACATTGATCAAACCCTCTCAAAGATGTCTGCATGTATTAATTTATTGAAAAAAATTAGTTAATAAAACACATGCATTCTTTAAAACATAAACAGTACCATTGGTAGGAAAATAAAGGAGGTCTGTGCAGCACAAGTGAATTTTATTTTTCTTTTTTGAGACAGGGCCTTACCCTGTTGCTCAGGCTAAAGTACAGTGACATGATCATGGCTCGCTGCAGTCTCGGCCTCCCAGGGCTCCAGTGATCCTTCCACCTGAATCTCCCAAGTAGCTGGGACCAAAGAAACATGCCACCATGCCCGGCTAATTATTCTGTTTTTGGTAGAGACATGGTTTTGCCATTGTTCCCAGGCTGGTCTCGAACTCCTGCCTCAAGTGATTCTCCCACTTTAGCCTCTCGGGATTACAGACCTGAGCCATGGTACCTGGCCCCTGGATTTTTAAATATATATATTTTTTTATAGACTGAATTTTAGAAGCATAAGGACGAAGGGTTGAGAATGAACAGAACAAGATTCAATGCTCTGATCTATCATTTTATGATAGAAAGATAACAGACTTTTCTTAAGAGATTTCACATATTTATTTTCAAATTACGTATGAAATCAACATTTATGTGAAAAAATAGAGCAGCATATGAAGCTCTATTGAGAAGTGGTTTTAGTTATTCTCAAGTTAAAGTGGCAATAAAGCAGTTTGAGAGCAATGATTCTCTAAGGAGTTCATTGCACAGTGTATGTGGGTAAGATTGATTTGGGAATTTAACATAAGGAAAAATCATAATTCTTGTCACCTCAGTAGTTTTCTAATAGTTTGGAAAGCAACTTATGCTTGGACCACAAAATAAAAAAGTATTAATTTCATTCAAAAGAATTAGAAGCAACAAAATAAAATAAGAATAAGGAAGAAGACCTACTGAATGGGAATCTTTAAACAAACATATATCGGTATTAATTCTAAAGCAAAATCTCCAGAACTTAGCATAGTTATTTGCACTGTGTAAATGCTCAGATATGTGTTCTGTCAATTGAATTGAAGGCTATGTCTGGTTCCTGGTAAACATATGGTAATGTTAACAAATATAGGACAGATATTAGGGCAAAAAGACTACAGTAAGCATTGTGAAGAAGAAAAACTAGGAAGGATGGATGATGATTTATTAGGAAATGATCTACTCTGTTCAAATTATTCAAATTTTTTATACTCTTTGTTAGTGAATAAACCCCTAATTTTTTAATAAAAGGTACAGGTTTGATAAGAAAATTCAAAGCTAGATCAAGCCTCGAATTCGTGAGAAATCACAGGAATTGAAGAAGTGCAAAACCCTGGGAATGGAAAAATAAATACTGAGACAATATATTTGAAAGGAGGTGAGAAGATGTTTTGGAGGATTCTCTGTGGCACCCCATACCAAAAGTCAAAAAATGATGTTAAATAAATATTTTTCTTCACAAAGGAAAGCAGTAACTAGTAGATTTTTAAAATCCATCTTATACTTTTGTCGTTTGATTTTGAATCATCTTCTACTACAACTCCTGAGATGCCACTGTCCCACGACGTGGTTCATCAACTGGACCTGGTCATGTTGACCTAACAGGTATCCAAGTCCTGCCTCAGGCCCTTGTCTGTCTATAGGAAAGGCTGGGATAGTTGTCATCTTTTGGAGTCATAACTTCACTAGCCCAACGATGTCATACTTTCTTTAATATAAGTTTTGTAAGATGGCACTTGAGGAAAATCCTTTATGTAATGTATCTGGGTTTCGCAAGGCTCTTAACAATGTCTCTTGAGGTGCCTTTTAAGATTAAGAGAGAAAACATAAATAGCAATACACTTTGGCAACTTCTAGCTCACACAGTCATATCCAAATAATTCTATTTATTCATGTGATGTGGAGGTTTCCAGTTTTGTTATTACAGTCCTTTTTTTTGATGATATTAATATTTGTATTTATAATTTTGTACTATTTGGTTATATGCTGCTGTACTGCATTTGGTGAGTTTTAGGGGACATGGATAATGGCCGCCTCTCAAGGAAATAAATTTTCTACCCTGATATTGCATAATTACATGTTATCAATGTTAAATAGAAACCATTTCATTGGGCATAAGTTTGAACTCAGTGGCATGTTACAACTCCTTCAACTCTAAATTTTCTTGATTCTATCAGCCTGTGATAATTTCCTCCCAATACCTCTTAAATTCATATATTTATACGAGGACATAATAACTCAAAATTTTATTATTCAAGTGAATACACTTCACACTCTGGTTCTTGGTCAGGATTTTGGTGTAAATTTATCTAGGACTATTTTTCTTCTAAAGATAGCTTGTACAAAGATTTGAAGATTACCTTCAAAATCTTAGAGGTTAGAGAATATGTCTTACTATGGTTTAACAATGCAGGCATGGGCTTATTGTGGTCCATATTTCAGTATCTGGGTATTTGTATAACTTCCTAATGTAAAATGTTTCTCTATTCAATTTTTATGTTTATCTTAAGAGTGTAAATACACTTTGTTTTATAAGAATTTCACTAAATATACTTATTTTATTGATAGGCAATGTTGCAGTTGCATTTTTGTATTATAAGAATATTGGTCCTTTGCTTTCATCATCTGATAACTTCTTATTGAAACCTCAAAATTATGATAATTC
Organism: Trachypithecus francoisi; assembly: GCF_009764315.1. Taxonomy (NCBI): domain Eukaryota; kingdom Metazoa; phylum Chordata; class Mammalia; order Primates; family Cercopithecidae; genus Trachypithecus; species Trachypithecus francoisi. Next base: position 40,799,998 of record NW_022681457.1, on the reverse strand, counting down.
TGAAGAGGAGGAAAGAGTCATATCTTCAGTAATTTCAGTCTCAATGAGCTCAAACCCACCCACGTTGTATGAACTTGAAAAAATAACATTTACATTAAGTCACCGAAAGGTAAGCTGTTTTTCTGGTAGTTATTGGCTATGATTGTGATATAGTCAGAGAAGTGGACTCTTTGTTGTGTCACATAAATTATCTAAGTTCTTGAGTTTAAAAATACAGATTTGAAATTAAAAGAGTGAAGTGGTTTTAACTAATTTTTCTACAAAATATTTTTGTAGTTTCAGGGCTCTTTACACATTCTAATTAATACCAAACAATTTATTAATTTGATTCTCTGGAAATAAGCAATATTTTTTGTTTTTTTTAAGTACACTGTTTATTTTGGAAATATCCATAGTTTCAAAGAATGAGTTAATAAAAAGTATCACAATCCGAGAAATAAAAAAATGTCACTTGTGTAATAAGTGAGGTGTTTTATTAATACTTGTCATTTAAAATAATATTCGAAGGGATTCTGGTGTTGATTAAAAGAAAATCTTAGCAAAATTTACAATATTTCATAAAGAAATTAGTGGAGGCCATTTTACTCTTATTTTTTATTCTATATCACTTTTCAGATTCATATAATTAAAGTTATACAATAAAAAAGCGTGATTAGAACTAACCAACTATTTAGCTATTTTAGTTAAAAATAATTGGGGGCAACTCAGAATCACAGGTTATTTGCAACAATTTCACAATTGATTTTATCTTAAACTTCCAACAGAATTTCAGTTCTAGTACATGATTCAAGTACTTTTGAAGTTCCATTTGAAGTACCTTGAAGTTGAGCAATTATATTTGCATTATTATGGGAGAAAAGGGGCTTTCTAAAAATCTATATATATATATATTTGCTTACACACAATACAAACATGCCACTGTTAAGTAAAAACATCGAAGGTAGAGAGAAACTAAATGTATAAAAAAATGCAAGTAAATAATAGCTCAAACTTAAATAACGGTAAGCAGCATGTTGAGGGAAAAAGAAGATGTGAAATTGTTTAAGACTGGAAACCAAACTTAGACTTCTTTTTAAGATGCTAAATGCAAAATACACTTTTAATACTAGAAACCAAACACTGTTCTTTTACATGGTCTGACGGCTTTTCTGTTTTTTATCAGTAGAATGTTTTGACAGCTAAAGAGTTGCCAAGAACAACCCACTTCACCAATCCCTGTTTGACAAAGACACAAAACAAAATGCTTATTTAAACAAAAACTCTTCACAGTAATTCCTGGGAAAACTTAATTGCTTTTATCTGCCTTTCTGCTCAAATGTATTTTCCATTCAAAGTAATGACCGTTATGAAATTTCACCACTCTTCTCTGACAATAGACCTACTTAGTCTCTAGTTCCCTCTCTCTGAGAATGAAATTTTGGTCCCATTTTTTCACCTGATGAAATAAAAACTATCTCATAAATAATATCTTCAGTGTCCTGGTTCCCTGATAATTTATCTGTGATTTGACTGATTGATACATACTTCTACAGTATCTCAGAAGAATAGTAACACTAATTATAGTAATATTAACAATTATCATGGCAATCAATAATTACATAGTGCTTAGATTAGAAACCAGGCAGTATTCTAAGTTTTTTACTAAAAAAAACAAAACAAAAAACAAAAAAAAGCAAACAAAAAAAAACTCATTTAATGCTTACAAAAGCCATATGAAGTACATACTATTATTACTATTTTATAGATGAGGAAACTGAGCCTGTGAGATGAAATAATTTGCTCATGGTCACTCAACAATTATCTGGTAGAAAAAGGTTTCAAGCCCCTGCAGCCTTCCTCCAGAGTCCATGCTCTTAAAAACTATGATACTCCTGGCCAGTTTGGCCCACTACATCCATACCAGTCTACTTCCCAAGAAATTATGCTCCATCCACCATCTCATCTTTCGTGGATCTCTCCACATTAGTGTCAGTGTCTCAGTTAATAAAAAGACTCAAGTCTCCGCCTCATAAAAAATAAAACCATTCCCCTTTGGTACTGGATCATCTTCAACCAAAAAACCAAAAAGTAGTAACTCCTCTTATCTTAAGCTTCTAAAAAGTAGATGTAACCTGCTGACTTGCATCTATGGAAGATTCAGATTTAGTTTTCTTACACACATCTTCTGCTGTGATATACACACTCTCTCAACCATCCATCCACTCATGCTTACCTCCAATTTTTGGTTAAATCGGTTTTCAGTATTTATAATACTATAAATTGGTGTGTTATTCACAACTGAATCATGGAGTTCAGTCATTTTCCTGGTGTTAATAAATTCGTTTATTTTCGTTTGCTTATATTTCTATTTATCCATTGTTAATTTGTCTCCAAAATATTTGACAGAATTATAAATCTCTTTTCAAAACATTCAAACAAGTAAGCTTATCTATCAGCCAGTTTGTTGTCTTGGAGACATCCTTCCCAAGGCTCTGTAGCCTTGATGCTGTCTGGATGATCTACCCCTGGGTCATTTATCAGCCTGGGCATGCCTTCCCGTCCCCCTATCATTTTCACATATCATTCACCATTCACCTCACTCCTCTCCTGTGTCAGATGCCATGCTTCCTCCAGCAATGTCTTCCTCTTTCTTAGTTTATGTATGTATTTTGGTGGCATATTCTCCAGTGGCTGCTTGAGAGAGGAAGCAGAGAAGGTCAATTTTTTAAGCTCTTGCATTATTAGGTTTTATATAAATATACAAATATACACACACACACAAATATGTTTTTCTACCTTACCGTTATACTTGTTAGATAAATACCATGTACAGAGTTATGTTTTTTTTCTCAGATCTTTCTATACCTTGTTCATATATCTTCTAGCTTTCAAGGGTAACCTGGAGAAGTTGAATACATTTAATATTTTAATTAAAATATATTGTCTTTTGAATGCAATCAGTCTCTTTCTCTTTATCTCTCTCTTAAAGTTTTGGAATCTTTATTCTTGGTATTCCAAAATCTTTAAGATGTACTTTGGTGTGAATCTTCCTGCACTAATTGCATTAAACATCTTGTGAGTCTGTTCAGTCTGAAAATGTATGGTCTTCAGCTTTAGGGAATTTTCTACAATGATTTCTTTGGTAATCTCTCCCTGTGCAGTATCTCTGCTCTCTTTTTCTGTTCCTCTTAGTATGTATTAGACTTCCCAGCTGAGCTTCTAATATTTGGAGTTTTTAAACTTTTTCATTCCTATTTTTAATTTTTCTCGTAACTTTTTTATTTTTACTTTATACTTTATTTTCACTGAGAAACTTTATTTTTTCAATCCTGATTTTGTTTAATGGGTATAGTATCTCATCTCTCTGAGATATTATTTATATTTTTTTTAAAAAACTCTTTTCTGCTCCCTGCGTCATCTTGCTCTTGACTTTCTTTGTTTGGATCGTTCACCTTAGTGCCCTGTCTTTCTTGTTGGAGCTTGTCCTCAGATGTCTGGGGGTTCGTGACCACCCATTCCCATTTAATAACGAGACATGGTGTGCTCTCCTGGCCTTGTGGCAGTGGTGTGCTTCACTAGAGTTTTCATCAGGCAGGCTCCTGGCCATGGCATTGGAAGATCCTGAATGTCAGTACCCAAAAGCAGTTTATTTTTGGCCAGTTTCTCAGGAAGAAACGTTCTTCCTTTCCTATCTACTCCAGACAGAAGTCTGGTTGGAAGGATTAGGAAAATTAAGAAAATATGGTGGGACATGGTGGAAGATCAATGTGTAAACAGAACCTCACTTAAGTCTGTTTTTGAATGGTATGCATAATCACAACTTAGTCTGGCTCCTCAATTCTACAGTCCCTCTGCTTTCTCTAGAATTAGGCACTTCCCAGGCTCTTTATGAGGATCTAAAAGAATTTCAGTTTTCTTCATGTAGCTTGACCTCCTTGACAAACTTCTAGCAATCTCTCCAATTTTAACTCAATTATCTTTCCAGACTCATTCCAAAAAATCTCACACTGTTTTTGTCAGTGCTCCAACTATTGACCTAAGGGTTGTATTTAGCATCTATTCCATTAAACAATTATCTTACTGTATTTAAATCATCTGAGTTTCTATCATCCTTGAAGAGCTGATACTTTATCTTTTTGATTGATAATCCTTACTCCTTGAACAGTATATATCATACATTTGACACTCAAGATACGTTTTCTTTAATAATAGTTGTCTGAAAATTGGAATTTGATTCTATATTACTCCATTTATCAATGTTTAGTCTTAAATACACCTTAAAATAACATGTTTTGGCCTCTTAACATAATATAGCATTTATTTCAGAGAGCATTTATGAGGGTTGAACTAAACAAAGTAAGAAAGCAAGCACCTAGTTAAGTGTAAATTGTTATATAACTGGAAATAGTTTTTATTTCTACAAGTTCAACATTTTATTGATGAATTATTATTAAACCATACATTAGGTGTGGTGTTATGATTAGTTAATATAAAAGTATGATAAGAACTCCACCGTTTATTGAATAACTATCACACTGTCTGTGTGTCATCTGTCCCATATCTGTATCTGATCTCGTCTTCACTATTCTTTATCTCACTTACTGTGCTCTAACTTAACTGGCTTCCACAAGTTTCTGGAATGCCTCTGGTCAGTCTCACTTCAGAGCTTGTCCATTTGCATTTCCAACTGTTTGGAACCCTCTGTTCCCAAGTCTGTTGGACGCCCCCCTTCACTTCATTGAAGTACCTGCTTAGACATAATCTAGGAGACATCCCCTTGGACAACCCTCCGTATCACTTTCTTTCTTCTTATCCAGGGTTACTTTTCTCATTGAGTAATTTTTCATCTCTAACTAGAATGTAATGTCAACGATACAAACAATTTTTTCTCTTTTGTTCACTGTTGTATTTTTAGTACTTGGATTAGTGACAAATATCTAGTCAATACTCAACAAACATGTACTGAATGAAGATGCAAATGAAAATTATGCACTGTGGTAAATGACATATGAATAATTTAATACAAATTATCACATTTGTGAGACAAAATTGATGAAATATAGCATTGTTGCAATATAAATTTCCATTCTTCCACATAGCCGCCTTTATTTTTTATAATTTATATTGTGTTTCACTGTTAAGCCATTGTTTCAATCACAATAATGGTATTTTAAGTATGACAAAAGCAGTACTATATATGTAACTTTTTATCTTTTGTTCATCAGTAAAATATCTTTTTTTCAGATCACAGATAGGTATAAGAGTCTATGTGCATTTTGGAATTACTCACCTGATACCATGAATGGCACCTGGTCTTCAGAGGGCTGTGAGCTGACATACTCAAATGAGACCCACACCTCGTGCCGCTGTAATCACCTGACACATTTTGCAATTTTGATGTCCTCTGGGCCTTCCATTGTAAGAGAACTTTCCCTTTCATATTTATAAATATTCCTTTTTCTGTTTTTTTCCATGTTATTCAAGAGAATATTTAATTTTTTATATATTTTTCTTGGGTTTAGATAGCACATTTAGTGTAAGAGAAAAAACCCCAACAGGATCTTTCTTTCTGTCTGTTTTCCTACCTACCTTCTAGAACATATCTAGTATGCATTTAAGATTATTTCTAGTTTGAGACTTATCTAGTCTGTAATATCTGGTAGATTACATATAAAATTAGTTTGTAATGCTGCTTTCAAGAGCCATTTGCCCATTTTAATGTATCATGGAATTTAAAGCCACTTTTTTGTGATGACGATTTATTTTTATACATGACAAAGCTCCTGAAAATATTTGACCGTTGGCCAATAAGTATTAGCACACTTATAGCTAACATCATACTTTTAGCAATGTAGAACCCCACACGATTTTTAAACATGAAGAATCTCTCTAAGGTGAATGGTTTCATGATATGTATTTTGCTTTTGAAATATCTTACTTACATTGTATATTTATCACATAATTTCTTATTTTATAGCTCTGTGCTATCATCTCCATTACATTATATTTATTTATAATCTATCATTAAATATATAAAGTAACCAAATAAATATACGTAAACATAATGTCAGTCCTAACGATGATTTTTTCCTGAAGTTAAGCAAATAAACATCTATTCTTTATATAAATATAAGTATTCATCTAGTTAGGATAAAACCAACATTTTATATTTTAAAGTTTCTGAACAATATTACTTGATAATCCTTGTATTCAGCATTGCTAACACCTTTGTTTCACGTGTTTTAGATGAATCACTGCATAGACATAAGACTTAGTCTTACCACTGATAAATCTGTTTTAATTAACCATTTTCACATTACAATAATGGATTGCCTTTCTAATGTAATGAAATTAATGACGATAACATTGTTAAACCATGTACTAATACTAATACTATGCCTAGAAAAAAATCACCAATTACAGAACTGTTAAAGTGCTACATGATTTACATCAGATTTATGTGGATATTGAGGATTTTCAGAAGTACGAAATTTTTCTCATCTAAATGCACATTTATAGTTTTACATTTTATGAACATTTTGATTAATGTTTCACCAAAAAAGGAAGTTCATTATATGTTGTAGTTCCTTTGACAAGTTACTGAGTTATTCTTTTAACAGCTTTATTATTATTTTCCCTTAGGGTATTAAAGATTATAATATTCTTACAAGGATCACTCAACTAGGAATAATTATTTCACTGATTTGTCTTGCCATCTGCATTTTTACCTTCTGGTTCTTCAGTGAAATTCAAAGCACCAGGACAACAATTCACAAAAATCTTTGTTGTAGCCTATTTCTTGCTGAACTTGTTTTTCTTGTTGGGATCAATACAAATACTAATAAGGTATGTAGGCATCCTAATCTCTATTTTTGTCCTATGATATGTGTACTTTCTTAAATGTGTATGTCATAGAAACATTAATTGTAATTTAGGGTTTAATGGGGCAGACATACTCTATAATTTGTGCTTCAGCTATCCTTTCTAAGTTTGATAATGCTGACACAGCTAAGCAAACTACTTATTGAGTCCATTCAGCAAAAATGGCCCTCATTGTGATGAATTATTGGGACAAATTAAAACTTTGCAACAAACTGAATAAATACTTTTTTTGTTGTTCTGTTTTGTTTTTAAATGGACGTTAAACAAAGACCAAGGAGAGAGAGAATTAGAAATAAAGTTTATCTTAGAATGGGGACTGAACATAAATGCAGTCACAGTTTATAGGTTGGAATGTGATAAATTGGTTTTACCTAGTTTCTTTTCTAACTTCTCATTTCCCAAGATAATTTATTTTGGATCATTTGAACCTTCCCAAATGGTTTCATATTGTGTTGGTCTGGGTCCTCCTAGAAGCAGGTGTTAAGATGGGGTTAAACATGCAATAGATTTATTAAGGGAATTGCTGGTGAGAGCAAATGGGAAGAGAGAGGCTTGGAAAGACTGAAACTACCAATCAGTTAGCAAGGTTTTCTTCTGAAGTAGATGGCAAGAAGTGTTTATTTTAAATAGTATACACCAGACTGTAAACTCCTTATCTGTTTTTATGTTTTGCAGTGGTATTCGTAACACTTTCCAATTTTATGTATCACCCACTATCCTCCAATGCCTAGTTCCTCTTTCAGTTACCTTCCACCATTATCTTCACCCCAAAACTACTCCTTACAGTGTTTACTTTCAACTACTTTTCACCTATTAAATTTGTCTTATTTTTCCTCAATCCCACTTCCTTGCTAGTGATTTCCAAATTTTAATTGCCAATGATCTTTCTGTTCCTCAGCCTTATAGAGTACTCTCTAACATATTTAGTATGTCATATCATTACTCTTGAATTATATTTTGTTTTTTTTTTAATGGGATAGGTACATAAGTATGTATTATGTTATCTCTCCCATGATACATACCTTTAGCCTTACTATTATGAGAAAGTATAACTACTTCTTTTTCTGTTATTTCTTATAGGCCTAACTTTAGTTCTAGATGAGAAATAAACACTGAAAAGAATGTTTAAGTGAAAGCCATCTCAAATTTATATGATAATCTTAACAATTTAAAGTAATTCTGTAATGGATATTTTGATGAAATATATTATTAATCTATTTTGTAAATTTTATTTTTGTCACCTAAGATATTTATTTTATTTTGTTTAGCAGAGTATTGTAAGTCATTTTCATTCTTCGAGCATGAATAAAATAAAGGAAAAGAGAGGTATCTCCAAAACAGAAATCAACTTAAATCCTAACATATTCACCAAGATACCATGGTTTACATGTGAACAATCCACAATTTATCACATAACATAAATATATAAAAGTTATAAACCTGTGGACAAAAACAGTAACTTAGTTCTATCACAAGATGATTAATATTTCACGTTGATGAAGCACAGTTGTTTTCCTAAATCAGCTAGAACTAGTGCATCTTTAAGAACTGACATGATATTTTAGTATGATTCATCATTAAAATATGTGGCATACTTTATAGTATAAAGAAAGTTGTGATTTACAGCCCAAGTTGAGATTGTATGTTATGATAATTTTAAAGCAAACACTGCCAATGTTTTTTTTTCTTTGATTTCTAGCTCTTCTGTTCAATCATTGCCGGACTGCTACACTACTTCTTTTTAGCTGCTTTTGCATGGATGTGCATTGAAGGCATACATCTCTATCTCATTGTTGTGGGAGTCATCTACAACAAGGGATTTTTGCACAAGAATTTTTACATCTTTGGCTATCTAAGCCCAGCTGTGGTCGTTGGATTTTCAGCAGCACTAGGATACAGATACTATGGCACAACCAAAGTGTAAGTTAAAATGATTTCATAGGCATTTGAAACACAATTTTGAATGTGCTTTGCATGTCTTTGATAATTTTGCTATGTTAAAGTACATGCAAACATGTTTATAGATTAATCTTTTATTTACTTTTCAGATGTTGGCTTAGCACAGAAAACAACTTTATTTGGAGTTTTATAGGACCAGCATGCCTAATCATTCTTGTATGTATATATAAAATTGTTATTACAATTCAAAAAAGTGATGATTATAGGGTGCTTAAAATTTCCAGCAACAAGGTGTTATTTTTTAAGAAAAGAATTTGAATGTTTTACAGTATATCACTTATCAGCATTTTACATATATTGTAATTGAAAAAATACATGTATATCTTGTAAATTCAAAGCTATTACAATTCATTTGCCCCTCTTGATGGAGGATAGATGTCTGCATAACATAGAGGAGAAAGCATTTTTCACTTATCAGTAATACCTTGGCATACTTCAACACAGAGAGTGTGCCAACCAGCTGATAATCTGGCATTTTAGATGTTTACGTTATTTAATCTTTTATCGATGATTGGTCATCTTTGAAGATTAGACTGTTATCTTTATAGTTTTATCATCTTTATGTACCCTGTCATCATAAAGTGATTTTAAACTAAATTGCAACATCAGAGACAAGAACTCACTATTTCTTATGAAGAGACAAGTCATATATTGAGATAGTCCTATTTCAGCAAGGAAGAGGGCCTTTTAATTCTTATTGGAAGTGGTTTCAAACCTACAAATTTGGCAGGTGTTATATGTTCCATTATAAATAAAGACATTTTTATATGTCTGAAGAGCATTTCTAAGTGCTAAAAGTTTTCAACAGTCTTTCTGAATATAATAGTCTGTCAATGAATCTGGGAGGTCTGACAAGACTCTAGAGTGGAATGAATTGTCAGTAGAGAAGTTATGGCAATATTTTGGACAACTTTGTTCCGTATGTGTTGACCATAGGCTAGTCATCTTTTTGAATTTCTTTTTCTCTCTTCCTGTTTTCTTTGAGTTTTTTATGGTTATGAGGGTACTGCTAAATGGAGAAAGACTTGAAATGCAAAGCAGAGAATTTTCATCAAGCTTTATTTTGCAGTGGTGTAGGTGAAATCAAGTGCATTCATAAACTATACTTTCTATTCATCACAAAAGCTCATTTATAATTCTCACAAAAAATAAAACAATATTTCATAAAAGAAAAGCCAAGGGCCAGATTTAAGCTAAAACAATTTGAGTTAATTTATTATGGCTCCAAAATTTCCAACCCACATAAGAATGTAAAATGGTGTCCCACTCACATATTTTTATGGATTGCTCTGATGTGAGTATTTCATGTGATGACATATTCTGCATATCCTAATTTTACTGATTTTCTCGCCATAGGAAAATCCGTCTTTGCCATTGTTTTGTACAAGTGAAAGGTCCGTGGAGCAATGACTCTTACTGTTTAGATAAAAAGTAACATGACAGAAATTATACTGAAACAACAAAAACAGGAGCATACTTCTCTAAAATAAGAAAGGGGAAGTGTTCTCTGAAATAGTTTTTAACAGTTGCTTATGTAAGGCTAATTTGGATTATTTTATAGTAAGATACAGAGAATTTAGATGAAATTATTTAAAAATGAGTCCTGTAAACTTTTCTAGAGGTCTGAATGAACACCGTCACATTGTTCTAGTCTGGAGTTAATGAGCCAATTTATCTCCCATACAGTCTCTGTATGATAATCATTTCCAGGTTAACCAGAGGGTCAGGCTGCTTAAAAAATGAGCTAGGCCCCTCAGTTTTACTCTAAAATTAAATATTTCTCATCTTTTATGATATCTTTTTTAAATACTAAGAAATTCTTAGATAATTATTGAATCAAAGTGAATTATTTTTCTCCAGTTATCTTTGCTCTTCTGTGCTAATGCTTGCATATTGCTATTATTATTAAGTTGTATAATACAACGTTAGATGACATTTTTCCTGTTGCTCATGAATAGTATCTAGCTCAAAGATAAAGTCAAAGAGATATTGAACACCAAACATTTAAAAAAGAACCACTGACAGTTTAGGCCTGACTCTTTCCAAGGGCCACACAATTTTAAAAAAGGACCAGCTATAGCCCCGTTAGAGGACTGTGGAAGGGAGCTCAATGGGTGATGTCTCAGAGTTAGCATGCTTGGCCTTTAGGGGAGGACAATGTTCTCCATTAGAAGTTTTTCTTTTATCTACCAATAAGAAAAAATGATGGTGTTTCCCAACCCCCTGAAGACAAGATGTGGAGGAATACTCAAAAAAGTTTGCAGAGCATGGAATCAAAATAGTAAGAGTAAAATTATTATCCTGATCTCACATTGCTAGAATGACTGTAGAATTTTCATGTGTCCCTTGGATATAAGAATACCAGATTATGATGAGCATTTTTTATGAGAATTTGGCATATATTCCCTGATTTCGAGCCAAATGTGAACCTAGAGACTAGCACCTGCTTTCGTATGGAGTTTCCTCCAGGCAATGTGCTTACTGGATTATTCTTCAACAGCAGGGTCAGAAAAGATTATTATACGGTGTCCCTAGTAATAAAATGACGGGGCAAAACACAAAGACTTGAGCTATTCTGTATGCACAGATAAGCTGGAGAAATGGAAAGAAGTTGCAGGGCTGCCTAGGTCATGTGAAGATATGTACAATGAAGAGAATGGGTTGAGTGGAGATATGGATATTCATCTTTGAAGAATAGAAGAGACCAAGATGGAAATGAAATACTGTGATCACCAAGTAAATTATACATACCGTCAAAGTGAAGACTGTCTCTTAAGCCAAGACTAGCAATGGTAATAAGAACTAGACTAAACCAAAATGATATCATACAGCTCCCCCATAACAACAGGTGGTCAGATCCTTCTACCCTCCAAGTGCAGAGTTGTGGAGCCTTAGCAGTATCTCAGATCCAACCACGCTGCCCCTACTCAAACACATATGCTCCAAGTATCTGGAAAGGAAAAAGAAGTAAACACCAAATTTTTAAAAATCTAAAATTACTAAAAGCTATGGCATGTAAATTTATGACAATCCCTGAATTAAAAAAAACAACAACGTAACTTTTATATCACAAAAAAAATCTCTACTTCACCAAGTAGAGATTCCTTTTTAAATGGAGTTCAGGTGTTCAAAACTGATCACCACTTGCCATTTTGGGGATAACAATGACCTCCTGATTAGGAGTTTGTCATCATATGCTTTAGAATATTCTGCTAGAAGACCCAAACCGTATGATTAAGTTCACCATGTTAATTGGGTGCTCTGGACATGATAGAAAGACAAAGAAAATGTAAGAAATATCTTCTGCCCACTACAGCATGAATGAGAGGAAAAAAGAACACGCATGATAAAGAAAAGTATGTAATTACATGTAAGTGATACTGGTGAGATGTGAAGAGATCAGTATATGCATCATAGGCATTCAAAAATCTTCATTGAGATGTTGGACCTTGTTTGTGGATGTGACAAGAAGCAGGTTCTACTTTATATGATTGTGAACGGTCAGAGGATTGCAAGTGTGAACTAAAGCAAGCAGCCCTTGTAAGCATGCCAGATTCCTTTTGAGGGAGAACAAGGGCAAAACAAGAAGTAGTTAGCATTGTAAACCAGGCAACATCAGACGTCAACTGAAGAATCATCATTATTCACAGTATTCAAGAATAATCTTTTTAAAATAGATTAGTCATTTTTTAGTCCAGATTGTCATTAACTACTAAACAAATTTTTACCTCCACTAATAAACTCATCCATTTCTTCTCCTCCACGTTTATAGTCAGGCCCTTGCTATACCTCACTAGGATGCTAGTATTCAGAACAAAAATAAGAGGTTTTATTTTAATTTATAATTTATTTTATTTTATTTAACTTTCAAGTTCAAGGGTACATGTGCAGATTTGTTATATAAGTAAATTTGTGTCATAGGGGTTTGTTGTATGGATTATTTCATCATGCAGGTATTAAGCCTAGTACCCATTAGTGATTTTACCAGATCTTCTCCATCCTTCCATCTCTACCCTCAAGTAGGCTCCAATGTCTGTTGTTCCCATCTTTGTGTCCATGTGATCTCATCATTTGGCTCCCACTTATAAGTGACAGCATGTGGTATTTGGTTTTCTGTTCCTGCATTAGTTTGCAAAGGATAAAGGCCTCCAGTTCCATCCACGACCCTGCAAAGGACACGAACTCATTCTTTTTATGACTGCACAGTATTCCATGCTGTATATGTACCACATTTTCATTATTCAGTCTACCATTGATGGGCATTTAGTTTATACTGTGTCTTTGCTATTGTGAATAGTGCTGCAGTGAACATGTGTCTTTATGATGGAACAATTTATATTCCTTTGGGTATATACCCAGTAATGGGATTACTGGGTCAAATGGTAGTTCTGTTTTTAGGTCTTTGAGGAATCACCACCATGTCTTTCACAATGATTGAACTAATTTATACTCCCAACAGTGTATAACCATTCCTTTTTCTCCCCAACTTCACCAGCATCTGTAATTATTTCACCTTTAATAATAGGTGTGAGATGATATCTCATTGTGGTTTTGATTTGCATTGCTCTTATAATTAGTAACAGTGAACATTTTTTCATATGCTTGTTGGTCATGTTTATGTCTCCTTTTGAGCAGTGTCTCTTCATGTCCCTTGCCCACATTTTAATGGGGTTGTTTGGTTTTTTCTTCTAAATTTGTTTAAGTTCCTCATAGGTTCTGAAATTAGACTTTTGCCAGATGCATAATTTGCAAATATTTTCTTCCATTCCATAAGTTGTCTGTTTACTCTGTTGATAGTTTGTTTTGCTGTGCAGAAGCTTTTTAGCTTAATTAGTTCCCATTTGCCAATTTTTTTAAAGTGCAGGGGTGCCTGACTTACCCTGGCCTGGCATAGCCTTAGGTCCTGTTTATAATTTGGTATCATATTGCCACAAAGAGTCTGTTCTGGCAGTTTTATGACCTCCTGTTTTAACATTAATGCAGTCAGCTGTTGTTTCTAAACTAACAATCTCCAACTTTTTGGCACGAGGGACCAGTTTTGTGGAAGACAATTTTTCCACAGATTGTTGGGGAGGGGTAATTGGCATTAGATTCTCATAAGGAGCAGGTAGCTTAGATCTCTTGCATGCACATTTCACAATAGGGTTTGCCCTCCTATGAGAAGCTAATGCTGCTGCTGATATGACAGGATGGGGAGCTCAGGCGGTACTGGTTCATGGCCTGAGGTTTGGGGATCTCTTGTCTAAGCCATAAAAGAGAGAGGGTATAACAAGGTGTTTTTGACCTTCCAACTCATCATGTCCAGGAATTCAGTTTTCAGGTTTTTCTGGGGTCTCCTTGGCACACTGAGTCTATTCAGTTGATGAAGGGCTTCAAATTTTATTTTTAGTTTGCCTCTCAATCACAGAGCTATGCGTTTCTTGATTTATTTACTGCATCTTACTCAAGAATCATCTTGCTCAATAATCAGTGCCACTGTGCTGCACCACCTTAGGAGTCACAGTTCTATTGCAATACGGTCTTCAAGGAGCTGCATTCACGTTGGAATCTCTGTGAGTGATGGACTCTGGAATTCTAAAACTTTGTGGCCTTTTTGGTCACCCTGCAGTAAAGAAGTGCCTAATAAGTCTTCAGTAATTATGTGTATGTTTTAATTGAGCCACTAAAAATATCCATGGTAATAAATGAGGAAGCAAGATTAAGTGATCTTTCTGAAGTTATTTTTCGACCCCTAGCCTTGGGTTCCTAATATACACATGAAGTGAATGATGCCAGCCCTACATAACACGACTACGGTAAAAACAACAGCAACAATTTTAACTTATTTTTTAACAATTAAAAAAGGAAAATGCACAACATTCTGGAGAATAATCTTATGGCATTCCTATACCTACATTTTTGTGTTAAAATTAAATAAAAAGACCAATTTTAAAATCATGATTTTCACAGCAAAATATTATATGCAAGGGAATGTATGTGTAGCCAACTATAGTGTGTGTGTGTGTGTGTGTGTGTGTGTGTGTGTTTAGATCCTGATTTTTTTAATATTGGTGAATAAGTAATAGTATTTAATTATAGCAAGATATGATTATAATACATGTGTCTGTTGCTGTATAGAATTTGTTAGAAGTCTTTAGTACACTATACCAGAAAAGTTTAGCTAAAACAAAGTAAATATGAAATATTGCAGAGAAAACCAAAAGAAATGTAATAGAATAAATAATACTTATTTTCCAGAATAAAGACAGATTATAAGTGAAGCTTCGAATTAAAGTAGGTAATTAGGGGCAAATTTTTATGGCCTTATATGAGGGTTAAGATTGCTTTCATTGTTTCTCTGAACAAATCTAGAAAGACTTGTGCTCCAGAAAAGAGATCTCTATAGAGCAATCTTTAATCCCAGTCATTCCTACATGGAATCCTTACAGTTTATCCATAGAGTAAGGACTGCTAGAGTAAGAACTATAGACTAATGCCTTAAATGATATTTGCTTATTTTTATGAATGGAGCCCTGGGGCTTGCCTGGTTTGGGAATATAATGTAAAATGCCTTTGAGGTAATATGTAAATGAGTAAGAAGAGAATTAATTCAACACTAATGTATTATTATGTATGTCGTTTCAAACAAATATTTACGCTTTTAATCTGTTCTGATAAGTGTTAACTACTTACATATTTGAACAGTAACATGTTCTGCATTGATCTTACTAAAGTACTTCTTCAGGTGTTTGGCTCATTAATATTAAAAATCTCTTAGAATTCTGAAATATGAACCAGTGACCTCATTGATTCTGTCTACGAATCACTACATTTAAAATGTTAAGATTGTGACTGTACTTAAAAAGGCCTAGCCTTGCTTTTGAAAGCTTGAGCTGTACAAAAAAGAGGTTTCCAAACCTTTGTAAAGCAAGCTGCAAACTGAAGATAATTTCCATAATTTATTTCTTTATTCAATATTTTTAATCTTCAATGCTCAATTCTTTAAATTAAAACTATGTAAGTGATTAGATTCAAGTACATAACTATAAAGAAGAGTTCGTAAAAATAATTTAACTTTTAAATAGAAACTGAAGTTTCCCATAGACACATTCAGCATTGAAGAATAGCATTTGCTTGATTGAGGCAAATACTAATTAAACTATGTCCAAATAAGGCATTTTATTTAAAAACTGTGAGCTTTCATTTGAATTAAATCAAAACTCTCATAATTGTGTGTTGCTGTATCATCACTACTCTTACCAACTTCTTTTCAAATCTGACCAGAACTCCACTCATTTTTTGTTGTAACCTCTAATTGTCCTTTATATGTCTACAATCTAATTCCCTTTCACCAGGAAATACTTACTAAACCTACTCAAAGTGAATTTTTTATATGACCCTTACAAGATGGGCCACGTTTAGACATACTGTTACTATGTGAGACATTCTTATTACATTTTTTAATAGCACAAATTGCCAAAGATAGGAAAAATGCAAATATTACAAGACTGTGCAAGGTTAAAATATGAATATGCCATCCTACACTCATTCTCTCTCCATAAATACATTTTTCTTAATATTTACTCTGTATCCTTCTAGACCTCTGCTGTATGTGTATTTGATTGTAAACTCAAAAACCTGAATTGTCGATTATCTGTAATATATTGTATTTCTTTTTCCTTGTTAGAATATACAGTTCTACCCTCTTTTTATCATGTATGTTATGACTATGTGCTAATTTATTTAATAAGTTTCCTAAGGATGAATATTTAATGTATTTCCAAAGTTTACTTATTACAAATAATACTGCACAAATCATCTTTATTGCAATATAATTTCATGTATCCATTACATAAAATTATTAGGAGCTACTTCTTAGAAGAAATGCAAGTATATGCAGATTTTAAAATTTACAATTTGCCCTTCAAAACAATTACTTCAGTTGATAGGTTCACCAACAATATATGAGAGTGTTCTCTTTCTGACACTTTCGCCAACGCTAGATATTATTATCTACCGAGGCAGATAATAAAACTAAATGGTTTGATTGGAATATATAAACCAAAAAGCATTGTGATAGACTAGGATTCCACAGTAACGGCACAGTTGACACTTTGGACCAAGTCTTTGTTGTGGAGGCTGTCCTATCTGTGCCATTGTAAGTTTAGAAACATCTCTGGTCTCTACTCACTAGATGCCAGTAGCACCACCACCATTTAAAAATGACAACCAAAAATCCCTCTCCTTATGTCCTCTGGGGGATGATATTCCCAGTTCTCTTCACTGGGAACCACTAGCCTAGACATGGATGTTAAGTATCTTGAATATGATTGTATTTTGCAGTCCTCTATAAATACCATACAATGAGAAAAATCATGAAAATCATGGTTTGGGCCCCACATTTTAGATGTCCACATTAAAGTTATATTGTAATTTTAAATGCTATGGATAATGGCATTAACATTTTAATTACGTGTTTTAATTTAACGTCATCATATTTGTTGGGTGAATCTTTCAGTGACCTCTGTACTTCAAGGCACTTTAATACTCTAATCTTTATCCATATTATATATTAGTAAGTATTTCAGTGCCTGTAACATTTTTCCACTTTTTTCATATTATTCTGACCTTCTTGAAATAATAGATAGCTGGGGCCGGGCGCAGTGGCTCAAGCCTGTAATCCCAGCACTTTGGGAGGCCGAGACGGGCGGATCACGAGGTCAGGAGATCAAGACCATCCTGGCTAACACGTTGAAACCCCGTCTCTACTAAAAAAAATACGAAAAACTAGCTGGGCGAGGTGGTGGGCTCCTGTAGTCGCAGCTACTCGGGAGGCTGAGGCAGGAGAATGGTGTAAACCCGGGAGGCAGAGCTTACAGAGAGCTGAGATCTGGCCACTGCACTCCAGCCTGGGCGACAGAGCCAGACTCCATCTCAAAAAAAAGAAAAGAAAAGAAAAGAAATAATAGATAGCTGGAAATCAAAATAAGAAAAAGTGAAATTATAAAAAAAAAACATAAATAATACATTGGTAGTTTCAATATGTTCCTATATATGAGAGATATATTCTTACTGGAAATACCTTCAAAGGTAATATCCTTAAGACAGATACTAGAAAATGTCTTAAAAGTTGAAGAAACTCATAGAAATTAGAAATCCAAAAAATATTTTTAAAAACTCTTAGGTTTCTAAAGCCCAGTTGGAAATAACTGGTTAAGATGAGATTCATCACTAGTATTTCCTTCTAAATGGGGCTTTATAGTGAAGGATGTTGCATAATGACATGATGAAAGGGAAAAACTACGGACGTTGGTAAAGCAAGATAGTCATTAGAATTATTATTCACTTTACATTCCTATAGTCTTTTAATCTTTACAAAACACTTTTAATATATCTCAGATAATCCTATTGGAAGCTTCTGTAATACATGCAAATAGAAATAGTGACAGCATTTCATAAAATATGATGTTTTACTAGACTTTTACACTATAATACTGCAATCTTGACTTATCTACTTAAAAATACCTAGAGGAATTCTTCTATTTATAACTTTGTTTTTCCATACTTTATGTTCTAGGGTATGTGCACAACGTGCAGGTTTGTTACATATGAATACATGTGCCATGTTGGTGTGTTGCACCCATTTATTCGTCATTTACATTAGGTATATCTCTTAATGCTATCCCTCCCCTCTCCCCCAACCGCACAATAGGCCCTGGTGAGTGAGATCACCTGGACACAGGAAGGGGAACTTTTTGAAGCTATAGACCAATTGTTTGAAAAGGGCTGATTACACTAAGGCAAGTTATGTGCATTCTTTCGTAGTTAACAGACGTCAAGCTCCTATTCACTAAGAATCCATAAAATCCTTAAACTTGGCCAGGAGCACAGTATAGGTTCTGATCATCTTTGGACTTCTGATCATCCTCTGAAAGTAACATGATTTCGTTCCCCAAGCTGATCTACTACAAGAGGGAGACTTTCTTTGAATCAGTCTTTCTTAGCCATTGCAGAGCTCTTGTTCTACACAGCTGAAGATATTTAAACTTCTCTATAAGTGTTTGTCATATCCCTCTGTCCCCTTTAATATTCCCTGCAAAATATGAGTTACAAATTTTGAGAGAATGGACTGTCTGCGTGGCTTGGTCTTGATTTCTTTTTCTCATATGGAAACATTGTGCAGTCTAGTTGCAGGGCTTCCCAAGGAATAAACATTTAAGATTCTTTTTGATGCAAAAATCATTCCTCCTGATTGTATTTAATCAAAATGATAACCAGCCCAGGCAAACAGGGACATGTGGATACTTTACCTAGAAGTGCACATTCTAGACCCTGTCTGCTGCTCAGCTTCTTTTTTCATGAGCTCTCCATATTCAGTCACACCAGCTGCTTGAGGCGTCCTGAGAAGTTCTGTGTACCTTCCCATCTCAGCACCTCTGCACTAAAACATTCCCTATCACTTCCTTCTGTTCATACCTCCATCTAGCTACCACTCATTTGTCTTTCAGATATCAACTCAAACAACACTTTTGAAGGAAAGTCCTGCTTGACTCATTAGTTCATAATAAATCTCATTGTTAAATTCTTTCATAGAAGCCCATTTTTTTCTTTTGGAAAACTTTTATCATTCTATAATTACACGTGTGTTAGTGTGAATAACCTATTAACATCTGTCTTCTCGAAGGAGTACTGTAAGCTCTGTGAAAACAAAACCTTATGGATTTGTTCCCAGTATATTATCTTTAGGGGTCAGCATGTAGAATTCACTCAAGTAACACTGTTGAATGAATAAATGAATGATGCACCAAGAAAGGTTACTCAGAAATGATATTTCCTTCCTTAAAATGGAAATTTAAAGAAATAAATCATCATGGACATGAGATTATTTTGAAAAAAATTTTCAGAAAAGTATGTGCAGCATTCATTATAAACTATCACTTTTACTTTATTTACTTTTTCTTCAGAAATGATTACTATATCTACCTACATATATCAATCTATCTACCTATGACATGCTTTCAGTAGGAATTTTAATGCTGAGGTTTTACACTGAACTGAATGAAATGAAGTGCTGGCCAGACAATGTCAGAAGTTTTCAAAAGCAGTATGGACCGTGAAGAGAACAAACAATGGGTTCTTTCCATGCCCTGAATTTCTAATATGTAGATGGGGATAATGGTATCAACTCTAGATACCGAGATACTGTTAAAAAACAAAATCAAATTATTAGAGCATTCTTTAAAAGTCAGAAAAGGACAATTCTTAATAATTTGGGGAACATCTTACATCTCTTCTATTTTTGCCTTTTAAATGAAAATTTAAATTGGCAATAATTTTAGATATACCTTTGAATTTAATTGCGTAAGTTCTGTTTTAGCTTCTCAGCAAGCAACTTATATAAATTTACATTAAAGTTTTTATACCTTAAAGCTTACAGTTTTATAAACTTCCTTTAAAATGTTTGATTCTTACTAACTTCTGTTCTTGTTTTCTATTGCAAGTATATACAAGAAATATTTTTCATTGCTTGTATTTTAATAAGAAAGAGTTCATTGTGTAGTATTCATTGTCACATTACAGCAAACAAACAATTACATTGTTGCAAATGCTCTTCACACGCAGTTGTTCTCCTTCACCTTTATTCCTTTCCATCGTTTAAAATCATCTACACTTAAAAACCAGTGATAAAGATAAGCCCATGTAGCTCACTTACTCCCATGTGGGTCACTTTATTCTTCATGGATACAAATGTCCAGTTCTCTCTGCCTTTTGATTCTGTTTTTGAGACTTGTAAATTATTCCCTCAAACACTGGAAAAAAAAATACCACTATTAAAATATTCCTAAATGAAACATGTTAAAAATATGAAGTGCTAATATTATCTTAATGCTTAAAATGATTATGTATTAGGATGGGATTTTAGCCATAATTAAATAGAGCAATTATTTAGCTATAACATGAGGATTAATTTCCTAATAGAGAAATATCCTGCCAACTTGTTGACTAACAATTTAGTTGCGGCCTACCAGTGTGCCCAAGTCTTAGATTAATGAATTTATATCATAAAATCCATGAATCTTTAGTTTCTGTTAGATGCAAAATATTGAAGGTTGTTCAATGTGTCTATCCACATCAACAGATGTAACTTTATTATTTTTCCCTACTCAGAGTTATTCCTGGAGAATAATTATATTTGGATAATTTTGGCTATATCTCTTGGTTTCTATTTTCATATGTAGTATTCTGTTACTAATTATATACTATTATGTCACAATCTGCAAAATGTGAGACAAAATAATAATATAATTTTTCAAAATGTTTAGTCAAATTAATGGCTAAATGCTCCTTTACAAAGGTTATTAAGGATACCTGGGGTTTAAATATAGAGTCTATCCTTTACCCTTTTATTTATTCAACAAATGATTATTGAGCATCTTGTATACTACAAACACTGTTCTAGGCCTTGAGAATACATCGCCGAACAAAACAGAAAACAGTCTTTGTCCTTGTGGACCTTGGATTCTAGATCAGTAGTCATCAAAGAGCATGGTTTGTTTTTGTAAATAGTTTTATTGGGATACAGCCACACTCATTTGTTTGTTTATGTATTCTCTGCTTTAATGGTGTGGCAGAGTTGAGTAGTTGTGATCAAGGCCATATGGCTCTCAAAACCTCAAATTGTTATTTTCTTGACCTCTACAGAAAATGTTTGCTAACCCCAGCTCTATACTAGAGAAATGTAAGAAAAGGTAGCTATCTGCTCTCACAAAATTCCCAGAATTTCATAACAGATTAATTATGAATATTTTTCTTATATTCCAGGTACTCTGTGGGTTACCCTTTGCAATATAGTTATTTCTTTCTTTCTATAAACTTCTTGAAGGTAGCCAGGTTTATGACCTCTACAGTTCTACCCCAGAGAAGTTTCAACAGAAATGAGGAATTGTTTACACAAATGATAAATGCTCAACATACTCTTGAATTATATCCATTTCAGTACTTACTTTGCTGACATCACTTTAGAAGAAAGTCCTGAAAGTGAAAAATATTTCCCTCCTCTATATTAAGAACATATTACCCAAAACTAAAGACTGACAAATGTAAGTTCTGGTATTTTAAGGTGCTATTGACAGGTCCAGTGAAACCATATCACAAAATAATAATTATCCAATTATCCAGTTGTTGAATAAATATACATTATATGTATTTCTGGTCACTTCAAATTTTGAAGACAATATGGAAGAACCATAATTCTGTATAAGTGTTATAACCATTACTGATAATAATTGATGTTTATTGAGAACTTAAATATTAGGCACTCTTTGGAGTACTTTACATTAGTTATATAATTTAATACACACAAACAACCTCTAAGTACCAATACTATCCATGTTTTACACACAAAGAAAGCAAGACACAAATAATTAAATATATTAACTTTCTTGTAAGTATGAGAACTGGAATTTGAACCTATGAGTGTGGCTTTAAAGTCCATTTAGTCCATTGTTTTGAAGGTACATTTGTTGCTTTCTTAAAACTGTCATATCATATAAGAAAGTGGTTTTCAACCGTTTTTGACTAAACACCCATCAGTAAAAAGTATGTACCTCACTAAATGTATGTTTATATCTTGAAAATGTCTATCATTTATTAGTTTACTAATATTTTATATAAGTTATCTTATACAGCATATAATGTATATTGTAAAACATACTTTAAAATATACATTTAAAGAATGAAAGATGAAATAACAATATTTAAAATAGATCAATATGATTCTCACTAAAATATTAGCATTTCATTTTTTTAATGAAATATTGATTATACTTTAAATGCAGCAATTCAAAGATATAGATCTAAGTTCAATACTTGGTTTAAATGACTATCAGGGAGCTGAAACCTCAAAAATACATTAAATCTGTACTTTCACATCAGGTGTAGCAGATCTACAACTCTGGGTACTCTGTTCTAATACTTATTTCTTCAAATCTTCAGTAATGTTTTATTATTGCACTTTCTAGAAGTTTTTAATGAAGGAGTATATAAAGGAATACATTGAAATTTGGTGCCATTATTTTGTTTGTTTTCCATGTATTACTTCATGGGTTATTATATTATGTTCCATGTATTATTTTAGTTAATTTTATCATGAAGAACAGAGATTTTCTTCAATAGCACATGATTTTTTTTTTTTTTTTTTTTTTTTTTTTTTTTTTTTGACGGAGTCTCGCTCTGTCGCCAGGCTAGAGTGCAGTGGCATGATCTCGGCTCACTGCAACCTCCGCCTCCCAGGTTCAAGCAATTCTCCTGCCTCAGCCTCCTGAGTAGCTGGGACTACAGGCACATGCCTCCATGCCCAGCAAATATTTTTAGTAGAGACGGAGTTTCACCATGTTGGCCAAGATGCTCTCAATCTCTCGACCTCGTGATCCACCCTCCTCGGCCTCCCAAAGTGCTGGGATTACAGGTGTGAGCCACTGCGCCTGGCCAATAGGACATGATTTTTTTAAAACTTCCACTATTAAGTAGAAAACATTACTAGACACTTCTAAATGTTTCATGGATATGCATAACTTTAAATATGACTGAAAACTGGATCTAAATCCATGCTTCGAATTGTCATCTTAATACTTGGAGTTTTGTAATACCATTTAATCAAATCTGATTAGATCTTCACAGATTTAGCCATGATGGGCTTATATGGACTTGTTACATAGACTTGAAGCCTGGCTGGCAAATAACACACTTCAGAAGTAAGAAAAACGTCAGTTTGTCATTTTCTTGTTTGTATTTTCCTTAATAGTATTAATTTTAACACAGTGCACTTGGAGACATCTTAAGTCTTATTTGTCCATTTCATTAGGATTACTTTATTAAAACTAAATAGTGTGTGCTGACAGGCATGTATACAATATGATGCAGTAGGCTGAAAGATAAAGAGGGGGACTTCTCCACCTTGAGGAAGAAATATCGCCTTCAGAATGGCTCAGATCTGACATGGGACTCCACTCCATAGAACATGGAAAAAGTGAGGACACTGGTGTCATTCATTTTTAAGTATTAAATTTTAATTTTTCCTTGGGAAAGTATCAATTGGAATTTGAATGTGTTCTTTATGTACCCCAACTGATATTTTTTTGACAATCCACTTTGGAAATCACTCTCATGAAATGATTATACAGTTATATTTGGACTCTAAAGGATGGAAAGCTTTGTTGTTAACCAGAACAGGAAAAATTACCACCTTCTTTAATCCCTTGACCACAGAGAACAGTGAGGACACGTGTCTCCAGTAAAGGATAATTAGCACAGTACACTAAATCCTGTTGGCTATTAACAAGGCCTTCATCACTGGTATCATGACTAATTTGAATGAACACTAATGCAAAAGAGTTAACCATATTAATACTTACTAATATGTTGCTCTTCTCCTTTAACTATTTCTCAAAGGCAATAATTGTTAGCTACACATGTAAATAAATGTTTGTGTAATTAAATTCTTAAAATTGTAGATGTCAGTTTAGCTTCTCTTTATTGTTCCTTCATATGTAGTTTGGTTGCTTTGTAAAGTGCTCAGGAGCATAAATTCTATAACCTGTCTACTAGATATGAATGTTGGCTCTGTTACCCCCTAATTGTATTACCTTGGGCAAGTTATTTGACCTCTTTCTGCCTCTGTTGCCATAAATGTGAAACAAATACAATAATAAGAGCAACAACAGAAATAATAATGGTAATGGTGACAATATTAAGGCAAAGAATGCTTATCCTATAAAACTGGTGAGAGGGTTAAATAAATTCATAAATAAAACAGACTTGGAACAATGTCTGGCACATAGAAAGCACTCAATATCAGCACTCAGAAATTTAATTTTGGGAGGTGTGGAGGTGGTCATTTACTTGAGTTTCAGTATAACAGCAGTTTTTAAGTACATGCAGAATGCCACATTGTCTCAGAGCGATTATTCATCTAATTGGGTTCCTCTGCAGTCAATGCCTGGTAGGACATCACTGTTTACTAAAGCATAAATCTCAAGAGTTCACTGCATTTTTATGATACTGTTACTATCCCAGAGTGATCTGTTAAAATTTTTCTCCTTTTGTGATATAAAGAGCCTACTTGAATATATTTATTATGGTTTCAGATGTTTCAATGTGTTTCATATTACTTAATTTTTTTTTCACGTAATTATAGACTGCACTCCCATTTCTCTGAGGTCTGCTTTCTGCTGAGCTGAGTGTTGGTAACCTCAGCAGAGAAATATCTTTTAGCTCTGTAGATATTCCCAAGTGTGCTAAATCCTGACCCTAGTGAGTGCTGAACATGATGAGGCTCATGGTGTTAGCAGAGAGACGCCTCCTAACAGTGTCATGTAGCTGTATGTGGGGCTGAAAGCTATTCTATCTTTTTTACAAATCTGACAGTAGGTGACCAAACACTGGTTTTATACTTGCTGTGAATTTTCACAGATGTACTAATACCATTTTATACCTGTGCATTATACATTTTATTTCTAACCATTATTTTACTAACAAAAGGTGTTTATCAGGTGCTGGCTCAATCCACTGCTTTCATACCCAATTGTACCATGTGTACCAAGGAGTTTCCAAGGAGAAAGAGTTCTGCCAAGTCCAAATGTATCATTTTCTGGGTTCAATTCTTTTATGTGCCCTTTCATAGACTACATATTTTTAGGACATTTTATCAGTTTTAACATATACACATATATTCAGTTTCCTCAATAGTTGGAACATCTAAAAATTTAGCCCCTCTTCCTTTGAGGTCTCTTTCAAACAATTATAGATCAGCCTGTGTGAAGAGGGTGACATCATTGGGGTTTTCCACTAAGAAGCCTATGTCCTCAGATTACAAAAAGATCAGATGTGAACAAAACTTGAAAGCTATGAAGTTAGGGTTGACATGCCGGATGCCAAGTGTAGTTAAATTTTAGATAAACAATGAATCAATTTTTCAGTGTAAATATGACCCCAAATATTGCGTGGAATTAATATTAATATTTGGAACCAAGATACTGGTATCCTATATTTTTATTTACAAGATCTGGCAATCCTATGTGAAGGACATATAAAGTTAAGAATTTTACAGAAGAAATATGGTAGGTACTATAAATTAGTATTTATTTTAAACTGGATTTTAAATCTTACACAATTTAATATTAAGTTAAACCTTTTAAAATTTAAAATCAAGTTTAAAATAAGTATTAATTTAAAGATAATAAAAACTATAATTATAGGGTATTTCATTTATATACATATACACATTGTATTTAGCCCATTCTCACACCACTACAAAGAACTACCTGAGACTGGGTAATTTATGAAGAAAAGAGGTTTGATTAACTCCCAGTTCCTCAGGCCATACAGGAAGCATGGCTGGGAAGCTTTTAATCATGAAGTGAAAGAGAAGCAAGAGAAGCAAGTACGTCTTCACATGGTGATCAGAGAGAGAAAAATAGTGAAGGGAGAGGTGCTACACACTTTCAGCCAGCCAGATCTCATGAGAACTCTATCACAAGAACAGCAAAGGGGAAAGTCCGCCCCCAAGATTCAATCACCTATACCAGACCCCTCCTCCAACACTAAAGATTACAATTCAACATGAGATTTGGATGGGGGCACAGAGCCAAACCATATCATACCTACACACACATATGTACATGTGCGTGTATTTCTCCCTATATTAGTTTTCTATTGCTGCTATAATGAATTACCACAATTCAGTGGCCTAAGACAACACAAACGTATTATCTCACAGTTCTGTAGGTTAGAAGTCTGGGTGTAGCATGGTGCAGCGGTTTTTTCTGCTTAGAGTCTCAATGGGCTAAAATCAAGATATCGGTGTCCCTGGAGGGAGTGGGGAAGAATTCGTTTCCATTTTTATTCAGGTTGTTGGCCAAATTGAGTTCCATGCAGTTGTGGGACTAAGGCCCCATTTCCCTGCTGACTGTGAGACGGGCTTGTACTCAATCTGCAGAGGCCTCCTACCTTCCCCAACTCATGATCTCATTCATCTTCAAAGTCAGCAACAGCTGTTGGTATCTTTTCCTGCTTAAATTTCTCTGCCTCCACTTCACTTTTGCCTTATCTCTCCCACCAAATCTCCTCTGCCCTCTGCCTCAAAGGCTCATGTGATTATATTGGGTTCAACCAGGTAATTCAGGATCACCTCCCTATCTTAAAGTTTATAACATTAATTATATCTGTAATATCCCTTTTGCCATACTCACAGGTTCCGAGAATCAGGGTGTGGACATTTTTTTGGAGGGGGGGACATTATTCTGCTTTACATCACCCAATTTTCTGATACTCTGTGATAAGCATTGTAACTAAGGCACTTAACATGGTAATCTCAATTTCCCAATTGAGAATGATTAAGAATGGTTAAGAAAAAAAGTAAATCAGACAGAAGACAAAACCTGTACTACTTTGATTCCAACTTAACTCATGGACAATTAATAGAGCATAATTTAACTTTTTGATGTTTAAATTAATAACTACATAGGTCCAAGCATGGTGGCTCATGCCTGTATTCCCAGCACTTTGGGAGACCTAGGTGGACAGATCGCTTGAGCCCAGAAGTTTGAGACCAGCTTGGGCAATACGGCAAAACCCCATCTCTACTTAAAAATCCAAAAAATTAGCCAGGTATGGTGGTGCACACCTGTGGTCCCAGCTACTTAGGAGGCTGAGGTGGGAGGATTGCTTGAGCCCAGGAGGTTGAGGTTGCAGTGGACTATGATTGCACTGCTGCACTCCAGCCTGGGCAACAGAGCAAAGACCCTGTCTCAAAATAAGTACATACATACATAGCCATTTCTGCAGTGGTATAATGATTGAGAATGAACAGCTGTTGTATATAGCTGTTCAGTAGGCCAGTGAATAGAAACCCATCCATTGTACATGACAAAAGCAGGTCTGTCATAGGCCAGTTGACTTAAAGGTAATAAAACTATTTGAAAGAACAAAGACGTTGTAATTATGACACATCCTTAAATGAACCAGATTCTGTTGGACATATATGAAAAATTTAAGCATGGGTCTAAACGTGCTGTAAGAGAAATATTTTCATTTTTTTGGATGAGATCTAACATCAGCATATAGATGGCTTCATCAATTATTAAGAAAAAAACCAAGAAAGGAAAAATAACTGATTGGGATGCTTCAATTTGAAATCTGATTTTGAAGCCTTTGGGTTGAATGTACCTGTAGGTCTAAATCCTTCAGAATTCGTTGTCATTCTTTCACCAACTCATCTACTTAAATTTCTTGTTTTTTTTTTTTTTAAAGACACTTAAAAATTTTTAACATACTGTCAAACAACAAAATGTATGTGCTAAGCTTTGAAATACATGAAATATATGAGCTGCATGTATCTGAAGTTAAGAAACAGGCCTCTTTATAGATAAATATCACTTAAGATGAAACAAAAATGACTTTAAATTTAAAATATTGCTTTATCTCAAAGGTTAAGTGTTCATGACTTTGAGTGATTTTTTTTTTCTTCACAGCTATTTTTATTTTCTTCTGTATTCTGAAGTGCAGCATTGAATTTCAAAGTTCTTATACTTGCCATCTAAAGTCCTTGCCCTGTTTATTTTTATCAAAATATCATGGAACCCAAGTTGACAATCTAAAATCGTTAAAAAAAAAAAAAAAGAGAGAGAGAGAGACAAAAGTGATAATGAAGGAATGTTCATTTATAAATCATTAGTTACCCTTGGTGCTTTTGTGGCGCTAACATTTAGAGATTAATAAAGGGACCACAGTGAATCAAATAAGCACACACAGGTATGCACTAAGGAGTAAAAGTGCATCTCATTTGAAAAGCACTATTTTCTTAATTCAGAAGAATACCAGTGATTTTTCTTACATTTTAAAGTATTATCCAAGTCTGCTATCATGATGTTAGACACTGTTATGTAAACAGTGCTGATAGTATGTTTTTTTTGTTGTTTGTTTTTTTGTTTTGTTTTGTTTTGTTTTGAGACGGAGTCTTTCTCTGTCACCCAGGCTGGAGTGCAGTGGTACGCGGTCTCTGCTCACTGCAAGCTCTGCCTCCCGGATTCACACCATTCTCCTGCCTCAGCCTCCCGAGTAGCTGGGACTGCAGGCTCCCGCCACCGCGCCCGGCTAATTTTTTGTATTTTTTTAGTAGAGACGGGGTTTCACTGTGTTAGCCAGGACGGTCTCGATCTCCTGATCTCATGATCTGCCCGCCTCGGCCTCCCAAAGCTGATAGTATCTTTCTAGCTGCTCAACCCAAAATGCAGACTTTTATCATCTATTCTCCAAGTCATTACCTCCGGGTTAACTGAAAACTATTTTTTATTATTAGAAATGCTTTCTAATTCTTTATCATCTTTTTTTGAGGTATCCTTTTTTTTAATCTCACCTCAAACGCTTCATACTTATTTTATAAAATTCCCAAAGATATTTTTCCATATCGTGTAAGCTTTATTTCTACCTCTAAGTACATAAACTTATGTGCCTTTAGATGTCTTTAGGTGATACCGATTCTTTATTTATAGCTTTGACACTGTTAGTAAAAGGATTTAAAGTAGCTTATATATTTATGGATAAAGAGAGGGCACAGACAATATAAAGGAGTAAATATGAGTCTTGCCAGTTACCTCAAATTTGCTGAATATTTTAATATGACATTGGGGGTAACTGGGCAACAGGGCATAACTGGGAAAACCTATATTTTTCTTAATTTACCCCAACTTTGCTGAATATTGTAATATGACTTTGGATCGTATAATTCAGGAAATTTTGAATGATGAAAGAGAAACATTCTAAATAATTTTAGATAAGTATTTTTCTGGTAAAAGTTAGTATTCTGAAACAAAGTTAAAGTAAAAACTTGTTATGACTGTTGTTAAATGGCATGGGAGACTTTATTCAGGACTGTTGTGATAGGTGTCAAAACTATGTCGGGGGAGGTATATTGGCCCAACGCTGAAATCGGGATTTATAGCCAAGGTGCCAGTTAAGGGTAATGGAATAATTACTGAGAAGAGACAACATGGGTAAGGTGAATTCTTGCTAAACTGACTTAACAGGATTCCTACTGAATGGCAAGCCAGGGTGACCAAATATCAAGGATGTGAGCTAAAGAATTTGACTATGTATTGAGAATGATCAGGTATCAGAAGTGAGGAGATTCTCTCTAAACTGACTTAGCAGGAATTTTACTAAAATTGGACTCCACAAGATCAGACACTGAAGCCCAAGGTCAAGGCTTACCTAGTTGTGAAGAGGGCTCACAGGAACCTGGCTCGAGCTTGGTCAAGGAGGGTGTCAGTTTTTTAATGTCTAAGGCAAGGGAAGAACGTGTTGGCATACAAAGTTCGCATTGTGCAAAACAGTAAAGAATACTCGTCATTCTCTACATTTCCATGAAATTAAACTAAGGTCTGATTTTATCATTTGAGTTTTGGTTTTTTAATAGAAGTACATGGCACCGAGTATGTAGGCGAGATGGCATTTAAACAGAGTGGTGAGGGAATGAGCCATGGGAATATCTTAGTGCACAAATTCAGCTGCCCTATGGCATGGTGCATGGGGTACTGGAAAAACTATGGCGAACTCACTGTGAGTGGAGTGAAGTGGTCAAAAGATAGAGAAGTAATGCTTGGGGGAGGAGGTATAGCAGAGATCTAATCATTTTGTGTCCAGAATTGATGGGTTCTTGGTCTTGCTGACTTCAAGAATGAAGCCGCAGACCCTCGCAGTGAGTGTTACAGTTCTTAAAGATGGTGTGTCCGGAGTTTATTCCTTCAGACATTCAGATGTGTCTGCAGCTTCTTCCTTCTGGTGGGTTCGTGGTCTCGCTGTCAGGCATGAAGCTGCAGACCTTCGGGGTGAGTGTTACAGCTCATAAAGGCAGTATGGACCCAAAGAGTGAGCAGCAGCAAGATTTATTGCAAAGAGCAAAAGAACAAAGCTTCAACAGTGTGGAAGGGGACGGGACAGGGTTGCTGCTGACTGGCTGGGGCAGCCTGCTTTTATTCCCTTATCTGACCCCACCCACATCCTGCTGATTGGTCCATTTTACAGAGAGCTGATTGTTCTATTTTACAGAGAACTGATTGGTCCGTTTTGACAGAGTACTGATTGGTGTGCTTACAATCCTTGAGCTAGACAGAGTGCTAGATGGAAAAGTTCTCCAAGGCCCCATCCAGCTCAGGAGCCCAACTGGCTTCACCTAGTAGATCCTGCACAGGGGTTGCAGGCAGAGCTGCCAGCCACTCCCGAGCCGGGCCTGCACTCCTCAGCCCTCGGGTTGGTCAATGGGACTGGGTGCCACGGGGCAGGGGACTTCGCCCGTTGAGGAGACTCAGGCCACGCGGGAGCCCACAGTAGCGGAGGAGCTCAGACATGGCAGGCTGCAGGTCACAAGCCCTGCCCCGCGGGGAGTCAGCTAAACCAGGCGAGAATTTGAGTGCAGCACCGGTGGGCCAGCACTGCTGGGGAACCCCGTGCAACCTCTGCAGCTGCTGGCCCAGGTGCTAAGCCCCTCACTGTCCTGGGCCAGCGGCACCAGCAGTCCACTCCCTGTGCGGGGCCCGCTGAGCGCTTGCCTGCCGGAACTTGCACTGACCTGCGAGCGCCACTGGCAGCCGCCGATTCCTCCCCCGCCTCTGGCTCCACACCTCCCCACAAGCAGAGGGAGGCAGCTCCCGCCTCAGCCAGCCCAGAGAGGGGCTCCCACGGTGCCATGGCAGGCTGAAGGGCTCCTCAAGCGCCTCCAGAGTGGGCGCCAAGGCCGAGGAGGCGCCGAGATTGAGGGCTGCTAGCACATTGTCACCTCTCAATTTGAGACCTTAAAACCCACTGTGCGATCTTTTACTTTAACTCTGAATGACATAGGAAGCCATTGGAGGATTCTGAACAGGGAAAAGATGTGGCTTACATTTTAGAGAGATCAGGTTGAGTGCTGTGATGAGAT
The DNA here is from genome assembly GCF_009764315.1 of Trachypithecus francoisi. NCBI lineage: Eukaryota > Metazoa > Chordata > Mammalia > Primates > Cercopithecidae > Trachypithecus > Trachypithecus francoisi. Next base: position 40,768,227 of record NW_022681457.1, on the reverse strand, counting down.
ACATTATAGGAAAGTAAGGACGGCAGAAGAGAGATCAATTAGGAGGTTTCTGAAGTAGTGCAGAGGAGGCATAATGGTGGCCCTTTTCAGGATAGTGTCTGTGGAAATGGTAAGTAGTTGGTGGTCATATTCTGAATATGTTTTGAAGGTAGAAATAAAGAGTTCACTGGTGACTTAGAAGAATAAGATAACTTTTTTTGAGATGGGGAAGATTGCAGAAAAAGATAGGTTATTTGTGGGAAAAACAGCAGTTTGGTTTTTGACTTTCCTTTTTTATTTATTTATTTATTTATTTTTAGACAGAGTCTCACTCTGTCACCCAGGCTGGAGTGCTGTGGTGCCATCTTGGCTCACTGCAAGCTCTGCCTCCCGGGTTCACGCCATTCTCCTGCCTCAGCCTCCCAAGTAGCTGGGACTACAGGCTCCCGCCACTGCGCCCTGCTAATTTTTTGTATTTTAGTAGAGACAGGGTTTCACCATGTTAGCTAGGATGATCTCGGTCTCCTGACCTCGTGATTCGCCCGCCTTGGCCTCCCAAAGTGCTGGGATTGCAGGCATGAGCCACTGCGCCCAGCCGACTTTTCTTTAACTCACAGTGCCTATTAGACTTCCAAATGGAAGAGTTAGATTGAGCCTAAGGACAGACAAAACGGACATGTAACATTAGAATGAAGGTTTAGGAAGTACCTGTCTTGGGACTGAGCATTTAAACCCGGATTTAATCAGTTATAATGCATTAGTAGATCAAATAATGAAGGGACAAAAAATATTCTATGGAGAAAAACAGCATAGGAAGGTTTGAGGAGTTAAAAAAGTGACATTCCTATAAACAATTGATAAAGGCGGCTGGAGTATACTAAACAAAGTGAAGAGTGGCATGAACCATTGGATCTGAACACCTAGGAAGTGGGAATACATAGATAGGTCCAATGATTGATGTTCACAGTGATCATTTATTTCTCTGTGTTTTCCTCCTTTGCTTCTACTGGTCATTCAAGACTGGCTTAAAAATCCCTATTTAGGGTGCAATCACCTGGGTTATTTCATTACACTAAGTAAACAACTACATAGTGCTTTCTGAATCTTGTTGCACTTGCCTGTTTTCTGGTCATCTTCTCCAGCATACTATAAGTTCTTTAAGAAGGCCTATAGTACACGAATAATTATTGAACAAAAGAGTAAATAAACCTTTGCATTTCAAATAAAATCTAAGTGATAATTGTCCCTGTCCTCACCCAACTCATGACATGCCACTCTTCGCTTTGTTTACTATACTTCAGCCACCTTTATCAATTGTTTATAGTAATATCACTTTCTTAGCTCCTCAAGCCTTGAGGATTTTCCTCTGCTGTTTTTCTCCATAGAATACTTTTTGTCCCTTCATTATTTGATCTGCTAATGTATTATAACTGATTAAATCTGGGTTTAAATACTAAGTCCCAAGACAGGTACTTCCTAAACCTTCATTCTAATCTTACATGTCCATTTTGTCTCTCCTAACAGTTTTAATGTGAGAATTAATAGCATTTATCACAGTTTGTAGATTTATAAGGATTGTATGATTATTTGCTTACTATCTGTTTCTCAATAGAATCTATGAGAACAAAAGACCATATCTGTTTTAATCATTAATAGGTACCTAGCCCTTGCCACTGCACAAGACACTTTATAGGCCCTTTAAAAAATTCTTAGCATAAGTGAAAATAAAAAGTTCCACATATTTATATTATTATCAATGAATGTGGATTATAAAATCAGTATGTTTCTGATTTTTGGATAACAAAACTATAACACCTTTTGATAAACATGTTTTAATCTGTTTTCTCTTAAATTTGGGAAAATATGTGCTAATAGAATAAGAATTAGTCTCCCACTTGCCCAGCAGCACCTGGGTTTTATAAGTATGTAAACATTTTCCACTTTTTACAGAAAAAATGTACTTTCAAGATTTGGATCACCTCAGGGAATGTTCCATTTCCTCTCTTCACTAGTTCAGCATGTGATGTAGAAGAGCATATCCAAAATGAATGTGAACTTCTGAGAAACCATTAGTATGAGCAGCTATTTTTCAAAGTCAGTTTTATTGAAAACAGAAGTTTAAGAAACTTAAATAAATTACTAATTTATGTGGAAATTACTATTATGTGGAAAATTTGTGGATCTAGAGAACAGTTTTTCTTATCATTTACTTTATCTTCTAACTGTTGAGATAACAAGATCAATATAAACACCTCATAAAAATTATTTAAAAATTTTCAAACCAATAATGGTTAGGCATATATTATTTAGACTAACCAAATTTTACAACTCTTATTTATAAATATATGTGCATATATTTATAAAATTAAAGAGTTATTTCCAAATTTATACAAAGAAGCTATAGCTATTGAAATCTAGAAAATACTAAGTATTCCAGCTTCGTGAGTTTGAAACACTACTTATAAAATTAAATATTATTTAATTGTCATTTCAGTTAATTATTTGAACATACAAAGAGGATGGAACTATCACCTAAATCAGTTTAAATATTATTTATCTCACCTCTGCAATTGCTAAAGTATGGAGGCATTACTATAATTAGGATTAATTACTCATATAATTAGAAGTAATGGACATTTGGAAACAGGAAGAGACTAGACCCCTTATTCCTCTGAGATTTCCTCTCAAAGACCCCTCCGTACAAAAGTGACAACATGAAATTCTCAGGCCCATTATTTTATACTGCTGTTTGTAATACTAAAATATACTAAATTTCATTTTGAGAGGATACATAAAACTCATTGGAATATAGAAAAAAGAAATGTTTGAAAACTGTAAGCTTCTGAACTGCTAGTAGAAGAATTAGCTGAAAATTATGATGTTGCACCTTGCTGTTGTCATTTCAAAGGGTCTTTGGAAAAATCTGCTTGAATTAATAAAATATATTTAATAAGGGATTAGCCTTCCAACTATTTATATAATATTTAATATTTTAAATTATTGATATGCTCATATTAGAATATATATACATTTAACATATAACCCTCATTTAGCCTTCTAACACTGCAAATATGACTTGTAGGTCTTCAAAACTATAGAAAAAGGAAAATAAGAGGAAACTTTTCATAATGCAGTCACAATAAAAATGTTGACAACTCTTCGATTCTATTTAGCTCGTATTACAAACTATAAATAATAGACTGTTTATTAACATTTGTTTGCCTAACAACAGACATTTAATTCATTGATTAACATTTTGAAAGCATCCAAGGTTAAATCCAAAAACTAAATATTAACATTTGTATTAGGAGAGAATCTAGATAAATCATGTGAGAGAAAGTACATTCAAACATTTCCTCACAGTAGAAATTGAGAGTGCTTTGTTGAGTTTTCTTATTTCTTTTCAATCTTTCAATTTTTCTTTTCCAGTCTAAATTTTTAAAGGGTTGACAGAATTATCACTAATACGTTTCTTCAAAGAAACAGTATATAATTTACTGAACAAAAATTTGTTTTCTTTAGTGTTTATACACCTTTCCAAACCAAAATTTACCTTAATGTTTATATTAATCATATTAGTGGCAGCAGATGATTCTCATCAATCTTTATGTATGATGATAACATCTGAAGAAGTTTCATAAACAAGTTGCTTTCGCTACCACTTGTACTGATAATATTCAGTGATATTGTAAAGAACTATATAAATGCCATGATTTTTAGTTCCTATCTTATTGAAATCTTTACTATTTATTTTCTTTATATGTATCTAATTTAAAGTGAAAACTATCTCTTCTTTGAAATTAATTCTTTTTCCAGGTTAATCTCTTGGCTTTTGGAGTTATCATATACAAAGTTTTTCGTCACACTGCAGGGTTGAAACCAGAAGTTAGTTGCTTTGAAAACATAAGGTAAATGTGTCTTTAAGTTCACTTTTTTTTTTTTAAGTAATTAAAAGCTTTAGTAACTCAATAATTTTGGGAATTATTTTTAAATGATTTCATACTTTACCATACTTAAAAGACATATTGGAAAATAGCATTTAGTATGTATATTAAAACTACAATTACTACAGATTAAGTGGTAAGAAGCAATTTTTTCAAACATACAACCCTTTGAAAGGGAAAAGATGATGACTGTATTTTAAGGCAAGGAAGGCCTTAGTGATTTTCTTTTGTAAAATGTTTTTCAGAAATTAATAACAGTTTCTTTCTTGTTATTCCTAGTTTGCATGTTGTCATGACTTTTCCTTTACACCCACCCCCTGCACCCCACCCCCTGCTTTAAAACTGATTTATTGAAACCTTGAAAATGATTTGTTCAGGAAGAGCTGAATTATGCTATAGGGAACACTGGAAACAACGTACTATTTGTGTTGCTTGGGAACACTCCTGTAGTTTCAATACCTTGCACAAGATTTATAGTTGGGATTTAGTAAATGTTTGATCGATTACTTTCTTTTAGTCCTCACCAGTTATGGTTTCATGTAGTGTACTGGTTTTAATAAAGTTGAAAATGATTCATTTTCTGAGGTATACTGCTAAAACATCTATTGCAACGAAGAATGATTCGACTAAAAATGAATGAGAGAATAATCATTAGTTGCTTCATTTCCAAGGCAGTGTCCTTAGTGAGCAGGATAGAATATTGTTTTGCCAAAAGTCACAGGCATTCTGCTGAAAAGATTTAAGAGTGAGTGTATGTGTATTTTTCTTTAATTTTTAAGAAAACAGTATTCTGTAATGAATTTATCTTGACATATTTTTGTATTGCAAAAGCAAAACAAAATAAAACAAAACCCTATTTTTACATCCTACACATTCTTTTCTTCTAAACCTGAAAGGAAAGCAGAGCCTCCTTTGATGTCATAGATATGTGCTGACCCCAGTCCACATGGTATACTTTTCAGAGTTTCTTAGGGAATATACTTCCTAACAGATATATGTCTTACCTTCAGGAATTCCTGCAACATTACATTTGAAATCAAAGCATGCACACTGCAGTACACCAGATAAAAATATTTTAAGATTAAGGAAATTGCTTACCCTTAAACGTTATTCCATGTTTTGATACTAGTAATTTGACTTTGGAAGCACACTCCTGCCATGGTTCAGTAGCATACCCTAAAGGCTGTCCCATTTAACTGCAGCACAACTTAGCAGTTTTGAAATTCTATTGGGTCTTTGTAAAAGGTTTCTTGGTTATAGTGAAAACTCACCTCCCACATAATTTGAGTAATTTGGGAGATGTGTTAACTCCACATGGCTTTCTTCACTGACACGTTTCTAATATGTGATAGGTCTTGTGCAAGAGGAGCCCTTGCTCTTCTGTTCCTTCTCGGCACCACCTGGATCTTTGGGGTTCTCCATGTTGTGCACGCATCAGTGGTTACAGCTTACCTCTTCACAGTCAGCAATGCTTTCCAGGGGATGTTCATTTTCTTATTCCTGTGTGTTTTATCTAGAAAGGTAAACAATTTCTTATTTTGGTCGAGTCTAGTATATTCATGTAGCATCAGTTGCCAAATGATAGAAAATTCTTACTCTCATAGATTTATAACTTCTGCCTTTATTGCCTAAATCGCTTAGCTGTTCATAGGAAAATATGCTTTTAAAAGAATCTTGATATTAGAGATATAAATATAACTTAAATGAACATATTCTGAGCTATAATACTTTAGAAAACCACATATAACAATTTATTGTGATTTGAAAAAAAATTAAATGTGATTGTTATGATTAACATTTCTTCCTTTCCTTTTTTTTAATTTTTAGATTCAAGAAGAGTATTACAGATTGTTCAAAAATGTCCCCTGTTGTTTTGGATGTTTAAGGTAAACATAGAGAGTGATGGATAGTTACAACTGCACAAAAATAAAAATTCCAAGCTGTGGATGCCCAATGTATAAAAATGACTCATCAAATTATCCAATTATTAACTACTAGATAAAAAGTATTTTAAATCAGTTTTTCTGTGTACAGTATAGGAACTGTAGATAATAAGGTAAAATTATGTATCATATAGATATAGTATGCTTTTCTACGTGAAATGGTTCTGTCAAAAATAGTATTGCAGATATTTGGAAAGTAATTGGTTTCTCAGGAGTGATATCACTGCACCCAAGGAAAGATTTTCTTTCTAACACAAGAAATATATGAATGTCCTGAAGGAAACCACTGGCTTGATATTTTTGTGACTCATGTTGCCTCTGAAACTAGTCCCCTACCACCTTGGTAATGAGCTCCGTTACAGAAAGTGGAACATAAGAGAATGAAGCAGCAGAATATCAAACAGTGAAAAGGGAATGACTGTTAAAATAACAAGATGTATTTTGAATAAACTTGTTTTTTCTGTAGACTAGCTGAGAAATTGTTGAGATAAAATAAAGAATTGAAGAAACACATTTTACCATTTTGTGAATTGTTCTGAACTTAAATGTCCACTAAAACAACTTAGACTTCTGTTTGCTAAATCTATTTCCTTTTCTAATATTCTGAAACAAAAAAGGTTTACCTCCACAAATTGAAAAAAAAAGCAAAAAAAAATCTGTTTCTAGGGTTAGACTGAGATATATAATATTTCCATATTTATTTCACAAATTGAGACTTTGGATATTTAATCAGTAAAATACAAATGTGTCAAGGTATAATATTGTTTATGCCTATCAATGTAAAAACAGTGTAATAAAGCTGAAGTATTCTATTCTATTACCTTTCAGTGAAGTGAAAGTTATACTATCTCATTAGAATATTTGAATCCTTTATTATTTTTAATTTTAGAAATATTGCAGTTCACATTGCAATATTCCCTTTTAATTTACTATTTTTAAAGCGGTATTATAAATATCAAAGTATTTATAAAGTGAATTGCTATTTTTTCTTTTCAGAAAAGTACATATTTAAAATTGTTATTGTTAACAATGTGTAAACACATTTAAAATTGTTATTGTTAACAAAGAAATCGTGGAGAACTATAGAGGTTTTCACAGTGGATCCATTTTCTGACCATTTTCTACTATCTATTAAATCATATCTGCTTAAATATATAGCTTCTATCTATCTTTAAATCTTCTCATTAAAATGTAGAAGCAGTGACTTTAATCTCAAAAATAGGTATTTTTTCTTTGCCTACCTGTAAAAGTGTGCCAATACACTAAATTTGTGATTTTAAATTAATTTCTCCAGCTGTTGAAATGAAGCCTGCCATATCTTGCTCTAACAAATAAAATGTTATCTAAATGAAGCAATTCTGCTACAGCTTTGCTGAATTCCTGTTCTCAAGAAAGATGAGCTACCTGCCAAAGGGTCTTTTACATTTTTAGAGAATCCATGATAATAACTTCTCATTATCTTCTAATTTCTTACCTGGTAAACCTGTGACCTGTTATTATCAGTGCCATTGCAGGATAATGTTCTAGAAATGTGATATTGAAAATACTCATCTGTTTAATAGATGTATTCAAAACTTCATGTGGTAGACAGAATAATGTCCCCTCCCAAAAAAATGTCCATGCCCTAATCTTCAGAACCTCTTAATATAATAGATTACATGGTGAGGAGAATTCAAGTTGCAGATGAAACTAAGGCTATTAATCAGCTGACCTTGAGATGAGGAGATGATCCTAGATTATCTGGGTGTGCCTAGTGTCATCACAGCGTCCATATAAGTGAAGGAGAGATTCAGAAGGAGGGCAGGAGTTGCAGTGATGCAGTGTGGTACAGACTTTACCAGCCATTGCTGGCACGGAAATGGAACTCCACAAACCAAGGAAAGAGGACAGCCTCTAAAAGCAGAAAAAGGCAAGGAAATGTATCCTTCCCTGGCATCTCCAGAAGGGACTCAGTCCTGCTGATACCTTTGTTTTAGCTCAGGGAAACCCATTTCAGACTTCTAAACTCCAGACCTATAAGATAATAAGTTTATGGTGTCTTAAGCTGAGTTTGTGAATAATTTTTTATAGCAGCCATTAGGAACTAATATGATGGAAATATTTATGTAATAAGATATTTGGAGATGAACTACTGTTCAAATCATTAGGGCAAGCATTCACCCAACTGTTTTCTTTTCATCCACCTTTCCGTAGATATCATTGGACAAAGCTTATATTTGCTAGTATGACAGTTAAGAGCTTCTCATATCTACTTCCCTCCCCAGTTTTCATTTTTGCCTGACAAGTTTATCCAGTTATACCAAACTGTTTATCTTTCTCCAAAGTTGCCATGGTTTACTGAATTCCCCTTTTCTGGAATTTCCTCCTTGTGACAATCATTACTCTGGCAAATATTACTTGTCCTAATGCATCTTTCTTTAGGAAGCCTTCTCTGACTCACACAAGGAATTAATCACTTCTACCTTTGTCTCACCACTCTTATCTATTACTTATCTATTTAACAGTTAATACAGTTATTACAGTTATTATACTGTATTGTAATTATTTAGCCCAGCTCAGGACATTCACTGGATGGTGTTTTGTTATTCCTAAAGACAGGTACCCTTTGTATTTTGGGTGTCGTGAATCAATGTTACTTATCTTCTGTTGCTTCCTGACCACAGGTTTGACGTCATAACAGGTCTGCACCCCCTGAACAATCTGGCCTTTGCTCTTTTGCTTTACCTATTCCGTTCTGGAAGCCCGCTTAGCCAGGCCTTTCATGCTTGTCTCACACACACATCATGCAATTAGGTGGAAAGGGATGACTTGGCAACTTCAAATTAGTAAAGTAGAGAAGTCAGAGGAATTAGGCCAGCAATATAGCCTTGAGCATGTATTATTCAATTCAGCTTTTTCAGAAAAGACATTGTTGGAGGATTTGTAAGGAGCTTTCCAAAATAGTAAAAGTCATGCTTTATTTTCCGTTTGGTTGTCTTTCCTCATGTTATTCTTTATTCCACTTTCTCATTTGATAGTGAGTTAGGTAAATATTAAGATTTGAGACTCAACCACCTTAACCTGTAAAATATATCACAAGATCATCAGTAAATACTAAATTACAAACTCTTGTTTTCTTCATAAACAAGGGGGAGTTGTAAAATCTCAGAAGATTCAATCAAATAACTCGATACTTTAAGCTTGGCCTAAAGCAATGAGATGGACAGACACCAGGGAAGTATAAGATAAATTCTCTGACTGTGTAAAAACTTGCTATTAACTAGAGGTGTAATAATCCCCTAATAAAAAAATCTGTTGATTGGCTGATTATACTGTAGTTGAGAAAAATTTATTTACATGCAATATAACACTTAGACATAACATGAGGGTCTATGAACAAATAATCCACAATCTTCATACTAGGCATAACTCACAAGACTTTCATAATTTGATGATGACATCATTTCTTCAGTCCTTTTCAATTTAATGCCAGCCCCATAAAATTAAATGCTGACTCTGCATCATTAATTTTCTATATATTCTATCTAACTTTCTATACACATCTTCACTGCCCTACAAAATAGGGTCCATTTGTAGTTATCACATTATTGTCTAATTTCTCCAACATGAAATTTTTGAGGAAAGCATGAATTATGAATTCAATATGAATCCAGAAATAGCACCCCATTGTTCAAGTTTTCCCCCTACCTGCAATGTCTTCTTGATGCAAATTTTACCCATCATTCAAGACTTCACATTATGAAGCTCTCTGGTCAATTTGGTCCTTATTAATTTCCACAATCACTACCACTATAGCACTTACAGGGTGTACATGATAACATAGCACTTAATAAGAATCATTGTAAAGTCATCATTCAGTGCTCAAGCTTCAGATTCCTAGGTTTTAGGTTATAGATGGGAGTTAAATAACTTAGTAAAGGCATTTAAAGAAAATATTTCTTCCTTGAACGTTGATACAGTTTTGAATAGTTAAACTGTGCTATCCCATTTAATTCTCACACTAACATATGCAACTCTATCCTTGTCTTTTCAATATGAAAAGTGTCTAATGTCACACAGGTAGGAAATAGCAAAGTTAGTTTTCAAACTCAAAGCTACAGCTCCCCTATAGGAGCTCTCACAAACTTGCTCAGACTCAGATAAGGATTGAAAATGGCTGGATTCATACCCAAGCTTTCTGCCTCTGTAGGGTATATTCCACGGCTATACATTTGTATAGTGTAAGGATAATATTCCAGTTTACAATTATGTTCTCTTGAGGCTAGGGGAAACATGACATACTTTTTTATTTTTTCTTTGAGACTGAGTTTTGCTCTTGTCGCCCAGGCTGGAGTGCAATGGCCCGATCTTAGCTCACTGCAGTCTCCACCTCCTGGGTTCAAGTGATTCTCTTACCACAGCCTCCTGAGTAACTAGGATTACAGGCATGCACCACCATGCCCAGCTAATTTGTTGCAATTTTAGTAGAGATGGAGTTTCTCCATGATGGCCAGATGGTCTCAATCTCTTGACCTCATGATCAGCCCGCCTCGTCCTCTCAAAGTGTTGGGATTACAGGCATGAGCCACCATGCCCAGCCGACACACTTTTTTAACATGGGATTTTAATATCTTTTCTACATGCATCTGTGATTTGAAATAAGTGTATAGCATAAGTTTTAAGTTAAAGTGTTTTTATTATTTTTCTCTCCACTTCGCTACCCTTTCCTTGTACATATATTCCCATCCTCCATTCCTACTCACACTCTCAACCAGGCAATTCATGTTAACCAACTGGCATATATTCTTGCATATTGTTCTTCCTATTCATATCATCATATTGAGAACATTAATATGACATCACATTACAAAAATGTCTATGTTGCCTGCTTTCCTCACTTATTAAATTAACAAGTATAGCCCATTAATTCATTTAATGGCTGAATAATATTTTGTACTGAGGATGTACCATAATTGCACAGCTAATATACAATCTGAACTAATGCAATAATATATTGGAAGAGCTCACTGCCTTTCAGAAATAATGTTCCCTATGCCATACGGCTTGGTTTTGTTGTTGAAAATACCAAATGCTAATGTTATTTTTTATCTTAAGATGAATGTGGACCCATGTTGATGAGCCAAACCATCATAACCCTTTCATTGATGTAAAGGTTGTTTGTTGTTTCTAGTAAGTATTCAGTGAAAATCATACTATGGATTTGAGATCCACAAAGCTCCTTGAGCATTTTCATTTAAGTGAAAAGGATTTGAATTATTTACCCTACATTGATGGCTTGAGTGAGCATTAAGATTGGTAAGCAATCTGAAAGTACAGAACATTTTACCTGGTATTTCATTCAGACGTTGCACATCACAGGTTTGTATGATAGTTACGATTAATATAAAATGAGAGGGTTAGTTTAGTTGCAACGGATCTCTTTTGGTGCCAATGTACTATGTGTCTAATTCCAACCCCCCATTTTGAGGCAATGTAAATAATAAGGTCTATAAAGTAGATTACAATTTTATGCACTCAAAAGTAAGGGGAAAAATAATAGGTTTCTTTCAAAATTGTCCTTAAGAAATGTGGTTTTTTTCCCTATCAGGCTGCAATTTGCCATATATCAACATCTAAGGGCCAGGCAGCTCAACCTGAAAATGATTATTTTCTTTCTTTTCCTTAATGTATCGGAAAGTGGATCTAAAAGAACCTTCAGTATGCAGGGGGGTTAATTATCTTGGCAGTCAGTTAAGCTTTGGAAGTTTTAGGTGATAAGAACAGAGCCCTAAAAAAGACTCCCTGCTACTGCTGCCTGCTGTGAAGAAACAGCCATGTGTTGCCACCACTGCAAATATCGCTCAAATTACCCTAAAATTCCCCTGCTTTTCTGTGCATCCTGGCTCCTGGAGAGCAGCACTGTGCCAGTGAGGTCATTTATTCTGTCACATCAACCCACATGGCAATCATGACAGCTACATCTTTCACTCAATCTAATACAGCAGGCTTTTCTGCAAGACCTTAGATGACCCAAGTGAGGAATGTAATTATTCAAAACAACAGTGCTTCTTGTTCCTCAAGTGCTGCCAACTTCTCTGCAGAGCCACCTAAATGCTCCCCAATTTTATCTTCCCACTCAGATCAGTTTCTCAGATTCTCCTAAAGGAGTGTGTAAATAAACAGTCACCTCTTACATTTTAGAACTTTACTTTCAGAGAGGCAGTAACAGTGGTGTGGATGCAAGCTCAGATTCTGCAGTCAGACCACCTTGGCTAGATTTCCCTTCCTAACAGAGTTAGTTGTATAACCTTGGGCAAGTTACAACCCTAGACCACAGTTTATCATCTAGGAAACAGAGATAACAATGACATAATGTTGTTTTCAGAATTAAATCACTGAATATATGGAAGATAATTAATACAATGATGAGCACATGGCAAATGGCATCTAAGTAGTAGCTAATGTTATTCTAACCCAGATGAACAATTACTGATCATGCACTTACCAGGCACTAGTGACTGTTCTCAGTACGTGGTGGAGCTAACTGGTAAAAATCATGAAAACTGAGAAAAAATAAACATAAATATCTTGTTCAAAGTGAGATCTCCACATGACTGATTTATCAGCAAGTTATTTCTGCAACAAGCAAGGAAACAGTAAAAACAAGTGAGTCATAATAAAGTCAAATTGTAGACGTGCTTTCTTTATTTTCTATCACCTCCCAATCTAGTTTCTCCCACCCCTCATTTCACCCCACCCAAAAACTCCAATTTCAAGTTTTATTGCCCTCTAATATGGAGCTGGAAGTATGCCAGAGAGAAGTTTAAATGTTTGACTTTGTTGATGTGTTCTCTGAAGTGTGGTTGCAGCCCAGGTCCCACATTCTCTATACACACAGAAACTCTGCCCCTGCAGGTGCTAATGTCCTTCAGTAAAAATTAAAGTGGTTTTACTGTAAAAAATTTTCATCAATATGTTTTTATTTAAATATAAATATTATTAGTATTTACATGAAACTAAAAAAATTTTCTCTTTAAACATAGTGCATATAAACAAAGACATTTTGGTATTCTCAACTTTCCACGTACTACCATAAATAAGGAAGAAATTTAAAGTGGCATTATTTGGGTACCTTTTTCAGTATATATATATTCAATGTATTATATATATATAAAGAATATATATGTAAAGAATATATATATAAAAAGAATATATATAAAGAATATATATATTCTTTGTTCAGGACACTTTCCAGTCATTTTATTTGCTCTTGCCTAATTTAAGACGACAGAAAGTATGCTCCTTTAAAACACAATCCTGATATCTTTAAAGGAAAAAGCAAATGAGCTATTTTAATACTTGAGAAAAACTGATAAGAGAATTGCCAGTAGAAAAGAAGAAATACTCTTTAATAAATACCAATTACTTGTTTGTAAAATGCATTTGGCTTTACCTATTATTTATGCTATTTAAATGTTCAGCATTGTTACCTGAACAACAGATTTCTTTGTTGTTACATAAAGATAACTTCTAGCTTCCATATTTAGTAAACTAGATATTACAAATTTTTGAGATAAAAATTAACTCGGAATTTTATTATTTGCTAATTTGAGAATTCAGATTTTCATTATATCTGCCGCCCTCATCTGCCAATCTCGTTATTTTGATGAAGAATGCCTCAGAGATTAGAAACACAGTTCTTTATTCTTCTATGTACTAAAGTGTAAGACATATTTAGTATTGTGTGATTTTTTTTCCAAGCAGAATTTGTATTCATAGATAGAATAAGCTGAATAAGTCTACATAGTCAAATTTTTTTTCTACTTGCTCCAATAACACTAACAAATAGGAAGCTCTTGCTTGCTCCCCAAAACTCCATTTCCTTGAAAGCAGAAGTGTAACATTACTTCTTAGTATCCTTCCATTTTGTTTGTGAGACTCAGAAAAGGTAAATGGATTAATATATATATTTTTGACTTGGACATGATGTGAATTTCATACATAAAGAATTGTGTACATATGATGATCTTACAAAATGAATTTAAGGTGCTTTACAAAGATGGATAAAATATAAACTGGATAATATGAATATAAAACGAGAGTACCGTCAAAGGACAAACAAGGGTACTGTCATACAATGGAGGTAAAAACTTTAATAAAATATGATTGCTTTATTCACTTAAGTTCTGTCTTGTTATCTGTTGCTGTGTAACAACAACATCGTGCCTCAAAACAGTGATTCAATATTGTTTCTCACATTTCTGTTGATTGACTGCCTCAGTAGGGTAGTTATCACCCAGAGTTTCTCATGCAGCTGTGGTCAGATATTAACTGGGGCTGCAGTGATCTGACATGGCTTTCCACTGTAATCTTGACAGGAGCTGCCCACCAAACACCCATTTATGGTCTCTCCATGTTATTTGGGTTTCACACAGTACAGATTCTGGGATCCTTGTGGGAGCATCCTGAAAGCAAGCATTACAAAAGGTTCTAGTAGAGACTGCAAACCTTCTTATTACCTAACCTCAGAAGTCATGTCACTTACGTTTGTGAAAGCAGTCAGTCACAAAGCCCACCCAGACTTAGGAGGAAGGAGAAATAGATCCATCTCTTAATGGAATACTAACAAGGTCACATTGCCTAAGAGCATGTGGGAATGAGAAATATTATTGAGGTCCTTTTTAGAAAATATAATCTGCCATAAGTTTCTTTTTTTAAATTATACTTTAAGTTCTGGGACACATATGCAGAATGTGCAGGTTTGTTACATAGGTATACATGTGCCGTAGTGGTTTGCTGCACCCATCAACTAGTCATCTACATTAGGTATTTCTCTGAATGCTATCCCTCCCCTAGCCCCCCACCCTGCCATAAGTTTTATGCTCTTGCTAATATCTGTATATCACAGTAATATCCTTACATTAGACAAAGCAATGCATTTTATAGGACTGTTGCCTGTAGTGTCCTTGAGTGTAGACCAATGAAATTGCACCAAAGAACAATTCAGTTAAAGCAATAAAAGCCATAACAATCCCAAATTATATGGGCTAGGTAACTATTTTATGCTCATAGCTTTACTAAGGAGTACATTTTTAAAATCGGTATCAGTCTTCTCCATATTGTATTCTAGTATTTTGAACACAAGTATTCTGATTGCTAGTAATAAGGCCTTATTTGAAAAAAATAAATTAATAAAGGCATTCTATAAGTAGAATTCTTTTTAGAAATCCTACATAGTTTACTCATTTTCACTCTCCAACTACACAACTGACTTGAGTCAGCCAGTCAATTATTTTAATATACAAAAGTTTTGAGAATTATTGCCATTTTAAAAAACACAAATCCAAATATTGAATTAGTTTAACGTAGTTTTGCTGCACCTTTTAAGACTCAGAGCCCTTTTTTCCCCTAGTATACCAATTAAGATATGAGAGACCTCACAGAACATAGATCAGGAAGCATTAACATGATATAATACAGAATTTTCACATTCTTCCACCATCATCCATCCATGATTATTCATTCTATGATATGGTTTAGATGTGTATCCCCTCCAAATCTCATGTTGCAATGTAATCTCCAATGTTAGAGGTGGAGCATGGTGCGAGGTAATTAGGCCATGGGGGTGGATTCCTCATGAATGGTTTAGTGACATCCTCTTCATGATAAGTGAGCTCTTGCTCAGATAGTTCATGTGAGATCTGGTTGTTTAAAGGAACATGAAACCCACCCTGCTGCCCCCAGCCCTCTGTCCATCTCTCACTAGGTGATGTGCCTGTTCCTCCTTCACCTTCCACCATGATTAGAAGCTTCCCAAAGCCCTCCCCAGCAGCAGATGCCAGCACCATGCATCTTTTATGGCCTACAGAATCATGAACCAAAATAAATCACTTTTCTTTATAAATTAGCCTGTCTCAAGTATTTCTTTATAGCAACATATAAACAAATTAACACAGAAAATTAATACTGAGGAGGGGGCATAGCTATAAAGATACCTGAAAATGAGGAAGCAGCTTTGGAACTGGGTAATGGGCAGAGGGTGGAATAATTTGGAGGTCTCAAAAGAATACAGGAAGACAGGGTCAAGTTTGGAACTTCTTAGAGACTTTTTAAGGGGTTGTAACCAAAATGCTAATAGAAATATTGACAGTGAAGGCCAGGCTGACAAGGTCTCAGATGGAAGTGAGAACTTTATTGGAAACTATAGTAGAAGTCACCTGTGTTATGCCATACCAAAGAACTTGGCTGCATTGTGTCCACATCCTAGGGATCTGTAGAAGTTTGAACTTAAGAGTGATAACTTAGGGAATCTGGTAGAAGAAATTTCTAAGCAGCAAAGTATTCAAGATGTGGCCTGGCTACTGCTAGCAGCCTACGATCAGATACTGAAGCAAAGAAATAACTTACAGTTAGAACTTAAATTTAAAAGGGTAGCAGAGTGTGAATGTTTGGAGGATTTACAGCCTGGCTATGTGGTAGAGAAAGAAAAAGTATTTTCAGGAGAGTAATACAATCAGGCTATGGAAAAAGCATTTTCAGGAGAGTAATACAATCAGGCTATGGAACAATCGATAGCTGGAAAGATTAGCATGATTAAAAGGGAGCTGGAGTGCTAATATCCAAAACAATGGAAAAGGTTTCAAAGGTATTTCAGAGATCTTGAAGCCAGCCCCTCCTATCACAGGCCCAGAGGCCTAAAAGGAAAGAGTGGTTTCAGGATCCAGGCCCAGGGCCCTATTGTCCTGCTCAGCCTCAGGACAGTTTCCTGAACCCTGGCTAGTCTAGCTCCAGCCACAACTCAAAGGGTCCCAGAGACAGTTCAGGCCACTACTCCAGAGGACACAAGCCCCAAGTCTTGGCAGCTTCCACATGGCATGAAATTTGTAGGTGCACAGAATGCAAGCATGAAGGAGGCTTGGCAGCTTCCCTGTAGATTTCAGAGAATATATGAAAAAGTCTGGGTGCCCAGGCAGAAGTCTGCCACAGGGGCACAGCCCTCACAGAGAGCCTTTACTAGAGCAGTACAGAGAAAAAATGTAGCGTTGGAGCCCCCACACAGAGTCCCCACCAGGATACTACCCAGTGGAGCTGCAGGAAGTGGGCTGCAACCCTCAGACCCAAGAAAGGTAGAGACACCAGTACCTTGCAATCTCAGCCTGGAAAAGTCACAGGCACCATACTCCAACCTATGAAAGCAGCCATGGGGACTACACTGTGCAAAGCTAAAGGAGCAGAGTTGTGCAGGGCCTTGAGAAACTACCCCTTGCATCAATGTTCTCTGGATGCAAGACATGGAGTGAAAGAATAGTATTTTGGAGATTTAAGATTTAATGATCATTCTGCCTGGTTTCAGACTTGTTTGGGGCCTACTGACCCTTTATTTGGCCTATTTCTCCCTTTTGGAATGGGAATGTCTAGTCAATGCATAAACCACCATTATATATTGGAAGTAAATAACATAGTTTTACTTTTACAAGCTCATATGTGGAAGGAGCCTCATGGAGCACACAGGCTCATGTGTGCTCAGATGAAACTTTGGACTTTGGACTTTTCATTGATGCTGGAATGAGTTAAGATTTGGGGAAACTGTTGAGAAGGGATGATTGTTCTTTTCACAATGTAAGAAAAGCATGATTTGAGGAGCAAGCCAGAGGTAGAATTATGTGGTTTAGATGTCTATCGCCTCCAAATCTCACGTTGAAATGTAACACCCAATGTTTGAGGAAGGTCTTGTGGGAGGTGATTGGATCATGGAAGTGGATAATGAATGGCTTAGCATCCCCTTGGTGATAATTTAGTTATTTCTCAGTTAACTCCTAGTTGTTGAAAAGACTATGGAACCTCCCCACACCATCTCTTGCTCCTGCTCTCATTATGTGATATGCCTGCTCCTCCATCTTCTGTCGTGATTGGAAGCTTCCTCAGGCCTCACCAGAAGCAGATACCAGCACCATGATTGCTGTACAGTCACCAGAAACATGAGCCAAAATAAACCACTTTTCCTTATAAATTATCCAGTCTCAGGTATTCTTTGACAGCAATACAAGAACCAAGAATGAACTAAGACACTCCAAAAGATGGGTTGTTGAGAAATAGTGAGTAGTATTTGACTTCAGAATAAACTGAAAGCCAAGTATCATCTGGATGTGAAATAATATTCCTTTGTGTTCAATTAATCAAGGAATATAGCTGATTCTCTTTTGTAATGATAGTAGAAGATGACTTAGTAGCTTTTTGAAGAATCCTTAACCAAAGAACATAACAAATGATTGTGTGATTGAGAGCCCATAGTTCTATTCCATATATGTAGCATAGGGGAAAAATTCAGTTAAAATCTTGCCCTACTCAATATACAGGCAAACATCAAGCTTGATGAACTTTTACAAATAAACTGATCTTACTATTATATTCAAGGCTGTAAATCTAGTCAGTGTTAAAATCTACAAATGCCTTTCTTTCATTCACTTAATGACTTTAAAAATAGTTTCAAGTATAGAACATAAATATTTAGATCTCCAAAAAACTATAATTCTAAACTTTAAATGAACCCATTTTCTTGTTATAAAATGGCAAACAAATCATTTTTATGTTACTTTAAGCTATATTTACTATTTTAACTACAATAATTGTACAAGATTGGTAATAGTATAATGTTTTCTAAACCAATGCGAATTAGCTGATGTTCAGTAAAATAACTGAATATATACTCAAATATGATTAAAGTTATGTAATTGTACACAATTCTGGCACTGCTGTAGGCAGCTGATGTTATTTAAAGAATAGTATTTCAACATAGTAGTCTAGCCAAAAATAAGACAATTATTTAATATCAGAAAAATTAGGAAGAAAAGTTTATAAATATAAGAAATCTATTTTTAAATTTGACATATTTAATGAGACTCAAAGTAGATCTGTAACATAAACTATGTCGCACTTTGTCTTTCCGTGACAACTAAGTCAAAGGGTATGACCCAAAGCAGGTTATACACTAAGACTGGATTTCATGTAGGTCAGTTTTAGTTGTAGAATGTTTTAACACAAAATGACTGACTCAAAAATCTGCATGCAACCCCTGACAGTCAAGAAGTCTTGTGTCCCTGCTTCACGATGACAGTGTACAAATAAAGAAGGGAAATGATGTTTAAGAGAAAATGGATTTATGAATTAGGAAATAAGAGAACCTTTAAATAAAGGCAGTTTGCAGGGATGCCTCCCCTGAAGCTACATAAAATTGAAAAGGCATCTACCGAATCTTAAAACAGCATCCAATGATATCTTTTAGTCTACTCTTTTAATGGATGATTTGTATGCAACACTTCCAAGTGAGATGAGAGTATTACAGACTACTGAAACAGACATAATCACCCTGCTGACCCAGCAGGGACAGCTTGAGAATAGAGGAAGAATGAAAAATTCTGTTTTTCTCTGAAACCACCTGAGCAAAACAGCCTATGAACATTGCACACATCATCATGTAGCCTCAGTCATAGCTTGTGCCTCTCATTTTTAAAGGGAAAATGCCCACTATCAAAAAATTAGCCTGCCTCCTTTAGATTAATTAGGCTAGCCATCTCTGTTCCTAATATGCTAAATCTCAAAGTAAGTGGTGATTGCCTTTTGGTGGCACTACAGGAACTAAAAGAGTTGACATGAAGACAGAATTATTTTGGTTTTGGTTTAACTTCTTTTCAACAGGTAACATTTAAAAAGCATTGTGAGCTATTAGAAACCAATGAGGAGGCCACAGTCACTTCCAAAACATACACACACAAAAATATCATTTTATAAGCGACAAACAATAGCTATTCTTATAGAATAGGTAAGCCTTATTGGAAGGACATATCTGTGAGGTAAAGACCATGTGTGAGGGTCTTCACAGTCCTACAATATGAAAGATAAACTACATCCTATTAAGATACCCATATAAAAATAGAGAAAGCCTGAAACAACTAAGATGCTTAATTATAAAAATTGGCCAATTTTAATAGTTTTCTTATTAAAAACTTTGTGCTACAAAGTATTTAAACATATTATAATTTATTTTCTGATAGAAAAATAGAAAGTAAAATTTTTTAAAATCTCAAAATGTGTGTTTTTTTGTGTTTTAAAACAGAGTCTTGCTATGTCACCCAGGCTAGAGTTCAATGGCAGCCATCTCTGCTCACTGCAACCTCTGCCTCCCAGGTTCAAGTCATTTTTGTGCCTCATCTCCCAGGTATCTGGGATTACAGGTGTGCCCCACCACGCTGGGCTAATTTTTGTATTTTTAATAGAGACTGGCTTTCACTATTTTGGCCAGGCTGGTCTCAAACTCATGGTCTCAAGCGATCTGCCCACCTTGGCCTCCCAAAGTGCTGGGATTACAGGTATGAGCCACTATACCTTGCCAAAGTGTGTGTTTTTGAACACCAGTATTATAATTATCATTCATATTTAAATTCAATTTTATGATATTTAAAATTCACATAATTTTTTTCTTACATTATGTGTTGTCCAGTAAAAGAGTTAACCTTGCCCAAAGAAAAGTCTGAACTTTTCCCTCAGCTACTGTGATCTATATATACCTAGAATGTCTTATCTGGCAAGAGAGACTTTGTTGACTTGGGGATTTTGGCCATTTTCTGATGGAAGACTTGAGGCATGCTATATTAGTTCTAACATTCAGCAGAACTAGAGACTAAGAATATTAGCCTGACCTCTGAGAGGAACTGAAGATTGAAGTATGTAATCAAGCCCCAGTCAAAACTGTGAACACCAAAGGCTCAGGTAAGCTGCTTTGGTTGGCAATATTCAGTATATATTGTCACACATCGTGGCTGAGAAGCAACGCTGCTTATGACCCTCTTCCTGTGGGTCTCAAGTTGGGGCCCCTTCTGGACTCTGCCCTGTGCATCACTTCCCTCGGCTGATTTTCATTTATGTACTTTTGTCATAATAAAAGAAATTATAGGTACAGGATGTTTCCGAGTTCTAGCTGTTCTAGCCAATTATCAAACCTGTGACTGGTAGTGGGACCCAAGAATTTGTAACTATATATGTCAGGAATCTCAAGAAAAACAGATTTTTATATGTATGATATGACATATATTATATATATAAAAGTATAGTTTATATAGACTATAAACAGATCACATATGTAATCTGATATATATTTATATGTATACATAATCATGTACATATGAGTGTGTGTGTATATGACATTTACTCAAAACCAGTGTTCAAGCAATATGGTAGCTGGCAAGTCCAAAATGTATAGGTCACGTCAACAGGCTAGGAACTTAGGCAGTGGTTAATTTCACAGTCTTGAGTCCAAAATCTACATGTAGGGCATGTCAGCTGGCTGGAAACTCAGCATGGGAAGTCTTAAAGCAAAGTATTTTTCTTCTCTGAGAAACCAGTGTTTACTCTTGAGGCCTTCAGCTTATTGGATGAGTCCCATCTATATTATTGAGGGTAATCTCATTTTCTTGAATTAATTTCATTGTAGATGTTAATCAAATTTACTAAATATCCTCAAATCAACATCCATATTAGTGTTTGATTAAGTGTCTGGGTATTATAGCCTAGCAAATTTGAAACATAAAACAATCATGGTAGCCAACTGGTCTGAAGTGAAGGTGGTCTAGGGAACACCTGAAACTTGTGGCTGGTGACCTAAATGAGCGTTTTGTCAGAACTGTGTCTTCTCACTGTAGTCCTAGTTGGCTAAACTCCACAAATAGACCCATACAAATATATTCAACTGATTTTGATAAAGGTACAATGGCAGTTCAATGGAGAAAACACTGTATTTTCAACAAATGATACTGGGATTACTGGATGTTTATATAAAAACGTGAACCTAGCAACAGAACTTACACCTTACACAAAAATTAACTCAAAATGTATCACGCCTGTAATCCCAGCACTTCGGGAGGCTGAGGCGGATGGATCACTTGAAGTCAGGAGTTCAAGACCAGCCTAGCCAACACGGTGAAACCCCACCTCAACTAGAAATACAAAAAACACTGGCTGGGCATGGTAGTGGTCACCTGTAATCCCAGCTATCTCGGGAGACTGAGGCAGGAGAATCACGTGAACCTGGGAGGTGGAGGTTACAGTGAGCAGAGAGATCACACCATTGCACTCCAGGCTGGGTGACAAGAGCAAAACTCTGTCAAAAAAAAAAGGGGGGGGGGGTGCTAAACTATAACATTTCCAAGAGAAAATATAGGAAAAAAAGGAGAAAAAGCCATATAACCTTCAATTTGGTGATGAGCTTTTTAAATATAACAAGAAAAACAATTCATGAAAGAAAAAACTGGTAAGTTGAACCTTATTAAAATTGAAAATTTCTGCTCTCCTTAGTATACTGTCAAGAAAATAAAAATAAAGCACACGATGGGAGAAAATATTTGCAATCACCTATCTGATAAAGGACTTGCATCCAAAATATCCAGAGAACTCCAGAGAATTCAACAATAAAAAACAAAGAATTCAATTTAAAATGGGCAAAAAATTTGGACACCTCACCAAAAAAGATATGGCAAATAAGCATATGAAAATATGCTCAAAATCATTTGCAATCAGGGAAACACAAATTGAAACAACAATGAGATATAGCACTGACACTAATTAGAATGGCTAAAATCCAAAAAACTGCCAATACCAATTACTGTTAAGAATGCAGAGCAATAGGAACTCTCATTCATTGCTGGTGGAGTACAATGCTACCACTCTAGAAATGTTTGGTAGTTTCTTACAAAACTAAAAACAGTTTTGCCATATGATCTAGCAATTGTGTTCCTAGGTGTTTACCCAACTGATTTGAAAATTAATGTCTACATGAACCTGCACATGAATGTTTATAGAAGATTATTCATAATCATCAAAAAGGTAATAATCAATATATCCTTTAATAAGGGAATGAATAAACAAATTGTGGGACATTCATACAAATACTCTTTGGCTATTAAAAGTAATGCACTATGAAACCACACAAAGACATTGATGAACCTTAAGAGTATATCGCTAAGTGAAAGAAGCCAATCTGAAAAGGCTACATACTGTATAATTCCACATATATGACATTCTGGAAAAGGCAAAACTTCAAGAATAGTATACAGATCAGTGGTTGCCAGGAGATGATGGGGAGATAGCTCTATGAAAAGATAAAACAAAAGGGACATTTTTAGTGTAGTGAAACTATTCTGTCTGATACTCCAATAACGGATATACAACACTATGAATTTGTCAAAATCCACAGAAATTAACAGCATAGAGAGTACACCTTAATGTATATAAATTTTTAAAAAGCATTGAGGAAATTGAGAAATCCCAGGACATAATGCAGTGTGACAAAATAATGTAACTTTATTACAATGTATTAAAACAATCTCATTGAAATGGGATGAAAGGAAAAGGTACTGAGCTAAATAACTTTGGAAATAAGTAGAGTTTTCAAGACTAAAGAAAAAAGAAATGTACGTAAGCACTGTATTCTATTTGATGAAAGTGTTTCCTATGGGCTATGGGTCAACAATTCTGAAACTACCATACATATGTACAAAAATTAAAGAATGGTAGACTGCAGTACCCAAATTTCTCACTGTTGTTTAACTAGGGGTAAAGTTAAATAAGGAGAGAAGGCAAGAACGATATATATGTGTAGTAAATTGTTATAATTTTATGCTACCTCAGCATCCATTTTGAATATAAGTTGGACTTTTTCATATCAGAAGCAGGGCCTAGTCACCTTTGACTAAACTTTCCAGTTCTCTACTTATTCTCGATTTTTCAGTATGGTGGATACAAATATCTGCCTTACATAACCACTTCCTGGTGATCACCTTCCTATGAAACAGCTAGATAACAACCTACTTGACTCACCCCACTGATTCCCACACCCCACATGGAACACAATTATATGCTGCAGTGGTCCCCTTTTAGGCACACTGTGACTCTGTGGAATCCGTGCCTGCCTACCTAAACCTACCCGTTAGACTTCCTACAGAAAATCTGCTTGGGTAATGCCCTGGACTCCAATAAAGCCTTTAGTCCACAGGTTCCACTCTCTTTTGCTCTCATTGACTGGTTGAGAACGTGTGTCCTGGACAGCTCCCCCCTCCAGTTGGCCCTGTGAGGCATGCTGCCCTCTTCTCTCTGGGATCTGTAAGTATAAACTGCTTCTATTATTTCACGAAGTTTGTTGAGTTTTCTACCATTTCTCACCTGACCAACACTCCCAAACGTAATTTCTTTCATGGTCAGGACTCTTCTGGAGAACGTCTATCTTGGTAGGAATAAGCTGAACACAGGTCAGCAAGAGTCATAAGGGCATCTGCCAGTATAAACAACTTTCCTGTGAGAGAGACAACTGGTCACATGTTGGACACCTAGGCATCCACAGCTCCCAACGGCCAAAGCTGGACAAATTTGAGCAACAAAATAAGGAGACACAAATATAGATAACTGATATTTGACAAAGGAGCAAAAGCAATACAATGGAGAAAAGACAGGCTTTTTGTGAAATGGTGCTGGAACAATTGGACATCATAGGCAAAAAAAGAATATATACATATTCCTTACATCCTTCACAAAAATTAACTCAAAATGGATCATAGACCTAAATGTAAAATGCAAAATTATAAAACTCTCAGAATATAACATAGAAGAAAATCTAAGTAAGTGTGGCTTTGGTGATGAATTTTTAGATACAACACCAAAAACATGATCCATGGGAAAAAAATTGATAAACTAGACTTCATTAAATTTAAAAACTTCTGCTCTTTTAAAGACACTGTCCAGATAAGAAGACAAGCCACAGAATGTAAGAAAATAATTGTAAAAGACATATCTGATAAAGGATTGTTATCCGAAGTATAGTATACAGAAGACACTTAAAGCTCAACAATCCCCTTTAAAAATATGCAAAGATCTACACAAACACTTTACCAAAGAAGATGTACAAATGGCAAATAAACATATATGAAAAGATTCTCAACATCGTATGTCATTAGAGAACTGGAAAATAAAATGTTATACCAATACACACTATCAGAATGGCCCAAATACAAAACACTGACACCTAACACTGACAAGAATGTGGAGAAACAAGAACTTTCATTCATTGCTGGTGGAAATGCAAAATAGTACAGTCACTTTGAAACAGTTCACCAGTTTTTTACAAAACTAAACATACTCTTACCATGCAATCCAACAATTGTGCTTCTTGGTTTTTACCTAAAAGGGTTGGAAGTTTTCATCGGTACCTGTAATCCCAGCTACTCAGGAGGCTGAGGCAGGAGAATCGCTTGAGCCCGGGAGGCGCAGGTTTCGGTGAGCCGAGATCATGCCATTGTACTCCAGCCTGGGCAACAAGAGGGAAACTCCGTCTTAAAAAAAAAAAAAAGTTTACATCAACATAAAAACCCATTCATAAATGTTTACAGAAGTTTTCTTCATAATTGTCAAAACTTGGAAGCAACCAAGATGTTCTTTTGGTATATGAATGGATAAACAAACTATGGTACATCCAAACACTGAAATATTATTCAGAGAAACTGTAAATGCATACTTCTAAGTGAAAAAAAGTGAATCTTAAAGGTTTACATACTGTATGATCCAACTATACGATATTCTGGAAAAAGGCAAAATGATGGGGACAATAAACAGATCAGTGGTTGCTGGAGTTAGCGGGAAAGAAAGATGAATAAGCAGAGCACAGAGAAATTTTAAGGCAGTGAAACTATTCTGTGTGATGCCATAACTTTGGCTACTTATCATTATTCATTTGTCAAAATCAGAATATACAACACCAAGAGTGAATCCTAATGTAACATATGGACTTCGTGTGATAATTATGTGTCAATGTAAGTTCATCATTTCCGACAGATGTACCCCTCAGGTTAGTGATACTGACAGTGAAAGAGGCTGTGCATGTGTCAGGGAAGCAGGGATATGGGGACTCTGTAATTTCCTCTGAATTTTACTGTGAACCTAAAACTTCTCTAAAAATTAAACTTATTTTATAAATAAGTAAATCAAGTAGCATTGGAATATAGCTCTGTGTAAAATCAATATTCCTGAGGTCATACTGATATAAATAAATGATTGACTAATTTAAAAAATAGAGATTAAGCAAATCTTTCATGCACAAAAATTACAAATAATGTATGTAAATATTATTATTGAAGGAGGCGTTTATCTCTCCACTCCTCCCCTGTAGACAGCATGGAGTAACTTCCAAGTTCATGCTGTGAAAAGGAAGAGGAGAGAGTAACTTCACAGTGGAGAAATCTGTAAACACTACTTCAGTCAGGTGGTCTAGGTCATCAGCAGTGATAGGTCATGTTGGTAGTCTATAATCTTGATATGAGAGGAATGTCACTTCATGATTTTCCTATGAAAAACCCATAATCCTAAACAAAAAATGAAAAAAAAAACACATATCCCAAATGAGGTATATTTCATATAAACCTTAACTAGTACTACTCAAAACTGTTAAACTCATCAGAAACAAGGAAAATTGAGAAATTGTCACAGCCAAACAAAGCCTAAGGAGACATGGTGATGAAATGGAATGTGGTTTACTGGATAGAATCCTGGAAAAGAAAAAAGACATTAGGTAAAATGTAAGGAAATCTGAATGAATTATGGACTTTAGGTAACAGTAACGTATCCATATTCATCCATTGATTATGACAAATGTGCCATACTAATGTTGGAAAGTGAATAAATATTTGTAAGTGGAAAAGATTTTTTATTCGTAAACTGTTTTCACTATCTAGTGTTTATTTACTTTCAAATACACAGCATTAGTTGGTAATGATAAAGTTCTGCTTCATCACTCAAATAACACATGAAAATAGGAGATAACCTCAATGCTAGACCTGAAATATAACTGACCACTTTAACAACCACCTAACAGTATATGTGATCTCCATAGCTGACTAATCCCTTTAAGGTTTTGGCCCTGACAGTGAGAACCAAATTAGAATGCTTGAATAGAGCAATGATGGCATATGGCTGTGGAGCGTGAAATCAAAAAACCTTGAAAAGTCATTGTCTAGTTTCAAAAAAAGGAGTGAGGACCCAAGCTGATAGAATGAACAAAGAAGACAAGCAAGGTGGTGGAACCACTTTTGTGGCAATAGGACTTCAAAAGGGGAAAATGAAACTATAGTTAGTAGCTATAGTTGGGGTTTGGGATGCAAATTAATTAGAGGCTTTACACATGGTGTCTACAGTGTCACCTACCCTCTTGTTAAGAAGGTGCTGTCAATAATACCAGGTAGGGCAATGAGCCAACTAGGACAATAACTATTCTATTTACTTAGCTCTTAGAGTCTAAGCTTAGACGTGAACAGAAATTCTCTTAGTCAAAGTATTATGTACAACAATTTTGAGACTTGCAAGAACAAAGACATATCTCTTCATAGCTAAGTAATCACTTCTAAAAATGTCCCCTTAAACCTTTAAGGTGGAAGACTCACATCAAGAGGACCACAGATAAAGCAAATTGATCATACTACTGTCTCTGACTCTCCTACTGATACCCACGGATATCTTTCTGATTTCATTCCTTTAATCTATATAAATGTGTTTCTCTGACTGATCTTCACTGACTGCTCAATTCTTACCTTTGGATTAAGCACAGTCTCTATCTATAATTTGCTGTCTTCACTTTCATTTCTGGCTCCTTTATCTATCAAATGGCTCTATTCTGATCCAACATCCATCTATTCTGATCAAACATCCAATGATGTTCCCTAATATTCCATCTGAGCTGAACCACCCCTCTCTTGATAGCCCCACATAAGATCCAGATACCAGCCCGGGTTATACACATCTCAGGGCTCTACCCGAATAACACTCTTCTGATATACTGAAATTCTTTAATCTATTTTTTGAGTCCTCCAAAACTAACTATATAGTTTCATATTAACAACCTTTTATCTGTATAAAAGATCTTTGTGAACTGTGCTGATTTGTACATTTTACAATATACAAAACATATATTCATCAGATTCTTCCATAAACTCAATGAAATAGTCAATTCATAGTTCCCAAGATTAAAACTAAGTTCCAGGAATGTTACCTATTCTTTATCCCATAGCTAGTAACTGGGATTTTGAAGTCCTAAGGCAGGAGTTCACTGCATCAAGTACAACACGTTCCTTTACTCTCATTTGAAAGACATGATGAACAGAGAGGTATGAAAAATCTAAGATCACAAATATGCCATGAGAAAGCATCTTTGTTTCTACTGCTACTTTACAAAACCACATCTCTAACTACTAACGCTTCAAATTCCCTCAAAACAAACTTCTTTTCTCAATTGTCCCTCACTACCAACTATAGTCATGCTCTGGAATTATTACAGAAATTTAGCATCCGAAAGAAACAGGAGGTTATAATTAATCCCTAATTGCAATTGGGCACGAACTTATTGTTTTTCTTCTACCTTTTGTAAATGTACCCAGTGCTCTTCATGTTTTCTGCCAGATGTTGTAGTCACTGCATGATGGGATTATTTTTGTTGCTTCTCTAGACTCCTCACTCTTAGTCATTTTAAGCATGGTTAAAACGACAGTCTTTCTTATCATATTTGATATGTAACTTTCAAAAAGAATAAAACTTAGCACCTCCTATTTGTCCTTATGTAAATGGAAACTTGTAAGCAGAGCATCAAGGGCCCAATAAAGTGCCCCCTCTTTTGAAATTTATCTCTACTCTCTTTCATATACTTCAATCATGTCAATTTCTTATTGTTCTCCTAAATAGGTGCGGATTACTAAACTCTATTCATGGGTTTTATTTTTTATGTTCCTTTCTGTTAATTAACATTCTTCACTGACTTTAAGACTTCACAATTCATTCTTTTAAAAGAACACGTTTGATGTCCTCCACCGCTAACTGTTAAATATCTCTCTGATAATATTGTTATCAGGCTTTCTCAACTGGTGTAATTATGTTTCAAGTGTCAGGGGGAAAATACGTTTTCTATCCTTTGCAAAAACTCATGCTGGGCACTAAGAGCATGGAGCATGTCCCAGTTATCTATTGCTGCATAACAAACCAACCCAAACTTAGCAGTATAAAACCACTACTTTAGTATGCACATCAACTTTCAGGGTCAGAAATTCTTTCCTCCTTTATAAATGGAGTCTCAGCTGGGAGTGACATAAATGGCGCAATGCAGAAAAGGCTGGGGCTGCAGAATGCCCTTTCAAGATAATGAATTCACTCCCATGGCTGGTGCCCGGGCTAGGATGACTCGAAGGCTGGACTTAGCTAAGAGTATAAAATAGAATATCTACATGGGGGCAAGCAATGTGGCTATGGCTTCTCACAGTATGGTTTCTGGGTTTCTAGAGGAACATTCTGAGCACAAGCATTGCAAGATACCAAGGCAGAAACTGAAAGACCACCTCTAACCCAGCTTCAGAAGTCCTGCAGCACCACCTCTGCCCTACTGTCTTGGTTATAGTCCAGATTGGGAGTGAGGGGCAGCAGTCTGGGAGGAATTAGGCATTACTTCCTGATGGGAAAATGTTAAGATCACATTGAAGAAAAAATATGTGGAATAGAAGATTTATTGCAGTCATCTTCACAAAATACAATCTTACAAAGTACTACAGGACAAAAATAAATCTTGTTAAGATGGCATTCCACGTCAGGTTGTGTGCTGCTTATCTCATTGTTCCCAACCTGGGAAGCATAATATTCATTATTAGATCATACTTGTAGACATATATAGACTATCCAGCTTCATTTTTTTTAGAATTATCCCTTTAATATGCCATCTTGCAGTTTGTTACATGTAGTGTCCACCATACTCTGGCCGTGGGGGTGGAAGGATCAGCCAGGGAAGGGACACAACAAAGACAGGACTAATCCTAAAACTACATGTCTTACAGGGCCAGTCAGAGTCTTTTCTGAAAGCAGAGGTTGGAGAAAAAGTCTATTTCCTTTGATGTTACTAAGTCAAGAACATGGAAAACTGTGTGCCAGCTGGTACCCTTTTTAAGCCAACCACATGCAAAAAGTTTATCCGGAGTAGAAAGAATTTAAACTGATACAAAGCAAGAAGCAGAGTCAAGGGATGAAGAGAAAGGCCTGATGGCATCAGTACAGCCCCAAATTCTAATGTGCGTGAAACTACATCCCACCTTGACTACCAGGTTACACAAGACAAGAAGTTCTCTTTTTGGCTTATGTTAATTTAAACTGACTTTCCAGCTTAACCTGTGCTGAAAAAGTTCTTCTGACTTGAGTGAGATCCATCTAGTTCTGTTACCCATACATAAAAGTACTGGAAAGAAAATCTTATAATAAGGGATAACAATCAATCAAAAAAACTTTATGATAAAGAACATAATGTTCTCTCTTGGATGACAGAAATTTTTATACCAGTAATCCAGGCACAAGTTAATAGAGCAACTTTGAATACAACAGCATGAGTTATGATATTAGTTTGCTCACTTCATAAGAAACCTTGGCAAAGAAGGTCCAAATAAAATTTTCAAATGTACACATTATCTTTTATATAAATTTATTTCTGTGGGTGTTTTGCATTCTTTCAGTAAGCTCTGAAGAATATTTTTTCTTCACTAAAAAATCTTGCTTGTTCATTCTTACTTGACCCATCCTTCCACAGATATTTAGTGAAGTCACAAAATATGCTATCCACTGTAGAAAGATAAAGAGTTGTATGAGACAGATAAATTCTTGTCCTCATGGTCCTTACTATCCAGTTTGGAGGTGGGAGTGGCCAGCATGGGTAAATCTCTGCTTCTATGAAACTGAACTCCAGGTCACGTCCTGCATGTTCTTGTTTCCACACTTTTGTTTAAGCCATTTCTCTGGCTTAAATGCCTTTCCTTTCCTATTTCTTTCCCCTTAGCTTAGTTCTCTACTTAATTCAGGGAATTTCCTTTCTCTGTTTTGTGCTTTATCCAGAGCAACATTTACTTTTTTGAGATGCAGAGGTGAGGAAGGATAAAAAGTTGACTGTCTTTGGTTTAAAAGAATTACTCATTGATAGGGGTTCACATATTGAAAATAAGTTTCCTATTAACTTTCTGAGTAGTTATCACTGATCATTATCCTTGTAGCAACAATTTAAGGGCTTTCCTGTTTAACAATGGCTTCTCCTGTTTTACATTGTTTATACCGTAATTATTTGAGCATGGGTTATGTGTCCAGAAATGAGCTGTGCACTGTGCCACACAGCACAATAATATATGGTCATAATACATAAGGAGCACAGTGCTAAGTAAATGCTGACACGCAGAATCCAATTAGAGAACAAAGAATTATGTTAAAACACACTAAATAAAGAGCATAAAAAATAAGACACAGTTAATAAGACAGTGCTTATATGTTCAAAAAGAATGAGAAAATAAGGGGTAAACATGGGACAAAATCCTTGAAGCATCTGTATGAAGGCAATTGAAGCTGATTCTTGTGAAATGGGCAAGGTGTGGCTAGTTGCATAAGGTGTCAATAGATGGAAATGAGTGGGATGCATGACTTTGTGGAATAGGGATGAGGGTGTAGAGGTGGGAATGTGAACAGTAAGTGGAAACAACTGAAATAAAACTGGCCTGATTATGACAGTGAATACACACTAGACATTAGTTAGCAATAAAATAGAAAATTTAGGGAAGGGTCATGTCATCAGGAAAACTTAAATCTAGGGAGTGAAAGTAAATATTTGTATGGCCTTAACAGAACATCATTTTAAGTTCTTGAGCTGGAAAGTTTCAAGTACCCTCACCCAGAGCCTCTTGTCCAGGAAGCAATGATAGTTCAGCACTGGGCTGACAACTAACTAGATCAGGGTGGGTGCCCAGCCCAGGATAACCAAAGAGATTCTCCTAGTATAAGTGAAGACTATTAGTTAAGCCAATCAAACTGACTCCATAAAGGACTGTTCAGGTATAAGAGTCAAAAAGAGGAAACTTGTAGACAGAAGCACATCATGAAACCACATAGGCCACAAAGGAGACTAAGAGAATAGAAAATTGCTCCCAGTCATCCCCTTGAACTTAACATAGTCAATGCAAAACTCTGTTCTTTGGCTCGAGAAGTCTAACTAAACACATTGACGTTGTGAAAGGGATACTTTAAGAATCTTTATCAGGCAACACTGCTGAATCTTGGGGCTAGGTAAATGAAAGGCATAGAGAACTACTAGGAATATGTTGAAGCAAGCTAGATTTGGGAGCATGAGAGCTAGAGACCATGGTAATGGCAATGAAAATAAAGCAAAGACATACATGTGTGACCCTGCCAAACAAGACTCAAAAAGTCCTGATGACTGGAATGACTGTCGTCAGAGTCCATTTCCTAACTGAATTTCACAGAAAAATTCTTGTAGGGTGAAATTAGTAAGACCTATGACCAAAAATTTAAGAAGAGAGAGAGAAAGAGGTTTTTCCTTTTTATGTGAAGAACACATTGTTTGAACCACCAACCCCCTATCAGGCAATCCAGTCAATTAGGATAACTAAGTCTACTTGACCCTGAGGGAAACAACAGTTGGCATATCACTGGTCAAAGAATGACTTTCTCAAAAGCCTAGTGGTTTCCAAAATAATTAAGTCACAATGGACAACAAAAAAATAATGAAGCACATCACCCACAGTAATATTTAGGTTCTAAACACAGGCAACCACAGCATGGGGTTAAAATCTGAAGAGTAGCTTAGGGACCTGTGCTGTTCTATTTTCAGTTCTGAGTTTTCAGACTCACACACCTTGTGGCAGAGTGACTATCATCTGAATTCCCTGGCCACTCTGCTGAGCTGTAAACCAGCTCATTGCAGCTGGTTTTATGCTCAGCACTATTACCAGACAGCATTAGAAGAAAGAATATGTGGCAGCAGTTCTCAATTTCGATGTAGGTAAGAATCATTAGGAGCCTTATTATAAAAGCTGATACCTAAGCCCTATCTGTAGAGATTCTGATTCAGTAGGTTTGGAATGGAGCCCAGAAATCTGTATTTTAATAAATACCTCCTAGGAGATTCTGATACAGGTGATCCATGGACAATGCTTTGTGAAACCCTGATTCATGAAAATGAGCTAAGTACTCCATCCAGCATGTCCCCAGAGCAGGCAGTGCGTCATTAGTCCATTAGGTCAAGAAGCATGTCGTATTAATGTGATTTGTTTATATTTTCTCTTGCTAAACTGTGAGCTTCTTGAAGGCATGTCTTGGTCAATTAATTTTACATCCCCAATGCCTGGAACAGTGAGTTTAATAAAAGATAATCTAAAGTTGATGCTAGGAGTGCAAACAGAATGTTTCCCTTGTCTAAAAGAGGTAAAAGAGCATTATAATTTAATTAAAATTTACTATTTGCCAAATTATTCCCCTGGAATCTAATTCTGACCTTTGGGAAACTATTCCTTCTTTTCCAACCTAACTAAATATTATCAAATTGAAAAACTACAAGCCCACCTTTCTATACAAACTCAGTTGGTATCTTGTTGTTGTTTTTCCGAGAAAGGAGCAACCAACCAAATTTGAGCTACTCTTGCTATCTAGGTTTCTGATCATGGGATTTGTTCAGAAATATACACAAGTTCAGAGTAGAGCCACTCAGTCAGTCTCAAGATTAAAAAAAAAAACTGGAGCTATAACGATATATATTTTTCATTTTTTATGATCATTCATTCCTTTCTTCATTCAGCCAAATCACATCACTTCCTTGTTAAGATACTTAGAGTGAGTCTCAAGGCTCTTGGTGAACAAGTCCTCCCTTTCTCCCTTGCTTCTGATCCTCTTCACTTCAACTCTTACCTCTAATTTCTCCCTCACTCCACTCAGTCACAGTAGCAATGAATTCAGTCAAGTTCCAGGCTTAAGCCTTTGCACTGGCTGTGTGCTCTGCCCAAAACACTCCTCATCCTCCACCTCCCATATTTACATATTCCACTGTCTCACCTTCAAGTTTCAGTTTGGAATTATCAACCGTCCTCCTTTACGGCATTTCTGATACCTCTCCCTTGCCCAACTCTACTTTCTTCTTGTTTCATAGAATTTGTCATCTTCAAACACACTTACAAATATACTTTAATATTATAATTATTGCTTGCTTGCTTGCTTCCCCCAAGATCCCCACCTAAAGTGAATTACACAAAAGCAAAGATCTTTGATGTATGCCAAGCATCTAGAATTGTGCTTGGCACATAGTAAGCACATGATAATTCAGTAATTCAATTCAACCAACCGAGATTTGAATGGTACTACTATGTGCCAGGTAGTTAAGCACACAGATCAAGTCTCTGTTCTTATGGAACTTACATACTAGTGTAGAATACAGACAACCACCAATAGACATATAATAGAATCATAATAGAATACCAAGTAGTGATAAATGCTTAGAAGAAAACAGAACATAGAAAATGGATAGAATGCCAGGGGTATTATTTTATATAGGATGATTCGTTCTTTCAAGTGGTGGTGTTTTAGCAGAGTCTCGAAGAAAGTGAGAAAATGAAGATGTAAAGACATGCAACCAAGTTGTTAGGGTTCTAATCTGGCTATGTTATTGACCTCCTTCTGTAGGAGAGGACACATTTTACAGGCTAATAGAAGCTGGGATGAGAGACCAGCAGAAATAATTTTGATGTTTGAATTGCTGGGATCCCCAAAGATGTTTTGGTTTCTTCCCTTCTCAAAAATTCCTCATCCTCTTTCTATGTCGAGAACCACCGCAGACACTTTCAATAAGTCCATCTCATCTATTTTAGTGGGATTAGAGGGTGGTTTAGGCTGTTCTGAGTTGAGTGTCTATTATCTGCAACCAGTCAGGGTCGGTACACCTCACACTGATCATATGAAATGGGCACTACTATTCATAGACTTATTTTAAAAACAAAAAAGAGGAAGTTGAAAAAGACTAAAAATTGTACAAATTTGTACATCTTTTGAGTGGATTAATAGAAAATTGAACTCAGAATGGCCTTATTATTTTGCATTTCTCTCAGATATTAATCTGCGTTGGGCTTAGGAGTGTAGACTCTGTGCCGGACAACCTGGTTTTTACCTTAACTTTCATTTAAAATTCTTCTTTGTCACAAAAGATTTTCTTATTTACAAACATAAGCTAATAATAGTACACACCTTAGTGGTTTGTTGTCATGTTGAAAAATATGAACACATGTCAATCCCTTAGAACATTACCCAGTACATGGTAATCTGTAAATAAAGTATTGGTTATTATTATTATTATTACTGAGCTTGCTGGGTCAGAGTTCCACACCTGTGTGTTCTGTTTTTCTTAAGTTTTTATTCTTGTGATTGGTCTATAGATCAAGTTCACCACTCCTTCCAGAATGAGTAGCACCAAGACCACAGCAGATCTATGCCTAGCCCAATTCTAGCTCTCCTCTTACAAAGTTGCCCACTAACTCTCTCACCATTGCCTGTGCCTTTTTCCCTTGCCTTGCTCTTGAAGACAATTTATAATTGTCCTAGGCTCGCTCCTTAGCCCTTCCCGTTTCACTTTACATATACTCCCTGGACAATCTCACCAGCTCTCTAGCATCAATTATCAAATCTCTTTAAATGAATTCCCAAATCTATTACGGCCGTATTAGTTTCCTATCACTGCTATAATAAATTACCTCAAGCTTAATGGCTTAAAACAATAAAGATTTATTATCTTATAGTTCTTAAGGTCAGAAGTCAAAAATTGGTTGACTGAGCTGTGTTCCTTCTGCAGATTGTGGGGGAGAATTTGTTTCCTTATCTTTTCAGCTTCTAGAGGCCACTTGCTTTCCTTGGCTCTTGGCCTGTTCCTTATCTTCAAAGCCAGCAGTATAGAATCTTCAAATTTCTTCCTGTTTCTCAAACCTCTGCTTGCTTCCACCATCACATTTCATTCTTTCTTTCCCTTATAGGGACTCTTGTGATTACTTTGAGCATTCTCAGAAAATCCAGGATAATCTCCCATCTCAAGATTTTAACTTAATCACATGTGTGAAATCCTGTCATGTAAGGTAACATATTCACAGATCTGGGGATTAAGATGTGGATGTTTTTCAGGAGCCATTATTCTGTTTATCACACCAGCTTTGACTTTCTTTCAGAATGTTACATTTATGTAATATTGCCTAATGTTCTGCTTCTGAAAGTTCCAATTCTACTTAAAAATATTTTAAAATGTAGTCACCTCCCAACACACATTCTAGAATCCTGCTCTCTCTCTTTCAACTAATCTTGCATAACTATTATCCCTGACATCCTGACCAGAAAACAAGATGAAAGAGTAACACGGTGTACAAGAACATGGGCACTAGGGTAAAACTCCTTAGATTCAAATCCTGGCTGGAGTACTTGGCTAATCTTTAGTGAAGCTCTATTAATGACAATACACCTAATATCTTCATCTAAATATAAAGATAGTAATGGCATCTATTCAATAGATTTATTTTAAGAACTAAGAAAGACAATTCAGAAAAGTGCATGTCACAGAATAAGCGCTCAATAAATGTTAGCTAGTTCCCTCCTCACTTCTGTATCAGTCAAGACAGGCTAAGTTTGCTGCGGTTAAAAAAAAAAAAAACTAAAATATCAGTTATTTACAGCAACACAGGGTTCTTTGTCACTCACAAGTCTCTTGTAGGTCAACAGGTCCCCTGTTCTCCATAGCCACTGATATTTTAGCCTAAGACCAGGCTGAAAGAGCAGTCACCTCAAATATTGCCAATCATGATGATAGAGAAAAGAACAATGCTCTGGAAAGTCATACATTATCAATTAAATACTCAGGCAACAAATAACACATTTCACTTCTCTGTATAATTATTATCACAAATGAATCACATGACTAAACCTAACCATAGGAGTGCAGAAAGTGTGATCAGTATGTCTGGAAAGAAAAGAACAAGAATTATTTGGCTAACAGCACTATTTAACAACTGCATCTTCAAATTAAAACTATTTGAATCCTTATTTGTTTGCCTTTGACATTGCCTTTATATTCAGGCCCTATTTTCACTTCCACTGCAATTCCTATAGCTATGCCTTAAATGATATTTTCTTGGACCATTGCAATAATCTTACTGGTTTCATTATTTCTATCCTTCCATATTTTTAATGCATCTTTCAAACTGACGTGGTTCTAATCATATCAGTTACTCCTCTAAAAGCTATTGATAATAAGGCCATTTAGTTTATTAGTTAATAGCCTTGGATCAGGAGTCAGGCAGATACAGACTGAAACAGATATGCTAAACCAGATATGTGATCTTGAGAGTATTACTTAAACTCTCTAAACCTCGGCATGGTTTTGAGGATTAGTGTTTGTAAATTGTACACTTATTCACTATAAAACTTGTATTACCATAGTTCAATAAATGTTATTTCTCATTTTCTCCACTACCTAAAGAATGAAGAACAGAGTTCTTAAGATTCCATTCAAGCCTTTCATAGCCTGAGATTAACTTCATTTCCAGTCTTGTTTTCTCTGTGTTTCACTTCCATCCATGAACTTTAGATTGAAGTTCTACCATCCTGAATTCCATAAATGCAGCATAAATTATCTTACCATTATATCTTTTCACTGACTAAACCTATAGCCAGAAATCCCATTCTCTCTTTAGCCTGTAGAAAGTTCCCCCATAGTCAAAGCCTATCTCAAGCATCAGGCTTACTCATGAAGACTTCGGTGACAAACTAGTCGGAATGAATCATTTTCTTCTGTCCTTCTTTGTACATTTATTGTATCATTTATCTCCTGCTCCTTGCATTGCAGACCTTCTTTTATTTTTGCATCCCTACGAAATTCTAAGGCCTTTCAGTCAATTCATCACGTGTGGACTGAGGTGATGCTGTATACCCAGTACTGGGCTGAGAACTGTGGACATATTAATTAATAAAACAGATGTGGGCCCAGCTCTTTGGGGTTATGCTTTTTCTTGTGATACCTTACATATGAGTGTTTGTTGAATTGAATTCTTTTCAAGGAATCTTTATATTCGTCCTGCCTCTGTCCTCTGGATTCTCTCCAGGTTTCATGTATCTTCATGTATCTTGTTTAAATTGCTTCAGCCAGTTGTAAATACGAGGCTCTAATAAAAGCTTTGCAAATGCTAAGGACTGTGAGAGGATTAACTCATGTCTGCTGTAGTTACATTCCTGTTTATATGTCCCAGAATCAAGCTTTACTTTGTGAACAGCAGGACTATATTGTGGCTATGTTTTGCTATATGTTAAAATATGTGTTGGGGAAAGACCAGATTCTCAGCCTGTACAACTATAAACATTTTCTCCAAATTGCCTACAATGTGATCCACCCCACAAAAATATATATAAAAACAAAGCTTTGAAGCTAGGTATTTTTCCAACTTGAAATGGAATAAAATATAAACTACCTAGCAACACTCCAGCACTTCTTTTTTTAATTAGCCAATGAAATGTGCCTAGAAAATTTATTCCTCAGTCCTAAGAGATTTCTTCTTTGTGAAGTCTTACCTGTTCACCTCTGTGTTCCAGGCAGAAAAGTTTACTTGATCATTTGCATTCCCAAGAGAAAGAAATAGCAAGGTATGAAGAAAGGTCTCTGTCTCAGGAATCTGAGAACCTTAGGTTGAAATGGTGTCTCTATCACTGAATACGATATGCCTTAACCGTGTAACATAACCCCTCTGAGCCTTAATTGTCTAATTTGTAAAGTGGAGTTAATAATATATATTTCATAAGGGGGTTGTGAAGATTAGCAAGATGGTGTATATTAGGCACTCAGCAGACATATGACATTTAGAATCACTCAGTTTACGGCAGTTATTAGCTCCTGTAGTTCTCTCTATATCAACATGCCGTGTGAGACCATAAGCCCCTTGAGAACAGTGAAATTTTTTTTGAGAAGGGTGATTATCTTGGTCACTGCTCCTACTGCCTAGCAGAGTGCTCAGAAAATATTTTTTTACTGGACAATTTATAAATGCTAGCGGTTTCTGAGTTATGCTGGCTTTCTTTGACATCCATTATCTACCTGCCAATGAGCCCTCCTGATTTCACTGCCTGTCATTTCTCATTGAATGGTGACCCAAAGCTGGACTGTAGCAAGTAGACTGTTATTTGAATTGGTGTTAGAGGATTAAGGATTTAAATATGGTAAATGAGATATGGATTGAAGATCCTGTGCTGAAGAAATACATTTTTTATATTCAACTCAGAGGCAATGACTTCAAATCAAAAATTTTTAGCAATGACCTCAGAATACCCCTTAAAATTAGAATACATTTATCTCTTGCTTTGAATTTTTCTCTATGTGTGGGTGTGTGTAAATGTTCCTGAGCAAAGTGCCTGCTAAAGAGTAGTAGGTATTCTTTTTTTTTTTTTTTTTTCTGGTAATGAATGTGTGTGCTCTTTTAGAGAGCATGAATAGAGTGATAGTAAAAGTAATTGTAATATCACACTAAATTCAGATTTAAAAGGTACAAGATCTCCATTTTAGAGTCAAAAAAATTTAAAGGGACAAAACCCAGTTTGGGTACTTTTGTCTTAGAATCAATAAAATGTCTCTTTTCCTTATTAGGCTATGTCGGCTTCAGTCAACCATTGTCAACAGCCAATTTTCTCTATCAGTGAAGCAAATCATTATGAAACACATGGTACTAGTGTTACAGTTTTCCATTCTGTCCTGAAATGAAAAAGAAAAAAAAAACATTTTCTTTTACTTTAAAAATTAAAAACCTGCAAGACAGAGAGTGAATTTTCAAGGTAACATAAAAGACTCTTTTTCACCTTTTCTTAAAACCAGAGGGAATTATCTATCTAGAGTATACACCGTCTCCAATCACGCCTTTTAAAACCTACTTATTAAATATGAACAGCAGATAAACATGGGACAGTTATCACCTTGGCACACACCACAAGCAGAGACAGAAATGGTTGCTATAGCCAACCTAGGAGCAGGAAAGACAATGAAAGGCTATTTTACTTCAAAGCTAGTTAGAATCAAGGGGGTTAAGAAAAAATGAAAAAGAGTGGGGATCTTTTCCCCTATTCCTCATGTAATCAGTGTAAAATAGTGCTGGCCACATCGGAAGCTCAGTATGTATTGAGTAGCTCTGATGTCTTATCTGGTGACAGAAAACTGAAGTCTCCAGCTACTGGAAGTATATTCTCAAGAGTAGAAGGGCTTTTAACTAAGGCCAGAAAGTTTTTGGGACGATGGGAGCAAAGAATGCAGCTGGATGGAGACCACACAGATTCTGCAAGCGATCTTACTTATTAGTCATCTAGGCAGGGCAGTGATCAGAAAAGCAGAGCAGGGAAAGACAGTGAGCTAAGAAAAAGACTGACTGGCTCCACACATTCCTGGATGGAAGGGTTTCTTTTTCTGGCATAAGAATCTTCTAGGTCTGTAGGGCAGGGGATCTCCCAGCTGTCAAAATCCTCTCTTCACTTTTCTGGTTAACTGCCAAAACAGAACTGTCAGTCAGGAGCTGCTGGTTGCTGCAGTGTGGCTCACATTTACTCCTTGCTGCCTGGGCCTGGGGGCATTCTGGAGAGACTTACTTCTAGAGGGTCACTGGGGACCAGCTTCAAACCTAGGTAGAGTTCTGAGGAGGCCAGGTGCAACAAGTGCCAGTGAAGCTGGGCAGCCGCACTTTGCGAGGAAGAAAGCGCTGCAGAGATAAGGGTCAGGAGGGAGAAGAAAGCTCTGCTTTTTTTTTCAATGCTTGAACTGGCATGGAAAAGAAGGTATTTCTTCTTGGAAGCTAGACCCAGAAGCAACCTCTGCTACTATGGGAACAGCTGTGGGAGCTCTTCAGGGATGGCTAAATTCCAGGATTCAGGGTTGACAATCTGAGAAGCCTCTCTAACTTTTGGTTCTGAATTGATCATCACACAAAACTGAAGGTTTAACTTGAATAAATTCAGGGTCTGTTGTTTCAGGTGCAACTTATTCCTACTAAGTTTAAAGATATAAGCACAACTATCATACTTTCAGTTTCTCCATAATCAAAAGCAATACAAATGCAGAATTTTAATCTTTATGGAGATTTTCATCTCCATGCGCTGCGACTTGGTGATTTACACATGTAATTCCCATTAACACTAATAAGAGATAGACTGTGCGCATCAATCCCCCTGTGTCAAAATGAGAACCGCATGGATACTAATAAATACATTTTTAATTCTGTTTTTATGCAGATTTAATGTAATATTTTATACAACACTTAGAAAACCCTTTGGAGACAAAGGTTGTCTCAATTAATTCTCCCCAGCAGAGACGCATATTCATACAAACTCCTACTATTTTTACAAGAATATTTACTTCTTTTGTCCAGGAGAAAGGATTTAACTGGACATAATTGAATCTATGTGGTGGTAGGATTTCAAGTGCAAAATGTTCTTTGTTTGCAAACATACCTTCTTTACAGGTAACAACCTCAGGACTCCTCAGAGATTTTTTTTTTTTTTTCCCAGGTAACATTTTAAAATTGATAGTTGTGACTCAATCTTATTATAGTGCTTTAGTGCCATCTCCCGGACAAATCTTTAAAAGCAAGCTCTGCAGAAATTGCACGAACTTCACCTTTCCCAAACCAAGAAACAATTTGTTGAAGAGTCCACTAATAATCAAAAGAAAAAAAGGGATTTTTTAAAATAAAGAAGAATAACAAGAAGAAAAGATAAATTGGTCAAAGCAAAAGTTTCTTTTTTTAGTTTTTAAAGTAGGAATAAAGAGAAAAAGAATGGAAGGGATCAACTATAGGAAGAGTAAATAGGTCTAGGACTCATGGACTTTTTTTATGTTGTTTAAAATTTAGCTTATTTTTTTTAGGGACACTTTTTAGAAAACGCAAAGATAATAAAAAATTTAAATGCACTGTGTATACATGAAAATGAAATAAATACTCAGAGCAGATTACCTCAAATCT
Source organism: Trachypithecus francoisi (assembly GCF_009764315.1). Lineage (NCBI taxonomy): Eukaryota > Metazoa > Chordata > Mammalia > Primates > Cercopithecidae > Trachypithecus > Trachypithecus francoisi. Next base: position 40,726,488 of record NW_022681457.1, on the reverse strand, counting down.
ATTAATTACCTCAAATATTATGGAAATACAAATAGCCAAAGTCATTCATTTAGGATTTACTAAAAGGAACAAGAATATAAGTAACAGGAGGTTGTAAAATTTAAATAGATTTAAGTAATTATAGAGTTGACTTTTTAGAAATGAAATTCTCTCACAGAAACAATCAAAACAGCCCATATAGTGTTTGAGAAAGAAAATTAAATTTTAAAAATGTGATTATGTTTAACTCGGTATAGAATATAATGCAAAGATACAATCCTCAGCAGAAGCAAGTGTTGATTTATCTGAATTTAACAATACGGCTTCTAACAAAGTACATGGGGTCTCTAAAGACATGATTTCTGAAAGGCCGTGTGTTCTCGGGTGAGTGTTTTGAACCATCCAACATGCAGTTCAGCATCAGGATATTACAGCTTCTGAGACTTCTAAGACCTTCCAGCCCAGGCCCCCTATCCACTATCTCCTTAGAGATAAAAGAAGGGAAAACACTCCTTTTTTATCCACGGATCTCACTTTAAAAAATCAGTACATTGAAAACACAATCCTACTTCAAAAAATGAGTGCTTATTGAATTTGAATGTGATGATCTGGGACATGTGATTTGAAAAATGAAATGGAGGCCACTAAGCATCCTTACACTAGGCTTAATGCTAATTGTGAAAAGATAATTGGAATTTTAAAAATCTCTCCATTTTAAGCAATCGCAGATTTATCAGCGTGTTTTAAAAAAAAATACTAAATTATTTTTATCTGGCTGGAACCAGAGGAAAGAAATTTAAGAAGACAGACTTAAAACATACAACATTTTGTTATTTTATTTTATTTTATTTTTGTAGGCTAACAACTTTGAAAAGGCAGTCTCTTAGCAAACCAGGACTTAGAAAATGAAACATCTCTGATTTGAATTAGATCTCTGATTGCTTTACCTCTATATCTTAACGTTCTGTAGGATGTTTTCACACATATACGCATAAACGTATGCACAGAGACACACAAGCAGATCTTTTTATTCTGTCAATTTAAGGCAAATTTTAGGTGTAGACAACCTTTACCTTTCTTCCAGATTCTAGGCAAATGGTTATTTGTACTTGAATGAGATCTGGAACATTGCAGGGTAAGGGTTTTTATATTAGATTGAATCATATTGAGATCATTTATTTTTTCCACAGTTGGGGAAGCTGTTGGAAAAAGAATAAAAGCTCTTTCTATAAATACCACCAAAGAAGACAGTTAAAATGAATACGTGTTTTTTTTCCTTAAACTAGGATTTTAATCATTTTTATGTCTATTCCACAAGAAAAGCCCTAATATTATATAGCTCTTTCGACATTCTCAGGTACTATAATACTATCTTCTTGATGCACATGCCCAGCTTCTATTAAATACTAATAGTGACTCCACACATGCGTCCTGAGGACACAGTAGCCCTGAGCAGCTTTTACTCCACATATAGGAATAAGGGATACGCTTTCTTCATGTCCTTTAACCATGCATTAAAATAGATTATATTTCCATTAACTTACCTTGAGAAAACAGATTGGCCTGTCCTCAAATTATATGGATGGAGAACAAGGTGATGGACCATCACCAATTCAAATTGGTTTTAAAAAAATAAGAACAGTTGATTAACCACCAGTGGGTGGGTCTACCTTATACATTTCTATCATTATACATCACATGTCTGTATCATATTTAAGAGTGTGATTACATATTTTTTCCTGGCCTTATCATCCAATGGGTACAAATGAAGGACATTAATATATAAGCCTAAAAAAATTGTATTTCTGAGCTCCATCTGTACTCTTACTCCTGGCCACCTGCTGTAGCATATCTCTCCAGTTCTCCCATAGTCATTTCTGGAAAACATGAAGATTCAAACTAGATCGCATGTAAGTAAAAATCACCATACTGTGTCTTGCTTTCTTTCTCTGGCTTATTGTCCACAGTCATAGCCTAGAAATTTTGAGGGTACTTCTTTGACACTATAGTTGAAAGTACCCTTGATGAACATACCCAATGAACAATTTTCCAATACCAATACTTCCAGTCACCATTTTGGGGGTTCTAAAGAAACCAAGCTCCAGGTGGAGTGGAGAAAATAACACTTTTCACCTGAACCATGAAAAAAGTACACTTGTACTTAAATTGTACTTAAATTTCTTCAAGTACAAGAACAGAAATATTTCTCATGCTTGTAGCTCCCAATATTCAAAGGGTTAGGGCTCAAGTCAATGTAAGAATATTGATAGAAGACAAATGCCAAACCATCTGCTTTCACTTGCATTTCTCTGTCTCTCCCTTTGCCACATACTCCAACCAAACTTCTTCCTTCTTCAAACGTAATCAACTAAAGTTCTATGCAGACCAACAAGTACCAAGATAAGGAAGTCTTGTTGGTCTAACAGTGTTGGAGCCAAAATTGTCAACAAAATGACAATTTTGACTAAGCTTACCTTTCATATATATATATATACACAGAGAAAGAGAGAGAGAGAGAAATTTTCCAAGCAATTTCTCGCCCCCAAGATAAAATTTGTAAAGCTTCCTTAAACTCTTCACTATATCTATCTTCATCTGGTGCTGGTTATCACATCTCCGCCCCTCTCTCTCTTTCTGTCTCTCTCATATGTGCTCAGGCACACACACACGCATACATGCACATAAACACACAAACTCTTACCTACACATAGTATGTACTGCATATATCTGGAGGTGCTTCCTCCTTTTATGGACCTCCAAGTTTTCCTGGGATATTACTACATTGAGTTAAATAAATGGCTGATTTACACAATGTTTTGCTATATCTCAAGAGCATTCTATCTTCAGGGTTGTCATGATGTTAAAAAAATTCTCACAAAGTATTAGGACTTTTATATATATGTAAAGAAATTGTATTTAGCACACTTTTAGATATATGAAAGGCAAATAAGAGGCTACTTCAACTACAAAAATATGAAAGTTTCATGAAGAAACAACCCACTATCTTCAGGACTCCGAACATGAATTTATTCATGAAATAATTGTCTTAATGTGAAAAGAATTACACATGTTCTCATACAAAAAGACTTAAGAGCTTTGAAGGGAAGTAAAGCAAGAATATTTTAGATATCTGTAATGTAGGGTATCTGTAGTTTTCTCTCTACATTGGTCTTAAAACAATATCTTAAATGGAAGAGCATTTTGTGCCTACCAAGTTGTAAATCAAGAATTACAGACATATTGCAAACTAAAAGAATTTAAAGTAGCCTGTCCTTATTGTAAAAATATTTTATTTCACACAACTTTATGAAGTAGTTATAAAAAATAAAAATCTTCCTTTAAGTATCCTTTTCTAATAATAATAGAAAGAGTGACAATCTACAGAACTCAACAATATAGAAGTTATACAAAAGAGACAGTATAATAATTAATAAATTAAAATCTGAAAATAACCCAGATGTTGAATGGATAAGCAAACTATTGTACACCCACATGATGGAAGACTACTCAGTTACATGTATGAGTAACATATCAGTGCACATAATAATTCATATGAGAAAGACTTAATGACAGAATTCAGTTTTAAAGGGTTACATACTGAATAATTTCTTTTGTAAGACATTCCTAAAGAGGCAAAATTATAGTTATGGAAAACAGATCAGTTGTTATCAGTGGAAAGGGATGAAAGGAGGGTATGACCATGGAGTGGAAGCTTGAGGAAGTTTTTTTGGAATGATGCATCTGTTTTGTATCTTGATTATGGTAGAAACCACACATGTGATAAAATTCTTATAACTGAAAACTAAAATGGAAAGTCAATTTTCTTTTATGATATTTTAAATAAAGTAAAAGGATGTTATCAATGCACTATTGTATAAAAAAGCTAGAATTTTAAAAAGTATATGTGACTTAAGTCACTGATAAGAAACAACCAAGGCCAGACACAGTGGCTGTAATGCCAGCACTTGAGGAGGCCAAGGCGGGTGGATCACGAGTTCAAGATATCAAGACCATCCTGGCCAACATGGTGAAACTCTGTCTCTACTAAAAACACAAAAATTAGCTGGGTGTGGTGGTGCGAACCTGCAGTCCCAGTTACTCAGGAGGGTAAGGCAGGAGAATCGCTTGAACCCGGGAGGCGGAAGTTGCAGTGAGGCGAGATCATGCCACTGCACTCCAGCCTGGTGACAGAGCAAGACTCTGTCTAAAAAAAATATATATGTATATATATGTAATTTATGTTTATAATGACTTTTTCTTCATCTATTTTATCCACTCATTTCATTTATCAAACAAATGTTTCTTGAGGATGTACGATACCTTATAAGCAGGTAGGCTGGTTGTGACACCATGCTAGTATTTCCGGTGAGAAATGATGTTAACCTAGATTGTGTGAAAGTTGAAACTGAGAGGATATGATTATGCACAGGGTATAGGGAGTTTCCGGTTCACATAACTGAGTAGATGGTGGCAGCACTGGAAAAGGGTTTGTGCTGTGCTTATTTTTCTTTTCTGCCAGAGATGGCTATAAGTCTTTGTTTAGTTTTGGTCATATTTATTTTGTGGTTCCTGTACCACAACCATGAGAAAATACCAAGTAGCAATTCCACGTATGGTCTGGAACTTGGGAGCTATTGTAAATCTAGAAACATCCATTTTTGAGTCATTTGCATATGAGAACAATTTAATTCACAGGTGTTCATGATATAAGGTACAATTTGTAGTACAAAATGAGCAGAGAAGATTACCTAAAAGTGACCCTTGGTAATACCAATTTTTATTGAGTAGGTACATGAGAATGAACCCCCACAAAAGAAACAGAGAATAAATAACCTGAGAAGAATGAAGGAAAGCACATTATGACACAGAAACTAAGAAAAGAGGTTTTTTTCAAGAAGATTGAGTCAAAAGGACAACATCTCTCTGAAAGTTCAAGTACATTACTGACAATTACATTAAGGATTTGGGAAGATGGGGGACATTTGTTGTCTTACCACATGTTGTTTTGATGGAAAGATGATGTTGGAATCCTGGCAGAACTAAACTAATGAGTAAATTAGGGGTCAAAATGGATAATTTTAGAGAATTATGTTGAGAAGTTTGGATAATAAACTTTGAGGAGGGAAAGAAGGAGGGGGCATGAAGCTAGAAGCAGCTAATGGCTAACTAATACAATGAAGCAGAACAAATTAAACAGTCAAGCTGATCTGATTTGGAACATTTCCAAGTACATGTGATGAAAAACAAAAACAGAGGAAAAGGAAATTTAAGACACTGGCAAGGGTGTTGTTGAAATGATGAATCACGGAATGTAACCTTGTTGAAGAGTCAGGAAATGTAGCTGTTGACAAAGGAATGAATATGCACAAAAAGTGACAAGTGACACAGATGGTGTCCATCAGTTGCAAAAGGGATAGCTGAATAAATACACAGAACACACAGGAGAATATGGTAATGAGCGTATGAGGTTTAAATTACTTATTTTGAAGAAAAAAAAAATAGAGGAGGTGTCTTGATGTTAGGAATGACCACTGGAGCAGGTTTTTGAAGTGGAGTAAAAGAGAAAGTCATGGAAGTAAAAGAGGTCAAGACACAGAAACCGGGATCCTGAAGGATTCCTCTTGCTTGTTCTGAAGATATGCAGTGTGATGGCAGCAAACTAGGTAAACAGCCTTCAATACATGGGCTTGAGCTAAAAGAACTCGTGTTTTGTTTTGTTTTGTTTTGTTTTGTTTTGTTTTGTTTGTTTGATGCAGAGTTTTGCTCTTGTTGCCCAGGCTACAGTGCAATGGCGCGATCTGGGCTCACTGCAACCTCCTCCTCCCGGGTCCTGCCTCAGCCATACTCTGGAGTAGCTGGGATCATAGGCATGCGCCACCACGCCCGCCTAATTTTGTATTTTTAGTAGAGACGGGGTTTCTCTGTGTTGGTCAGGTTGGTCTGGAACTCCCGACCTCAGATGATCCACCTCGGCCTCCCAAAGTGCTGGGATTACAGGCATGAGCCACCGCGCCCGGCCAAGAATTAGTGTTTTATACAAGAGTGGAAAAGGAATGGGCTGGAGGTGATAATGGAGATCAGTGAGGACACCATAGCCTAATCCCTGGTCATGAGTTATGTAAGACGAAAAAAGGTTAAAAGAAAAAGGTACAAGTGCTGTCCTTAGGAAGGAAGCCGTTTATAGTTAAAACAAGAAGACGGTGTGAACACTGAGATAAAAAGTCAAAGACACAATGGAGACTGCTGATTACAGAGGAGCAAGTTCAGAGCATACAGTCAATGGCTTAGTAGGTGCAGGAATGCAGCCCAGGGGCAAAGTAGTGCAGAATGTTGTAGAGAACATGGAACAATAGAGCATAGATGGCTAGAGAAGGAGACAATTGGATCTTTAATTTAATCAAACGGGAATTAGTGTGAGAAGTTAGATACAACAGTCTTGCTGAGGACAGTAGATATTTATTTTATCATTAGACCTGATTGCCAGGCCAGATGCCCTGAACACTGCCTATTATGTGACTTGGTTGTTGGAAACGCAGAAACTGTCAACTACACACACTGTATGGGCTGGTTGGCAGCAGATCCACAAACAATAGACTAATTTGCTGAGACTTCTGAATATTAAATCAAATATTGGACGTGTTTAAAAAAAAAAAAAAAACTTCCAAGACTGTTGTTGATAGTTGTAGCCTGCCTATGCTTCTAGAGTAGGGAAAAAAAAAAAAAGCTGATTTAATATCTAAACAATGATGAAGCATGAAATCATGTTCAGCTTTTGGCATGATTAATTACTTCTCAACTTAAATATGGAGTTGAATTTCTTGGCAAGTAATCTTGGTCTTTAGGCTTGAAATATTTGGCAAATGTACCAAAAGGTAGCAAAATCGGCTCCCAGGTAGACATGACAATGTACAGTTAAATATTAAATACAAAAGGGGTATTTCCTACTATGAGCCTCTTTTAATTAGAGGAAAAAGTACTTCCTAGGAGGCCCAGAAGACCTCAACTCAGATCCCACTAACTATGATTGAGTCACATGCTTTTGACCTAGCCACAGGAATGCCCCAAAGCATATTTCTGGGGACAACTCAGCCTTTATAGTGGGAAATTTTGGCTGCATGGGCAAAGAGGGAATGAGCGGGAAAGGAGATGACTAAGAGGTGGGTCATCAGTCCTATCTGCCCTAAGAAGGCTAGACACTCTCTTACTGAATGGTAGTGTCTGTATATAGGGGGGAAGAGGGTTTGTAAATAAATGTCTAAATATATTAAGGTTATTTTGTAAGTGTGTTTTCTAGTTTGTTATGTTTTTGTAGAACCTATTATTCCTTACATAAACTTTTAATGTTTATGTAGGGAACTCTATCAACCATTTCCTTTATAGTTTCTGGCTTTAGGTCATGCATAGAAATTTGTCCTCTATCAAAGATTCTAAATATTCACTTCTATTTTCTTCAACTGTTGTCAGACTTTCACTTTTTAATATGAAATTCATTGCTCTATCTGAAATTGATTTCAGCAAGGTATGGATTTTCATTATATTTCCCTCCTAAAGGCTAACTAGTTTTCTCAGCATCATTTGTTGAATAGCCAATCTGTTATCCATGGATTTGAAATACTACATTAACAAAATGCTAAAAATACATATAAAACCAAGACAGGTCCTAAACTCTTTGTTTTTTTATTCGTCGATTTGGTTTTGTTTTAGTTCTATATTTTAATATATGAATGGAAAGAGGAGAAAAGATGGATATAAACGTGTCAAATTCAGTCCAAACTATACCAGGAGAATAACAGATTTGCACTCACATTTTTAGATAAGCCAAAAAACCTCATACATGGCCAGTAAACTTCACTGTGGAAGTGAGAAGACCTGAAAATGTCTATCCCTACATTTGTCAGCCTATTCAACTGCAGGCTCTGAAGATTCTGCTTACAAATTCCAGCTCCCTTCCTCTCAGCAGCCAGCACACCTTTCATCCATTTAACAAGCAGTTACTGATCTCCTACTATGTGCCAAGCGCTGTTCTAGAACACAGGAATAATCATGGTTGAGATAAAAAGTCCTTGCTTTCATGATACAAGTAGGCAAATAAGTTAATTTTATACAGTGATAAGTACAAAGAATAAAAGAGAGCAAGGTGGTGAGATTGAAAGTAACTGGAGACTTTCAAATAGGTAGTCAGGGAAATTGAGATGTAACATGAGACAAGACCTGAGTGGTGAGCAGGAGCCAAGCATGAAAAGCCCAGAGGCTGAGCATTTAACAGAGGCAATTTCAAGTGCAAAAATCTGGGACTGGAATGAATTTAGAACTGGCATACTTAAGGAGGAAATAAATGCTAGATCATAGTGTGGAGTGGTGGCTGTGAGACTGGAAAAAGAGGTTAGAGGGTTAGACAGGAAAGCTGACCAAGCAGGACCTTGAAAGTCATGGAAAGGAGACAGGGTTTCAGACTCAAGAGCTGGCAGGGTTTTCAATAAGCTTGCTGCCCTTGATTCAGTATCTCATATATTTAGGAAATCCTTTGTGAGCTTCCTGCTTTAACTTTCATTACTGTTGCCATCAAAATTCTTCCTCTACCATTCTCTTGCCTATGATCCCACTGGAACCATGGGTAGTGATAACACTCTTCTATCAGAACATTTGCAGAAAATGCAACTGACTTTGTCACCCTTGTTAGAAGTTCTGTGAAATTTTTCCTGATAGTATTTCTTTTTCTAGTGTTTTATCATGCTCTTATTATATCGATAATAGCAGTTAACATCTATTACTGCTACTTACTAGGCAGCAGGCAATGTTCTGGGGTTTTCACATGTATTAACTCATTGAATCTTCATAACCATCCTGTGGAGCAGGAACAGTTATTATTCCCACTTAACAGATGATGGAACTGAAGCGTAGACTCTGCCCACGGTCACACAGTTAGGAAGTGGCAGAGCTGGGATTTAAATACAAAAAATAGGTCTCCAGAGCCTGACAGCTTCGCCATTATGATTTGCTGCATCCCCAAAGCACTTGTCAGTGGTGCTGTGTATTTGATTGATGCTGAATATCTTAGAGAAACAGCAGAGAATTATTATTGAAGAAATGTGACTTCCTAATATCAGTGGCCAACAATGTTCCTATTATTAGACTTTGTACACATATTTCTTTATTTAAAACTCACAGCAACCCTATAAAACAGGCACCCCTTCTGTCTGGTGCCATAGCCAATTTCTAATATCATTCTACTACTGCCTTTCAATGTCTAGCAATGCCCTCAGCATCCTCAGAGGAAAATCTTGGACAGAGCCCTTAGAGTCATTTTTTAGGCCAGAGAACTACATGTTTTGTCCTGGTGAAGAAATATTCAAGCTGGCCATTAATCCAGACAGAGATGCAGTGGCAGTTCTTCTGAATAATGGAAAACAACAGAAACAAGTGCTCCTCTCTGATTGGCTCACCTATTGCTGGAGCTTATTAGGGAATTGTGTCTGACACACAGGTGATATTCACTTAATGTTCGTGCAGTGAATAAATAATGCCCCTGAAATGCGAATGAATTCAGCCTCTCTCATTATTATTTTTGTTTTTTAGAAACAGCACTCTAACTCTTCTCATTCTCTTCTATTTCCTTGGTTTTTATCTAAATAGTATATAGCATGTACATGGGTCAGGCATTGTTTTAAATGCTTCACAAATAATCTAAAAATCACACAACAACCCCATGAGGTAGGCACTATTGTGCTCCCATTCTGCAGATATGAAAAATGAGGCATGAAATATTAATTGACTTTTCCAAAAATCACAAAGCTACGAAACAGTAGCACCAGGCCTTAAACCGCAAGCCTGACTCCAACTTCTGAGCTATTATCCACCTTGACACTGGCTTAATACAGGTTGTCGTCAGTGAAAACTTCCTCATGCTTCGCTAACCCAATAGCAGAAGTGAGGAGTCATTTATATTTATGTTTACATTATTATAATATCTTAAATCCACTGTCCCTTTACCTGAGGTAATTTCCATTCCTTCCGGAATTCTGTTCCATATAAATATTTACACAAATCCCCAGAGCTGCTTGCACTCTGTTCATAAATCAGTCCTTGTCAGCGATCCCCTATTGCCAATGGCATCACTCAAGGCTGAACTCTACAATTGAGGTGTCCCACACTCCCCCAGGCCATTCCATTTGCCTCCAGCCTTATAGCCTGCTGCTATTACCCCCAGTGGACTTTCACAGCTAACAGTGGAGCCAAATATCCAAGGTCTTTGATAGCCCATCTAAAAGTGCCAGCAGTCCTTTGAGTTATAAAACATGCTGTTTCCTTGGTTTCATAGGTCAAAGAGAAGGATGTACTCTCCTCACATACATTCAGTCAGAGGCTAACCACAACAAAGCTACCTGGATCCAAAATATTATACTCTTTAGTGGAGCAGCACTTTCAATTCACACACCTGTCCTTCTCCTTAAAGAACACACTAGACCTGACTAATCCATCAAATCAGCCAATCCCTGTTCCCTCTGATGGGCCAGGCACTGCTGCAGCCCCTTTTGGCAGTCCACACTCTTTCCAGACACAGCTCTTCTTAGGGCCTTCTTTTTCCCTTTCCAATATTCTGGCATTGTCTGGACTCATCCTATTAGATTATATGAGTGTGTGTGTGTGTGTGTGTATATATATATCTTCATATATATATAAAATTTCAGTTGGGCAAAAGAGATCACAGTTCTCATAATTCCCCCTGTTCCAAAACATTATCATAAACTGTACCATACCATCACCTTCAAATTAACCAAACAATGCAAATTTGAATAATATTTGAAGGTAATTTTTTTTTTTTTTAATTATAAAGTCATGCTTAAAGTCTCAAGTAGTGTTTTTTCTGCCACCTTCTAAAGAGTTATTTGACCTTTCGTGTAAATCCACAGCTTCAAACTGTGGAAGTGCTTCCCAGCTCCAATAGGCAAGTTTTTCAAAAAATGATATTGCCTAACAGCATCTAGTAACAAAACTATAGCCTTGGCCTTGCCCATCCAGAACAACTTACTATATTTTGCTGTGAGATTTGTTTGGTCTGCCGTTGTGACTTTTGTCTTTCCTTGCCATGTTCCAAAATTCAAAATATTCACTTACACACAGATATTTTGAAGTATTATGCTAAAGTATTATGTTAAAATCTATAATTAATTATGTTAAAAGCTATAATTAATTATGTTAAAATCTATAATTAATTGTGAACTACAGACCTTTTTCCCTAAGCTCCTAAATTTCCTTGATATTCTCAAAATCTTTTAAAGTTCCAAATTGTTCCAAAGTCGGTTTCTTTTATTTTGTTGTTATTATATCTTGGAATTAATAAAATAAATAAATTATGTGCAAACTATCTTTCACAGCAATATATATGTATATTTCAACCCAATAATGAAAAGTATTAATAGTAATACTTTCAGAATGATTCTCTATGAATAATACTTATAGTTTTTTTAATATTCATTAGGAAGAGAAAAACTCATCAACAAACCTAAATATTGCTGTTTCCTAAAGCTCAATCAGCTTCTTTGACACTATAATTGCTTAAGAGTTAGAGTATTCTAGATTCACATGTGCCAGAGTAATCCCATTTTAAATTAATTCTAAAAGTGTCTTCTTCAAGCTCATATACAGCCCCTAAATCCTACAATGCCGTCTTCAAGACACAGAAAATATGGAAGTTTATTTCTTGTTTGGAGAGAAGAGATTGGAAACCAGCATAATCCTTCTCAAGAGCAAATCCAGAGGGAAGATAAAGAGAAATGGGCTCATTTACAACGGACTCTTTCTAGATTTCCTCGAGAGAAGTTTTCAAGTAGTGTTTTTTCTTATAATTATGGTATTATAGAAGAACATGGTATTCTTTGGGCGCTCATTCATAGCTTTTTGCTGTGTCCTAAGCTTCCACATTTTTAAACATTTATAATATTTGTAAAGCAACATTGCTCTGTGGTTATTTGTAAACACTTGCCATCCACCATGGGTATAGTAATGATATCATTGACCACATGAAAACTAGAAGAAAAATATACTGAGATTCTCTATCATCTACTTTAAACCAGAAATATTTAAGGAAGTTACTCAACAAATGGAGCTGTTGCCAAAATTTCAGATCTGAAGATCTTGGAAAATCAAAATTATTGAAAATCCAGCTTGCCAACAGGAATACATTGAAAGTATAATCACCTTCAAATTAACCAAACAATGCAAATTTGAATAATATTTGAAGGTAATTTTTTTTAAAAAAATGATAAAGTCATGCTTAAAACATAAACTTTTTAGAAAAAAAATCAGTGACATAATATTAGAGATATTTATAGCTAAGCCATGACTAAAGTGGGGGAAAGTGGACCGAGAATAATTATTGAGATTATGTTAATTTTTAAATAAGATGTTTGGTTTCTAATGTTACTTTCACAAACATTGATTGTTTTTGAAGAAAATTTTATTTTCAAATATTTCTTGAATATAATTATTTCACATCTAATATAATTAATCTAATTTACATATTCATAAATGCATATTTCAGAATCATATCAATTTAATTAGTATGATTATCCTCCTTCAATCCCCAAAGTATCCTGGTCTGGGGGATAAATGTATTCTCACTTTACTTACAAGCGTTGTAAGACATTGGGTTTTATTTTTGACAAAAATAAAAAGCCATTAGAGTCAAGGAGTGACATGGTACAGTTTATAGATTATAGAGAGAACATAACATATTCCTATGTACATATTTGAGGATCACTCTATCTGCTCTGGGGTGAGCAAGGATAGTATACAAAGAGACTATTTAGATGCACATTGCAATAATACAGGTGAGAGATGATAATGTTTTGGAATAGGGGGGTAGCAGAGAAGACAGATTTAGGATCTAGTTCAAAGGTAGAACCAAAAGCAAAGATTCAGATTTGGGATGTTAAATGCTAGTTCAAAAGAAGAATCAAAAGCATTGTGACTGATTGGACATTGCATGTGGGAGAAAGAGGAGCTTGGGCCTGACCAACTAGAAGGTTTTAGGGCCTGAGAAACCACACAAATGGATATACTATTTTAAAAAATTAAGGAGCGTTTTAGAGGATAGATTTGCTTGCAGCAGGTAAGAAACTCCCAAGTTCAGTTTGAAACATTAAAATGAGATGCCTATTAGACATCTTTGTCATACTTGCAAGACTGTAGTAGAACATATGAGTCGGGTTTAGAAGACTTGACTGGAGGTATAACTATGAAAATCATGAGATATTTAAACAGCATTTAAACCCAGAAGATTGGATTTGACTACCCAGCAATATGCCTAGGCAAAAAACAGAGGAGGTAAAGAAACAATCTCGAAGCTTCCATCATTTAAAGATAGGTTGGCAAATGAAACTGAAAAAGAGAGTCTAGTGTAATAGGAGGAAAACCAGAGACATAGGATGCATCTGGGTCAAGTGCAGAAAATGTTTCAACAAGGCAAGCAATCAACTTTGTAAAATGCTGCCGATGAGCAGAGGTATTAGTCAAGATCCTCTAGAGAAACAGCACCAACAGTACCAAAGCACTCTCGAAGACACATCCAGAGATAACATTTGACCAGATGTCTGAGCATCCCTTACACTCTCAAAGACACATCCAGAGATAACATTTGACCAGATGTCTGAGCATCCCTTAGCCAAGTCAAACTGACACATAAAATTCACCATCACAGTCTAGTATGAAGAGAAGTAAGAATTATCCATTGGACTTCACAATGTAAGGTCATGGTTGACATTGACAAGAGTAGTTATGCTGAAGTGGTGAAGGCAAAAGCTTGAGTCGAGGAGTAAAATAAGATTATGTCCAAAATTTGCTTTTATATGCTTCAGCTAAGAAAGAAAGAAAAAAGAAGGTAAATGTAGGCGGTATGGCAAATGACAATAATTATTACATCTGAGTGATAGGAAAGCAAGATTTAATCATACTATTCTTTCTACTTTTGTGTATGTTTGAAGTTTTTAAACAAAAAGTCCTAAAATGGGAGAATAAAAGGAGAGAATTAAAGATAGCAATTATATACAACTATTCCAAGTAGTTTTGTTAGAAAAAAAAAAAAAGCCCAGAAATGAGATGCTAGAGGGGTGCTTACTGGAGAGGGAGTAGAGTTGAGAGAGATATTGTAAAGAGATACGAAAATTTTATCCTATTTTTACGGTATTCAAAATGATCCAGTAAAGAGGGAAAATTGATGGTGTAGAAAAGCGAAAGAGGAGAATTGCTAGACCGATAATTGAGCAGATTAAATAAATGGGGGAGAATGAACTACGCAATGGAGGGTTTCGCATTTGATAGGACCACAGCATAACTTTATGAGTGATGTGGGATTTATTGGCATAGCTGAAATTAACTGGGTAAATGTGGTAGAGAAAGTATGTGTTGTTTTTATTTCAATTGTTCCTATTTCCTCAGCAAAATAAGCAAGGCCATAAGCTGAAAGTGAAGATGGATGAGAGGGAGCTTTAAGTTTAAGAAGGGAGAAGGAAATAGTTACCCAGGAAAACAGCAGAGTGAAAGGATTATGAATTCCAGTGGGTCGGTGATCATGACTGTGTGTTTTTCTCTACTGTGAACAGCAGTACAGGTGTAGATGCTGAGTACAAAGACAGTTGGATTCATTCAGGGTTCACATTTTTCAGACTTATACAATAAAGGGCAAGACAATCAAGGTTATATGCAGGGGAGTGATGAATAAGTAAGAGAGAAAGTAAAAAGATTACAGATTCAGCAGATTGCAGGTCGCAGTAGGATGTATGGCATCTCATAGTAATGAGAATCTGAGCAATGAATGTGTTTATATGTTGACTGCATTAAAATGTGAAAGTATTTTCATTAAAACACAAAAGTGGAAAGAGATCTTGCAGATTGAAACATATATATATATTTTTTTTTTGTTTAAATACAATGTATTGTTCACACAGCTACAATATATTTTTCAAACTAAAAACAATAAGTAACAAACACGATGCACAGGAAATTCACAAGAGAGGCCAATAAACATATGAAATGATGCTCCGCTTTACTAGCAATTAGGAAAATAATAAATATAAATTAAAATCACAATGAAATATCATTTTATAATAATTGAGTTGGCAAACATTTTTAAAGTTGTTTAATATCAATTGTTGGCAAAGAAAGGAAGCATCACGAAAGTTTATGCACTGCTGCTGGTGGATCTGGGAATTGAGACAACCACTTGGGAGAACGTATGAAATAGTATTGTTTGTTTTATAAAAAAAGAAAACTATTTAAATATCTATTAGCAGGAGAATAAAGAAATACATATTGGTATATTCATACCATAAGGAACATAAATGAATATATACAAATCTTACAAACAATGTAATACGAAAAAATGAAATGAAATGCTAAAACCAACTGTAAAAAGATTTACATATTCAAAACAATACTGTTTAATACTTAGGGAAATATATATGTGTATATCTATAACAAAATTCATGCGAGTGCTAAATAATAATTTTAAGATAATGTTACTTATAGAAGAGATCCAGGTCGTATGCAGGAAAGGTTTGGAAAGGAGATTTAACTGCGTTGACAAGGTATCTTCCTGAACTGAGTGACAAGTATGTGGATACTTAATATAGTATTCCTTACATCATTTTTTATGTCCTAAATGTTATTTAATAAGTGTTAAACCTAAAAACCAGTAATACATTAACTGGCAAAGTCATAGCTACCACTATAAAAAAGTAGAGGCCAGGCACGGTGGCTCACCCCTGTAATCCCAGCACTTTGGGAGGCTGAGGTGGGTGGATCACCTGACGTCAGGAGTTCAAGACCAGCCTGGCCAACACGGTGAAACTCCATCTCTAAAAAAATACAAAAAGTACCCGGGCATAATGGCAGGTGCCTGTAATCCCAGCTACTCTGGAGGCTGAGGTGAAAGAATCTTTTGAATCTGGGAGGCGGCGGTTGCAGTGAGCCGAGATTGTGCTGTTGCACCCCAGCCTGGGCATCAGAGCAAGACTCCCTCTCAAAAAAAAAAAAAAAAAAAAGCACAGCCTTCTTTTCTTTCTCCTTTCTCTCCTCACTTTTGCTTACCCTCTGATACCTCCATCTTTTTTTACCTCCTCCTGCACGCCAACATACATTAACTATGGGGTGCCGCCAGACACTGTGTTGCAGAAGTATATACATTTCTTTGGATTTGTAGTCTTTTACTAGTGTCTAAATGTTTAAAAAAAAATACCACACTGAGGAACAGGGATACATAGATAGGTAATTTCCTTGATCTCTAACCATTAAAATGAGTAAAAATATTAGAGAAATTTTTCTCTTTTGAATTCATCTATTTATATGAAATCTCATTAGTTAAGCCCAATAGCCCTCTCACTCCCTGAGGCAAGAAAATCTCCCACCTAAATCATATTACGAAGTTTGACAGACAGATCAATTTTCCAAAAGTTTAAGGTTTTCTATTAAAGTTTCTATTTTGTTTGTTTGTTTGTTTGTTTCTAGATGAGAAAATGTACCACCCAGCTCACACATATTTGTCATAGGGACTTTAAATTTTCCCTTTTTAATCTCAACTTACATCCTTTCAAATTATTAGCCAGTGCATGGGCACTATTTCAGTCACTTCTCTGAGGACCCAGTAGTAATTTTAGCAACCATAATGGACAGTAACACCTAGTTTCTGCAAATTTCATTTTCTCCTCTACTCTATCTTTACTTAAATCACCTTTTGGGATTTATCTTTTCCCCAGATCAAGCTCATAAATTTGCAGTTGTCATTTTGATTGGCAGTAGAGATAGTTGTTCAGTTATACATGACCTAAAATAAAATTGGTCTCAAATTTGTAGATCTTAGCTTACTGTGTTTCCATGGAAATGTATATAGCACATATATCACATTTCCTTAGCACTTTATATATTTTTGTTGATATTTTAAAATAAAAAATAGGGCTGGGTATGGTGGTTCACACCTGTAATCCCAAACTTTGGAGGCTGGAGCAAGAGAAACACTGAGGCCAGGAGTTCAAGACCAGCCTGAGTGACATAGTGAGACCCTGTCTCTAGACAAAATTTAAAAGTAAAACATAAAATAAAATGAAAAATAATTACACTGACCTACTAATAAATGTGTCTTGTTTTATCTGTCTAATTAGGACAAGATGTCCATGTTGAATCTGTGTGATATCTAGACATAAGTACAAATGAGCTAGCAAGTGAGTATTCAGTAAGAGAAAGTATTGAGGTTAAAAATAGATTTAATTTAAGCCACAGAGATAGAAACGTTTATGAAGGAGGCCCATGTTTTTTCATGAAGAAAAATAATAAAATTAGAACATGTAATCTATGCCGAATATTTAGCAATCAGGCAATTTCAAGCTTGATGTCATTGTGTTCCTGTATTATACACCCCCCGGGGTGTCTTTCTAGTGTAATTGTAGTAATTTCCAATGGTAGGGGTATGGGATCTCAAAATATTTTTCAACTTAAAAGTCCTTTAATAAAATGGAATGAGCAGAAGACTAGAAGCCTAGGTTCTAATTTCATTTATATCTTTATTCATTTATGTATTCATCAATCATTAATTACCATCAACTATGTGTCGGGACCTTGTTAGGCATGGGGGTGACCAAGATAAATAAGTTTTTGCCCACAAATTGCTGTCATTCAAGTCAAACAAAGGCTGTATGGCTTTGCCCACATCAATTTTTCAATGTCTTATTTTACAAAACAGAGAAAATGTAGGTTCTAACTATTAATTTCATTAATAAGAGGATCAAAGTTGCACATGAAAATTCTGTTTAAACTGTCAACCACATATAGAAATGTTCTGAAGAGGAACCTGTGACTTTTTGCATGTCTCCTATGTCCACAACTCCTTCAAAGCAGAGCAACCTAGTGTATGGTAAGAAATAAAAGCAATTTAATTATTTAATTCCCTGAAAAGGACAACCTGTTTTGCATGCATATCATGTTATTTTTAATTAAATCCACCGTATTAGTTGATTCTCTCACTACTATAAAGAAATACCTGAGACTGGGTAATTTATAAAGAGAAGTGGTTTAATTAGCTCATGGTTCCACAGGCTGCACAGGAAGCATGACGCTGGCATCTGCTAAGCTTCTCGGGAGGCATCAGGCACATGCAATCATGGTGGAAAGCAAAGCCGGAGTGAGACGTCCCATATGGCCAGAGCAGGAGGAAGAGAGCGGGGAGAGGTGCTACACACTTTTAAACAACCAGATGTCGTGAGAACTCTATCACAGGAACAGCATCAAAGGGGGAAATTTCTCCTCATGATCCAGTCATCTCCCACCAGGCCCCACCTCCAACAATGAGGATTATAATTTGACATGAGATTTGGTTAGGGACACAGATCCAAACTGTGTCACCCATATTAATGACAATTAAAAACCAAATAGGTACAACCATAAATGCAATTTCATCCCACACTAAAATCACATTTAAGATTGTAGGGGAATATGAAAATAGAGGATAAAACCATAATAATACAGCTGGCACTGCTCTTTGCCTTCTACTTTGTTCAAGACCCCAAATACCTTTTTTTCTTTTACCTGAGACCAATAGGAGAAAATGCCTGATGGCATAAAAATCTACATGCAGCAAAAGGAAATGCCTGTCTTCTACCAGACATTTCCCAGTCTAAGAGGGCATGGATGTTTGAAAAAAAAAATTATAGAGCTGAAAGAATTACTTTGAAAAGGCAACTGGAGATTTATCTCACTTGTTCCAAGATTTTTAGTTGTAGATAAGTTATAACAGGGTGCCTATGAAGTTACAAATTCAAAAAAACAGTCTGAACAAGAAATAAACACTCCTTCAGAACAGCTTTTAAAAGGCTCTTAATAAAGCTCCTTTAAGAAAAGAGGAATAAATTGCTAAAGTAGCTGCCTCAATCATTAAGGTTGCTTTCAGTTTTGTTTTGATTATTGAAGAACTCTTTTTTTTTTTTATGTGTTACAGATTTTAAGCACTTGGGAAGAATGGAAACCATCATGTGGTGTTAAAATGGAAGCATAGTGATAACTTAACTACTACAGGATTTTCCCCAGATTCCACCATGACACAGAACCACCATCATGAAGAAGCCCTGTTTCATTTGATAGTACCAGATTGGTTGTAACTGATGGTCAAGGATTTGATAAATGAGCTAAAAACAGCCAACCACAAATTGATCTCTAGGCCTGTAAAGAGGGCAGAAAAAAAAAAGCCTAAAATTTTAATAGTAAATTAATTGATTCATGAAGATCATATTTTGAGTCATTTGAATTCAATACTAGAACTATCTAAGTGCCTGGCATTCATCATTTTTCAATAAGTGATTTAAAAGTTATTAAGTAAATTAATGAAATGAGACACATGAGCAAGGAAGGATACGGATGGTAGATAGATATGCAGAAAGGATAAAGGCTTCTAAGTGGTACAAGTATAAAGAAGTAGACTCTATATAGGAGAGTAAAGGACAGGATAAGCTGAGATGGCGTAGTTGAATAGGAATTTCACACTTTTAAATGCACTTTCTGAGCAATTTTTAAGTTCTTGACAAGACTGCAAAGAGTTTTCTATGCTTCCTGACCTACCTGGCCACTCATCACTTAGAGAAATTACAAGTTTTACCTGAAATAATCTAACTAATGCAAAAAGTCAGCACTATTAGTAAATAATAATAAAAAGATACAATACACATTTTTCATTGGACTTACTGCTTCTTTTTTCCACATATGTGACAGTTAATCATAATGGTGGTCTCTCAAAAGTCTCCAAGAGATACCTGTGAACTCTGGGGTAAAATGCCAGACAATATCTTTCAGCTGCACAAAAAAAGGCTGATTTTTTTTTTTTTTTTTTTTTTTTTGCTCATTCTTAATCTACCACCATCAATTTACTTTTCTCAAATAACTACTCTTAAACCTGTATGTAATTTTTTTCAGAGATTCTTTCAGATATTCCCATTGAGGGTATAACCATTAAAAATTCAACACTTTTTAGGAAGTAAGCACTATTTAAGGAAGAAGACAATTCCCTAAACAATAGTAATAATTTATACATTGATGGTGGTATAATCTGTACTCAATAACTTCTAAGAACTAGATTTTAAAAATCTACCTCTGTTAAGAAAGACAGACTAAAAGGGTGCATAATTCTATCTTAAGAAAATATATACCTCTTATAGGCTCCATTCTGTGTGCCTGCTCAGGGCTGCAATATGGCACCTATTTGATTATTTGCATGCCAAGTACCTCTAGAATGTCTTGTTTTGAAAACGGAGAGAAAGTCAGGTGACAGAGAGAGGTATTTATACAATGACCAGCCCAAGTTGTCTTTATACAATGACCAGCCAAGTTGTATAATAGAGGAATACAACATAGGTAAAATATGGAATATAAAATAATATTTTATTATATGCCTGCTTATATTACAAAGAGTAAAATGTATATGGTGTTAAGGACTTCATTATAAAATCACAATTTACCATTGTGATGTCTGAGTTTCTCCTAGATTTTATTGACTTTTTAAAATCCAGATTTAGCATAGCTAGTGTAAATTTTTGCTAACAGATTAAATCCCAGGAGAATGATAAAATCCAAACTTCTTGTTCTCCTGTTGAGCACTATTTTAGGAAATTCTAATATGCATAAAGAATGTATATGCTTTTAAACAATTTATTTCAAGTTAAAGTTTTTTTAAGAATAACAATGATATATTATACATACACTCTTGTATCCTAGTGCCCGCTCTCAGTGCTCTGAGAAAAAGTCATAGTTTCTGACTTAACTGTTAATCAGTTAATCAGAGAAAAACAAATCCAAACTAGATCTCAAGACATAAAGTTAACTAGAAGGTAAAAGGAATAAGTTGGGGCCAATGGAGTAAGATGGGGTTGGAAAGTTCCTCAAAAATTTGCATTAGATAGGTGATTAATTTCCTAGAGGAGTTTATATTTAGGAACTCACTCATAAGGAAGAAAAAGAGGGAGAAAACGGGAGGAATGAAAGGGAGGTTGGAGGGAAGGAAGAAATGAAGGGAGGAAGGAGAGATGGAGAAGAGGGAGAGGGAAGGGGAGCAGAAAAGAGAAGGATCATCAAGAAAGCACTCACCAGTCTCTCTTTCGCACATGCCTTAGAAGTTATGATAATAATATCTTGCATTTAAATTATTCTCTTTCAGTAAATTTCTCTGCTTTGTCTCATTTTCCAGTGCATACAGTAATCCTTACAAGTAAACAGGGTAAATGTGTTCTCTGTTCTAAAGAGTCACCTTGGTAAGCCATTTGGAAGTTAGGTCAGAGTTAAGTCAGAGCTAGGCATATGTCTAGGTTTCTTAGTCCTCATTATTTATCAAATATTAATTGAGCACCGAATACATAGCAGTCACTATGCTGGACCAGAGGATATTGCTAAACAAATCAATGCACAGATAATACACAAATTGCAAGCATAAAAAATTTGCGAAAGACCAGTAGGGACAAACAGGTAAATACGTAAAATCAACACCTAGTGCATACTCAAAAGAGATGGCTGAAGGTTATGATACAGTGCAGAACTGAAAAACAGCTAAAGGAGATGGGAAGTTCAGCAAAGGGTCATCTTCCAGAAACATGCTTGGGATGAATCCCAAAAGGAAAGTAGAATTTTGCCAAGTGGGGAAGAAGAAGGGCATTCCTGGCAGCAGGAAAGGATGGCAAGCAGGGACCCCATGAGTACAAAATATATTCAGTAAGAATGCTGTATAGGAAATACGTATGGTTTGGGGAAGGTGTGCTCTTATAACACACTTTATGTTTGCTCCTGATACCATTTGTCATCTCAATTATTAAAAAAAATAATAACCCCATTGATTACATTAAAGTCCCTGCTATCTGGTGGTTAAGTTCTAAAGTGAACTTGTAAGGTGAAAATGATGGCCGGTAAAGACCCCTTATGAAATACCGTGTTAGACACATTTCAGAAATGGAGTCTCACTATGTTGCCCAGGTTAAACTTAAACTCCTGGGCCCAAGTGATCCTTCTGCCTCAGCCTCCTGAGGGGCTGGAACTATCGTCATGTGCCCCCCACAGCTGGCCAATGTGCCTTCTCTTGATACATAAATTCAGCACAGCTGTTTTTCCCTTTAGCTTTAGAACAGATCATAATGTTTTGGTTGAGCTTCAGATGAGGTTGCTGTCTTGCATTTTAGGTCCATATGTATACCCATTTTTAAATAGTAAAATAATCCCACCCAACATGTATCATTCTCACACTGTGAGGCCACTGACATAACATAAAAAAAATAGCAGATTCATATACTGTGTCATGTTAATTCTGGGGCAGATGTTCATTGAGAGGAAGGGTGGGTTGAGTTTACCTGCAATATTTCCATTTTTATTCTTTGTCCTTAGGCTATCTCCAGTCTTCATACAATTGATTTGTGTTGCTAAGTGAGCATATTATGCCGTATACACCATTGTTCTCCTACACACTCACACGTGCATTCACACATGCAGCAAATAATTATGTGTATCCTCTATAGGCCAGGCATTGGTCCGGGTACTGGGGTCATAAAAGCAGTGATCACAAACAGACAATATAATTATAAGAAATATGTTAGAATCAATAAGTGATAAAGATGAGAGGGGAGGAAATGAAAATGGAGCAGAATGGATGGTAAAGAAATTCAGTTTTAAGTAGGGTTTTCATGGCAGACTTCATTTGAGAAGGTGACATTTGTTCGGAAACCTGAAAGAGATGAGCAAGTGAGCCATCTGATTTCAGACTCTCAGGGTCCAGAGGTAGAGCACAGAGACCAATTAAGAGACTGTGGCAATAATCCAGGGGAAAGATGATGGTGGCTTAAATCAGAGCCATAGCAGTGGAGGCAACACAGTGTCAAATTTTGGAGATGTATTGGAGGTACTTGCAGAAGTCCTGATTAGTGACATAAATTTGGGGAACGTTTTGGCAAAAGAAACAGAATGATAGAATTACATTCTTAATGAAAGAGTGGGAAATAAGGAGATGTTCATAAGCTGAACATAAATCAACGAAGTGAAATATCGACAGAATATCTTGAGAGAGAAGATAAGTATCTGATAGCTATTTAACTAGTCTCACTGCACTTTCTGGCAAATCTTCAACAAAGAGGCAAAACTTGTGTCATAATTAAACAAGTTATTGATGACAAATACAAAATCATTTTTTCTTAACAGTACAGCATATATGTGTAGAGTGGGGGTAGGTGGGAAGAATTATCAGTTGCCAGCGATGTAACAAATTGGTACAACAATGGTAAAAAGATTAGAACTATAAAATAAATGGTAAACTGAAAAAACATAGTCAAGGCACTATTATTTTGTAGGCATACACAATTTAATTTTTCGTCAAAAAGATAAATAAAAAACAAAAAACACCACAAAGACACTGATAATACTCAAATGATGATACTTCAAGCAAGCCATCTTTACCTGAATGATGTTTTTTTAATTTTCCTGAATCAGTGTATTTGTTACTGTCTTCCTGGCTTTTATGTCATCTGATTGCTCTATTTTAAACAATGATTATTAGTGTTTTTCTTCAAACTAATACCCCCCAAGGTAGATTTTATTATTGCTAGTGATGTTTCCATGGTAATACCTTTTCTACATCCTCTGTAATTTCTTTCTTCTTCTACCTAAACCTTTTTTCAATATCATCAGCATTTCTTTTTCCATCGAGTTTGGTATCTTACGGAGAGATTTCAGAAGTGATGCCAGTGTCCTAGGTTTAAGAAAAACAGTCGTGTCTTAGACCATAATTAATTTTCAGTGTCTTAGATGATAATCTTGGTCTTGGAGAGTAATCTTTTAGTCAAGCCATGTCTATGAATGGTTTTAAGTTTTCATTAGCAATTTAAATCTCACTTAAAGTCACTTATGGGTCATATGATGTAATTAGAAAATCATTGGTTCAATTATTAGAATTATTTTCCCAGTTTTAGTACCAAATATGATAGTAATGGCATATTCATCAGGACTCTTACATTTTTTACATTTCTGTAAAAAGAAGTTCATAGAGATCTTCTGAGGTTTAAATACCCTGTTTTCAAAAAACATTTTGAAAGCATAAAATGCACTGCCGATGATTTAAAAATAGCCCCTCTGTTGTATTGCAAGAAGAAATTTCCTACGTGCTTCAGTGAGATATTTAATGACACTGAATTTGGGGCCTTCATCTTCAGAATGAGGATAGAAATACCCACCTATATTCTCTATAAAGGTAGAAATACCCACCCACAATCACTATATCTAATCAATATACAGTAATACAAATAAACAACTGAGGAAATAAATATATATGCAAATGTTTCTATAGGGACAATTTCATTTAAAACAAGCATTGGACTGGGCTTAGATGCAATGTGGAAGCAAATTGAAATAATGAAACAGGCACAATACTAAGACAATAAGGACAGTTATCAATTATATGAATTGAAGATCATGTAGCCCATATGACAACATTCTACTTCGAATATTTTTTAAACCAACAATGCTTGCCAATATGGTTTGGATATTTGTCTCCTCCAAATCTCATGTTGAAATGTGATTCCTAGTATTGGAGGTGGGGTCTGGTGGGAGGTGATTAGATCACGGGGATGATGCCTCCTAAATGATTTAGCACCATCCCTTTCATGAGTTCTGGTTCAGTTCACACAAGATCTAGTTGTTTAAAAGAGTCTGTGTCCTCCCACTTCTCTGTCTCTCATTCTGCTCTCGCTATGTGATATCCCTGCTTCTCCTCTGCCTTGGAAGCTTCCTGAGACCCTCACTACAAGCAAAGGCCAGCACTATTCCTGTACAGCCTGCAGAACTGTGAGTCAATTAAATCTCTTCTCTTTATAAATTACCCAACCTCAGCTGTTTCTTTCTAGATAAAAAAAACAGACTAACGCACTTACAAAGCAAGACACATACATGGCTCAAATTTGGTCAAGGACTTAACAGTGACATCTGAACTAGAGATACCTATTGGAGTAAAATAATAATAAATTTGGATGTTGGTGTTCATTAAAGAGTGGGTAGGGCTAGATACTTGCTACTCCATTTCTCAGGTAGAAAGTTCTTTAGACTCCACTCACCAGGAGAAAATAATATTGGTCCACTATTGGCAACGATTCAGTTGGGCAAACAGAAATTCGAATAGGCATTTTAAACAGACACTATTTAATACCAAAGGTTCATTACTTAGGTATTGGAAGACTGAAAAAATACAAACGAGCACTATAGCATTCAGTGATAATAACTGCAGAAGTTCCCACAATGAGGGCTGAAAGAACCAAAAGGAAGACACTGGGTTACAAGGTCTTAGAATTTTGTAATAGAAGTGCCTGTGAGCTGGTGTTTAGTTTTCTGAGGGGGTAGTAATGTTTTGTTCTGATGGTGTCTGTAAGGGGATATCAGACGGCTGGCATAGGGAACACAGACAGAAACTGGAAGCTGGGGCCACCAACTGTTGCTGGAGTAACACTGACAAGAACAGGGAAATATCAAGAAACATCTGTTTTTTTTCTGCCTAGCTTCCAGTCTCACCCGAGTGCCTCTTCTTGTCAGAACTTAAAAGGAATCCAGAGTCTGGAAATCTGGTTTGCAGCATCTCAGCCCTGGAATCACTGAACCTGAGTAAACTTCTACTGAAATAAGATAAATAACTGGCTTGTGGTCTTCTGCTTTGCCAACCTTGCTGATTTTTTTTTTAATGACAGTAGAAATGAAAGGTCTTGCTGGTGAATTCTGTAGAGATCGCTGCTCACACAGGACCTGGAGTCTTTGTTTCTCCCTTTCTTTTGAAACTTCAATGATATGACTGGAACCCACCTTGCTCCCACTTCCTTGCTGTTTTTCAAAGTTAAATTTAACTTATGGGGAAAGAGAAGGAATCCCATGTATTAGTTTTCTATTGCTCTGTAGAAAATTATCACAAAACAAACTTCGTAGCTTGAAACAACATAAATGTATTATCTCATCCATCTCACAGCCCAGGAGTCCAGATACAAGTTTACTTGGTCCTGGGCTCAGGATCTGGTAAGGCTGAAATCATGTCACTCACTCTGTGATTCTTCCTGGGTTCCTAGGTCCTCTTCCAAGCTCAGTAGTTGTTGGGAGGCCTCAATTCCTTATGATTATAGGACCCATGTTTCTATTTTCTTGGTAGCTGCTGACCAGGAACCACCTTCAGCTACCAGAGGCTGCCTCTCTCCATCAGCACTTCACAGAATAGCTGCTTGTTTCCTTCCTGGCCAGCAGGAAATTTCTCTGACTTCTTCCTCGAAGGACAGCAAAAGAAAGTCTCTCCTTTTTAAGTGTTCTGCTGGTTAGGTCAGGCCTACCCAGGATAATCTCCCTTATGCCATATAATGTTACACAGTCATGGAAGAGATGCATCATCATATTTATGGGCTCTACCCACATTCAAGGGAAAGACATTACATAGGGCCTGTACAGCAAGAGATGGAAATCTTGAGGGGCCACCTTAAGATCCTGCTTACCTCATCACATTATGATCTCAGGCAAAGCCTTGTTCTCCAAGAAAGATTTTTGGTGGGACCCTATACTGTGACTAATTAAACTGTTACCCACTTTACTTTTTGTGTTGGTTCTTAATTGTTGAAAAATCCTTAGAGACGAAAAGGCAAGTGGTTAGTTTAACTTGAATAAATGGGCCCCAAGTCTATATATTAAACCCCAGATTGGTCTTTCAAGGCCCATATACCAGGTTGAGAGGTCAGAACTCCTAGTGTGACTACCACTGAAGCTTTCTCTCCTGTAACCAAACTCTGACCTCTGTAAGATATCTGTAAGATATCAAATATTGTTAGTTTCCTCAGATGTAAGCCTGGGCAGTATTTACAAAAGAGGAGATTCACTTTAGTGAATCTAATTTCTTCCTGGAAATTGAGCACAAATGATTTATATTGCTCAAATTTAGCACATTTTAATAGAACAGTGTACTGTTTAGAGCATTTTGATGCTGTTATTTGGGTTTCTTTCCTAATCTCTGGTGTTTTATTAGACAATATAACTGGGATAATCTGATTTGAAAGAAAAGTGTCACATTTTGGCCAAAGGGACAGTGTGTTCTGAAATTAATCAATATTTTATTCTAACCCTATTTCAGAACTTGCCTATGGAGAAGCTTAATTGATAATTTCTGGCCCTAAGGGTATGCACCAAAAAGCAGATTTTGGCAATTGAACTATAGTTCATGAAGGTTAGTAAAGGATTCCCCTGATAAATCACGAAAAACACCTCTGCAGAGAACTGATCACCCATGATTTGCTATTTAAGCATAAATCTGAATGGTGGAAGAGAATTTAAGAGCCATAAACATCTTTCTCTTCCCATCCCTATTCACTCACAAATGTGAATTCTTTATTTGGTGAGTTGGAGTACAGTACCTTACTTTCTCCCACTTTAGCCTTACTTGCCTGATGATCGAGTTCTTTTTCCTTAAGGTTTCTTTTTCCATATGGAAAAGTTCACTGGAGCATGGTTTTCTGCCCTGCAACAGAGAGCTGAAGTTATCTTGCTATTCTGCGTCAGGTTGAGCTAGTGAAAACAGAGGGAAAGTCCAAGTCATTACCTTCAATCCAGCTTTAATGGGTGACTCTGTATTTTTGGTTAAAAAATTGGTCCCTTTGGTCTTCTCACTGTAGGTAATAACAGGAAAAAATGAGGGTCACGATCCCAAAGACTAAATTATTCTGGCTAAAACCTCTTTGAGATATGAGAATAAAATATCTTTTGGACTACCATTTTGCATAGGATACTTTTTGTAATTCCTTAAATTCATGTTCATTTTGTTGTATCTCATTATTCTGGATCCTGCATTTTAAAAACTGCTATGGTTCCTGTGATTTCTTTGTACATTTCAAGCCAAAAATACCGTAATTTATCTTTTACCCACACTATTCTTCGAAAATTATGTGACAAAATATTCAGATTCTTAGTTTTCTTTTCACCCATTCTTTATGAAACATTTGATATTATTTATTGCACCCTTCCTTTTGAAATACTCCCTTCCAAGGCATATGAGATACTGTATTTTTCTTATTATCTTCCTTTCTCTGACTCCTTTCTTTGAATATTTATCATTTGTCCTTCTTATTTATTTTAATTCTTAAATATGGGCTTTCCCTGGGTTTTCATCTTGGTCCACTTTTTGTCTTCCTCTTTCATTAAGTAATATGATTCACCATGAGTTGTATCAGGATGTCACTTGATTCTGCATCTCTATCCTGTTTTCTGTGCATCTCTACCAAAATGCCAATATATGCTTCAATTAGTCCAAAATATTCTCTGATCAATTTTCTTCAGCATATCTTTCTTCATTGAAGTAGCTATCTCAATTATCAACACACTTTCACAGTTCCAAGCTGACATGAGTTTATCATTATTCCACCAGATCTCCTTATTTATCTCATCACAGAATCTACCCCAGTGACACTGCCTTTGATTGATTCTCATTACATTTTACCTGAATTACAGAAATTGTTTTTTCACTATTATTCCGGCCTTCTTCATTTAGGAATGCAAGGTATCATATTGATTGTATTCAAATTTTTTATAGGTAGATTATATTGTCTTGATTTCCAAGATACTTGTATAAAATGTGGTGTTCTGTCTGATAATGTTGAAAGCATTTCTATACTATGTTGAAGAGTAACATTTATTGTGGTCCTAAACCATAAGGTGATGAATTCTGTATTTGAGGTGTATTCATTTTGAATTTAAAGTAATTAAATTTTCTTGGTTAAAATATTATTCTGTATACCCCATCATATAAAAATTATCGTGACATCTCAACCTATGTTAGTGAAAGTATGCACATGACTGTTATCTTCTTTCTTTCTTCCTACGTGATTCTACTACTATAGATGAAGCAAACAAACTTACTTAAGCATTTCTTCATTGAAAACCTCATTGTCTTCCCAGACTACTGTACCATTCTTCCATTACCTTTTTTTTTTTTTTTTAGATTGTTCACTTCATAGTATCTTTGTTTGGTGGACCCAGATATCATTCAGGTTCTATAGTCAATAATTTACATGAAGATAAGTTATCACCATCTGTTTTATACTGGAAATTTTAACTTATCATAATAACATTTCAATCATGAATAGAAAAGATAGTTAATTATTGATAATTGATGAAATAAAGATAGAAGCAAAAAGTTTCTATTTTTATCTTATCAGTTCTCAAGAATTATCTGTCTTTTCTATTCATGATTGAAAAGAGCATCCAGGACAATTGAGTTCAGTGGTACATTGTATATCAATGATAATTGCCAAGACTAAGCATTTAATTGTTTCCAAGTATATATCTCTAACAGAAGTCTACGGAATTGTTCCTAAAAGCAGCGGACCAATTTTATATATATATTTTTTACCACAAATATAAAAGAACTATAGGTAATCTTATACTAAAGAGTGTTTTGAAATCTAGTAAAACATAAAGCTAGCAGGACCACATAAAAGCAAACCAAATTTTTTTTTGGCAGAGTGTAAACTCTGTTTGTATTTAACACATATTAATGACCTGATTTTCAGTGTTAGCTTCTTGAACCTCTATGATTGAGAATAGATGTGGTAAAAAGTTGTTTGTTTGTTTTTTTAAATCAACATGGAACGCTTCCGACATAATTGTTTGTAACACTTTTATCCCAGGACATCCCTTCAGTGTAAGTGCTTCAGTGATCTGGTTGCACTAAGGCTTCATTTCCTGACCATTTATTGCCAGAAATTTGTGAAGGAACTCCAGTAGGTTTCTATTGTTTAAAACAATAGAGCTTAATGTCTTCTTTTTTCTAAATTAGACATTTTCTCGTATTTCTGCTTTTTTGATTAGGTGACACATTTTATTTTATTTTATTGCTTTAAAACAATAATTGTGAGTGTAT
Source organism: Trachypithecus francoisi (assembly GCF_009764315.1). Classification (NCBI taxonomy): domain Eukaryota; kingdom Metazoa; phylum Chordata; class Mammalia; order Primates; family Cercopithecidae; genus Trachypithecus; species Trachypithecus francoisi. Next base: position 40,696,583 of record NW_022681457.1, on the reverse strand, counting down.
TTGTTAATTTTATTTTTATAATTAATTAACTTTTGCTTCTATCTTTATCTCTTCAGCAAAACTGTCTCAATAGGATCATCACTGTACTGCTGATTTAAATTTATCTAATCAAATTTACGTCTTGCCACATGAAAATATGTTGAAACAATACTATTTACTTTCCATTATCTATGTATTTTGACATATATATTTATACATACATACATATATGCATAAACATACATGTGTGCATACACATATATAATTATAAAAATAACAAAAATCAAGGACATATACCTACCACCCAACCTAAGACACACCAATTTTTTCATCCCATAGTCCCCCAATTGTCAGTACAATTCAGAATTTTGTGTTTTTTACTTTTCTTTCGTTTCTAAGTATGAATATATTTCTCAATAAACATATGTTAAAATTTTATACTTGTATATTTTTCAAATTAAAATAGTTTAAAATATAATTTGATAACTTATTTTCCACTCAATATTGAAGTTTTCTTTATTCATTTTTTGTTAATATTGTAGCTAAAGCTCTCATTTCTCACTGTTGTAGTGTAATCTATTATATGAGTATCCTAAAATTCTATATTCATTATATGAATATCCTAGTGTTCTATATTCATCATATGAATATCCTTTGTTCTATACTGATAGAATATCCATCATTCTATAAATGGACATCCGGGTTGTTTGCAGATTTTTTCTTCACAAAAAATGATAGTATAAATACTCTTCTCTATATCTCCTGGTAAATGTAATCAAGCATTTGTCTTGAGCATACAAATTAAACAAGTGTAGATCTCAACATTACAAGAAAATGCCAGATTAATTTACAAAGAAATTTGTAACTCTTGTCAGAAACATATGTTTTCCCCAATGCTTGTTGCCATAGATATTTTAATGTTTGCTAGTCATTTGTATATAAAAGGCTATCTATACGATGTAATTTGCAATTATTTCATTATAAATGATTCTGAGTTTCTTTAAATAGGTTTACTAATGACTCCTGCTTTTTCTGAAATTGCTGTATCTATCTTCTATTTACTGTCAATTGTCTTATTTTTGATTTATAGTTTTTATGTAGTCAAAATATCTTTCTTTGGTTCTATGTATTACACAGAGTTTCTGCTGCTTGTATCTTTTTACTTTATTTTAATGTGTCTTTGGAGGAGTATAATTTCTTAATTTTATTGTCATAAAATATATTAATTATTTTTATTTTGAGTTTGCTTTGTATAGCTTAAGAAAACCTTGGCTGGGCGCGGTGGCTCAAGCCTGTAATCCCAGCACTTTGGGAGGCCGAGACAGGTGGATCACGAGGTCAGGAGATCCAGACCATCCTGGCTAACACGGTGAAACCCCGTCTCTACTAAAAAATACAAAAAAAAACTAGCCAGGCAAGGTGGCGGGCGCCTGTAGTCCCAGCTACTCGGGAGGCTGAGCCAGGAGAATGGAGTGAACCCAGGAGGTGGCGCTTGCAGTGAGCTGAGATCCGGCCACTGCACTGCAGCCTGGGTGACAGAGTGAGACTCCGTCTCAAAAAAAAAAAAAAAACAAACCTTTAATACTTTGAGAGTGTAAACATATTCTCCTAAATTATCTTATAAGACTACTATGTTTTGCCATTTACATTAACTTTTAATCCACCTGAACTTGCTTTGTGTCTATGATATATGGTATAGATCCAATTTTATTATATTTTTTCCTATATGGATTACCAGTTTTCTTTCTACCAATTATTAAATAGTCCATCCATAAGATATCTCCCTGCAGAGTCAGTTCTCTTATATAGCAAGGTTCAGTACATGTGTGGGTTTGACTCTACATTTTGTATTTTCTTCCACTTATCCCTTTGCTAACCATATACTATCATAATTATCATAATATTATAATTAGTCTTGATACCTGGAAAAACAAACTTCTCACCTGGTTCTTTTCCTTAACAGCATTAAGACTATTTTCTTCTTGCTTATCTATATAAAATTATAAATCAGCTTATCAAATTTCATGAAAAAACCCTGCTTGGATTTGGATTGGAACTGCATTGATTATCTTGATCAACTTAGAGATAAACAATGTTTTCATATCGGGACAAATTTAATGTTCTGAATTTTTCTGTAAAAGCGTTACATATTTTTGTTATATTTATCATTGCAAAAGCCATACTAGTGGTTGTTGTATATTTACATTCTATCTATGGAAACATCACAAAATCTTATTTCAATTGTTGGTCAATTTAAATATTTTGTTCCATCATTCTATGTAGGTAACCATGTATAAGTAATCAAACCTTTGCTTCTTTCTTTCCAATCCTGTGCCTTTTATTGTCTTTCTGTGCTGTCTAGAACCTTCACTATGATTTGCTAGAAGTGATGTTGGGCATCTCTGACTTTTACCTGGGTCTAAAGGAATGTTTCTAGTATTTTAGTACTAACAATGATATCTGTCATTCACAATGAGATAGAAGAAGTTCCATTCTGGTTCTAATTTGTTAATTTTTTTTATCATCTAAGGTGAATTTTATGAAATGTTTTAAACTATAAAGCAGATGATAAAATTTTTATCTTAATTTTTTAAAGAGAAAATTACATAAAATGTGTGATGTTAAATCACACTTGCTTTTTGTGTAATGATGTTTTCTTTTTTAAAAAATGCTATATTTTAAGTTCTGGGATACATGTGCAGAATGTGCAGGTTTGTTACATAGGTATACACATCACATGGTGGTTTGCTGCACCCATCAACCCATCATCTACATTATGTATTTCTCCTAATGCTATCCCTCCCCTAGACCCCCACCCCTCAACAGGCCCTGGTATGTGATGTTCCCCCTCCATGTGTCCATGTGTTCTCATTGTTCAACTCCCCCTTATGATTGAGAACATGCGGTGTGTGGTTTTCTGTTCCTGTGTTTGCTGAGAATGATGGTTTCCAGCTTGATCCATGTCCCTGCAAAGGACATGAACTCATTCTTTTTTACAGCTTTCATGGTGTATATGTGCCACATTTTCTTTATCCATTCTACCACTGATGGGTCTTTGGGTTGGTTCCAAGTCTTTGCTATTGTGAATAGTGCTGCAATAAACATTTGTGTGCATGTATCATTATAGTACAATGATTTATAATCCTTTGGGTATACACCCAGTAATGGATTGGCTGGGTCAAATGGTATCTCTGGTTCTAGATCCTTGAAGAATCACCACACTGTCCTCCACAATGGTTGAACTAATTTACACTCCCACCAACAGTGTAAAAGCGTTCCTATTTCTCCACATCTTCTCCAGCATCTGTTGTTTCCTGACTTTTTAGTGATCGCCATTCTAACTGGCATGAGATGGTATCTCATTGTGGTTTTGATTTGCATTTCTCTAACGAGCAGTGATGATGAGCTTTTTAAATGTTTGTTGGCCACATAAACGTCTTCTTCTGAGAAGTGTCTGTTTATATTCTTCACCATTTTTGATGAGGTTGTTCTTTTTTTCTTGTAAATTTGTTCAAGTTCTTTGTAGATTCTGGATATTAGCCCTTTGTCAGATGGATAGATTGAAAAAATTTTCTCACATTCTATAGGTTGCTTGTTCACTCTGATGATAGTTTTCTTTTGCTGTGCAGAAGTTCTTTAGTTTAATTAGATACCGTTTGTCAATTTTTGCTTTTGTTGCCATTGCTTTTGGTGTTTTAGTCATGAAGCCTTTGCCCTTGCCTATGTCCTGAATGGTATTGCTTAGGTTTTCTTCCAGAGTTTTTATGGTTTTAGGTCTTATGTTTAAATCTTTAATCCATCTTGAGTTAATTTTTGTATAAGACATAAGGAATGGGTCCAGTTTCAGTTTTCTGCATCTGGCTAGCCAGTTATCCCAACATCATTTATTAAATAGGTAATCCTTTCTCCATTGCTTGGTTTTGTCAGATTTGTCAAAGATCAGATGGTTGTAGATGTGCAGCATTATTTCTGAGGCCTCTATTCTGTTCCATTGGTCTATATATCTGTTTTGGTAGCAGTACCATGCTGTTTTGGTTACTGTAGCCTTGTAGTATAGTTTGAAATCAGGTAATGTGATGCCTCCAGCTTTGTTCATTTTGGTTAGAATTGTGTTGGCTATACAAGCTCTTTTTTGGTTCCATATGAAATTTAAGGTAGTTTTTTTTCTAATTCTGTGAAGAAAGTCAATGGTAGCTTGATGGGGATAGCATTGAATTTATAAATTACTTTGGGCAGTATGGCCATTTTCACAATATTGGTTCTTCCTATCCATGAGCATAGAATGTTTTTCCATTTGTTTGTGTCCTCTCTTACTTACTTGAGCAGTGATTTGCAGTTCTCCTAGAAGAGGCCCTTCACATCCCTTGTAAGTTTTATTCCAAGGTATTTTATTCTCTTTGTAGCAATTGTGAATGGGAGTTCACTCATGATTTGGCTCTCTGTTTGTCTATTATTGGTGTATAGGAATACTTATGATCTTTCTACATTGATTTTGTATCCTGAGACTTTGCAGAAGTTGCTTATCAGCTTAAGGAGATTTGGGGCTGAAACAATAGAGTTTTATAAATATACAATCATATCATCTGCCAAAAGAGACAATTTGACTTCCTCTCTTCCTATTTGAATACCCTTTAATTCTTTCTCTTCCCTGATTGCCCTGGCCAGAACTTGGAGTAGAATAGGAGTGGAATAGGAGTGGTAGAATAGGAGTGGTTAGAGAGGGCATCCTTGTCTTGTGGCGGTTTTCAAAGGGAGTGCTTCCAGCTTTTGCCCATTCAGTATGATATTGGCTGTGGGTTTGTCATAAATAGCTGTTATTATTTTAAGATACATTCCATCAATACCTGGCTTATTGAAAGTCTTTAGCATGAAGCAGTGTTGAATTTTATTGAAGGCCTTTTCTGTATCTATTGAGATAATCATGTGGTGTTTGTCATTGGTTCTGTTTATGTGGTGGATTACATTTATTGATTTGCGTGTGTTGAACCAGCCTTGCATCCCAGGGATGATGTCGACTTAATTATGGTGGACAAACTTTTTGATGTGCTGCTGGATTCAATTTGCCAGTATTTTATTGGAGATTTTCACATCGATGTTCATCAAGGATATTGGCCTGAAATTTTCCTTTTTTGTTGTGTCTCTGCCAGGTTTTGGTATCAGGGTGATGCTGGCCTCATAAAATGAGTTAGGGAGGAGTCCCTCTTTTTCTATTGTTTGAAATAATTTTGGAAGAAATGGTACCACCTCCTCTTTGTACCTCTGGTAGAATTTGGCTGTGAATCCATCTGGTCCTGGGTTTTTTTTGGTTGGTAGGCTATTAATTACTACCTCAATTTCAGAACTTGTTATTGATCTTTTCAGGGATTTGACTTCTTCCTGGTTTAGTCTTGGGAAGGTGTATGTGTCCAGGGATTTTTCCATTTCTTCTAGATTTTCTAGTTTATTTGCATAGAGGTGTTTATATTATTCTCTGATTGTAGTTTTTATTTCTGTGGGATCAGTGGTGATATCCCCTTTATGATTTTTTTATTGTGTCTATTTGATTCTTCTCTCTTTCCTTGTTTATTAGTCTGGATAGCAGTCTATCTATTTTGTTAATCTTTTCAAAAAAGCAGCTCCTGGATTCATTGATTTTTTGAAGGGTTTTTCTTGTCTCTATCTCCTTCAGTTCTGCTCTGATCTTAGTTATTTCTTGTCTTCGTCTAGCTTTTGAATTTGTTTGCTATTCCTTCTCTAGTTCTTGTAATTGTGATATTATGGTGTTGATTTTAGATCTTTCCCACTTTCTCCTGTGGGCATTTAGTGCTATAAATTTCCCTCTAAATGCTGCTTTAGCTGTGTCCCAGAGATTCTGGTAGGTTGTGTCTTTGTTCTCATTGGTTTCAAAGAACTTATTTATTCCTGCCTTAATTTCGTTATTTACCCAGTAGTCATTCAGGAGCAGGTTGTTCAATTTCCATGTAGTTGTGTGGTTTTGAGTGAGTTTCTTAAACCTGAGTTCTAATTTGATTGCACTTTGGTTTGAGAGACTGTTATGATTTCTGTTCTTTTGCATTTGCTGAGGAGTATTTTACTTCCAATTATGTGGTCAATTTTAGAATAAGTGTGATGTGGTGCTGAGAAGAATGTATATTCTGTTGATCTGGGGTGGAGAGTTCTGTCAATATCTATTAGGTCTTCTTGGTCTAGAGCTGAGTTCAAGTCCTGGATATCCTTGTTAATTTTCTGTCTCATTGATCTGTCTAATATTGACAGTGGGGTGTTAAAGTCTCCCACTATTATTGTGGGGAGTCTAAGTCCTTTTGTACTTCTCTAAGAACTTGCTTTATGAATCTGGGTACTCCTGTATTGGGTGCATATATATTTAAGATAGTTAGCTCTTCTTGTTGCATTGATCCCTTTACCATTATGTAATGCCCTTCTTTGTCTTTTTTATCTTTGTTAGTTAAAAGTCTGATATTTTGTTTGTTTGTTTGTTTGTTTGTTTGTTTTGAGACAGAGTCTCGCTCTGTCGCCCTGGCTGGAGTGCAGTAGTGCCATATCTGCTCACTATAAGCTCTGCCTCCGGGGTTCATGCCATTCTGCTGCCTCAACCTCTCGAGTAGCTGGGACTACAGGCGCCCGCCACCATGCCCAGCTAATTTGTTGTATTTTTAGTAGAGACGGAGTTTCACCATATTAGCCAGGATGGTCTCCATCTTCTGACCTTGTGATCTGCCCGCCTAGGCCACCCAAAGTGCTGGGATTACAGGCATGAGCCACCACGCCCAGTCAAAAGTCTGTTTTATCAGAGACTAGGATTGCAACCCCTGCTTTTTTTCTCGATTCTACCTTCAATCCCATATGCTCATTTAGAATTAAGATGCATGTGATTTGATAAGGTGTTATCCTAGTATAATCTTATTTCAAAAGACATAAGTTTGGATCTTTTTAAACATTATTTCTTCTGAGGTTCAGTAACTAGAAAATTATTTCCTATCTTTAAATGATTAATATTCACTATAAATATTATTTACTAGTTATTGCATATATGTATACACACATATATACATATATATAATTTCAGCTATATAGTTTACTTGCTATGGCAAGTAAACTAGTTATCTTGATTTAAGTTGTGGTAAGTTGGAAATTCTTTCTACTAAATCACCAATAATAAATAATCATGGATAACAAATTAATATTCTCCTTCTTTACTATCTTTCTCTGAAAAACTTCTAGACTCATTATTGAGATAAGCTAATGTGTAGAAAATCTGTCAATAAATGAGCAGAACTCTGTGTTAGAGGATTACATAAGTTTCTTTTGTGGTTAAGAATGCTCCTTTTTTCTTTCTTTCTTTTTTTTTTTTTTTTTTGAGATGGAGTCTTGCTCTGTCACCCAGGCTGGAGTGCAGTGGTGCAATCTCAGCTCACTGCAAGCTCCGCCTCTGGGGTTCACGCCATTCTCCTCCCTCAGCCTCCCAAGTAGCTGGGACTACAGGTGTCCACCACCACGCCTTGCTAATTTTTTGTATTTTTGGTGGAGACGGGGTTTCACCATGTTAACCAGGATGGTCTCGATCTCATGACCTTGTGATCCACCCACCTTGACCTCCCAAAGTGCTGGGATTACAGGCGTGAGTCGCCGCACCTGGCCAAGAATGCTCCTTTTGTAAGATCAGACATAAGTGGACATAATCTCCTATAGATCCAAAGAGAAATTCTGCCTGACTAACTCAACATGGATAAAGACAGAAGCTGATTACTCTGACATATAGAGAGTTGGTGTCATTGAATCATTACTCCACTGGATAATACTTGAAATAAAAAGTAAACAAAATCAAACAATAACTAGATAAACTCTATGTTACATGAGCCAAAGAATACTTCAAAGTATATAAATTAATCAGTGATTGTTATTTTGTAATTATCAGATTTAATAATATCTCTCTAAAGTCATTTTACTTTAAAATTTTAGGTAGTTTTACATTTTCTAGAGTAAAATCAAGTCCCTATTTGTGTTGCTAAATCAAAAGAGAATTGATGTAGGACCAAGAGTCCTTTGGGTGTTAAAATGCTTATCTCTCTTCTGACCCAGTATCATCCTGATCATGTGTCACAGTGACATGGAGATTTAAAAAATAGGCATCACATTCTATACATGTGAAATCTATTGACATATTCAACTGCTGACTTAGGCATTGTCACCATTCCCCAGTGTTATTGTGTTCTACAAAATGTCAATTCTAGGTAGAAAAATAATATACAGATACCATCCAAAAAGGTAAATTTTGCGCTATATTAAATCTATCAGAAAAAAAAGTATTTCTCTTCAAAATGTACTTCCATAGAAGTAATGTTTTATCATTTGTTTGATTGAAACACAGTGTATAGATTACTGTAATTAAATTTTAAGGAAGTAGCCCTGATTTCAACAGACCAACAAAAATTTTAATGACCTTACTTTCAAATCACAAGATAAGCAATACCAAATTTTGTGGTTTAACTTTTAAAAAATCTTCTACATAAGCAACTTCTCTATATTAGAATGTTTGAGGACTAAATAAATCTTATTGGTGATCTTGTCCAACTACTTTCATATTATATATGGAAAAACTAAAGTCTGTAAGCATTAATATGATTTAAACAAGATAACATCATTACAAGATGACAAAGTCAGAGCTAGCATCCCAATCTCCTACTTTCTCATGTCAAAATCTTAATGCAAAATGCCTGGGAGAGAAAGACTCCTATAGTCTCATATTTTCATAATAGCAAAGGAATTGCACAATATTGTTATGTTACAAGAGAAAATTCTGTAGAATATGAATATGATTAATTTTATTCTAGGCTATATTTTGGCCTTTTGACATTAAAAACTTCCCCACAAGACAAAATTACCTTTACTATGAAACTGAAGTGTAATGGTTTACCAGGATACTCCGAGAGAAGCAGCCAAGAGAATAGCTGATGAACCTCATGGCAGATTGCAATCAGAAACATTCACTGTAGACAAGGCATTTATGTTAAAACACAAACCCCAAGCCAGATGATTACTGTTACAGTTTGGGTTCTGACATGATGGTTACCAACACACTTTTCCAAAAATATTTTCTCAAATGATAAGTGAGTAAAATACATGCATGTAATCAGTGCTACAATTTATACTAAATTGGACTGGGCTGCATCATGGTCACGTAATTATTTCTTTAAAGTGTAAGCCCTCACTTAAAAATTTAGCTGCAATTTATGTTGAGGAGGGTTTTGGAGGATTTGGAAAAATATATGGAATCTGCAGAGAATACACAGAATTAGTTGTAGACATTAAAATTGTATGTCACCTTTATCCCTATACTGTGACAATCTAAATACTAGCCACTTCAGGAAAATGTTTCTGACTGTGTACTAATGTCACCAAATATTAAAAGAAAAAGAGACCATGTTAAAAGTGCTGATTTTTATTATGCAATACACTCGTGTAACAAACCTGCACATGTACCACCTGAATCTATACTTTTTAAAAAGTGTTGATTCTTTCTAAATAATAGTACAGAGACACAGAATACATGAATATTAGGAAATACAGCTAGCAACAAAGGATTCTAAAATGGAACATATATTTGGGAATATGACATGAAGTCATTTTCATTCTAATGATATTGTATTCAGATGTCAAAGTAAAAGGTAATGTCATTTACCATAGTTGCCTGCTTGATCATTTTGGTGAAAATTTACTGTGGTGGCTTGGGAGCAATTTCCCTAATCCCATCTTTGTTCCTAAACAACACATGAAAGTGGTATCACTAAGCCATAATTCAGTATCATGAATGGAGTCAGAGAAGTACCAGGAATATCTGCTGAATTTCAACAGCCATTAACGCGACTCTGTTACCTGAAGAGAATATGTTTGCGAGAAATAACATCCGTGTGAAAGCAGTATTTCTAAAGTGACAATTAAAATGCATTTTCATTTAATATCTAGGGGATTTTCCAATTCAAAGCATCCCGCTTTCATTCTTACACATTTATGCTCTGTTCATTCGTATTTTTTCTGCCAATGTTGCCAAGCGTCAGATGCACATTAATGTATTAAAATGGGTGATTCACAAGTGTCAGCTTTCCTTATCACTAAGGAGGAGTATCATATTTTCACTCACAAATGTTAAAATAACATCTTAACCTTGAAACATGTCTCTTCAAGATGGTTTGTACTTTTATGGAACATTATTCTATAATGTTTCCAACAAGGAACATTTTATTTGAGGGGAAAATTCATTGAAAATCCCATTTTTGTTTTTGTCTTTAGACATCTTATATTGAAAACAAATATTTGGAAAATGTTTACAAAGGCTCGCTTAGTTTCTCAGAATTTGAAGAAAGTAAGAAGGGCAGAGTATATAATGTCAAAGATGAAAAAGATACCAATTTTGCAGTCTAGTGTGTTATGCTGACACATGCCAACATGAGTCATTTGCTGGCTTTTCAAACACTGCAGCAAATGGTTAGATGAAACAGACCCTAATTAATCCTACAGCCATGTCCACATATACTGCTCAGTTGAAAATGTTTCAGAACCAGCTCCAGGTTTTACTTACCCCTGAGGTTTTATATATACATGAAATTATATTTTCTTATGTACATAAATATATATATAAAGTATATATATGAAGAAATTAACAAGTCACTGTTTTCCTGGAAACATAAGAAAAAGGGACTAGGATGTGGCTCTGGACTTAGAGTCTTCTGTCACTCATTCTATAGGTAAATGTGGTATTTGTGCATGCAAATCATGGGTTGCGGGGTATATTTTAGAGATACACACTCAGCTCCTTAAATCAAAGAGCATTAAGGCAAAACCACAGTATTCTAAATGAATCCAACATTGCTTTGCTTTCTTACACAGCCTCATATCTTGCTGCCATATTTTGTACTCAGGATTGTTAAGGATTAAACATTTTCAATATCTAAAACTTGGCATTTGCATCTTGCCTCAAAAACGAAGAGTATATTTAATTCCACTAGAACTTACAGTATAAGATGGAGAGTGTCAAGAAATGAGGTGCTGGCAGGGCGCAGTGCCTCACACCTGTAATCCTAGCACTTTGGGAGACTGAGGCAGGCAGATCACCTAAGGTTAGGAGTTCAAGATCAGCCTGGTCAACATGGCGAAATCCTGTGTCAAGTAAAAACACAAAAATTAGCCAAGTGTGGTGACGCATGCCTGTAATCCCAGCTACTCAGCTGTAATCCCAGCTGCCCAGGCTGAGGCAGGAGAATCACTTGAACCTGGAAGGTGGAGGTTGCAGTGAGCTGAAATCATGCCATTGCACTCCAGCCTGGGCAACAGAGCAAGGCTCCATCTAAAAAAATCAAAAACAAACAGAGGTGTCAGAGGTGGTCAAAAGTCAAATCGTGGAAGTCAGTGCAAACTGTGGTAAAATGAAAATGTTTACTATCTTCATCTGAAAGATGTTAAGTGTGGAGGCAATATCAGATTTTCATTTTAGAAAAGTCATTCTAGTTTCAGTGTAGAACAGAGATTTGCAGAAGCAAAGTTATTGGCAAGGACATAAGCAAATGTGAGTATAGGTAAGTGAAATGGTATTTGAGTAAAAGGTTAATGAATACTGTCAAGTGATCAAGCATTTGTGAGTAGCAGCATGGTGGTAGCTCCTGGATTGGCTTGCCATGTTTCTATAGATTCAGTTAGTAAAAGACAATGAATCTAATGAATTTAGACAGTTTACTACTTACACAAAGTAAAGCAAAAGCAAGATCAGCATGGTTTCAGCTCCCTATGACCCTAATCCTGTAGGATGACAAAGAACTTGAGGGGCCAGGTGATAGCACAATTAAGGCATTGCTCTGCTGTGGAGAAACCATCTCTGGGATGCAGTAAGTCATGGTTCTATATCCTTCACCTGTACCATAAGTTGTGGGGGTAGGGGTGAGGTGGGAAATCCTATATACAATCAAGGAAGTGAATTAGAAATTTCTTTGTGGAAGCCTCCTACTAAACAGAGAGCCTCCCACATGTTAGGGAAGTGGAAGAAAAACAGTGTTATGCCAGTTCTTTTTGAGACTGCCCCTCTTGCTATATTACAGGAAAGATCACAAGACATTCACTAATACTTGGGTCATACTGAAAGGAAAAGAAGAACAATTTAATTAGAAAATGTACAAAAAGCATAACAAGCATTTAATCAAATAGGACATATAGATAGCAAATAAACACATGATATTAAGCATTAAATAATATTCAATATTGGTCGGGTACCCTGGCTCACTCTTGTAATCCCAGCACTTTGGGAGGCCGAGGCGGGTGGATCACCTGAGGTCAGGAGTTTGTGACCAGCCTGGCCAACATGGTGAAACCCCATCTCTATAAAAAAATTCAAAAAAATTAGCCAGGTATGGTGGTGGGTGCCTGTAATCCCAGCTACTTGGGAGGCTGAGGCAGGAGAATCGCTTGAGTCCAGGAGGCAGAGGTTGCAGTGAGCCGAGATGTACTCCAGCCTGGGGTACAAGAGTAAGACTCTGTCTCAAAAATAATAACAATAATAATAATATTCAATATTATTACTCATTAAGAAAATGCAAATTAAAACAATAGTGAGATATAATTGCACACGTATCAGAATTTGGCCACTTTGAGCTCTTCATGTACATAGTCAAGTGGGCAGAAAAATAAATACTAGTTCAAGTAATCAAAAGTTTGGGCTGCTGCTATACAATGAGTAGGGTGTGCATATCTGGAAACCATGGAATTCTTTGTGCTTTTATCCCCAATAATAATGACTAATGGGCAACTGCAGAAACCATGGTCCAACAAGGGCAATGTAAATAAGAGACTTTTCCTTTTACCTCTGGGTAAAAGGTGTCTGTATTATCCTATTACGCAGGTGTGCAAGACTTGCTTGGCTGAAAGAGTGGAAAATCTAGAATGAAAGGGAGAGGAGAGATTGAGACTATAATTACAGCCTCAAGGTCAGTGGCAACAGTGGGGCTTGTACGTTTAGTAACCCTTTTACGTTTTAGTACGTTTTAGTAACCCTTTTGCCTTAAGTTTTTTCAGAGTGTGGTTAACTTCTACATTGAAGAGAACTCTGTGACTTGTGAAACTTGTACCCACTTTTCTCTAGGAAGAATCAAGATCATTACATTCTCATAAAATTGCTCATATGTGGAAACCCAGTAAAGTTTTGTAGCGCCTCATGCCTTGGTGTCAACAGGAAAGCCACAGGACAGGTGAGAGGCACTCAGCAAAAACTGAAGTGAGGCTTTGCCAAGTTGAACTTTTTACAGCAAGATGGAACACTAGACTGGTGAATCCAAGAAAATCTGAGGTGGCAAATAAAAAATGTGTTGAGTATAGAATCAACAAAGCATCACTTTGATATGATACTTTCTCTTTTTGATCACAAAATGGTCTCCAACAATAGACCCTAGCTATTAAGCTGGATTATATAAAATTACTGTCTCACAAGAATTTCCATTTAGGTACCACTGCTATGTTTGAGATAAAAGGGCAGGCCAGGCACGGTGGCTCATGCCTGTAATCCCAAAACTTTGGGAGGCCAAAGCAGGCAAATCACTTGAGGCCAGGAGTTTGAGACCAGCCCGGCCAACATGGCAAAACCCATCTCTATTAAAAATACAAAAATTAGCCAGGCACACACCTGTGGCCCCAGCACTAGGGAGGCTGAGGCATGACAATTGTGAAGCGGAGGTAGCAGTGAGCCAAGATTGGTCACTGCACTCCAGCGTGTGCGACAAGCAAGACTCTGTCTGAAAAATAAATACATAAATAAATAAAATAAAAGTGCAATTGGCTTTCAGGTGAGATATTTTCAAATGATGATGGTTTACTTCCACTTGGTCATTCTTCAAGAATTAAGCAGTACAAGTGCTGTCACCTGGCCACATGCCTTCAGTGTCAAAGAAAATTGAACTCAGGAACCAAACTCACTATGACAAAAGGACAGTTAACCTTGGGAACTGAGTCACACAAAATCTGTTCTTTTTGTTCCCAAATATATAGTTGTAATTTCACAACCCTGTGTTGTAGTCTCATTTTCTCTATTCCCACTTTTCACACACTTACTTTATTGTATGTAAAATGTAGATTTTCTGAAGTTAATCAGAGCCTCACCAGAATGTAGTCATCTGCCTCACTGTCTCCCTCTCTCCCTTCCTTTTTTTTCTCCCCTGCATTCTCTTATCCTTTTAACACTGAAGTTCCCGAAACCACCTTTGGAAAAAACACAGGTCATAGATGTTGCTGTGACTTTTATCTTTATTTCCAGGGCATGTCCTCAACCTTGGATAAATAAACCTAGACTTGTTCAATTTAATAAACCTTGATTTACTAAGTAAATCTTGATTGAGACCTGCCTCAGTCACTTTTTGGTGTACACATAGCTGGCCTATAAAATGAGAGACCCAAGAACCATCTCCAGGACTGCAGAAGACAGCAGGATGAGCGCGTGTGTCCCTGAGTCCTTCAAATGTGCCCTGGCTGTCGCCGTGGCAGCTGATGAGATGAACTGATGGAGGTTCTGATCTTCTGATTAGAAAATGCTGGGTCCAGTTTTTTTTTTTAAGGACTCCTCAGTTGTTGCAGTGACCTTACCCACTCTTCACTAAACCCTGCCTGGAGTGATGAGCAGCTATAACATTTAACTCCCTTTTTTATCTGAGAATCCTCCAGTTTCTTCCTTACTAGGTCTCAGGAAGATAGGAGGCAATAAACAAGGTTAATTTAGCTTAATTCATACTTTGTATGTTTGTGTAATATATCAATTATTTAGTGGAAAAAATGGAGTTTCAAACTTAAAGAAATGGAAAATAAGGGCTTAATGAGAATAATGCTGGTAGGTAACTCTCAGTACCTGTTGAAAAAAAATTGCATTAAAAAGTTATTCGACATACTAACTGAGAGTTTAGCATGCTCTCTTGTCTGAAGCTTAGAGTAAAATCTGTGTAAATCTTCACTCTTATAGCCACCTGTGAATATTTACACTGTAGTGTTTTTAAACACAATCTTATGGATAAGGTAACGCTTATACACATTTTCTGTTACTTCTCATACTCTGCTTCTTACTGGCTATGTGATTTTAGGCAAGTTAGTGAACATTCATGGCTTCATTAACTTCTGTAAAATAAAGCTTTACAGAGTACCTCTTACATAAGCTTATGATAAGATTAATATTTAGCACTGGGACTGGAAGATAATGTTAATACTTTCACTCATTCAATAAGGTTGCTTACGCTGCTATCATCCTTGAAAATAACACATCTGGTTTACACAATCTCTTCTTCCTGTGGGAAGATCTTGGGAGTCCAGTGATATCATTGGCTAGAAGGATAACAATTTTTTCTTCTGATTTTCTTAGTAACATTTTTATTATATTAAAAACTTTACCTCATTTATTTTAAATGTAGTTTTATAAATACAAAAAAAAAGCATATAGAAATATGAACCTAAACTAAAAATGCATTTCTCATTTCTTTCTAATCAAGGACCTCCAAAATGGTCAATCATAAGTGTGGGAAACTCAATGGCCCATGTGTCAATCCTTTGACAACTGGAATATGGGAGCTTGAATTGAGTGACGAAGACAAATGGAACGTAAATGAGCTAAGACTTCTTAGGGCAAGTTTGTGTTTGAAAATTCATTTGTCTTTCATAAAAATGAACAAAACACAACCTACACTAGTTTCAAAATTAAAATTGCCAACATTTCTTAGATGTTATTGGCTATTACACATTTTAAAAGCAAATAATTTTAAAAACTAAGAGGATAACAGCCTCCTGCTACATCCACGTTGGTGCAAAGGACATGCTTTTATTCCTTTTCATAGCTGTACAATATTCCATCGGGTGTATGTAGAACAATTCCTTTACCCAATCTACTGTTAATGAGCACTTAGGTTGATTTCATGACTTTTCTATCATGTACAGTGCTATGATAAGTATGAGTTCAGGTGTCTTTTTGATAAAATGATTTCTTTTCCTTTTGGTAGACACCCAGTAGTAGGACTGCTAGATTGAATAGTAGTTCTATATTTAGTTCCTTGAGAAATCTCCATACTATTTTCCATAGGAGCTTAACTAATTTACATTCCAACCAACAGTATATGTGTTCCATTTTCTCCACATCCTACCAACATCTGCTATTTTTTGACTTTTTACTAATAGCCACTCTGACTGGTCTGAGATGGTATCTCATTGGGATTTTAATTTGCATTTCTCTGTGATCAGTGATGTCGAGCACTTTTTCATGTGTTTGTAGGCCTCTTGTATGTTTTCTTTTGAAAGTGTCTGTTCATGCCCTTTGCCCACTTTTTAATGGGTTGTTTTTCTTGTTTATTTCTTTAAGTTCTCTACAGATTCTGGATCTTAGTCCTTTGTTGGAGGCATAGATTGCAAATATTTTCTCCCATACTTGGGAGGGCAATGTCCAGAAGAATTTTTCCTAAGTTTTCTTCTAGGGTTTTAATAGTTTAAGGTCTTACATTTAAGTCTTTAATCCGTCTTGAGTTAATTTTGCATATGGTGAGAAGTAAGAGTCCAATGTCATTCCCTACATATGGCTAGCCAGCTTTCCTAGCACCATTTATCAAATAGGATATCTTTTCGCTAGTGCTTATTTTTGTCAGCTTTTTGGAAGGTCAGTTAGCGGCAGGTGTGTCAGTTTATTTCTGAGTTCTCTATTCAGTTCCATTGATCTATGTATCTGCTTTTGCACCAATATCATGAAGTTTTGGTTGCTGTATCTTTGTAGAATAGTTTCAAGTTAGATAATGCGGTGCCTCTGGCTTTGTTCTTTCTGCTTAGGATTGCTTCATTATTCAGGCCCTTTTTGGTTCTATATGAATTTTAGAATTCTCTTTCCTAATTCTGTTAAAGATTATGGTGATTTTGCAGGAATACCATTGATATGTAGATTGCTTTGAGGACTATGGTCATTTTAACAATATTGATCCTTCCAATCCACAAACAGTGATTGTTTTTCCACTTATTTATGTCTTCTGTTATTTCTTTCACTAGCATTTTGTAATTTTTCTTGTAGATATCTTTCACCTTTTTGGTTAAATGTATTCCTAGGTACTTTATTTTGTGTATTTGGCTGTTGTAAGTTGGATTGCATTCTTGATTTGTTCAGTTAACATTATTGGTGTATAGAAATGGTACTGATTTTTGTACATTGATTTTGTATCATGAAACTTTACTGAAGCTGTTTATCAGATCTACGAGTCATTTGGAGGAATCATTAGAGTTTTCTAGGTATAGAATCATATGGCCAGTAAACATAATTTGACCTCCTCTTTTCCTATTTAGATGCCTTTTATTTCTTCTCTTACCTGATTGCTTTGGCTAGGACTTCCAGTACTATATTGAATAGGAGTGGTGAGAGTGGACATCTCTGTTTCTTTGCAGTTCTTACGGGGAATGCTTCCAATTTTTGCCCATTCATTGTGATGTTGACTATGCTTTTGTCATAGATAGCTCTCATTATTTTGAGGTATGTTTCTTCTACGCCTAGTTTATTGAAGATTTTCATCATGAAGCGATGCTGGATTTTATCTAATGCTTTTTCTGTATCTATTGAGATAATTATATGGTCTTAGTTTCAAATTCTGTTTATGTAGTCAATTAAATTTACCGATTTGCATATGTTGAACCACCCTTGCATGTGAGGAATACAGCCCACTTGATACTATTGAATTATCTTTTGGATGTGGTGCTGGATTTAGTTTGCTAGTATTTTGTTGAGGATTTTCACATCTGTGTTCATCAGGTATATTGGTTCATAGGTTTTCTTTTTTTTTTTTTTTTTTTGGTGTGCCCTTGCTGGATTTTGGTTTCAACTCAACAACAGATACACATGAACACATAAAGATGAAAATGACAGACACCTGGGACTCCAAGAGAAGTGAAGGAGAGAGAGGGACAAGGGCTGTAAAACTACCTTGGGTACTGTGTTCACTATTTGGGTGGTGGGTTCCATAGGAGCCCAAACCCTAGGATTATACAATATACCTATGTAACAAACCTGTACATATAACCCTGGACCTAAGATTTTTAAAAATTAAAAGTTGTTACTTTTGATTTAAAGTTATTTTACATCCTGTGGTTTTTTGGTATACTTTAGAGCCTTCATAGAATAGTTGTTAGGTAGTTAAGTTGCTTTTCAATTAGAAAAATTGTGTATTTCAATTATGCCTCTAAAACTTATTGGTCATTTGACCTTTACTTTTTTAAAATTTGTGATTACATTTTTTAATGTAAAATGAGGTAATTGTATCTTCTTCATAGAGTTTTTAATCATCATTGAATGAGATAATATAAGCAAAGCCTTTAGAAGTTAAATACTCCATAAATGGTAGTTTTGATTCACTGGAGGATAAAAAGTCTGATTTATGGCCACTATAAATTTTCATGTAAATAATAGAGAATGAATAACAGAGATTCATATCTTAATTTATGTCAATATGAGTTGCAATTTCCTATGCAATTTAAATGTAATTTACAAAATAATTCAGAACATAGCATTTAGTTTAAGCCCAAACTGTGTAGAGTGATAGAAAAAGTGTAAGACTTGGAATAAGATACCTAGATTCTTGTTTCTGACCTACTGCCTACTTGCAGTAGGGAGAATTTCCCCAAGCAACTTGCCTTTTGCACTTTAGTTTTATCTTTCAAGTGGAGACAGTAATCATACCTTCCATTTTTATTGCTTCATCATTACTAACTGTGTAAACTTAATCTTGTTTCTTAATTGTTTATGTGCCTCAGTTTCTACACCTGTATATTGAGGATAATAGTAATGTCTGTGTCACTGTGTTCTTGAGAGTAATGAATGAGAAAAAGCGTATGATTTCTGGCCACACCACCTGGCTGAGAGCACATAGTTAACATGTGCTGTTGTGTTTATTACCTAATTCACCCTCAGTGTTCTCTGAGAATCAAATGTGTTTGTAGGCTGAAAAATCACATAAACAAATTTTGTTGTTAATTCAATGACATCTAGATTTTGTAATCATTTGTTAGATTACTAAACAATCTATATTTGCATAAAAATGACTACTGAAATAAGAATATGATTTTCTTATTTTTGAGCTCTCTAAATATACTAATAATTATAATATCATATGACCGTGACTAGAAATTTGTTTAAAAATGCAAATATTATAGATAAATTTAATATTCAGAAAAATGGAGCAAATACTTTGATGAAAGCAAAGCAGTATCTGCCCTCCCTCTAATTATGGATCTATATTGACTCTAAATACATGTATATTTATTACAGTTTAGTTCCAAAAGATTTGGCTAAATATTTATTTCTAAAATGAACTTAGATTATTCACAATAAGCATTGTATTAAAATAAGGTGTTATATTTTAGCTCTTCTCTTTTTGCCCCTTGAGTTTGTGAGTAACACTAAATTTGTTTTGAACAGTTTTCTGAAGAGTGCATGATGGATAACACATTAGACAGACTATTGGTTTTTGGAATATTTATAAACATAAAAGTTTCAGCATCTCATATGAAAATCTAATAGATCTTTAGGAAATTCTTCAGTGTATTAATAATAATGAAATAAAAAACTATTTTGATGTGCTTTTTAAAATGAAGAATATCAGTCAAAATTGACAAAATAGATGTAATACAAAAAATGAATAATACTATAATACAGTGGAGAAAATAAATGATTCTTTTTAATCTCATTTAATTGCAATATTTTCTACTTTCCAGGATGTTCATGGACTCTATGATTTTATTAGAGTAGGTACTATTTCTATCTCAATAAATTATTGGATCTTATTATATTAGTATGTATGATATATAATGTTTTCATGATTTAATTTAACACAGAAGGTAAAGTATGTAGGCAGTTCAGTGTAAGCATGGCTTTCACATTTGCATGCGTTCTTCAGGGAAACAAAAGCACATCCATTATTTTAGGCTATTAATATTTATCACATTTCATTAAGTAGAACTGAACATGCTTGTAATTCTGGAGTTGTATTTTATTTTTCAGAATCTAACTCCAGAAAGGGTGATTTATGATTCTAAATATGAAAGTACATTTCTAGTGTATTTCCACAACACTACTTGGAAGAGCTGGGATGTAAACGAAAAGTAAAGTAGAAATCATTGGCACAGATCTGAAACCCAGTTTTATTAGGGTAAGAAAATATATCCAATTTGAAAGCTGGAATTACCTTCTTTGATAACGTTTTCAAACTTTGGACCAATAACTAAGTAACATCATGTTTTACTCACTTATGCAGAATGTAATTAAGACTTTTTTTTTTTTTTTAATGCAGAAGCCTAAATTCCATTTCACACTGTAGCCAGACAATTCTCAGCTCAAGCCAACCTTGGGCTTGAGGGATTTCTTCTGCTTTGTGCTCAGGGAGACAATAGAGCATAATTTTGAATGCACAGCAGTTTATCCCGAGATCAATTCAATTGTACCAAAGCCATACAGCTTTAGATTATTTAATCAACTTATTTCATAAGCAGAAACAAATACAAGAGCAAAGAGTTCAGTGTTGCTTGATATTTAACATAATTCATGTAGTTTTCTGTTTATGCATTTCAAGGGTTTATACTACCTATATATTCAGCAAAAATAAAAATAAAAACACAACCTTATTGCATGCTAACATTGGCATTTCCCATCATTTATAAGACTATGTCTTCACTCTAAATTCTGTACTGTGGACAAGTATATGAACAGAGCCCCTTCAATCTCTTCATTGTAAAAGCAGAATTACTTAACTTTTGGAAATATGGAAGATTGCAGAGTCACAGTGCTTTTTGAAAGAATATATTTTATATCTATATCTGAACCTATATTTTTATATAGATATATATCTACAAGGATAGCTCCTTCAAAAAATATTTGAAGGAAAATGTCCGGAGTTGAGTGGTTCAATATGTCTATATCAGCCATATGGCTGATGAAGTAGGTCGTGGCTCAGACCAGGATAAAGTCTTTAGAAACTCCCTCTGAGGTTAATGTTCTTTGTTTAGATTGTTTTTCTTTCTTATTCTCTTGCATCACCATAATAAATTGTTCAGTGAACTCCTAATCAAACTAGTCAATTAGAACCTCAAAGACCATTTCAAGTCTTTTCACTTATTGGGGCCAAAAAGGTTCAGATTTGCAACAATATGGTGGATATTCACCTGGGATTCTCAACGAAAATCATGTCAATACCATTGTACCATTATCAAAACCTCTAATTTTTAAAATCATTTTCTAAAAGTATCTTTTTCCTGACAATATTCCCCTTAAAAATATTAGTTACTAAATCTACTACTTCATGACAGCAGCATGAATTGTGGTTAAGTGATAGATTGAGATGAGATAATGCTGAATAGATGTTATTTTTCAGTATTCTGAATGTAAATATTAGTCGTAGCCACAATACACGTAAATTAGATTATTTTCCCATCAATCTTTCTGCTGAAATTCCACCGTCAGCTACTTAGAGTATCCACCAATTTTCTCACAAATGTATATGATAATTTATTCTGCTGCTTATAATTCCATAGTCTAGAAATTTCTGTCACATTAAGTTTTTAAAAAATATTTTAAGATGTTTACATGTGTCATTTCAGAACTCTCTACACCTATGTTAATTTACACAGTATCACTTATATAATTAGGCTTTTAAAAATTAAATTAATATTAAATTCATATTCACTTATATTTAAGATACAATTGGAATTTATGGCTTCTAGAAAGTAAAATAAATCTCTAATACAGTGAATTAAAAATTCTTAAAGACGCAAAATGAAAAGTGAAAGAAGTTTTACCTCTTATTGCATATATACATACATCTTTCTATCCATGTATTCACATATATATGCAGTTATATTCTTTAACAAATTCTATGAAGTGGCTCACACTTATGCATTGTTCTGTTCCTTGCTTTTTCATATACCTACTAACATTTCTTAGAGAGATTTCATCTCAGCATTCATAGTTGTACTGTGTTCCATTCCTTTGATTATTATTATTATTAAAATGTTCTTTCTACTGGGGGCAGTGGCTCATGCCTGTAATCCTAGCACTTTGGGAGGCTGAGGTGGGTGGATCACAAGGTCAAGAAATCGAGACCTTCCTGGCCAACATGGTAAACCCCATCTCTATCAAAAATACAAAAATTAGCTGGGTGTGGTGGAGCATGCCTATAGTCCCAGCTACTCGGGAGGCTGAGGCAGGAGAATCGCTTGAACCCAGGAGGCGGAGGTTACAGTGAGCTGAGATCCCGCCACTGAACTCCAGCCTGGGCAACAGAGTGAGACTCTTTCTCAAAAAAAAAAAAAAAAAAAAGTCCTTTCTTTGTGTCAAGCATTGTACTAAATGCTTTACCTACCTTTATTCATTCATCCTCCATGACAGCTCTACATAGCAAGTACTATTGTTTTTATTGTTTTCCCCATCACAAAGCACTAACTCTGAACATGAACTCAAAGTCAGATTTCCTGCTGATTAACATTTAGGTTTCCTCCTGTTTTTTATTTTGTTTTCTTAGCTAGCAAAGTAAGGATAACATAGCTTTGAGAGTGTATGCTTTTGTGTTTTTATATGTGTATTTGTGGTTGTGTGTAAGTCTGTGGATCAAAAGACATATTTGCATACATAATGAGTCTATTTTTGTTAATAAAGTTGCTGGATAAAAGGAACACATTTTAAAATGTATTTTAAAAAGTTGTCTTCATATGGAATCTGCATTCTCTTTTATTTTCCCCCTTGTTTCTTCATTTTTGCCTTATTGGAAGTTACTTAATATGTTTATTCTATTTTTATCTTTACAAAGTTACTTTTAATAATAAATTAATGTTTAGTGCTTAATGTTGTAATTAAAACATACATCATAAAACTTTTTTAGTTCACCATAAATTAGTACCTTTTTCACTTCCGAGACAATAGAGGACCTTACAGATTTTTTAACCCATTTGCTTCCTCCTACCTTCTGTGTTATTATCATGAATTTATATTCTGATTATATTAATCTACAGCAGATTTTATTATTGTTGTTTTAAATAGTCAATATTTGTTTAAATTTAAAGACAAATTACTTTTGTAGTGTCTTTTTTTTTTTTTTTCTTTTGAGACGGAGTCTCACTCTGTCGCCCGGGCTGGAGTGCAGTGACGCAATCTCGACTCACTGCAACTTCCGCCTCCCAGATTCAAGCGATTCTCCTGCCTCAGACTCCTGAATAGCTGGGACTACAGGCGCGTGCCATCGTGCCTGGCTAATTTTTTGTATTTTAGTAGAGGCTGGGTTTCACCCTGTTGGGCAGGATGGTATTGATCTCCTGACCTCATGATCCGCCTGCCTAGGCCTCCCAAAGTGTTTCTAGTGCTTTTAATTTCTTGAATCTTTGTGCTTACATCTTCTAGGATAATTTTCCACTTGCATGATGATATATCTCTCTCGTGTGTGTATATGTTGGTGCTTGCATACATAAATGTATGTATGTGTGATTGGGCAGGAATAATAAATTATCATTTACTTTCTAATACATCTTATTTTGGAAGGCTATTTTCACTAGATTTAGAATTGTTTAAATGGACATCTATTTTTATTTTCATTCTGAATTTTGTAAATGCCATTTAATCGACTTCTAGATTATATTGTTTCTGTTTAAGTGCCAGCTTAAACTCTTATTATCACTCCCTTTCTTAGCCTACTTTTTAAGATTTTCTATCGGTCCCTGGTATTAAACAATTTACCTATCATGTGCTTACATGTGATTTTCAAAAAATTTATCTTGCTCAGAGCTCATAAAGCATATTGAATCTGTGTTTGATTTTCTTCAAGTTTTCTCTGCCCATCCTTCTAGGATTCCAATTATATGTAAATTAAGTATTTTCCCAATGTCCCATCTATCTCTTCTCATTTCTTAATTTTCTATTTTTTCTTTCCGTTTTTCAATCTATTTATTTTCTATTGGTATTACTTTACCTCAGTCTAACATAGGGTTAATTTGATCTATTAAAGAGTTAAAATCAATTATTGTATTTTCTTTTCAAAGACATCTATTTTTAATAGATTTTTGTTTTCTGGTGAAATTATTAATCTTTCTGTTTTTCTTGAACATATTAATTATCATTATTTTGAAATCTATGTCTGATAATGCCAATATCTGGATAATCTATAGTTATGTATCTATTATCTATTTTTCCTTTTGATTTTTAATCTTTTGCTCCAGTTTCCCTGTAGTTCCCTTCCCTGAGGGAGAAGGAGAGTGAAATGAAGAAGAATAAAAGGCAAAATAAGGATATGTAACCAAAGTAGTCCTGCTTCATCTAACTGGGGATTGATCTCACTGAGACTTGCTAAGGAATACAGAAAATGACTCAGAATTTTCCACTTAGAATTTACAGTTTTCTTGATTAGAAGCCAAGAACTACTCTATTTGAATTTGCCCATTAAAAGACTTAGGGGAACATCTTAAGAGCAGAGTATACACTTACTAAATATTCTTTAATTTAATAAATATTTTTGGTACAGTCAATCCTGGTTATTTGTATGTCCTATGTTAGTGCATTTACCTACTCACTAAAATGTATTTTTACCTTCAAAATCAATACTTAGGGCATTTTTGTGATCACTAATGGATATACAAAAGATTTGATGTACACATTCCCAGCTGAAGTTGACTGAACAAGACAATACTCTGCCTTCTTGTTTCAGCTCTCATAGTGTAAATAGATGTCTTTTTTTGAGCCTATTTACTATCATGGTTTTTTTTTTTTTTGCAATTTTGTGCTTTTTGGTGATAATTTTATTGTTTAGATGGTCCCCAAGCATAATGTTGAAGTGCTGTTTAGTGCTCCTAAGCACTAGAGGGCTGTGATGTGCCTTAAAGCAGAAATACATGTGATATATAAGCGTCATTCACGCATGACTTGTAGAGCTGTTGGCCATGAATTCTATGTTAGCAAATCAACAATATATCACATCTCAGAAAAGGACAAGGAAATTTGCCAATACATACATGAAGTTGCTCTGGAAAGTTCTAATGTGTATGATGAGCCTATGGAAAAGACGAAAAATCTGCTAAATTGTGGATGATGACATAAGATGACAACTATTGAAAATGATAGAGTGGACAGCATTGTTGTAAGACTGAAAGCCAAAGGAATTTATAGTCATGTTACTCAGTGTCAGGAAAATTTTATACTCTTCTTGTTTGATGTTTTATTACTTTGAAAAAATACTGCCTATAATTAATTATTTGTCAGAAACACATAAAGTGTCTTTAAACAGAAACATAGATAAAACAAGACTATGTGTTGATTGATGGGCAAAAATATTGTGACCACAGACTGTTGGGAACATAGTACTGCATTTCTCATAGGAACAGTGGCTTAGTATTCACTAATTCACTGTTCAAGGAATTTTATAGAAAATAACTATCATGAATAATAACAATTGATTTTATTTACCTTATATCAAGTACTTTTCTGCTTCCAGGGATTCAACAATGAACAAATCAGATGTAGTCATTTCTTCAAGATGACTACATTTCAGCGGGTTGGGGTGAGGAGGGTAAAGAACAAATAAGTATATGCCATGTTGTGAAGTAAACTGCTATAAAACAATCTCAGTAGGGCAATAGAGTGAATAAGTTGTGTTTTTATACAAGTTAGGAAAATTTATCTAACAAAATGACCTTAAAACAGATAATTGAAGGAAAAAGAGTGCCAGAGAGAGGAAGGAGGAAAAGCAAAGAGTCCAAAGTAGAAGTGTGCTTTTTAAATGGGAAAAGTAAGCAGGTGGGTGTGAGCAAGGAGATGGGTGGGTATAACAGCTGAAGGAGTACAGCAAATCCTGTATGGCTACATAGTGCACTGTGAACTGGATGTCTTCCATTTGTTTTTCCAGATATATGCCCCACTCTTCTAGACCTTGATCTGTGCTCATTCATGGAACACATCGACAGGCTGGGTTTGATTGGGTTTGAACAATAAGAATAGACAAGAGATTAGAGAGAGGTAGGAGAGTGAAGATGAGGTGTGTAACCTCCCAGCACTCTCTCTGCATGTTTCCCACAGGCTGGCTTTGCCTCCCACTAAAGATCACAGCTCCTAACAAGTGGACTTCTCTTTCTCTGGGTTCCAATAATAGTTTCCTCCTCTCACCCCTTAGGGTTTGGGGATGGTTTTGGCTTCTGCTGTCATTAATACCATGGTCCTGCATTATCCCCACTACCCCCTGAAATTTCCCTTTTTCCTTGCCCATATCTTTTTAAATAGACTCTTGATTAAACTTTCCAAAAATTGCTAATTTGAATGTGCCATTTGTTTCTTGTTATGAATGTATTACACAAGGTAAGGGTTTGGTTTCTACATGGGTGTCCCATGGAGCCACTGTAGAGTTTTGAGTATTTAAATGCCATAACTTTGATAGTTGTATAGAGAACAGAGGATAGAGAGACAAGGTTGGTAGCAGAGAGACCACAAAGAAGGATATTATAAAAATCCAGATAAAAAATAATTTAGCTCAAATAAAATGATAGAAGCAGATTTATTAGGAAGTGATTGGATACAAGATAAATATTGGAGAAATTTGGCAGGATTTTCTGATGGATTGAGTTTCAGACATAAAAAAAAAACAAAAATTCCCAAATCAAAAAATAAAACAAGCAAACAAGAAAACCTTCAGAGCTTTTGACCTAAGCAAATTATAATAATTGATGGTCCAGTCACTAAAATGAGGAATGTTACATTTTAGGGGGATATCCAAAATTTGTTTGGGGAAAAATTTAATTTGCAGCGTTAGACAGTCTAATAGAGAAATAAGAATATGGAATTCAAGGAAGTAAATATGAGAATCATCAACACAGATATTATTTCATGTCAAGAGACTGGATAAGATAAGGAGATTGTGGATAAAGAGAGCAGAGGTGAGAGGACTAAGTCTTGGGACAACAATGTTACAAGACCAGAAGTAAAAAGAAAAAATGTCAAGGGACACAGAAAATCAGAAGACTGTGAAGTAAGAGAAGGTTCTGAGAATCAAGAAGGTTCTGAGTTGCTAAGTAAAGAAAGTGCTTTAAGGGAAAGGGAATGGTGAATTGTCAAATACTTCTTAAAAGGTAAGTGAGAATTGACCAGTGAACTGAGTGGCAAGGAAATATTTACTGGCCTTGACAAGAATACTCTTACTAGAGTGTTTTATGACAGAATGGAAGAAGCAGAAAGGGAGACAGTGAGAAAATATAACTCTTTTGAGAAATTCTTATCAAGAATGACAAAGTTCAAAAAGCAGCAGAAAAGGGGGAAATTGGGTAGTGGCTGAAGGGAGATTTTGGATAAAAGAGGAGAAACGTATTTTAGGAATTTAGAAATGATACAATATAAAATAAAATTTTGAGAGACAGATTACTGAAGCAATATCTTTGCTTCTGTAAGTGAGGAGGTAAAGAATATATCAGCAGACATCTAAGAAGGTAATATACTTAGTGTTAGGATAAGGTGAAATTTTTTCTATGTTCTCATCTACTTTCATTTGAAATAAAAAGCAAGGTCATCAGATGAGAATATGGAGACTAGTGAGACTTGCAGTTTCACACACAGAGGATATATGTAATAGCCATCTAAGACAGATATCTACAAGCTTATGGCAAAGACCAGATATTAAATATTTTAGGCATTGTCAATGATGTAGTCTCTGTCATAGCTACTCGACTTCTGTGTTATAGTATAAAAGCAGCTATAGATAATAAATAAACAAACGAACATGGCTGCATTTCAGTACAATTTTACTTTTAAAAACAGCAGAGATCTAGATTTGGCTCATGGGCCATAGTTTAATATCTGATCCAGGAGAATGAAAAAAAATTAATGGTCTAGGGAAATGGATTAGGGTTTTCAGGAAGCTCTACAGGCTTATTTGAGGTTATAATCATGAATATAAATATTAATCACTACGTAGTGTTTCTCTCCAGCCATGTTTTAGGTGGGAGATGGGGAAGACAAGTGTTGTAAGCGTTCTTGTTGAACAAGACATGGATTTTTTATTCTTAATTTCTGCCAACTTGTGAGCTGTTCTAGTCATTTTTTTCTGTCTCTCTCTTCTCATTCCTATAATTGTATGCTTTCTTTTGCATAATTGCACATTATTCTTTATTTCACAGAGTAAAAGAATTTCTTAATTCCTGTATCAGACAGGCAGTTTCCTGCTTTAGATCCTTCAGTGTCTCCCCACTGTATGAGCACATCATACTCTAAGTATGGCTACCCAGCCTTGCCCACTATGGGTCCTACTTTCTCTCCAGCATCATCTCACAGCTCTTTCTACTCTTATTCACTGCACTACCCACATTTGGGTCCTTGCTCAGTTTCTTCAATGTAACAAAGTTCACTCCATTCTCAGACTCCTTCCTCGGCTTAAAATGCTCATCCCCTGAACCTTTCTTAAATTACCACTCATTTTCAAGCCCTATTTGAAATGCTCCTTTCTCTTGGAGGCTTTTCCTCATCCCTCCGTGTACTCTTCACTTCCCACTGCACAGCCCCTTCTACGCACAGAGCCACTCAGTAATTTTCCTCCTAATATCCTGATCTTTCCCTTCGTTGGATTCAACATAATATGTAATTATGAATTTATAGCTGATGTCATTGGTTTGATGTCCATATAGCTCACTATAGCCATGAGAACAGGATCTATGTATGATTTGTTCCACCAACATATATCCTGGCCTAGCCCTTGGTATAGTAGATTTATAATATATATTTGCTGATGAATTAATGAATGAAATAATTTTCTCAGATTTTATGCACTTTAGGAATGAGAGGTAGAATAGGATCCCCATTGCAGCTTTCACACTATTGCTGCTTGTATTAGTCTGCTCAGGCTGCCATAAAATATCATAGACTAACTCATCTTGTTGTAGATGTGGAGGTTAGAAGTCCAAGATCAAGGTGCCAGAAGGGAGGCCTCTCTCCTCAACCAGCGAAAGGTACCTGTTTGCCGTGTTTTCACATGGCCTTTTCTCTGCGTGTACTCATGAAGAGAGAAAGTGCTCTAAAATCCCTTTCTCATAAGTACTTCAGTCCTATCAGATTAGGATCCCATTCCATGACCTCACTTAAACTCAGATCCCCCAAAATACATTGACACAATAAAAAAGAAAGACATTCGACTATCTCAAGAAAGGCAGAAAAGGCACTTGGCAGAATTCAACACCCATTCATTATTAACAAACAGCAAGAATTCATCAAACTAAGAATAGGAGTAAACTCTTCTAATCAGCTAAGGAGAATTTATGAAAATTCTAATGTTAACATTACACTTAATCATGAAATAGTAAGCTCTTTCCTCTAAGATAGAAAACAAGACCAGAATATTTACATTCACTGTTTCTATTCAGCATTGTACTGAATGTCCAGCCAATGAAATAAAAGTTCAAAGTATTTAAAAATAAGTAGAAAGATATATAGCAGAAAATAAGCAAAAATGTATTTATTTGAAGATAATAAAATTGTGTATGTAGAGTATGTAGAGTCTACAAAACTAAAATTAACAAGTAAATTGATGAAGATCACAGAATTCAAGATAAACATATAAAAATAAATTGTACTTATATCTACATTAATAACCAACACAACTGAAAGTCACAATAAAAATTAAAATTAAATATTACAGTTAAACCCAACAAAATATGTATATAATCTTTATATTAAAAAAATAAATAACATTGCCTAAAGAAATTACTTAAGACTTAAATAAAGATACAGATTTGCCATGATTATAAGTTGGAAAGCTCAATATTTTTAGGTGTTAATTTCAAAATTGTCTTATGGATTCAATATGATCTTTCACAAAATTCAAGTAGGTTTCTAGTAGAAATTGGTAAAAAGATTATAAAGTTCATATGGAAAAGCAAAGACCTAGAATATCGAAAATCATCTTTAAAAAAATTGAACAGAGTTAGAGTTAGACAAATTGATTTCAAAACTTACAATACAGCTACAATAATTGTGACAGTGTGATACTGGCATAAGATGGACAAAGCAATCAATGGGCAGAAAAGAGATTCCAGAAATAGATACACATTTCTAGTCCATTGCTAAGTAAATTGGGTAAGAAATGGTGTTTTCTTTTTCTTTTTGACTGATGTTGATGAAACAACTAAAAATATTCATAAGAAAAATATAAAACTAAAGTCCTGTTTCACACTATACAAAACAGTAAGTTAAAAGTAAATTATAGGCTATCAGTTCTTTTTGTGCTGCTATTATGGAATACCTGACATTGAGCAATTTGTAAAGTACATAAATATATTTCTTATCATTCTGGAGGCTGGGAAGTCCAAGGTCGAGGGGCTCACATCTTGTGAGAGCCTTCTTCCCATTGTTGCATCATCTCATGGCAGAAGGTGAAAGGGCAAGAGAGCACTGGCATGTGCACGCATGCAAGAGAAGCAGAGGCTGGGGGAGGGAGCCAAACTTATCCTTTTATCAGGAATTCACTCCCATGATAACAGCATTAATTCATCTCTGCCTTCATGACCCAATCATTTCTTAAAGGTCCACATGTGAACACCGTTGCATTGCGGATTAAGTTTTCAGCACACAAACTTTGGGAAACACATTCAAACCATAGTATAGGCCTAAATTAAAAACCCAGAATCAGAAAACTTCCAAAAAAATCATACTATAATGTCTTCATAGCCTTAGAACAGGCAAGTTTCTTTTATCAGAACAGATAAAAACCACAGATGTTAAAATAAGCACAATTGATTAACTGAAGAATGTCTGCTCATGCGAAGATTCCATTTTAAAAATAGATAAACCACAGACTGGAAAAAATAATCACAAGAAATAGATATGACAAAACATTTATATCTAGAATGTATAAATACTCTTACAGCAAACAATAAGATGATTAATTCAAGTTTAAATAGATAAATTATTTCGATAGACAATTCCCAAAATAAGATATTCAAATGGAAAATAGCATATGAAAAGATACTCAACATCATTTGTGATCAGGGAAATACAAATTAAAACAAATAGAAAAAAGGGCTATATTTTCACACTACTAGAATGGCAAAGTGAGAAAATTATTGCCTGGAAAGAAGGCTTGAAACTGACTGGAAAGAGACATGAAAAAATTTATTGACAATGTTCTATCTGTTGTCTTGTGATAACACCAGTACCTAAAATAATCAAGCACATCAAACCGAACTCTTAACACTTGTAGGTTTTATTATATATCAATTATGTATCAATCAAAAAGGACTAAATTCACTTCATCCTCAAACCTGATTTTACTCTATTGTTTTCTTTCTTAGTAAATGATAGCACAGCCAAATGTTGCTTTAGTGAAAAACTTCAGAGTTATCTTTGAATCTATACTCTATTACCCTATCACCTATGACTGAATATTATTTAGTTATTTAATTATTTTATAAATACCTCTATTATTTATAAAATAATTTTATAAATAATAGATTATAAATTATAGATTAAAATTAAAATAATAGATTAAAAATTATAAATAAAATTATTTTGTAAATACTTCTAAAATTTATCTACATTATTCCATCAGTACCTTTTGCAAGTTTTCATCACAGTGTATTTGGACTAGTAGCCTCCTAACTGGAGCCTCTGCTGCCACCATTGCCATCTTGCAATCTTCTCTCTATCGTTGATATAGGATGGTATTTCATAAATACAAACGTAATGAAACTTTTAAAAGGTTTACATTTATCTTATAAAAGTAAAATATTTACTATTTTAATACTTGTTACAAAGTCATGCCTATCTAGAGTTTAGAATTTGTGTCACAATCCTTACCTCTATGAAGGTCAAGGAGTAGCCTAGCCTAACATATGTGCAACAAAAACTCATTAATACTAACAATTTATGGAATTCTAACAGTTTCTTAGGCAACTCTACTGAGTGATTATATACATGATCCTTAGTTTTATCAGCTACCAATGAAGAAACAGGAGTGTAGATAGGTTAACCTTCCACAAAGTTAAATTCATATGTGGTAAAGCTAGGATTTAAATTCAAGTCTGTCTGGCTTCAAAAATGTGCCTTTTGAATTATAATGATGTTACTGAAAGTTTTGTTCATGGATCTTTGGCTACATATAGCTATGATTTATGTGGCTGAGTATGATAATTACAGGAACCATACTAGCTGCATCAATACCAACTATTTTTCTTACAGTTCTTAGTAATAGCTCCCAATAAATAACATTTGCATAGAAACTCCCCAATGATAGGATATGTATATGGGTCAATTTATGTGCTTTATTTTGTAAGTTGTCCTAATAATAGAATAAATGATACAATGAGGCCACCAAAAAGCAGCAGAGCCCATAAAACTTTTTAGAAGACCTCAAAGGAGTAATTTCAAAGATCAGGAAAATGACTAAGAAGTTAATACTGTCAATTGGTGGGAAAGTAATGAGGAAGAGAAAACCCTGAATTATTTTCAAAACCGCGAGGGAGAATATAGCATTTTGAGATGATTGGCAAATATACTTATGTGAACTTTCTCTTTAATTTATATGTACTACAAAACTATTTGATTCCCACTTTGATAACAAAAATAAAATCAGACCTCAGGAACAAGATTAACATGTACAGCATCTATACCAGAAACATGAGAGATATTGAAAAAGACACACTTAAAGAAATACAATTACAGTTGTGAATTGCGCTGCTATAAATATGCGTGTGCAAGTATCTTTTTCAAATAATGACTTCTTTTCTTCTTGGTAGATACCCAGTAGTGGGATTGCAGGATCAAATGGTAGTTTTACTTTTAGTTCTTTAACAAATCTCTACACTGTTTTCCGTAGTGGCTGCACTAATTTACATTCCCACCAGCAGTGGAGAAGTGTTCCAACCCAAATGCCTATCAATCAACGAGTGGATAAAGAAACTATGGTATAGATATACGATGGAATACTACTCAGCCATAAAAGGAATGAATTAACAGCATTTGCAGTGACCTGGATGAAATCGGAGACTATTATTCTAAGTGAAGTAACTCTGGAATGGAAAACCAAACATCGTATATTCTCACTGATACATGGGAGCTAAGCTATGAGGACACAAAGGCATAAGAAAGATACAATGGGCCGGGCGCGGTGGCTCATGCCTGTAATCCCAACACTTTGAGAGACAGAGGCGGGCAGATCACAAGGTCTAGAGATCGAGACCATCCTGGCCAACATGGTGATGCCCCGCCCCCACTAAAAATACAAAAATTATCTGGGCATGGTGGCGCACGCCTATAGTCCCAGCTACTCGGGAGGCTGAGGCAGGATAATCGCTTGAACCTGGGAGATAGAGGTTGCAATGAGCAGAGATCGCGCTACTGCACTCCAGCCTGGCGACAGAGTGAGACTCTGCCTCCAAAAAAAAAAAGATACAATGGACTTTGGGGACTTGGGGGGAAAGGTGGGAGGGGGCTAGGGATAAAAGACCACAAATATGGTGCAGTGGATACTGCTCGGGTAATGGTTGCACCAAAATCTCACAAAACACCACTGAAGAACTTACTCCTGTAACCAGCCTCTGGAACGACAAGAAAATAAATTTCTATTATTTACAAAAAATTCATGTGGTATTTCATTATAGCAGCTAGAGGTGACTAATATTTGATGCCTTCCATTTCAAGGTGCCAGAGCATGAGATATGCAAAACCGTACACTTTTCATTAAAAAAAAAAAAAAAAAAAGTCATCAGAAATTGTCTAATGGCGTAAGTCTTTTGAAAGTATTTGTTTGTTTATATTCACTCAAGGTAATTACAAATATAAGTACTTCCTTAAAAGATTTTCAAACAGTTGCAACTGAGCATGAAAATATCTCCTCACCATCCTGGCTAACACGGTGAAACCCCATCTCTACTTAAAAATACAAAAAACTAGCCGGGCGACGAGGCGGGCGCCTGTAGTCCCAGCTACTCGGGAGGCTGAGGCAGGAGAATGGCGTAAACCCGGGAGGCGGAGCTTGCAGTGAGCTGAGATCCGGCCACTGCACTCCAGCCTGGGTGGCAGAGCGAGACTCCGTCTCAAAAAAAAAAAAAGAAAATATCTCCTCAAATTAGATACCTGTATATTTAGTCTTATCTTCCAGAATTTAATAGCTAGAATGGATCATTTTACTATGTCAATATGTTTTCCATTGGTAGATATTTTCTCTTCATTGTGAATAACAATTTGGTGCTAATGAAGGCTAAGGGACTGGCATAAATAGCTGAAAAATACCTATGTCTGAGTAAGACCAGAGGCAAAAAAACTATTCTCTTTTTTATAAGAAGACACTGCGCAGGAGAAATGCTAATAATTGGTTACTGGTTATTGCTTATATACAAATCTGAAAAGTACCTTGCAATTATGAAATAATTTTTCATAAAAATCTCTAAAAACTACACAAAACATACCTAATGTGGATGAAAAGAATAATTTTATTTTTTTTTCATTTAAAGCATCTTTGCAACACCTATAGAACACCGGCAGAGGAATGTTGATTTGAGTTGAATTCAGTTTATTTGAATTAAATTGAATATCTTATTTCTTCATACAAAAATATAAGATACAGTGAGAACACATTACATCATCAGATATCATGGTAATTAAAAAAAAACTCCTTCTTAGTTTAGTATTTAGTTTTTATTCTTAAAACCAGGGAATACTCACCTTATGAAGTACAAAACAAGAAATATGAAGAGAGATCTATTACAAGTAATGTAATTTACTATAATTTACTTCAATTTATACCTGCTTTTGTAATGTGACCCAACCAATATGAGACTGTTACTATTTCTTACACAAGAAGATGCTTTGTGTGCTTTTGCAATGTTAAGTGACAAATCTTAAAAGACCTGCATGTCTGGCCAGGCACAGTTGCTCACACCTGTAATCCCAGCACTTAGGGAGGTCGAGGCGGGCAGATGGCTTGAGCTCAGGAGTTCGACACCAGCCTGGGAAACATAGCAAGACCCCCTCTCTACAAATACTCAAAAATTAGCTGGGCATCATTGGGTACACCTGTAATCCCAGCTACTCTGGAGGCTAAGGTGGGAGGATCACTGGAGCCTGGGAAGCAGAGGTTGCAGTGAGATGAGGTTATGCCACTGCACCCCAGCCTGGGTTCAGAGTAACACTGTGTCTCAAAAAACAACAACAAACAAAAAAAAAAAAAACAAACATGCTGCATGTCCATTATACAAATACCAAATGCATACATGTCAAAAGTGTATTTAACTCATTAGTAGAATAAGTTAAACTGGTAAGATGTCACAACCAGTTCAAAGGAGAAATCAAAGACCCAGAAATGTACATGAAATAAAAGAATGTTAAAATAAAATAACTCAAAACCGGCTTTATTCCATGGGAGTACACGGAGGATAGGAGTGAGGGAAATTAACTACAGCTTATAAATAGAAAGAAAGAAATTTGCATTTGGATTATAGGAGAGAAAAGAATATACATGAAAAGAAAAAGTTTATTATTCTGGAAACTAATTTGTAAAGATTCAGAAGAAATAATGATGTGACAATGCAATAATTACCTTTAAACTCAAGTTTATGCGTTATTACTGAAAATACCAATAACTATATATACTTATCAAACTTTTTTAAAGAGAGGGTATATCAACACAAGTTTTATGCATAAGCAGAGTAATGCTGACTGCATAATGGAATTAAGTGACTGCTATTTGGCTCCCAAGGTCCACAGAATTCCTCCACTGTTAGTAATCTTTTTCTCCTTTTAATTAGTCTTCTCCCCAGGTCTTTTGAAAATCTGTTATTTAATTACAATTTTGGCAAGTATAACATATCCAGTCCTTTATAACTCAGTATAAATATATTATCAGATTAATTTGCTTCTGTACCAATAAATACTGGAATAACATTGATAATGTTAAACCCCAGTGGTGGTGTTGAGGAGGAGAGAATGCTTACTGGGCACTCTAAGAAACATTGAGGTGTCTGAGGTAGAAACAAATGTAAAGAAAAACATTTTGATGTAAGTCAATACCAGGCAGGGATCAAGATGGTGGGATAGAAAGCTTCACCAATTGATCCGCCTGCAAGGACACAAAGTTAACAACTATCTACATAGAAAAACAACAACAACAACAAAAAACACTTTCATAAAAAATAAACATCAGATGAACACTCAAAGTACTTAGTTTTAACTGCATATCACTGAAAGAGGCACAGAAGAGATAGAAAAAACAGTCCTGAATCACTGATGCCACCTCTCCCCAACCCCCAGAAGTGGCAGCAAAGTGCAGAGAGCCTCACTGGGTGCTAGGGTAGGGAGAACACAGCAATTGTGAGGCACTGACTTCAGTGCTGTTCTGTTAGAGCAGAAAGGAAAACCAGACCAAACTCAACTGACACCTGCCCACAGAGGGAGCATTTAAATCAGCCCTAGCCAGAAGGGAATCACGAATCCCAGAGGCCCGAACTTGAGTGCTCACAAACTTCACCATAAAGGGCTACAATGCTCTGTCTCCAAGTAAACTTGAAAGGCAGTCTAGGCCATGAGGACTGCAAGACTTAGGTGAGTCCTAATGCTGAACTAGGCCCAGAGACAGTGTACTTAGGGGTCACATGACATTCTGAGACACAAGCTGGGGCAGCCACGGGAGTGATGTCTTCACTCCTTTTGAGAAGCAGATCTGTTCATGTCCTTTTCTTACATTTTTAATGTTATTTTTTTCTTAGAAATTTAATTTCCTTATAGATGCTGGATATTAGACCTTTGTCAGATGGATAGATTGCAAATGTTTTCTCCCATTCTGTAGGTTGTCTACTTACTCTGATAGTTTATTTTGCTGTGCAGAAGCTCTTTAATTAGATCCCATTTATCAATTTTTGCTTTTGTTGCAATTGCTTTTGGTGTCTTTGTCATGTAACTTTTGCCCATACCTATGTCCCTAGGTTTTTTTCTAGGATTTTTGTGCTTTTGGGTTTTACATTTAAGTCTTTAATCCATCTTGAGTTGATTTTTGTGTAATATATGGTATAAGAAAGGGGTTCAGTTTCAATTTTCTGCATATGGCTGGCCGGTTCTCTCAGCACCATTTATTAAATAGGAAATCTTTTCCCCACTGCTTATTTCTGTCAGGTGTGTCAAACATCAGATGGTTGTTGGTGTGCAGTCTTATTTCTGGGTTCTCTAATCTGTTCCATTGGTTTATGTGTCTATTCTTATACCAGTGTCACACTGTTTTAGTTACTGTAGCCCTGAAGTATAGTTTGAAGTCAGCTAGTGTAATGCCTCCAGCTTTGTTCTTTTTGCTTATAATTGTCTTGGGTATTAGGCCTCTTTTTTGGTTCTATACGAATTTTAAAATAGTTTTTTCCTAAATCTGTGAAGAGTGCCAGTGGTAGTTTAATAGGAATATCATTGAATCTATAAATTGCTTGGGGCAGTATGGCCATTTTCATGATATTGATTCTTCGTATCCATGAGCATGGAATGTTTTTCCATTTTTTTGTATCATTTCTGATTTCTTTGAGCAGTGGTTTGCATTCTCCTTGAGGAGGTCCTTCACTTCCCTTGTTAGCTGTATCCCTAGGAATTTTATTCTTGTTGTTTCAGTTGTGAATGGGAGTTCATGTGTGATTTGACCCTTGGCTTGCCTGTTGCTGATGTATAGAAATGCTAGTGATTTTTGCACATTGATTTTGTATCCTGGGACTTTTTGGGCTCAGACAATGGGATTTTCTAGATACAGAATCTTGTCTTCTGGAAACAGGAATAGTTTGACCTCCTCTCTTGTTATTTGAGAACTGTTTATTTATTTCTTTTGCCTGATTATCCGTGGCAGAACTTCCAATACTATATTGAATAGGATTGGTGAGAGGGCAACTTTGTCTTCTGTCGGTTTTCAAGGGGAATGCTTCTAGCTTTTGCCCATTCAGTATGATATTGGATGTGGCTTTGTCATATATAGCTCTTATCATTTTAAGATATATTCCTTTAACAC
Source organism: Trachypithecus francoisi (assembly GCF_009764315.1). Classification (NCBI taxonomy): domain Eukaryota; kingdom Metazoa; phylum Chordata; class Mammalia; order Primates; family Cercopithecidae; genus Trachypithecus; species Trachypithecus francoisi. The sequence continues at coordinate 40,658,607 of NW_022681457.1, read as the reverse complement.
CCAGTATATTGAGAATTTTTAACATGAAGGGATGCTGAATTTTATTGAAGGTTTTCTCTGCATCTATTGAGATAATTATGTGGTTTTTGTCTTTAGTTCTATTAATGTGATGAATCACATTTATTGACTTCTATATGTATGTTGAACCAGTCTTGCATTCCAGGAGTGAAGCCTACTTGTAGGTGGAGAAGCTTTTTGATGGGCTGCTGGATTTGGTTTCCCAGGATTTGGTTGAGGATTTTTGCATCAATGTTCATCAAGAATATTGGCCTAAAGTTTCTTTTATCTTTTTTTTGTTGTATCTCTGCCAGGTTTTGGTATTAAGGTGATGCTGAGAATGAGTTAGAGATGAGTCCCTCTTTTTCAATTGTTTGGAATAGTTTCAGTAGAAATGATACCAGCTCTTCTTTGTACCTCTGGTAGAATTCAGATGTTTATCTGTCTGGTTCTGCAATTTTTTTTTTTTTTGCCTTTTTTTTTTTTTTTTTTTTGCCTATTTATTACTACCTCAATTTCAGAACTCATTACTGGTCTATTCAGGGATTCAATTTCTTCCTGATTCAGTCTTTGGGAGGGTATATGTGTCTAGGAATTTATCTATTTCTTTTAGAGTTTCTAGCTTATTTACATAGAGGTGTTTATAGTATTCTCTGGTGGTTGTTTGTATTTCTATGGGGTCAGTGGTAATATCCCCCCTATCATTTCTGAGTCTGTTGATTTGAGTATTCTCTATTTCCTTTTTTATTAGTCTGGCTAGTGATCTATTTTATTGTTTTCTTCAAAAAACCAGGTCCTTGATTTCTCGACTTTTTTAAAGGGTTTTTAGTGTCTCTATCTCCTTCAGTTTAGCTGTGATCTTGGTTATTCCTTGTCTTCTGCTAGCTTTGGGGTTTCTTTGCTCTTGGTTCTCTAGTTCTATTATTTGGGATGTTATTTTGTTAACTTGAAATTTTATTAACTTTTTGATGTGGGCATTTAGTGCTATAAATTTCTCTCTTACCACTGTGTTAACTGTATCCTAGGATTCTAGTACATTGTATTTTTGTTCTCATTAGTTTTGAAGAATCTCTTTATTTCTGCCTTAATTTCCTTGTTTACCCAAAAGTAATTCAGGAGAAGCTTATTTAATTTCCATGTAGTTGTATGGTTTTGAGTTAATTTCTTAATCTTGAGTTCTAAATTGATTGCACTGTGGTCCAAGGGAATGTTTCTTATTATTTCAGTAAATTTGCATTTGCTGAGAAATGTTTTACTTCCAATTATGTGATCAATTTTACAGCAAGTGCTGGATGGTAATGAGAAGAACTTATATTCTGTTGTTTTGGGGTGGAAGGCTCTGTAGATATCTATCAAGTCCACTTGATCCAAAGCTGAGTTCAGCTCCTGAATATCTGTTAATTTTCTGTCTCAGAGATCTGTATAATATTAGCGGTGGGGTGTTAAAGTTTCCCATTATTATTGTGTGTGAGTCTAAGTCTCTTTGAAGGTCTCTGAGAACTTGCTCTCTGAACGTGAGAGTGACTGTGTTGGGTGCACAGATATTTAGGACAGTTAGCTCTTCTTTTTGAATTGAACTATTTACCATTACGTAATGCCCTTCTTTGTCTTTTTCAATCTTTGCTGATTTAAAGTCTGTTTTGTCAGAAACTAAGATTGCAATCTCCACATTTTTCTGTTTTCCATTTGCTTGGTAAACTTTTCTTCATCCCTTTATTTTCAGCCTATGTGTGTCTTTGCATGCTAAATGGGTATCTTGAAGACAGCGTACTGATGGGTCTTGGTTCTTTATCCAGCTTCCCTTCTATGTCTTTTAATTGGGGCATTTAGCCCATTTACATTTAAGGTAGTATGTTATGTGTGGATTTAATCCTGTAGTCATGATGCTAGCTGATTATTTTACGGACTTGTTTTATGTGGTTGCTTCATAGTGTCAATGGTCTGTTTACTTCAGTGTGTTTTTATAGTGGCTGGTAACAGTTTTTTCTTTCCATATTTAGTGTGTCCTTTAAGAGCTCTTGCAAAGCAAGTCTAGTTTCCTCAGCATTTACTTGTTTGAAAATGATCTTAGTTCACCTTCGCTTATGAGGCTTAGTTTAGCCAAATATGAAATTCTGGGTTGGAAATTCTTATATTTAAGAATGTTGAATATTAGCTCCCAATCTCTTCTGGCTTGTTGGGTTTCTACTGAGAGATCCACTGTTAGTCTGATTGGCTTCATTTTATAGGTGACCTGGCCTTTCTCTCTGACTGCCCTTAACATTGTTTTTCTTTCATTTTGACCTTGGAGAATCTGATAATTATTTGTCTTCAGGATGATCTTCTCATGGAGTATCTTTCTGCGGTTCTCTGCATTTCCTGAATTTGAATCTTGGCCTGTCTAGCAAGATTGGGGAAGTTATTCTGAAAGACATCCTGAAACACATTTTCTATATAGGTTTCATTCTCTCCATCTCTTTCAGGTACCCCAATCAGTTGTAGAGCTGGTCTTTTTATGTAATCCCATATTTCTCAGAGACTTTGTTTCTTCCTTTTTATTCTTTGTTTTTCTATTCTTGTCTGACTCTCTTCTTTCAGAGAGACAGTCTTCAAGCTCTGAGAGTCTTTCCTTCACTTACTCTATTCTGCTATTAATACTTGTGATTGCATTGTGAAGTTCTTGTAGTATGTTTTTCAGCTCTATCAGACTGGTTATGTTCCTCTCCATACTGGCTATTTTGGCTGTCAGTTCCTACATTGTTTTATCATTATTTTTAGCTTCTTTGCATTGGGTTACAATGTACTTTTTTTAGCTCAGCAAATTTCATTTTTATCCACATTCTGAAGCTTACTTCTGTCATTTCAGCCATCTCAGCCTGAGCCCAATTCTGAACCCTTGCTGGAGATGTGTTGCAGTTACTTAGAGCAAGGGAGCACTCTGGCTGTTTTAGTTTTCAGCATTTTTGCGGTGATTCTTTCTCATATTTGTGCGTTTATCTACCTTCAATCATTGAGGGTGCTGATCTTTGGATGGGGTGTGTGTGTGTGTGTGTGTGTTTTGTTGTTTGTTTGTTTTTCTTTTAACAGTCTAGCCACTCTTCTGTAGGGCTGCTGTATTTTGCTGGGGGTGCACTCCAGTACCTAGTTGCCTTGGTTTCTCCAGTATCTGGAGATATCATCAGTGAAGGCTGCAAAAAAGCAAAGATGGCAGGCTACCCCTTCCTCTGGGAGCTCTGTCCCAGGGGGTACTGACCTCTTGCCCACCTGAATGTGCCTGTAGGAGGTAGCTGGAGATCTCGGTTGGGAGGTCTCACTCAATCAAGGGGAACAGGATCAGGGACTTGCTTAAAGAGGCAGTCGGGTTGCATTTTGGTAGAAAGGCTCTGTTGTGTTGGAGATCCCTTCAGCCCCCAATTGGCTTGGGTTCTCCGAGGCCCAAAGGTGGGACCAGCTGAGATGCTCAAACAGTAAAGGTGGTGGCCTGCTCTCCTCCCCAGGGACTTCATCCCAGGAAGAAATTAGAACTCTGTTGGCCATAGAACATGGGCAGTAGTGGCCTGAGGCCCCAGCTTGAAGGATTCACCCAGTGAGGAGGAATGAATCTGGGTCCCATTTATAGAAGCAGTCTGGCCACACCTTGACAAAATAGCTGTGCCATGCTAGTGAACTACCTCTGCCCTGGTCAGCCTGGACTCTCCAAGGACCACAAGCTGGAATGGCTGAGTCATCCAAACAGCCAAGATGGCAGCTCACCCCTCTCCCTGGGCAGTCCATCCCAGAGAGAGATCAGAGTTCTGTCCATAGAATACATGTGGGTGGAGGTAGCTGGAGGCCCCAGCTGGGAGGTCCCACCCAGTGAGGAGGAGTGAATTGAGATCCAGCTCAGTGAAGCAGTCTAGCTATAGTCTGGCAAAGCAACTGTGCTGTGCTTAGAGGACCCTTCCTCATCTAGACTGTTTGGACTCTCCAAAGCCCATAGGCTGGAATGGCTGAGTCAACCAAACAGCCAAGCTGACAAGGCTGCCCCTCACCCCAGGGGCCCCATCCCATCTCAGGTAGGCTCTGCTGGCATTCCAAGCCAGCAGGTCTTATCTTGTGAGATGCCATGGAATTGGGGCCTACAGACAGACACTTCTCAGCCCCTTGGATTCAGCCCCCTTCCCAAGGATATGTATAGACCTCCCACCTTGCCTGAGTTTTAGTCACCTCTGTTAGGGATCTTGGGGCCAGAGTATGTAAAGTTCCTGGGTCTCACACAGCTCTGTGTGTTGGACCCAAGTTCCTGGTGGCGTGGGCTTATGAGGGGATCTCCCAATCCAAGAGTTGCAAAGATCCATGAGAGTAGTGTGGTTTCCCAGGATCGCACATTCACTCACTGCTTCCCTTGTCTAGGGGTGGGGGTTCTCTTGGCTTCGTGTTGCTCCCAGGTGTGCCATCACCCTGCCCTGCGTTTCTTCATTCTCTACGAGTCGAGTTGTTTTCCTCATTATTCCCAACACAAGTACCTGAATATTTCAGTTAAAGGTGTTATATTCACTCGTCCCTTTTGTTTCTCTCCATGAGTGCCACAAAATAACTGCCTTTAATTGGACATCTTGCCTCTTTTCTCAATACCTAACTCTTTAATCCCCAGCCACTGAAGAATATCTACTAGCATCAACATCATCCAGGAAAATAAGACCTCACCACATGAACTAAATAAGGCATCAGGGACCAGTCCTGGAGAAACAGAGATATGTGACCATTCAGCAAGGAATTCAAAAGAGATGTGTTGGGGAAACTCAAATGAATTCAGAATAACACAGAGAAGAAATTAAGAATTCTATGAGATAAATTCAACAAAGATATTTAAATAATTAAAAAAAGAACCTCAGTAGGTACAGCAAACCACCATGGCACATGGTTACCTATGTAGCAAACCTGCACATCCTGGAACAGAAAATAAAAAATAAAATAAAGAAATAATTTTTAAAAAAATAAAGAAGAAAGCCATACCTGAAAGAATACATAATGTATGATTCTAATTATATGTAGCCCAAACATAAATAAAACTAACCTATGGCATTGTAAGTCAAAAATAAAATGTATCTCCGGGTGTTCACTGTAGCATGGAAAAAAAAAAAAAAAGAACCAGCAGAAATTGTTATAGGCCAGGACAGAGTGGCATGACATATTTAAAGTGCTGAAGGAAAAAGGTTTTACCCTAGAGTAGTATATCTGACAAAAATTTCCTTCAAACATGAAAGAGAAATAAAGACTTTCCCAGGCAAACAAAAGCTGAGAGATTTCATTAACACTAGACCTGTTCTACAAGAAAGAAAAGGACATTGATGAGCAATAAATAATCACCTGAAGATATAAAACTCACTAGTAAGCATAAGTCCACAGAGAAACACAGAATATTATAACACTGTAACTCTGATATGTAAACTACTCTTAAGTAGAAAGACTAAATGATAAACCAATCAAAATAATAACTACAACAACTATTCAAGACATAGTCAGTACAATAACACATAAGTAGAAACAACAAAAAGTTAAAAAGCAGGGGGATGAAGGTAAAGCATAGAGTTTTTATTAGTTTTATTTTTGCTGATTTGTTTGTTTATGCAAATAGTGTTAAGTTGCTATCAGATTAAAATGATGAGTTATAAAATAGTATTTGCAAGCCTCACGATACCATCAAAACAAAAAAACATGCAATGGATATACAAAAAACAAAAAGCAAGAAACTAAATCATAAAACCAGAGAAAATCACCTTCAGGTGATAGGAAGAAAGGGAGAATGAAAGAATGCAAAGAAATGAAAGAAAGAAAGCAAAGAATGAAGAAAAGACTATAAGACAACCAGAAACAAATAACAAAATAACAGGAGTGTTTTCCTCTCAATAACAACAGTGAATGTACATGGACGAAACTCTCCAATGAAAAGACATAGACTGGCTGAGTGGATGAAAAAACAAGACCCATGGATTTTTTGCCTACAAGAAACCCACTGCACCTATAAAGACACACATAGACTGAAAATAAAGGGATGGAAAAAGATATTCCATACCAATGGAAACAAACAAACAAAAAAGCTGTACTTATATCAGACAAAATAGATTTTAAGACAAAAACTATAAGAGACAAAGAAGGTCATTCTATATTTATAATTATAAAGAGGTCAATTCAGCAAGAGGATATAACAATTTTAAATGTAGATACACCCAGATATATATATTAGAGCACCCAGATATATAAAGGAAATATTATTAGAGCTAAAGAGAGAGATAGGCCCCAATACAATAGTAACTGGAGACTTCAACATGCCCACTTTCAGCATTGGACAGATCTTCTGTACAGAAAATCAACAAAGAAAAGTTCAACTTCATCTGTACTATAGAACAAATGGAGCTAATAAATATTTACAAAACATTTCATCCAAGAGCTAACTTTGACTAGATATTTCTGAAAAGACAGCATATAAATGGCAAGCAGGCATATGAAAATGCGCTCAACATCATTAATCATCAGAACAATGCAAATGAAAGCTAAAATGAGATAACATCTCACCCCAGCTAAAATGGTTTATATCCGAAAGACAGACAACAAATGTTGGCAAGGATGTGGAGAAAAGGGAACCCTTGTACACTGTTGGTGGGAATGTAAATTTTTAGTACAACCACTGAGGAGAACAGTTTGGAGGTTGCTCAGAAAACTAAAAACTGAGCTACCATATGATACAGCAATCTCCCTGTGGGTATATACCCAAAAGAAAGAAAATTAGTATATCAAAAAGATATCTGCATTCCTATGTTTGTTGCAGCATTGTTTATAATAGCTAAGATTTTGAGGCAATCCAAGTGTCCATCAACACAAGAATGAATATGGAAAATGTGTTATTTATGTGCACAATGGAGTACTGTTTAACCATAAAAAATAAATCAATCAATACCAGGCAAATTTTAGCAATTTGAAAATCTCCATGTTTACTTTTTACTTGTTCTGCCAAATTAAATCCATTTTCTTGATATTATACATATTCACTATGATGCATCCAAGACTCTTCTTTGAAGTTCAATCCAGTAAAATATAATTGGAGGAAGAGGTAAGGATTTTGAGGTGGGTGAGATTTTCTCAAAATTGAATTTCTATCTGCTTATTAGATGAAAAAAATTCACATAAACAATTAATAGAGTTATTAGATGAAAGTCAGATGGACCTAAGAGCATATCAGTCAAAAAGATATTTCCAGTAAAAATTCAGCAGAGGAGTCATTCACTCTAAGATGTATAATTTTGTATCTGCCTCATAATCTCTCTAGAGTCATTTTTTAAATCTTAGAATATAATACTGGCAAATTCTGCTGCTGCTGCCAATCCTGATGGAACAAGCTATCAATCTAATTCAAAGTGAAATGATTACATGTAAACCCCTATCTCTTTCCCAAAATTATCACAGCAGAAAGCGATACATTTGGAACAATATTCAACCCTAGGACAGGCAAATATTTCTGAGGTTAGATGTGATTTTGTTGTGATTTTTGTTTCTAACATTTTAGCAGAAATGTTTTATATATCAAACTACCTCAATGTAATTTAAACTCTGATAAAACACTTCACCATCTGGCCTAGTTCTTTCTTATACCTGGAACAGTTTTCCCCAAACGATAGCAAAATACAGTCATTTGTTGCATTTGTTGATCCTCTTGTCACCTCATATTTAACTATTCTTTATTAACACATCTAGTGAACTGATACTACAGAATGTAAAGGAATGCAAGTGATCTGGCTGGTGCAATTGAAAAATTATTATAATTGCCATGAAATGAACAAAGGGACTCTAATTATGTATGTTAATAGGACAAAGATGCACAGTGTTCTGCTTATAATGGTTTAATGACATCAGTTTTATGGTTGAGATTTCCAGCATTTCTCATATCAGACTGTACATCATATTAGGCAATTAGTAACTTGATTCACACTGTACAGGGTGGCTTTAAAATTCAGCCGCACTTTTGCTAATGTGGTTTCCTTTTCTTTTTACATTATCTTATGAAAGAAAATGTTCTTGAGTACTTACTCAGTAAATAACATAAGTATCAATTTTCAATCAGAACGTTACTATCTTGGCATCAAAGTATTTCTCTTAAGAGTGCCCTGGATTTAAAATGTGTATTAAACCTTTTTGGTGTAATTTATCCTCTAAAATAAAGATGCACACTTAACAAAGGCTAAAAGAGTTTATGAAAATGCGTTCAATCAAACATGACACTTACCAAGAATGGAAGAGCAATGACATCCCAAAAACTAGCAGAAAAAAATTAAAGCAGAAAAATTACTTTTGAGCTGTTAATACTTCAGGCAAGAGTAATGTTATTACATTGTTGTTTCATGGAAAAGAAATATCCACGATAGGACTGAAAAGCAATACCTACAAATAATAATTTCACAACTGTATAAGAAAAGTAATTTGGAAAAAAATCTTTTATTTAATAGAGAAACTTTAAAAAATTACAGCATTTTTATATCTCCATTTAGATACTTTGGTTCATGAAATAAGTTCTCTTCATAAGATTTTGTTTGTTTGTTTTTTTGTTTGTTTTTCCCCAGGTTGCTGGCATGTAGTGGTGCGATCTTGGCTCACTGTAACCTCTGCATCCTGGGTTCAAGCAATTCTCCTGCCTCAGCTTCCCAAGTAGTGGGACTACAGGTGTGCACCACCATGCCTAGCTAATTTTTGCATTTTTAGTAGAGATGGGATTTCACCATGTTGGCCAGGATTGTCTCAATCTCTTGACCTTCTGATCTGCCCACCTTGGCCTCTCAAAGTGCTGGGATTACAGGCCCAAGCCACTGTGCCCGGCCTGAGATTTTTTTTTTAAATAAAATTGTTTCATTTGCATAACATAGTGGTTTTAGGACTACTGAAAACATTTTCTCCAGGTGTAGTTTATAATATAATCTTAGTATTTTAGACGTTTCTTTTTCTATAATTTCAGGCATTTGGAGAATGTGAGGAAAATCTTTTAACAGTCAAGAAAGTCATTAAGAGTCAGCAGTATAGTTTTACAGTTCAGTAATGTAAACCATTACTTATTTTAAACATTAAAAAGATCATGCCAACCTTCACTGGCTGCCATTAGAAAGGGATTTCTGTTATACTTCTGTAAGTTGGATTTTGTTAGTGTAGTTTGCGTGATTTTATGTTGTGTGTGAAGCATTTAAAGTACCAGATCATTGTGTCATGGTTAAAACCCAGATTCCACCACAGAATTTTCACATTTTAGATTAGTCACCGTATTTGCTAGCAACACCAAGTTGTGTCTAAAAGGCAGGAGTAAAACAAATCACGTGCAATAAATAACATATGTGCCTCTTACCTGAGCTCAAAATCTTAAATAATTTCCACATGATCCTAATGATTGCCACATGTGTATCTTTCCTGTAGACATTGTTTTATCCGTTTAGTCCATTTGGATGGCAAGATTGTAGTTGTACATAACTGCAAACTGAAGGAAAAAATTAAGAATAAAGGCAGACAATCCAGTAAGTGTCACTTCTTCACTTTATTTTAAGAGCAGTAGTGTCCAATTAGAATTTTCATGATTAGTCAACAAATGGATATTGTTGCTGTAAAGCAGATGGCTTTTATATACTACTTTGTTGTAAAATATATAGAATACATAATTATTTATAAGGTTTTAGGCTAAGCATTGTGATAAATACAATGAATAAGGAGCATACCTTTTCATTTGAAAATTTGCATGTGAAAAGGTCATTAACAAAATATGGTGGAATTAACCTAAAAACTTGAAATTACTTGATCTCTACCACTAGGAGTGTGACATTAGACAAAACCCTCAATATTGTTGAGCCTGAATTTCACTGGTCAAGCTAAGGCTTAAACATGGACACACACAAGGTTATTGTAAAGATAAACTGATGACATACAATGTAATGTATAATCTTGAGATACATTTTTTATTTCTTGTGCATTTATCTGTGTGTTTTCAATGTATTTTAACATGTGGTATTTTTTTTTTCTGTGTGCTTTTAATGTGCTTTAAGTTCCTGCCTGGTGGCTTCTACTTGTCTCTTTGAAATAGGAATCAAGATTGCAGTGGTCTAAGTCTGCAGGGGAGCTTGCAGACTTAGGTGCTTTATATGTTCAAGGAAGGATGAACGTAATTGTTGAAATAAATGAGAGTACGTGTTAAATTTTGTGATTGCCTGTCCTTGTACACAGTCAGAAGAAGACAAGCTTTAAAAGTTTGCAAGATTATAGGGAAGGACACAGAAAGGCAAGGAGACAAAGGAATTGAGGCTGGTAGCTAAAGGACTCTTGCAGTGATTAACTAAGTGTTTTGAAAAGGAAGGAATGCCTAAAATAAACCCAGAGGATAGAAGAAATAGTTGGGTGTCAAAGGACTGAAAGTTTCAATAAGATCAAAGAATAGGTGTGCAGGTGTGTCTGAAAAGAAATGATGCTGTACGCAGAAAAGAAGGTAATGGAGCTTAAGCTTTCTAATCCTAATGTGTGGATGCTCAGTTTCAGGGGAAGAAAAGTTCATGGTGATATGAGTCATGGCATAGAGGAAATAAGGAGTGATAAGAGTCTGAATATTTGGGGGAGATTTATATGGTGAAATCACACAGCATAATAGAAAGTAGAGGGATGAGAAAGACTGTGAGATAGGAATCAACATCCTCAATAAATCTCTGAAATGTAAATGAGAATTTGTATTTTTTATTTATGTAAAGTTACTTTACATCAGTGTTAATGAAAGGCAAATGACAAAGAAGATACAGAAGGGTAGCAAATGGTTTCAGATTCATGTTGTGAAAGTTTTTGTAAATTTGGCCGGGTGCGGTGGCTCAAGCCTGTAATCCCAGCACTTTGGGAGGCCGAGACGGGCGGATCACGAGGTCGGGAGATCGAGACCATCCTGGCTAACGCGGTGAAACCCTGTCTCTACTAAAAAATACAAAAAACTAGCCGGGCGAGGTGGCGGGCGCCTGTAGTCCCAGCTACTCGGGAGGCTGAGGCAGGAGAATGGCGTGAACCCGGGAGGCGGAGCTTGCAGTGAGCTGAGATCCGGCCACTGCAGTGCAGCCTGGGCCACAGAGCAAGACTCCGTCTCAAAAAAAAAAAAAAAAAAAAAAAAAAAGAAAGTTTTTGTAAATTTTAAAGTAAAATGTAAGTCTGGGAGAATGGTAACACTTCCTATTTCAAAAGAAAGGGAAAAACCTTAGGGAGTGAGCCTTCCACTGGACAGATCTGTAAGGAAAATAATGTTCTCAGGGGATGACCATGTTTCTGACTATGCCTGCAAATAATTTTCATTCTATAATAACATATAAGTAATGTAGATAACCTATAATATAATGTAATAAGATGTACTATTTGTAATTCTGCAAAGCTATTTCTAGCCATAGGCAATAAAAAATTATAGATCCTGTTAAACGGTTCATTAAGAGTTCAAACAAGTATTGAATTATGCTAAATAATAGTAACTCAACATTAATTTGGTTAATTTAATGACATTAACGTTTGCTTTTTTTATTACCCTCTATGTCTAATGGAGACACTGGCTACAACGAACTGAATGAGTTTTTGACAATATTTCCTGGCATTATGGCCTTTGCCAGATGATTTTGCCTCTATTGACCATCATGTTTTGCATTTCGATTTGAAGTGTACATTAGCATGATAAAATGATTCTCCTGTCATTTTCCCACAAGCTGTTTCTCATTTAGTTAAATACTTCTTCCGGGGTCAGAGACTCCACCGGTTTCAAAGTGAGATCGGCATGCAGATGAAATTTTTAGACCATATTGAAAAATGAAAAATTGGACTCGTCATCACTTTTTCCCGAGAGGAAAGCTGCCCTCTGCAGAGCCAAGGAAAGAAAACAGCAGTGAAATAATATAGAAACCCAGGGAACAGCAGGTAGAAGAATTAGTCATGGTTGCTTTGGAGTATAAAATTTTACCTCCAATATACTGCCAAAAATACTAAATGATTTAACACAACATCTTATTCTAGTTTTACAAAATATGGGTTACTAGGTTTTCTTCCTTTTATGCCCCTGTGTTTTCTTGATGTCTTTTACCTGGTTCCAGTTACCTTAACTTTTGGTAGAAGATAGCATTTTCAGAGCAATATGGCAAGACTTGCCCACATGAGTCCTATTGACCTTGATCAAGGCCACAAGGCAAAATCCCTAGTCCTTACTTTGAAAATTAACTTGATATTTCCAGACATATATTCATCTGGTTTTGCTATTCCGCATATGAGAATTATTTCTCTGAAAGGTTTGATTTACTTCTATTAATTATTATTCAAAAATATACCCTGTGAAACAATTGTAACTAAATACCAAACAAATGAAAACAGATGGTAATGTAATCTAGACAAAGAATTTGGCCCAGGGGGTTAAAAAAAAAAGAATGTAATAGAGGAAGAATTTTATTTAATTGCCCTCAGAAAGTCAACATGAAAAGTGATTGAAATAGGTTTTGCTGGTATCTCTCTCAGTTTTAAATATATTTGTATTTCTAAAGTAAAGCATCTATAAAGATAATCCAGAACTTAAGTAGTGAAAATAACTATTTTTTCATACTCAATTACAACATTTAAGTCCGTATTAACAAGCCAAACTGAAGTAAAGATTTACCAAGTGAATTACGAAAATATGACATCTGGATGATGAAAGTGAGTTTGATAATTTTAAAAATAATTTGAATGACTAATTAAAAGTTTACCTTAGTCATTAGGAAGCTTATGACTGCCCTCACTGTTTTTTTCCAGCATTATCTTTGCAGACTTTGTTCATCCAAGATCAAAACAATTGGTCAATTTCATCAGCTCCTTTAAATAATGCATCTGGAAAGTGAAAAATAGTCTATCTGATGACAAGACCTTTCACCATGTTAGGAGGAGGTTTCTTTGTTCTCATTAACATCCACTAAAAAGGCCCTGGTGTGGAGGCCCACTCTGGAAAAGTTGGCCTCCAGTGCACAAGATAGAGAAAAGGTCAAGTTCACAAGATTTTAATCACTCAGAAGCACATCTGCCTGAAAAGCCTAGTCAAAGATCTGCATGAGGCAATGTACTTAACACCTTCCAAATTCCCTTTTCAGCACAGATTACCCACCCTACTTGTAGCACCAGATGGAGTCTTGAAAAAGTGTTGCAATGTAATCAGGCATCAAAGTTAAAACAAATTTTATAAACAGTACTAAGGCTAACTACGTTTACCAACCACTTTGGTACATTTCTTTGGTCTCCTCCATTCATTTTGCCAGCAGTCGTTGATTTAAAAGGTTATGTGAATGTGTATATTTTTTTCTAATGTAACATTTACAAAGAAAGCACTTACGTAAATAAACCTTTGGAAAACGAGGTTGCTATGATTAAAACACAAATGTGGGCATGTGCCATGGAAAGTACTGTTCTTTTCTTTAATACTATGTTAACAAAAAGTTATTTAAATAAATTTCATGTAGAAATCTTATGCACTTTTCGCCAATATTATTTTTTTAAAAGTATATAAGTACATTTATACTGGAAATATCTACAATACTTTTCCTGGTACAAAAATCTTTGGGAGCAGACATTCTCTCATATCTTCATAATTTTTTTTAATGTTAAAACACCAGAGCCAACTCTAGCGGTCTATTTTTATTATGCTGTATAATTCCACAGGTATTGACATGTGTCACCTGTGTTGCAGTCATATTTGGCCAACTCTTTGTGCTCACCAGGGAAGCATCGATCTTCAGCTTTCATTAAGTGGTAGAAACAGACCATTGGCATAAAAAATTATTTTTAAAAATAAATGGGAGAATTTTCTCCCTGGGGACTACACCACTACTGTTCTCCAGTAATTTGAATTATTGAATGGACTAAATAAAAGTCATTTCTATTCTTTTTCTTCTTTTTCTTTTTTTGTCCAGACAAACCTGAAATGCAAGTTGATTTTTTAAAAATCTTTTATCCCCTCAGCTTGTTAGGATTTATCCTTGAATGCTCTGTTCTGTGCACTCTGCATGGAGTGCTATCACGTATTTATCTAGCAATCTCTAAAAAAAAATACAGAGCTTTTAAAGAAAATAAAAGCTACAAAGCCCATAATATTTGCCAAACTATTAAACATGATGTGCAATTGTGAGACTACTTGACAGAAGATTTCAAAAAAAGAAACTTTTCATTTTTTTAAGTCTTTTCTGATCAATGGCTTTAAAGTCCTTCTCACTGTGTCTGCATGGCAGCAGAATATATGAATGACAAACAAGATAACTCATGTAACAATATTAATTTGATTATATTCTATGCATATTTGTTGACAACCTACTATATGCAGGAACATGGTCTAGTAGCATTGCTGATTACATTATCCATCTCTTCACCTGTCAATTCAATACTAAAACCTCGACTCAACATTAACTCATTCTAGAAGCTTTTCTTGTTGATCAACTCCTCTACTCCCAGCTAGATGAAATTCACCTTCTTGTGCTGCCACGTTTGTATCTATGTCATTCCACTAACCCACTGGGTTATAAATGTTTAATGTAATTACATCCCATACTAGGGTTTTTCTTAACATTAAGAACTCTATCTTTACTTAACATGTTGTGCACACTGTATGTAGCACGGTAACTGAGTTGAATGAATGAATTCAGCTGAAAAAATGAGTGAATAAAGATGTAGTCAAGAAGTGTATAATATCATAAAAAGCAGATAAGTGTAGAGATCATAACAGTAAGATGTGGTTTGAATGTTTGTCCCCTCCAAATATCAACTGGAAATGTGATTTCCAATGTTGGAAGTGGGGCCTAGTGGGAGGTGCTTGGATCATGGGTTGTTTGGATCATGGGTCTATCATGAGTGGCTTAACACTATCTCCTTGATGGTAGTGAGTCCTCACTCAGTTACTGCAGGAGAAATATGGTTGTTTTAAAGAATCTGGGACCTCCTTTATCGCTCTCTTGCTCCTGCAACAGAAGAATGGACTAACACAATATATGTTAGAATCTGATAAATACCTGAAGAGTGTTAAAGAGCTATAGAGTAGAACAGTAGAAAAGGTACATTTGTGTGGTCATAAGTAAAGGTAACCTTGGCAATTAACCATAAAAGATAAGTAGGAATTCAATAAGGAGACAAGTCTGGATTGTAGGGGGAAGAATCACAAGGAGGAACAATATGAACAGGTCAGAAGTAGAATAATGCTAATCAGGTAAGAAAGAGGCATAACAAACTGATTAAACCTGCAGACTCTGGGACCAGCCTGTTGAAGTTCAAATCCTGTAGCATCAACCTCTACTTCTAGGGCTGTGAGCAAGTTGCCTAACATTTTTGTGTCTTGCTCTTTTTGTTTGTTTTTGGGATTTTGCTTTTTTTCTCATCTATAAATGATGGATAACAATGGTAACTTCCTCACAAAATTGTTGTGATAATTAAATGATTCAATTCATATAAAATGCTTGAAATATGATGATGAGCATTGAAAAAACATGGCTATTCTTTTTAGCTAATAACAAAAAGACTTCCTTCTAGAAGTTTTTTTTGTAAACCAGCTCCTCTACTCCCAGCTAGGTGACGTTTACCTTCCTGTGCTGCCATGTTTGTATCTCTGTCATTCCACTAACCCCACTGGATTATAATTGTGTCAAGTAATTACATCACATACTAGGTTTCTTCTTAAAGTTAAGAACTCTATCTTAACATGTGTGGACTGCACATAGCACAGCAACTGAGTTGAATGAATCACAGGTATGAAATATATGTGCAGGAAAACAATGGCCTATAGACCTTGAAAGAGGTTGTGATCCTGCTACTGAGACTACAAAATTCCAGAGTTGAGACTGCACTTAATTTGTAACATAGCATGGAGAGACATGGCTCTACTGTGTTTTAAGAGCATGAGCCAGCAATGTTGAAAGGAGAACCAGGAGCACAAACCACATGGTAGAGCCAAGGAGTCGAGTTAGAAGGTTCTTTCAGAGCTCTAACTGAGATAACAGAGCTTAGCCTAGAGATCATGAGAATGGGAAGAACTAGATGGATGTGACACTGGGGAGGTGGAACCCAACACGCTTGACAGATGATTAGATGTGAGGGTGTATTAGTCTGTTCTCTTGCCACTAATAAAAACATACCTGAGACAGGGTA
This sequence comes from Trachypithecus francoisi, assembly GCF_009764315.1. Classification (NCBI taxonomy): domain Eukaryota; kingdom Metazoa; phylum Chordata; class Mammalia; order Primates; family Cercopithecidae; genus Trachypithecus; species Trachypithecus francoisi. Next base: position 40,642,470 of record NW_022681457.1, on the reverse strand, counting down.
ATTTATAAAGGAAAGAGATTTAATTGACTCGTGGTTCCACATGACTGGGGAGGTGTCACAATCACGGTGGAAAACTAATGAGAAGCAAAGTCACATCTTACATGGCAGCAGGCAAGAGAGCATGTACAGGGGAGCTCCCCTTTATATAACCATCAGATTTTGTGAGATTCATTCACTATCATGAAAACAGCACAGGAAAATCCCACCCGCATGACACAGTTACCTCTGACTGGGCCCTTCCCATGGCATGTGGGAATTATGGGAGCTATAATTAAAGATGAGATTTGGGTAGGACCACAGCCAAACAACATGATTCTACCCTGACCCCACCCAAATCTCATGTCCTCGCTTTTGAAAACCAGTCATGACTTTCCAACAGTCTCCCAAAGTTTTAACTCATTTCAGCATTAACTCAAAAGTCCACAGTCTAAAGTCTCATTTGAGACAAGGCAAGTTCCTTCCACCTATGAGCCTGTAAAATCAAAAGCAAGTTAGTTACTTCCTAAATACAATGGAGGTATAGGCATTAGGTAAATACAGCCTTTCCAAATGGAAGAAATTGGCCAAAATTAATGAGCTACAGGCCCCATGTAAGTCTAAAATCCAGCAGGGCAGTCAAACCTCTAATCTCTGAAATGATCTCTTTTGACTCCATGTCTCACATCCAGGTCACACTGATGCAAGAGGTGGGCTCCCAAGGCCTTGGGAACTCCACTTCTGTGGCTTCATAAGGTACAGCCTCCCTCCCAGCTGCCTTCATGGGCTGGCACTGAGTGTCTTAGACTTTTCTAGGTGTGCAGTGCAAGCTGTCAGTGGATCTACAATTCTGGGATCTAGAGAATGGTGGCCCTCTTCTCACAGCTCCACTAGGCAGTGCTCCAGTGGGGACTCTGTGTAGGTGCTCCAATCCCACATTTCCCTTCCACACTGCCCTAGAAGAGGTACTCCATGTGGGTTCCATTGCTGCAGCAAACTTCTACCTGGACATTCAGGCATTTCCATATATCCTTTGCAAACTAGGTGGAGGTTCACAAACCTCAATTCTTGACTTCTGTGCACCCGCAGGCTCAATACCACATGGAAGCTGCCAAGGATTGGAGTTTGCACCCTCTGAAGCCATGGGCCAAGATGTATCTTGGCCCCTTTTAGTCATGGCTGGAGTGGCTGGGACACAAGACACCAAGCCCCTAGGCTGCACAGAGCAGGGGGGCCCTGGACCTGTCCCATGAAACCATTTTTTCTCCTAGGACCCTGGGCCTTGATGGGAGCAACTGCCACAAGGTCTCTGGCATGCCCTGGAGATATTTTCCCCATTGTCTTGGTGATTATTATTCAGCTCCTTGTTACTTATCCAAATATCTGCAGCCAGCTGGAATTTCTCCCCAGAAAATGGGTTTTTGTTTTTAATTTCATCATTAGGCTTCAAATTTTTCAAACTTTTATGCACTATTTCCCTTTGAATGCTTTGCCGCTTAGAAATTTCTTCCCCCATATACCTTATATCATCTCTCTCAAGTTCAAAGTTCCACATATCTCTAGGGCAAGGGCAAAATGCCACTAGTCTCCTTGCATAGCAAGAGTGACCCTTACTCCAGTTCCCAACAGGTTCCTCACCTCCATATGAGACCACCTCAGCCTGGACCATATTGTCCATACCACTAGCAGCATTCTGGTCAAAGCCATTCAACAAGTCTCTAGGTGGGAAGTTCCAAATTTCCCCACATCTTCCTGTCTTCTGAGCCCTCCAGATCTCTAGGAAGTTCCAAACTTTCCCCATTTTCCTGTCTTCTTCTGAGCCCTCCAAACTGTTCTACCCTCTGTCTATATTACCCAGTTCCAAAGTTGCCTCCACATTTTGAGGTATCTTTAAAACAGTCCCTCACTCCTGATACCAATTTACTGTATTAGTCTGTTCTCACACTGCTAATGAAGACAAACTTGAGACTGGGTAATTTATAAAGGAAAGAGGTTTAATTGATTCACAGTTCCACATGACTGGGGAAGCCTGATAATTATAGCAGAAGGCCAATGAGGAGCAAAGTCATGTCTTACATGGCGGCAGGCAAGAGAGCATGTGCAGGGGGACTCCCCTTCATAAAACCATCAGATCTCATGAGACATATTCACTATCATGAGAACAGCACGGGAAAAACCCATCCCCATGATTCAATTACTTCCCACCAGGTACCTTCACACAACATGTGGGGATTATGGGAGCTACAATTCAAGGTGAGATTTGGGTGGGGAAACAACTAAACTATATGAAAAGGAAAAGGAAAAAAAAGAATTTAAAGATGATTCCAAGGTTCTGACGCTGCTTGGCTAGAGAAATACTTATTCAATAAACTGTGCTTTCCTCCCTATCTCATATTTAAATATTCTGTTTGACATAGCTCAAGTCCTACCTTTTCTGTGAAGCCTCTTTTGATGGCTTTGTCTAGTTCCTTTTGCCCTGGTTGTCTCTACTTCCCAGCTAGTAAGTTATAAGCTCCTTATTCTTTAATTATAATTAAATTAGGATTTTATCACTTCATAAGATAATGCAGTCCTATTTAACACAGTTAAATGTACACCTGACTTGGCCACAGATCTTTGTCTTGTTTTCCAAATAAATAGGAAAGTCCTTTGAGGATACAGACCATATTGTAAATTATCCAACATAGCAGTTAGAATTTATTAAATGTCAAATAAGTAATTAGTAATCAATTCATGGGCCAAATGAAGATCCTTAAATTTTCCCTCTGGAAAATTAAATAGCAGATTGAAAAGATTTTTCCACCCCTAATTCAAAGGTGTTAACAAAAAGCATTTCTAGATTCCTAGATTTTTTTGCATTGTGATTGACCATAGCACTGCCAGAATCAAAATATGAAACAAGTGCTTCCTGTTCAACAATACTCTTTATAGACAAGTTTATTATAGCAAAAGTAATGCAAATTAGGTAATAAGTATCTCTATTAATATATAATGAGCAATATTTAACTGAAGTTTTCCACAATGATACTTATAAACCCTATGTTAACAGATAATTTGCCATAAAGTATTTTAGTGTACTCACGTATGAGACCATTGAAGACAAATAAAAAATTATTATAAAATCTGGAAAAAAATGTCAAAAATGTAAATAAATAAATAAAAAGATACATATGTTACATAACAAACAACATTGCTTCCAAAATATATGAATGAATTTGGACAGTGAGATGTTTGCTATTCATTGGCAAGAGTGCTTTATAGTTAGAGTTAACATTAATACCATAGGGTTTAAGAATATTCTGCTATTCAATATGTTGATATTCAGTCTTCTACCAACATGAGAAATTGTTGAAAACAGACTGGAATTCAACTTCCTGGTAATAGCCTTCCATTTCTAATTAAAGCACATTAGAAGATCAAATATTATAAATAAATGCACTGTGCATTTTATCTTAAATATTCTTTTAAAAATTAACATAAAATGAGAAACTTGATATTGATTATTTTTACATATTGTTTTTGTTTTATTTTTTGTTTTACTCTGACTTTCAGAAATGAAAGTTAAACCCAGGGTGGAAGAGTCTTACTGGGAGGTGGAGGATGGCTTTTACCAAATCGTAAAAAAAACCTACCTAATCACTGAAATTTAGTAAAGTTTCTCTCATCTATTCTCAAACTATACTATTACCTGAGATAATTAACTGTATGATATCATTTGCATATTCAGCCCATGGCTATTTAAAAAGCTATTTCAGTCATTATGTGACTTTTCCATTTGTTTTAACACAAATTCCAAAGGCAGCTTTAAAATTAGTAGGAATTGTTCTTTATAATTGTGAGTTTGTTTATAGAAAAAGGGATTTTAAAATTTTTATTTAGAAAATAAACTTCTCAGAAACTGAGAATTTATTGGAAGAAACAGAGAATTTATCATCACTCCCACTTTGAAATATTCCAGGAATTCTTATCAGATGATAGAAATGGCAATTAAGTGAGCTGGGCCTGGACTGATAACGATGGGGAATAGTTGAAAATATCAGCTGTTTCACCTGCTTTTTTTTTTTTTTTTTTTTTTTTTTTTTTTTATTATACTTTAAGTTCTAGGGTACATGTGCATGACGTTTATATCATGTATAACTCCCCAATGCAATCCCTCCCTCCTCCCCCCTCCCCATGATAGGCCCCAGTGTGTGATGTTCCCCTTCCCGAGTCCAAGTGATCTCATTGTTCAGTTCCCACCTATGAGTGAGAACATGCGGTGTTTGGTTTTCTCTTCTTGTGATAGTTTGCTAAGAATGATGGTTTCCAGCTGCATCCATGTCCCTACAAAGGACGCAAACTCATCCTTTTTGATGGCTGCATAGTATTCCATGGTGTATATGTGCCACATTTTCTTAATCCAGTCTGTCACAGATGGACATTTGGGTTGATTCCAAGTCTTTGCTATTGTGAATAGTGCCGCAATAAACAAACGTGTGCATGTGTCTTTGTAGTAGAGTAATTTATAATCCTTTGGGTATATACCCAGTAGTGGGATGGCTGGGTCATATGGTACATCTAGTTCTAGATCCTTGAGGAATCGCCATACTGTTTTCCATAATGGTTGAACTAGTTTACAATCCCACCAACAGTGTAAAAGTGTTCCTATTTCTCCACATCCTCTCCAACACCTGTTGTTTCCTGACTTCTTAATGATTGCCATTCTAACTGGTAAACACCTCTACGCAAATCAACTAGAAAATCTAGAAGAAATGGATAATTTCCTGGACACTTACACTCTCCCAAGACTAAACCAGGAAGAAGTTGAATCCCTGAATAGACCAATAGCAGGCTCTGAAATTGAGGCAACAATTAATAGCCTACCCACCAAAAAAAGTCCAGGACCAGATGGATTCACAGCTGAATTCTACCAGAGGTACAAGGTGGAGCTGGTACCATTCCTTCTGAAACTATTTCAATCAATAGAAAAAGAGGGAATCCTCCCTAACTCTTTTTATGAGGCCAACATCATCCTGATACCAAAGCCTGGCAGAGACACAACAAAAAGAGAGAATTTTAGACCAATATCCCTGATGAACATCGATGCAAAAATCCTCAATAAAATACTGGCAAACCGGATTCAGCAGCACATCAAAAAGCTTATCCACCATGATCAAGTGGGCTTCATCCCTGGGATGCAAGGCTGTTTCACCTGCTTTTAATCAAGTTTTCTCCGGTCTTGAATTCCTGAGTCTATTTTCCAGGTAATTACTGTGTTGTGGAGTTCTGTCCTCTTCCTCCACTAATATCCAACTTTAATACATCTACATCATAATCATCTTGAGTTGGTTGCTCAAAATGAATTTAGACCCAGACAACTGAAATACGTTTTCATTTCCTGATCGTTGTTAGGTGAGAAGATCCTGACCTAATATCAGCAATTTCTTTTCTTCTAACTTGTTTTTATTGTCTTACTTACTTCCATTTTGTGTGTAAAAGATATTCCATACACCAAAGTTGTCTAGCATTCTAGTTAAATATTCATAAAGAATGCACATGAACAAAATATCCCAAATTGACTTGTGTTGCTTTCTTGTTACTAATTAGATTCTAACCAATTGAAGTAATTACATAATATACTAAGTCAGATGAGTTAAGCGCTGCTTCAGAATTGCACATTGCTTTTATGAAAGCTTATTTTTGTTTTTAAACTACATAGAAATAAGGTTGCCAGATTGAGTAAACAAAAATATAGGACACCTAGATAAATTTGAATTTCAGACAACTAAATATGTTTTATATGTCTCAGACATTGTATATCTCATTTTTGTTGTCTAAACATTTTTATTTAAAACAAATAGTTGCACCAAGCAAGAGCTTACTTTGCCCACTCCAAATTAAAACAGAGCACAATAGGGACAAAACTTATTTGGCAGGACCATTACAATATGTGAACACCCTCCTACTCACTGTGGTTGAGGTAACTTTACTCATATGCAGCTGTTCTCACACAATATATTAACCCCAAACTATTAATGTTGCACAAAAGGAAGTGGTCTTGATTCTGTATGTGGAGCAGCATGTTCTATAAATGCTGAAAGGTGGGAGAAGCACAAACACAATCCACTTTTTAAAAAACATACTTCAAAGTAGAATTTTCTATTCCCTCCGTTCTCCAGTAAAAAGTAGTGCTGGGATCTGGCACCCAGATTCAGTTTTTGTCCTGACCATTTACAAAGTGTTCCCCCATATGACTTGCATCATTAGGGTTATGGATAATAGTAGTTCATTCACTTTGAAGAAAATTGTGTCTAGTCCTTCCTCCTCTTCTTGCCATCATGCTCATATTCCATGGGGCGGCTGCTATCTGAGGGTCTTTTAGAGCCACCATGCTCTTTCGCTTCTTCCAAAAACTTGTCCAAACCAAAAGGATCTTCCCCATACTGAACTGATCCTTCTCGGCCTCTCTGCCTACAACCTGAACCAGAAAACTCCTTGTTGGGAACAAATCTGTTGGTCTTTATTCTTGCTTCTAGGTCATCGCCGTACACGTCCTTGTCCAGATTTTTACTGGGCCTGTAAATACTGTGGGCCATATCTTTACCACCTCCCCAGGCTTGATCACAAACATTACAAATTTCATCTTCTCCACATGCAAATCCACAGTCCATACCCTTGGATTGGTTGATGAGTCTTTGGTCATACTGACCTTCATTGGAAGTTCAAGGATTACGAACACCAAGAGCAATGACTTCACTGATATCCCCATTTTCATTTCTCTGAAGTTTCAACCTTTTATCAGGAGCTGTCCTGGAAAGATTCCAGTCATGCTGTCTCTCTTGTGGCCTGTCATGCCGGATTTCATCCCTCTCACGTGCTTCCCTATCCTCTTTTTCCACATGAGCTTTGATCCCAGCTCTTTGCTCCCTGGCTTTCTAAGCCACTTCTCTAAGTTTCTCTTCATGTTTTCTCTTTTCTTTCTGAGCCATTTTTCTCTCTACTTGGGCACGCATTTCCACAGCTTCACAAGCCTTCTGGTCAGCAATGTAGAGGGCTTCAGCCAGTTTGGCAACATTTTCATTTACCTGTACTGTCTGTAGTCCTCTTCCATCAGCAGCCAGACGTTTGTCTAATGGAATTGTGTAACCCTTTGCATTTTTCCAGTTAGAAATACAAGGAGGAAACTTACACTCTTGTTGTTGCTTTACAGTCATCTTTCAGCTAGGAGAATGCATGACAGGTACAGGAGAAGAAGGTGGTCCCCGGGGAATTTTCTTATTAATCTTGAATCTTGGAGGCTCCGTTGGATCTTTCTGCACTTCTACCGTCCGACTAACCCTCTGTTTAGCTCCAGAGTTGAAAGCCACTCCTTGCTGAGATGGTGGTATCGGATATACTGAGCAGGAGTCAGTTTGTCAGCTGCCCGAACTGGCATGACAACAGCGACCTTCTGTGATACAGCTTTTTATAAGGCTACTCTTTCTGTTATCTCTTTTATAGCTTCTTCATCGGGCCTTTGCAAGTCTGGATCATTTGCATTCATAACATCCTTTGAAACCAGGACAGTGTATTTGCTATAAATAACCTCGTCTTTTGACTGTCCTTGTCGAGTGATTACATCATGTTTAATTTTTCCTTTAGAATCCACCGGAATGGCCAGCGCATTAGACATTTTTTTCTTTCGTCCCATATCCAGTGGATACTGAGCCACATGGATCCCTGGAAAACACCTCCATCTCCAAAATCCTCTAATAACCGAGGTATCCAGCCTTTCCAGTATCCGTAAGGGGAAGGCTCTCTTCTGGAAGAGACAAATGAAGTCTGCCATGATCTCTGGGATCTTGTCTTTTCTTCAGCCTCAAGCTGGTCCTGAAATAACTGAGTAGGTGCAGGTACTTTTATCTGGCAACGCTATATAAGAAGCACCTCAATTTGTCAAAGAAATACGTTTTTGAAGCTTTCAAACCCAGTGCCACTTGTCTAAAGCAAATGTTTAAGTCCACATTGTGAAGAGCATAATTAATCCATTTAAACAACTTCTTAACATTATGAAGCTGGTGGTTTAAATTTTCTTCTAAGTTGTTATTTTAAAGTTTTCTGGGCCTAATTATTCATATTTATTTGACAAATCCTGTGTTCTGGTGAAAGCTAGAAATGACAATAATCTAAAGCACTTTTCAAGTTAAATCTCTGACCTTAGGGTAAACTAGTCAAGTAGTTGCTATTAATAAGACTGTTAACTTAAAAATGTTCATTAGATAATCTAAAAGCAAGCAGACATAACAACAGATGCCCAGATGGCTAGGGCAGGGGTCAAGGAAAGGTGCATATGCAAAATTGTTACCAAGAAAAAAAAAACATAAACAAAATAGTAGAAACTTTACATCGTGATGCAGACTTAATATTCAAATGTTCAAAATGCCACCTTCCTACAATATTGAACTTATTACATCTCAGCCCAATAGAATAATCATTCTTATACTGTTCATCTATAAGCATAAAATATTAATAATAGTCATTTATGAATTACAAAAGCGCAGTGGACCTAACATATATTGACTGGGTGCTGATTTCATTAGATTAATCAAGTATTTGATATCTTAAAAGACCCTAGTGGCCCAAACACAAAGATTCTGAATGCTATGTCAGTGTGTAGAAAACCCACAGGAGTAATTAAGATACTGTTCACAAATTTAGTATGGACAAATTCCATATACTGGATTTGACAGCCAAGCAGTAGCAATACTGAAATCATTTATAAATGAGAAAAGGACAGTTTTAGCAAGGAAACTCATAGCTTTATTTCATTTATAAAAGTAGATATAAATTATAAACAATAGATTTACAAACTGAATCCAAAATAATATTCAAAAATATACTATGCCCAAGTTGGGCTTATCTTGGGAATACAAATACGCTTTTAGCATTGAAAATATATTAAAATTACATGACTAGATTAAAGGAAAAAATCCACAAGGTCATCTAAGAAATGCAGAAATGTTATAAAATTCAACATCTCTTGTGTACAGTAACAATAGAAAACTAAGAAGAGAGGCATCTGCTTAGCCTGAAAAAAGATAGGTATCAAAGTATATCACAAATATCCTCTTAGTAGCAAGACATTAAATGTGTTCCCTTCAAAATCTGAAATAAATTAAGGATTGCAAACAATTGCTACTTTTATTGAGGATCCTTTCCAATATAGTAAGAAAAACAAATTAAATTAAAGGCATAAATATTTGAAGAATATTTAAAAGAAGAAAATGGTTACTATTCATAGATGACATGACTGACCACATAAAATATCCAAAATTATCTACAGACAAATTTATAGAAATAATGAGAATTCAGTATGGTGGCTTGCCATAAGATTCCTATTCAAAAACAGGTGGTATCTCAGTACATAAGGAATAAACAAACAATGGTTAAAGCAGAGGGTGAAAGAAAAGAGGGAGAGCAAGAGACTATTTACGATAATGGAAACAAAGTGTGTAGAAATATGAGTATAGAAAATGTAAACCTTATTGAAAGATATTAAAGATCTAAAGAAACAGAGGGGTATTCTGAGTTCAAGAATATAAAGACCCAATATGTTAAAAGTGTGTATATGTGTATGCGTGTGTATATATGTGTGTGTATATATATATATTCTTCTCAATTTCTACCACTGCCCCTTTTATTACCCTAGCCTAATCCACCAGCATTTTCACATTTTTTCTAATTTTCTCCCAGCTGGTCTCCATACTTCTATCCATAGCCTCGGAACATGTCAATCTTGTGCTCAAAATTCCTCAGTAGATACACGTTTCACCAAATAAATGCTAAAATCCTTAACATTGCCTGCAAGATGCTAGAGGAACTGGCCCCACAATTACCTGTCAATCACATCTCCTGTCACTCTCTTCTCATTCACTTTGCTCCTAACATAATGACTTCCTAGCTATTCCTCAAACACACCAGTATCCTTCCTGCTCTAGCTGTTTCCTCTACATCGCTAAAGCCTTCATCTAGTTCATGTCCTTGCTAAAATTATTTTTCTCAGAAAAGTTGATGTAGTTTAGATATTTGTCCTTACCCAAATCTCATGTTGAAATGTAATCCCCAGTGTTGGAAGTGGGGCTTGGTGGGAAGTGTTTGGATCATCCAGTGGATCACCCGTGAATGGCTTGAGCATCCCCTTGGTGTTAAGTGAGCTCTCACTCTGAGTTCACAAGAGATCTGGTAGTTAAAAAGTATGTGACATCTACCCCCAACCTCACCCACTCCACTTTCTTCCTCACAAGAGCTCCTGCTCTGGCCATGTGATATGCCTGTTCCCACTTTACCCTCCGCCATGCTTAGAAGCTTCCTTAGGCCTCCCCAGAAACAGATGTCAGTACTATGATTACTGTACAGCCTGCAGAACTATGGACCAATTAAACCGGTTTTCTTTATAAAATACTCAATCTCAGGTATTTCTTTATAGCAATGCAAGAATGGCTTACTATAAAAGTCAACCCTGACTATTATATTTAAAATTTCAACTGGTTCTCTGCTGTGGGAGTCCTATCTCACTTTATTTTTCTCAATGATATTTGTTACCTTCTTATGTACTATATAATTCACTTATTTATTATGTTTATTTTCAGTGTCTGCCCTATTTGAACTTAATCTTCATGAGGGCAGGGATTTTTTTTTATTATTGTTATATCCACAGCATAATTAGCAGTTCCTGGAACATATGCATGGCAGACATACTCGACAGCAATAACTTAAATGAAGGATACTGAGAATGACTCTGCATTTTAGACATACCTGATAGCCATAACTTAAGCATCCCCTGAGAATGTGGATGTATCTAAACTATATAAACTTCAGACTTTTTACAAATGGTAGAAAACTGCATCTTTTTACAAATGGTTTTCCTGTCTAGGCTGTCACCACTGGACTGCCTTATATGTAAGTTCTTTGATAAACCTTATGTCTCATTCTCTGGCTCTGGGGCTCTTCTTCAGTCTCTCAGACACAGCACCTTCTTGTTAGAATCAATACAGGTCTGGCAGGACGAGATAGTAGGCATTCAAAGAATATTTGTTAAATACGCAATAAATGAAATGCAATTTAGACTATAATGAGACAGGGATTACTAATAAAATCATTTTGTAATTATTATGTATACCTCCTAGAGTGGAAAAAAGTTAAGAAATATGACAATCTGGGGAGAATGTGAATCATCAGAAATTCATACAAATTGCTGCCAAGATTGCAAATTTGGACATTTTTTGGAAAACCTGTTGATATTATTTTGTAAAGTTACACATTCATGTGCCTTGCAAACCGATAATTCTACCTTTATGTAGTAACCCTAGAAAAACTTATATATGTGCTTAAGACACATGCAAGAATATTAATAACAGTATGATTAATAATAAAATATGGAAGCTACAAAGATGTACAATGAAAAAGGAATAAATAAATTAATAGTGTTATATTTACTCAATTAAATATGAGAAAGCAGTTAAAGTGAATGAAACACAACTATTTGTAAAAATATGGATGCATCTTAAGATGTTAAACAGAAAAGTCCTATAAGACTACGGACGATATGAAACTATTTTTATAAATCTCAACAGAAATAATATTAGGCTATATTTGACTTTGACTTACATGCATATGTCAAAAAAGCTACATATATGTGTTTGTGTGTCTATGAGCATGTGTGTGTGTGTTTGTGTGTGTGTGTATGTAAATAAATAACTACAGTCATTTTCTCTGGTGGAAAGGTAGGAGGATGGACATGCAAAGTGTATATGAGTAGATGAAAGTCATGTTAACGTTTTAGTTCTTGAGTTGGTTGATTGGTTCACCAATGTTTATTATTTATTTTTCTAACATATATTATAGATATATACACACATTGTAAATATATCAAATGTAATTTTTATATTTTTAAAAATATTTAAATATTTGTATATTTGAACAAAAAATAACAAAGGTAAAAGGAATTGCAAAATCTCATAGCACTGTTTCACTTTCTTTAAAAATAAGTTTGAGTATGTTAGTGATGTGGAACAATTGTTCATCAGCTTCCTTTTCAAAATTCTCAGAGATCTTTTGGTCACTGATTAATCCCAAATTCTGTGGTTTGTAATATATTCTATTTAAAGTTTTGATCTTTCAAACTTCTTTAAGAAGTCTCAGTACATCTTTGCAATCCAAGTGTTTTATTTTTAGTGTTTCACTTTGCTCTTTTTATTAGCTGAAATGACCTTCTTGAATTATTGTGGCATAGAGGAAAGAGGAAGAAGGAAAAAGTCATCTGAAGAAGTGTTCTTTCTAACCAGCTCATCTATTCCGCATCCTTACAAATAATTCAACTGTGTTTATTCTCAATCAAAACATTGCTATTATTAGAATGATGGATAGCCTGTTCTTTACAGTTCTATCATATTTCCTGATCCATGCCAATTGCCTAGCTGGAGTCATGAATGTGGCCACAGTGATAGGTGGCTGTGAGGATTTTGTGAGAGGCATTTTCTTCTGCAGGGCAAACAAAATGCTTGGAATGGAGGATTAAAAAATAGTAAAGCTCATTTTCATTGCATTATGTATTTTGATGTATTTCTAATGTATTCCTTTTCAAAACATATCTTTGCTGGAGTAGAGGTAAAGACAGAATGAGCAACAGTTGCTGTTTTATGCACATCAAGTACCCATTTTTAAAACTCTTAAAAATGCAGCAAAGCAATTTAAAAAGAGCAAGTGGCACAGTTGCTTTTTTTAAAAAAATATGTTTTCTCTATAGCTACATTTACCAGACTCAAGATATGCAAATGAAACAATATATGAATTTAATTTGACTATACCAAGTTTCTTTCAAAACTGTCTAATACAAAGATATTAAATCCATCTATTTATGCATTAAATCCAGATTTCTTAATACAGAGCCAACACTTCTTTCGCAGTTATTCAACAGGATTGCATTTTGTATCAAGATATATTTCAGATGTTGAAAAGATTCCACTTTCAACAATACTTTGGAGAAACAACAGTTTTATTAATCATTAGTCAAACGTTTTCTTCCCTTTAAGTCCTCTCCTTGACTTTCTGTAGTAACTGAGAAATTTCCAAGTACGTGAGAATTTGCCTTGCCTATTGAAGTCAAATTATTTTATGTGTTTGAATTACAAATTGAAGGAGGCTATGGTTTTATTGACTCACTTTTGTGTTCAAATGCAGAAGTTTTTGAAATCATTCTGTGCTCATAGTCTGTGATTGCTCCTTCTGAGTACCCTTCTCCTCTTTTGAAGTCATTGTTTTATAAAGATGAAAAAAAGACATGTTCTATTAGCTAAATCAATATTGATATTCAGGAAAAAGATCTAAAATAATTTCTAAAGAACCATTCTTGCATAAAAATAAATCATCTTTGGTAATGTATTTTTTAAGATTTAGGCTTTTATGTTTATGCAAGACTGACTTCTTGCTAAGCCTTTACTCCAAGACATTTCACAATGAAGGTCCCCAGTGTTTGTCCTTGTCATTTTATAGGATTAATTTGATCCATTGTCATTCACCTGACTGCCTTGCACCTCTTGTTAGTGTGCAGTCCCTAACTAAGCCTGAGTATTTGTTCTTCAAACTTTCTAAAATGACTCTTCTGTTCACTCTCAGGATGTACCATTTATCATATCTTCAATGGCTGGAGAAAACATACTCTCTTTATGGGTTTTTCAAAACTCTGAAAAATCATTTGTTAAAGGAGGGGTTTCAAAGGAAGTACTGTCTTTCTGGCTTAAAGTTTATGCTTTTTCATCACTTACCATAAAAGGAGCACGTTTATAATAATATTTTTTAAAGAAGGTAAACGAACGGAATTTTTTTTTTTTTTTTTTTTTTTGAGATGGAGTCTCGCTCTGTCGCCCAGGCTGGAGTGCAATGGCCGGATCTCAGCTCACGGCAAGCTCCGCCTCCCGGGTTTTACGCCATTCTCCTGCCTCAGCCTCCAGAGTAGCTGGGACTACAGGCGCCCGCCACCTGGCCCGGCTAGTTTTTTGTATTTTTTTTTTAGTAGAGACAGGGTTTCACCGTGTTAGCCAGGATGGTCTCGATCTCCTGACCTCGTGATCCGCCCGTCTCGGCCTCCCAAAGTGCTGGGATTACAGGCTTGAGCCACCGCGCCCCGCAAGGAACGGAATTTTAATCTGAATCCTTAGAGGGAAGATGAGAGGCAGCAAGAAGACAAAAGCAAAATGGGAAAGCCAAAGCAGTAAGAAAGGAAAGAAACCTCAGAGACGAATCGAAGCAAAGAAATATGTGTATCATTACTCTCAGAGTATATGGATTTCTAACTAAAATATTAAGTCATTTGAAATGTTCCAAAAACATGAAAATCCGAAATTGATTCTCGCTCTTGAATTCAACGATTAGCATTTCATGAGCTTCTGCCCCCTCTCGGTGAATCTTTCCTTACTAACATTAGTTATCAAGACACTTGGCATTTTTTCACAGCATGCATGAGTCACAACACAGACACCCTTATCCTCAAAATAAATGGATATTGAACTTTGAATAAAACATGCCTCTTCTATCTTAATCTCAAATTTCTGAGTGTGCTCCTGTCTCTTAGTCTGTTGTCAAATTGCCTTCAAGTGATAGTTTATTCTTTTATGCATTCCAGACTGATGAAGGGTGAACCAAGGATTTCCTTGGGAAACATCTGTCCATAAATAGGAAAGGAGTGGGAAAGATGCACTGAGATTCTTATAGGGCCCCAAGTCAACTCTATTAGGCTAAATTTCTAAGAGGTGCTAGGTTCTTAGAAATTTCACGAAGATACTTGTCTGATGGTAATGCGATTAAATTTTCTAAAACGAAATGATTTTCACTTCACTGAAATGTGTCAATCAGAAAGCTTAGTTCAAAAAAGAGAAATATCTTAGTTAAGTAAGAAAATACTCCAGTTTGACTGTTTACTGGCTATAATAACATTCACAAGTCTTACATATCTGCTATCTTCTTCCCACCCAAGGAACTGCTACTTTGTAAGGTGTGGAGAATGGGTATTTTTATTCTATTATATAGATTAGAAAACTAAAACTGGGAGTCATTTGTTATGTCACAAAGAAAAAACTGGTAGAATTTCAGTAGAAACTGTTGTCTTCTGATTTTCCATCCAGGACTATTTTATTTATCCATACAGTGTCATTGATTGAGTGCCTGTTATGTACTAAGTATTATTCTGGGTCCTGTGAATAACACTGTCCTGCCTTTCATCCTATTGCTAACTGTATACAAATGTATCAATGAGCAGTGTGTGTGTGTGTGTGTGTGTGTGTGTGTATAAATGTTACATATGTAAATTAAAATGCATTACCGGAAGACAAAAATAGTTCAAATGAAACTGAAACTGCTAGTATTATCATCCCATTTTCACTATTATTTGTTGTTATTATTGATTCAATTTACCAGGATAGTTATTTCCATTTTAATTACCCTAAACGATAAGCTCCAGAAGCACAGGAATTATTATGTTCTTCTTCGTTACTTCAACTTCTAGCAAAATGTCTAGCAAATGGTGGGCATTTAGAAAATGTATTTGGAGAAATGTATTTGGAGAAAATTAAGTAGTAGCTTTGCTCTTCTCACTGACACTTGTTCACTGTACTCCAAATCAATCAGCCCCACTTAAAGTGCAATTAGAGAACAGGCAAAAGTCACCACTGGCACCATCCTTCCATCTCCAGCATCCTACATAGCTCCTTCAGATCATTTTCTTCCTCAGGCCTCTACATTGGGGCCTATGCTTCCAGGAGCCTTTTCATAGGGTAAATCTTAAATGATAGTAATATTTATTGTACAGGAATATTTATATTGCATTTTATGTTGTGGCTCTTGTAAAGTTCCAAGATCAATGGAGTAAATCCCTAAAAGCTAGAATTTCAAATGGAAGCTGAGAATAAATGTCTGAGAAAAGAGCACATACTTCCCCACCACCACCAATCAATTAAAGCCACAAATCATAAGATACTATCTCTTGATTAATGTGACTTTTTTCCTCTGCTGAATGTTTGTATAGGTTAAATCATCCAGAAGTTAATGCTGCACTAACTCTAAATATTTCCTTTAAAAAGGAAAAAACTATTTTAAATTTTTAAAAAATCATTTTAAAAAACACATTTTTTAATTATCTATCAAGGTGTCTGAATAATGTCTTTAATGCACAGCTTACCCTAGCTACACAGATTCTTCTTCTTGCAGAAGAGAAAGCCATTAAATATGACTCAGATACTAAAAAAGATTACTTCATATTTCTGGGAAAAGTCAATGTTGAAGACTGTTGAAGTCTAATGCACATGGGCAATTATATTGGAGAGTTTACAAAGCACATGGGAGTTGTTTTAATCAGAAACCAGAATGAATAAATTAATGGACTCTTGGTTTGCTAATTAAAAATAAAAAGAAAACAAAATATAAAGCACACGTTCTTTCTCCTTTTTTAATGGAGTAACATTTTAATTTTTTATTTTAACTTCAACTGTTGTTTTAGATTTGGAGATACATGTGCAGGTTTGTTATATGGGTATATTGTGTGATGCTGAGGTTTGGGATATGAATGATGATCCCATCACCCAGGTAATGAGCATAGTAAGTAATCATTAGTTTTTGATGTCCTTAAACGTAAAGACCAACCAAATTTGCTTTGAACGAAATACCCTCACTTCAGTATATATAAAGGATGCTTTTTTGTTTTTGTTTTTGTTTGTTTGTTTGTTTGTCTGTTTTTGAGATGGAGTTTCGCTCTGTCTCCCAGGCTGGAGTGCAGCGGCACAATCTTGGCTCACTGCAACATCCACCTCCTGGGTTCACATCATTCTCCTGCCTCAGCCTCATGAATATCTGGGGCTACAGGTGCCCGCCACCACACCCAGCTAGTTTTCTGTATTTTTAGTAGAGATGGGGTTTCACCATGTTAGCCAGGATGGTCTCGACTGTAAAGGATGTTTGAGGCAGATAAGTCAGGGAAAATCATAGATTCATAATTCTGTTGCACGGTGTGGAGATTTTACTTGGAAACAGCCAAATAACGGGCTGCATTTCCCATTCTTTTTGGCAGATCACTGGAACCATGTGACTGGTACTTAATGAAGGTGTTGGCAGAAGTAAGGAGTAACACTTCTCAGGTAAATTGATAAAGAAGCAAGTGAGCCTTCTCCACCTTCTCCTTGCATCTCCATGAACAAAATTCGAAAGAAAATCCATGGATCTAAAGAAGGACGGAGCCCCAAGGTGGAAGGAGGTTAGGTCCTTATTATAGAAGGCTACCTGCCAATCAAGAACATCCCGTTTGGATTTTATGTGACAGAAATAAACATTGATTTTACTAAGTAGTTGTATTAGTGCATTTTCATGCTGCAGATAAATACATACCTAAGACAGCTGGGCAATTTACAAAAGAAAGAGGTTTAATGGACTTACAGTTCCATGTGGCTAGAGAAGCCTCACTATCAAGGTGGAAGGCAAGGAAGAACAGGTCACATCTTACATGAATGGCAACAGGCAAAAAGAGAGCTTGTGCAGGGAAACTCCTGTTTTTAAAACTGTCAGATCTCCTGAGACATATTCACTGTAACGAGAATAGCACGGGAAAGACTTGCCCCGATCATTCAATTACCTCCCCACCAGGTTCCTCCCACAACACATAAGAATTGTGGGAGTTACAATTCAAGATAAGATTTGGGTAGGGACACAGTCAAACCGTATCATTCAACCCCTGACCCTTCCCAAATCTCATGTCCTCACATTTAGAACCAATCATGCCTTCCCAAAGGTCCCCCAAAGTCTTAACTCACCTCAGCATTAACTCAAAAGTTTACAGTTCAATGTCTCATATGAGACAAGGCAAGTCCCTTCCACCCATGAGCCTGTAAAATCAAAAGCAAGCTAGTTACTTCCTGGATACAATGGGGGTACAGGCATTGGGTAAATACAGCCATTCCAAATGGCAGAAATTGACCAAAACAAAGTCGCTACAGGCCCCATGCAAGTCCAAAATCCAGTTGGACAGTCAAATTTTTTCTTTTTTTTTTTGAGACAGAGTCTCACTCTGTCGCCCAGGTTGGAGTGCAGTGGCACGATATCAGCTCACTGCAAGCTCTGCCTCCCAGGTTCACACCATTCTCCTGCCTCAGCCTCCCAAGTAGCTGGGACTACAGGTGCGCATCACCATGCCTGGCTAATTTTTGTATTTTTAGTAGTGATGGGGCTTCACCATGTTAGTCAGGATGTTCTCAATCTCCTGACTTCATGACCCACCCACCTCGGCCTCCCAAAGTGCTGGGATTACAGAAATGAGCCACCACACCTGGCCTGATAGTCAAATCTTAAAGCTCCAAAATGATCTCCTTTGACTCCATGTCTCACATCCAGGACACACTGATGCAAGAGGTGGGTTCCCATGGGCTTTGGCAGCTCCACCTCTGTGGCTTTGCAGGGTACAACCTCCCTCCCAGCTGAGTGCATAGGTCAGCATTGAGCGTCTGTGACTTTTCTAGGCACACAGTGTAAGCTGGGGTCTGGAGACAGACCATTCTGGAGTCTGGAGGACAGTGGCCCTCTTCTCACAGCTCCACTAGGCAGTGCCTCAGTAGGGACTCTGCATGGGCCATGCGACCCCACATTTCCCTTCCACACTTGCCTAGCAGAGGTTCTCCATGAAAGCCCCACTCTTATAGCAAACTTCTGCCTGGACACCCAGGCATTTCCATACATCCTCTGAAATCTAGGCAGAGGTTCCCAAACCTCAATTCTTGACTTCTGTGTACCTACAGACTCAACACCACATAGAAGCTGCCAAGACTTGGGGCTTGCACCCTCTGAAGCAACAGCCTGAGCTGTACCTTGGCCCCTTTTAGCCGTGGCTGGAACAGCTAGGATGTAGGGCATCAGGTTTCTAGACTGCATACTGCAAAAGGACGCTGGGCTCAGCCCATGAAACCATTTTTTCCTCCTAAACCTCTGGGCCTGTGATGGGAGGGGTTGCCATAAAGACTTCTGACATACCCCGGAGATATTTTCCCTATTGCCTTGAGGATTAACATTCAGCTCCTGGTTACTTATGCAAATTTCTGCAGCCAGCTTGAATTTCTCCTCAGAAAATGGGATTTTCTTTTCTATTCCATCGTCAGGCTTCAAATTTTCCAAACTTCTGTGCTCTGCTTCCCTTATAAAACTGAATGTTGTTAACAGCACCCAAGGCACCTCTTGAATACTTTGCTGCTTAGGAATTTCTTCCTCCAGTGGCCAGGTGTGGTGGCTCATGCCTGTAATCCCAGAACTTTGGGAGGCTGAGGTGGGAGGATCACCAGGTCAGGAATTGGAGATCAGCCTGGCCAACGTGATGAAACCCTGTCTATACTAAAATTACAAAAATGAGCCAGGTGTGGTGGTATGCACCTGTAATCCCAGCTATTCAGGAGGAGAATTCCTTGAACCCAGGAGGCAGACATTGCAATGAGCCAAGATCATGCCACTGCACTCCAGCCTAGGCAACAGAGCAAGACTTCATCCCAGAAAAGAAAAAAAGAAAAGAAAGAAAGACATTTCTTCCTCCAGATACCCTAAATCATCTCTGTCAAGTTCAAAGTTCCACAAATCTCTAGGGTGGGGTAAAATGCCACCAGTCTCCTTGCTAAAACATAGCAAGAGTCACATATTCTCCAGTTCCTAACAAGTTCCTCATTTCCATCTGAGACCACTTCAGCCTAGACTTTACTGTCCATATTGTTATCAGCATTTTGGGCAAAGTCATTCAACAAGTCTCTAGGAAGTTCCAAACTTTCCTACATTTTCCTGTCTTCTTCTGAGCCTTCCAAACTGTTCCAGCCTCTACCTGTTACCCAGTTCCAAAGTGGCTTCCACATTTTCGGGTATCTTTTCAGCAGTGCCCCACTCCCAGTACCAATTTATTGTGTTAGTCTGTTTTCGTGCTGCTGATAAAGACACACCTAAGACTGAGCAATTTACAAAAGAAAGAGATTTAATGGACTTATAGTTCCACATTGCTGGGGAAGTCTCACAATCATGGTGGAAGGAAAGGAAGAGCAAGTCATGTCTTACATGTATGGTAGCAGGCAAAGAGAGAGAGAGCTTGTGCAGGGAAACTCCTATTTTTAAAACTATCAGATCTCCTGAGACTTATTCACTATCATGAGAACAGCACAGGAAAACCCACCCCTGTGATTCAGTTACCTCCCACCAGATTCCTCTCATGACACATGGGAATTGTGGTAGTTACAATTCAAGATGAGATTTGAGTGGGGACACAGCCAAACCATACTAGTAGTGAAGATTTTCTAGTCAATCAATTTCTGCAGTTAGCATTCTCTTAAGTAATAAAATTCCCCAGTATAAAACAAAATTGAGAAAGATATTCATGGGTTAAACATGGAAACAGGAATTTTATCAGATAAGGGCTGTATATGCATGTATTTGTTTCATCAGTCTTGTCCTTTATAACAGTAAAAGTACTTAGTCTGATGTTTCAATATTTAAATAGCAGGAGATGTTGTGGGCAAATACATGAGTAGAATTCTCCTTTGGAATCAAATATGCAGCAACTTGAATAACAGTTCCAGGATATCAAATCTAGCACCCAAGTTTTAAAGAGTCCTGTCCAGTAAATTTTTAGTTTCTTAGTTTCCACGGGAGTATCCACTGTTTCCATAGAGTCAAATCCAAGTCATAGACTGTTCTTTGCAGAGTTCCTGAGAAAGGTGTCAAACACACTGACCATCTTTAAGAGTGGAGATGAGCTTCATTTTAACTAGAGTTCACTTTGGCTTCCAAAGTCAGCTATGCTTCAAATGTAGCATCTCTACAGAACATTGCAGGGGTAGAAACAGCTTTAGTTGCTAAGAATATCCTGCCACAAATGGATAATAAAAATGAGGCTAATGTAAACAATGTGGGCCAAAAGATATGTGGACTTAAAAATCTTTAAAATGAATTTGGAGTACATAACCTTCTTATTCATTTGGTTTTAGACAATGTTGAAGAAATAATTTAAATGTGCTTACTGAATCTCTGTAAGTGAATCTTTTTCTTAATTAATGGGAAAATGCTCTGTGCCAAACAATGATGTGAACCTCCTGAGAAATTCTGTAATTTTATAAGCTATGATAACAAAGCAATGGTTGTTTACTACTCGCCATGCTGTGTACATTCTTGTTTGATTACACTAGCTCATAAACAAAGAATTAAAGAACAGAAAGTTATGTCAGCTTTCTCAACCCTTGTAAACAACTCTTAGACAAATGAAGGGCAAACTCAGTGGTAAGAAAATAACTCCATATAATGTAACTACAGGGTTTCTTTTATATTTTTCAAGTGCTTTTTCTTGTTCTTAAAGCAATCTTAACAAAGGATCCTGACAAAGAGATATGTCTCCTTAGACAATTTGCTTGCAGCACCTAAAATGTTTAGTGCACCCCAAAAGAAAAAGTTCTGTTATTATCCTGATAAAGGACCAAGTCAACTGATTTTGCTTATTGTAAACATCAAATAGAATATTGAATTCAATCAATTATAATTTCTTGAAGGAACTCTCTACATTGGTATTTCAGAAATAATACAAGGATTCACTAAAAATGACTACATTTGAAGTAAAAATTTAAAACTATATTCAGTTCTCTTAGGATTTAGCTCAGAAATTCCTATGTATACAAGTTTCAAGTAATATTTTTTCTGGAACTAGTTTATAGAATATGGTACAAAGTGAAGTCTCAGTCTTTAATTTGAAGGAGGTGCAGAAGGAGGGTTGTTTTGATTGTGCATCTTCTGGCATTCACCCTGTCTGCCTTGAAGAGTTTCTTCCCTCTATAATTGCTTTAATTAGTAGTTATGGAGAATTATTTCCCTCCAACCATGATAGTTCAAAGACTAGGTAAAATAGTTTTCTGATGCACTGTATGATCTGAATGGCCAGCAGCATGATTAGACATCAGCCCTCACAAAGTGAAACCTCCTTCAGGGTTTCTCTTCTTCTTCCAGACCTCCCAAGTCAGCATATCTGTTCAGTTTCCAGACCTCTTCCGTCTCACTGTGTCCCCTGATCACATCAGTCACAAGGAGCTAAATACTACCAATAGGCAGGTGACTGCTACGTTTATATCCCCAGCCCCAACCTTCCCCCAGAATTCCAAACACAAACAGCCAATACCTACTTGGCATCTCCACTTTTATGTCGACTGAACTTCCCAAACTTGGCATGGTCAACATAAGACTTTTGCTGTCCACTGGAAACAATAAAAGAGCCTCATACACTGATATGGTTTGGATGTTTGTCTTTTCCAAATCGCATGTTGAAATGTAATCCTCGATGATGAAGGTAAGGCCTGGTGGGAGATATTTGGGTCATGGGAGTGGATTCCTCATGAATGGCTTGGTGCCATCCTTATGATAATGAGGAGCTCCTGCTCTGAATTCACGTTCAGGCAAGATCTGGCTGTTTAAGAGTGTGGCACCTCCTCACCCTCTCTCTCTCTCGCTCCCCCTCTCACCATGTGATGTGCCTGCTCCTGCTTCATTATCTGCCTGGGCCTCAGGAAATACCTTCGAGTTTGCCAGGAAGCCAAGCAGATATTAATGCCATGCTTGTACAGCCTGCAGAACTGTGATCCAATTCAACCCCTTTTCTTTATAAATTACCTCGTCTTAGGTATTCCTTTACAGTAACACAAGAATGGTCTAATACATCCATGGTCTTCCTAATGTCAATTAATGGCACCACTGCTCCTCTTTCTCTTTTCACACTTTATAAGACTTTTTTGACTCTAATTGAAAATATTTTCTAAATTAGCATCATTTCTTATTGCACCCATGATTACCACCAGTATCCAAGTGACGTACTTTCTCCTGGAGTATTAAAAGATCCTCCCACCATTCTCTGTGCTGTCACTGTGTCCTGCAACTTACTCTCTAGTCTTCACACATTAGCCACTGCACCCCAGCCATTCTTGCCTTTGGCTGGTCCTCAAACACACAAAACAAGCTCTTTTTCTACACCTTTATTACTGGGGGGTCTCCTATGCATGAAATATGCTTGTCCCAAATAGTCACATCACTGACTCCTTCATTTTGTCCACAGCTGCCCAAATGTCACCTCTTTGGGGTAGTCTTTGGCCATGCCTCCAAACTAGATGCCACTCTCTTCCCCATTACTCTGCTTTTAGGTAGGATATAACTGAGAGTTCTATTGTTGAATTTTACTTATTTATTATTTGTGGCCCTCATTAGAATACAGGAACTTTGTCTTTCATCACTCTATCTTTAATACCTAGAATGGTATGCAGCACATAAAAGACATTCAGTATTTATTGAATGAATTAATGAATGAATGATGCCATCCTCCTGATAATAAAGAGTTCTTGTTCTGAGTTCACGTTCATGCAAGATGTAATTGTCTGCTGAGATCTTAGGGACTTCACATGGCGAAAACAGAAACTGCCCCTGACTCAAAGAGAGAGTGTGTGGGTGTGTGTGTGTGTAAATTGATATAGTTTTGTCTCTAAGGAGCTATTGCCCTGGGAGCTCAGATCATGTATTGCAAATAGTGACCAGAATATTTTTCACACCAGGGAAGAGAGACTTCTCTCCCCTCTGCTATAACACAAGTCTCTAGGAAAACTTTGGACCAGCGATGTTCGTTCAGACTACTTTCTTCATGTAGAAACTGGAATGTGCGGCCAGGCACGGTGGCTCACGCCTGTAATCCCAACACTTTGGGAGGCCGAGGTGGGTGGATCACGAGGTCAGGAGATCGAGACCATCCTGGCTAACATGGTGAAACCCCGTCTCTACTAAAAATACAAAAAAAAAAAAAAAAATAGCTGAGTGTGGTGGTGGGTGCCTGTAATCCCAGCTACTCAAGAGGCTGAGGCAGGAGAATGGCGTGAACCCGGGAGGCGGAGCTTGCAGTGAGCCGGGATCATACCACTGCACTCCAGCCTGGGCAACAGAGCGAGACTCCATCTCAAAAAACAAAACCAAAAAAATGGAATATGCATCTTAAATATATTTTTTTTAACACATGAAGTTACTGCTTTTTTGTTTTTTAAGTAAGTTAATGAAACAAGAACGACCTTAGTGAAATGTATTTTCTGCAGTAAACAATGGAAAGGAGCTATTAACCTAACACAGCAGGAAATATATTGACCACAGTTAGAAATTTATTCTCCAAGAATGCAATACACAGAGTTTGCTTACTAGTGCTAGCATCCTTTTATAAAACTAAAGAGAAAGAAGAAGAAAAAGGAAAACAAAAAAAAAAGACACATTTTGATTGTTAATGCATTTTCTGCAAAGACAGCAGAATGAAAATGTACAAAAGTATTCAACTGTGACTATAGAGTGTATATTATTTTACGTACTATAGCTCCTAAATATCCTTGTCCTTTTTAGATGTTTCAGAGTGTGTAAAGGGAGTAAAATATTCAATTACTTTTTAATGTCTCAAAATCACTCTCAGTAAAATGAAATCAATGCAATTGCCAAGAGCCTTCTTTATAGGATTAGCTATATTAACTCAAGATATGTCTGCCTCCCTCAGGTAACTTTAGCTTGAACATTGTTTACTAGGCTTAACCCTTGGTAGAGATTGAATCCCATGCTTTCAAGAATAAATATGAAATATATAATTTTATCTGTAAGCAACAGAGTTGTTTCAAGTTAGCAAAATAGATTGCTAGAAGATTGTGTATTCAGTCTAGTAAGTGATATCGAGAATGTCACATCCTCCAATCTTACCTTAATGTACAGGTAAGGTGATACAGACCTGTAGGAGACCAATGAGTGCTGACATGTTCCAGTAGTCTCACACATCTACCTGGAAGCAGTAGAGCAGAACAGCGCTGTGTTCAACTTTTCATAAAATTAACTGTAAACTGCTTTTACAATAGATAAATTATAGCCAAAATATTGCTCATGGTCAGGCGTGGTGCAAGCAGGCACTGGATGGTTAGCCTAAGAATAGTTCATACCCTTGGCATTTTTTCCAGATTTAACTAGTGCAGCAGGAGTTATCTCACTTCTGGTTACAAAACTATGTTCTCAACATGCTTGGCAGAGGAACTCAGGCTCTGGCTTGCTAAGGGTCTTTAGTGGTCCTTAAGAACGGCACACTATTCAGATTATTGCTACTACTTTGCCATGTAGATCTTAATGAACTCCTGGGCTATATTCATTAGCAAACTATAGTAGAGAAGTTATTTAGATTGCACAATGTAAAGGCCAATTTTGCATCAGTTCTTCACTTTACGTGTTTAATATTGCCTTGAGGAAAAATTTTCTGTTGAGACGTGGGGAGAAGTTGAAATAAGTGCATTCCCTGTTTATCAGTTGCACAAAAGACCTTCTCAATAAAGTAAGATTAGCAGCTAGGATGACCTTCATGTGATAAAGAAAAATGTATATATATTTTTATGATGGCTTTTTGTAGAACCGCCTTAATGCTAAATAAAGCATATTCACATAAAGGCAAGCAGTAGTAACTTCCTGTTAATTAAAAGATTTGTTAACTTATCTTTTAAAAGAAAATAATCTTAACTGCTATATGATATTAAGCCAAAAATTTCTGGCAGTGTTTGCAGATTTTGACTTAAAGGTTTAATTCGAGGTGAAAATTGCACTAGGAGACATCCTGAGAGAAATAGTTATAGGTTTGTTCATTCTTTTCCCCAAACAGGAAATTGGTTTTCTGAGTCTACACTATTTTAACAGCAGCATAAATGCAGCTCACTACCCTGAATTCAGATGTAATACTCTATAATTAAATGGAAAAAGAAAGTCACATGCCAGATTGGAGTGAGTAAAATAGACAAGTACTAACAATACCTAAATCCATCCCTGACTAATTAGTTGCTGAAAAAAAATTCTGCAGATAAAAGAAAAAGTTAGATTTAGAGGGCAAGTGAAAAGTCTGCTCATAGAATCAAAGCTTGATTCCTTCACTACATGTCTTTGATAGGGCTTACAAAACATGTTAACACCTTAGTGATACCTACTAATATTAGTTGTAAACTGGAAAACTAAACGTTTTTAATGACGTCAGAGGCATTCACAGATTTCCGTGAAATAGATATGTAAAATATTGCCTACACTTTGCTGAATCTTAAAAGTAATACAAGCTACAATTTTATCTAGAGACAGATAGGTTGGTAAATTTGCATCTTTTTTATTACAATCACTCTGACTTGATTAGCTTCCGCTTTAAACCACATTTTCAATAGGGATAATATTTTTTAAAGTAAGGCTAATCTGAGCCCTAACAGAGATATGGAATGTAAGTGGATTAAAGAAACCTATCATTTCTCTCTAAATAAGAAGTGATTTGTCTACATCAATATTAGCTCGGCAGCAGTTTTTCCTCCAGTTGTTAACATGGAGGAATTGAAAGACAATTATTTTAGAGCCAGATAGACCTAGGCTCAAATCCAGACTCTTCATCACTTTCTTTTTTTTTTTTTTTTTGAGACGGAGTCTTGCTCTGTTGCCCAGGTTAGAGTGCAGGGGCACGATCTCTGCTCACTGCCAGCTCCATCTCCCGGGTTCACGCCAGTCTTCTGCCTCAGCCTCCCGAGTAGCTGGGGCTGTATACAGGCGCCCGCCACCACGCCTGGCTAATTTTTTGTATTTTTAGTAGAGACGGGGTTTCACCGTGTAAGCCAAGATGGTCTCGATCTCTTGACCTTGTGATCCGCCCACCTCGACCTCCCAAAGTGCTGGGATTACAAGCGTGAGCCACCGCGCCCGGCCTCTTTATCACTTTCAGGCTGAATATTTGAGAAATTTACTTAACTTCTTTGGATCTCACTTTCGGTAACTATAAAACAGGTATAATATATGCCTTTTGAAAATAATAGATACTAGGGACTCCAAAAGTGGGGAGAGCAGGAGAGAAGTGAGGGTTGAGAATTACCCGTTGAGTGCAATGTTCCCTATTTGGGCGATGGGTACACCGGAGGCTCAAACCTGACCGTTATGCAATACACCCATGGAACCCTGCACATGCACCTCTTGAATCTGATATTTAAAATACTAATGTATGCTTTTTAGGGGCGTTGGGAGAATTAAGGGAGATGTATGTAACAGGTTGACTAGTATAGTTTGTGGTACATAAAAGGTTTTCAATAAATATTATTTCTCAAGTTCACCCATATGTAGGCTCTGTGGATTTATTTTTGTCTTAGAGCAAGGTAAACTAAAGTTGATAGCAATAAAGTGACTAGTGCAAAATCAGTGAGCTATTTAGAGAATCTACAACTTGATCTCCTAATTTATTAGATAATACCTATAGAGGGTACCAGAAAAGTCAGATATCATTGGGATAAAATTTTGGAGTCAGACTAAAATTCTAACACAAAGGATGGGTTTAGTGAGCCATTTAACCTCTCTGAGCCTCAGTTTCCTCATCTGGAAAATGGAGAAAATAGCTACCTCACTGTTACCATAAGAATTAATGGAAATATTAGATGTGAGTAATGTAGCAATATCTAGCATATACTCAGAGCTCAACATGATGATTATTAAATACTTATTGTATGTTGGATACCACAGAAAGTGCTCTAAGATACCCCAAAATGACGAATTCCTTGCCCTGGAAGAGCTACTTTGGAAAATAGCACAAAGAGTAATAATTACTGATAGCAGTGTTTAAATGAAAGTGATAGATGATAGATAGATAGATAGATAGATAGATAGATAGATAGACAGATAGATAGATAGATAGAGATAATAGATAGATAAGGGATAAATGAGTGAAAACGATAAAGAAATAGATCATTTTATACTGAAATGGCCAGAAAATCCTCTCAGAAGAGATGGAACTAATGGGAGTAGATCTATCTCAACAAAACAGTAGTCACCTTTTCTCTTTTTCATATAGGAAAGTTTTAAAAGGGTTTCAAATGTCAGAATTAGGAGAGAAAAGTGATATTCTCTACGGGTATTTTTTTAGGGAATATAACTTTCTGGCTGAAGGCTGATGGACAAATATTTCCACTCTGAATATCAAAAAGTTAAGCATAACAAAGCTTTCTTTATGTGTGCACACACGTGTGCACATACTCTTCTACGTGTTTGCATGAGCTGGCTCACTTAACCTCCAAAATTATGCACTGTTTCCTAAGTCAATGGAATACATATCTTTCTAGTTCCCTTTTCTGAAGCACAGCAGAAAGAGATTCTCACCAAGTTGTTTTTCAGCAACATCTTCACGGACAATTGACATACCCATTAAAAACGCTGGCAGTGTGTCTGGTTTGGTTACTTTTTTGATGTGCTTTCTAATAGTGCTGCTTGCCTTTGGCAATAATTGTAATTCAATTTATGCATCCACAAAATTATCCAATCCTGTTGCCTATGCACTGTCACAAAATAACTTTTCTCTTTAATCAACCTTACATTGTATGTTTTCTATTACCTAGATTTCACCACACCTCTCAATAACTTGCGAGCTGAATAAGTTTGTATTAAAAAAGTAAACACATTATAAATAAAGTGACTGACCTTAAACAGATAAGAGATGCCAATCATAAAAATGCTGACTTGACTCCATTATAAAATTTGTGTGTGTGTGCATGTGTATGTTTTATTCTAAACAGGATGTTTTTAATTTTGAGTTGCAAAAACACAGCTTTTTGGTAACATTTAAAAATAATTTTATAATTTATACAAACTTTGAAATGCAGTTGAAAATTTTTCTCAAGGCAAATGTATATATATAACCACATTTTTAATAGTTTTAAGATTGAAAAGCATAAATATGAAATAATTTTTTTCTAATCACTGTTTTTAGTAATATTCTGTATAATCTTCCTGTGCTTTGATGGTATTGTGGGCAATTCTATCACCTTCAGTATTTAAAAGTTTAAGAGAGTCGAATTCCATCAGGGTTTCATATGCTGCCAGCGAATTGCCACAGTACAGCCTTGAGCTGGGACCCTGACTCCTTGGTATAGTAAAGTAAAGGTAAGACATGATCTTCACCTGAATCATCTCTTCCCATCCCCCACCCCCAGCCACTCCCCACTTTTAAGACCAGCTCCTCCAAGGTTGGTTTAGAGAGAAGGGAGAAAAAAGAAACAAGTGTCTCTTCCCTTACCTGGGCTGTCTTAATGTTTCTTCATGCGTTTGGCTGCTTCAGTGACATGAACTACTAGTTATCAATGCTTATCATGGGTCTGAATTCAAATCTTGGTTTTCCTGCTGCATAGAGCATTGCTACATGACATGTGGTGCTCAGACTGGCAGCACTGACATCACGAGGAAGATTGTTAGACTCTCAGACTCCAGCCCCATGCTAAATCAGAATCTGAATTTTAACAAGATCTTCCAGGTGATCTGTATGCACATTAACATTTAAACTATTGTATTTAAAAGCAGTTTTTTGTTTTCCTTCTCTCACAGACTGATATATTTTTAAAGTAGAATAAGAACAAATAGTAAAATGAAACTTAAAAAAATAACAAAGACAGGCAAAGCACAAGCCAAAGTTTTATTATTTGTTTCGACAGACACCACAGTGGAGTAAGAAGTAGCAGACTTGCCATCCCACCAGAAACATATGAAACTGTTATTTTCAAACATGAGACAACAAGCAACACAGGACTTTGATCCCTTAGATCAAAGTCCTCTTACAGACTTAGATCCCTAAAAGAAGGAAAACAAATAAGATCAGCCTTATTATCACCCAAGCTTTTTGCCTCAAGGCATGGCACAGAAAAGGAGAACCCAAGCAGAGCAGGGCAGGCTCACAATATTGAGGAGGCAGAGACCAGAGTTCAGTGAGATTGAAGTGACTTATGGAGCAGTGTATTAGAAAGGAAGCAGCTAGGAAGAGAAAGAACACAATAAGTCTCCTTGAGTTTGTTGCTGAATTCTATCCCATGCAGGAAATTTGGCATGAAGATAGAACTCCATGAAGCTGGGCAAAAACTACCAGGGTCCTATAAGCTGAGCAAACCCAAAGTTCACACAAGGCTGGGAGACATTTGAATTCCAACCAGTTAGAGTGGAGAGATCATTTATAGATAATCTCCAAATTAACATAGCAGAAATTAAGAAAGGAAACTTTAAGATTCTAAAAGACAGGCTTCTATCTTTCTAGACCAGGAGTCATTTTGTTTCCCTGACCCCTTCGCGGGCAGGAACTGGAGTGCACAGGTGCTGACAGGGACGAACTCCACTCACTCGAAGCTGCTGCACTCAACCCCTAGTGGCAGGGAGCACGCCCGTGAGCGGGTGCGGGGGCCAGGGTGAGCACTTTTGGACACCGGCAGGAACAAACTCGGCAGCATTTGTGGGGGTGCCCAAGACCCCTGGAGCCCCAAAAAGAGTGTTATAGTCAGTGCTCTTTTAGCTTTGCGTCCGCAGATGGCTTAAGTGTTAACAGCTCAGTGGAGGATCAGTGTGACAGCATTTTGTACTCACACGCGAGTAATTATCGGGCATCCAGGAGGAGTGAGGTCACATGAATAGATTGGTGATGGTAAATGCAAAGAATTGTATTGCCAATGAAAGTGGCTCACAGTGGGAAGGGGAGCTGAAAAGGTGATGGAGCGGGAAAGTAATCTTCCCAGAGTCCGGCATAGGACTCTTCAAAGATCTGCCGTCAAGCCGTCCCCCTGAAGTCAAGCTGCTTCTCTCCAATGTCCAACCACAGTCTTCGACGTCCAGCTGCTTCCCTTCTTCTCCTCCCTCTGCCAGCGAAGCCTAGGGTTTTTATGGGCACAGGATGGGGGTTGGAGGCAGGGCAGACCATGGTGGTTTTGGAAAAGGCAACATTCAAGAGGGAAAACAGGAATGTTTGTTCCACTTTGGGCCGTGGTTCCAGTCTTGAGGGTGGGGCCCTAACTGGGCACCTGCTCTCTTTGGTCCAGAATTTTCCTGCCTCCCGTCCCTATCAAAATCATTTACTTCAAACAGTTAGAGAAAATAGTTACCAGCCAGACAAATTGTAATGGAATTTATATTAGAAAAAACTTGAGGCAGAAAGAGAATATATGGCTTTTGAGTATATTGTTTTCTATTAACCAAAAATTTTATCTAGAAACTTGGAAAATTGTATTTCTGGACAGTGAAATAGGTGTGGAAGAGACCTTTTACTTCATATATAAGTATCACCAGGTATTGCTTGAAATTATCTTTCCTTTTCTGGATAATGGCTTTTTAAGTGACCTAGGTGGGACTAGGAATGAGGAAAACTCAGCCAAGTGTAATCTCTAATTAGCCACAAGGATGGTGGAAAACCTGCATAGGTGTACCATGGCCAATAAGTTTGAGATCTAGACATTTCCAATTCAAGTATGTCTGCTTTACTCACATGAAAGTGCTCTGTAAGCTAAAACTTTAAATACAAAAATCAATTTGAAAGTAACAAAACAACTCCTTTAGTAAAATAAATTCAGATACATATTTGGTAAAAAGATCTCTTAACATGGAACTAGAAAATCTGGATTTAAGTTTCAAATATGTCAGTTTATAATTGTTTCTTTTAAGATGAGTAAATGAGCTGTATTTTCTTGAAATTCCTATGTTGTAAAATAAAATAATGAAATAATGTACTTAATGTGAGAGTGGTTTGTAAAGTAGAAAATGTGATGAGTGTTATATGAACATATACATATTTTAAAATAAACTCTTATATACCACTTAATATGTACTGAGAACTACTCTACACATTTGTCTTTAAATAAATATGAACTCGGCCGGGCGCGGTGGCTCAAGCCTGTAATCCCAGCACTTTGGGAGGCCGAGACGGGCGGATCACGAGGTCAGGAGATCGAGATCATCCTGGCTAACATGGTGAAACCCCGTCTCTACTAAAAATACAAAAAAAAAAAAAAACTAGCCGGGCGAGGTGGCGGGCGCCTGTAGTCCCAGCTACTCGGGAGGCTGAGGCAGGAGAATGGCGTGAACCCGGGAGGCGGAGCTTGCAGTGAGCCGAGATTGCGCCACTGCACTCCAGTCTGGGCGACAGAGCGAGACTCTGCCTCAAAAAAAAAAAATAAAATAAATAAATAAATAAATAAATATGAACTCAAGTCTCATTTTACAGATAGAGACATTGAGTCACAAATAACACAAAGTCACACAGAATTAATAAATAGAAGAGCTGGGATTAAAATCCAAAAAGTCTATGTCTAGGGTCTATAGTAACTCAAGTTTTATATGGTTTATGAGAGATGACAAAATAAGTTCTGTTGGCAAGTTTCTGGATCTCAGGAAATGCTTTTTTGAGTCATTGTTTTGCTTCGGTATGGCCTTAGAATGCCTTTAGTGTACTAGTGAGGGATCGGGGAAAAAGGAAAATACTTAGAGACTAGACCTTTGAGTCAACTTATTATTAACTCTGTTTTAAAGGGGGAAAAAAATATGATATTTACAAAGGATTGTTTGGCAACCATGCAGTCCATCGATTATAATAGATTAGTAATTTTCAAAGCTTGTCCTGAGGATCATTTTTCGCTCTGATGATGTCCTCCTGCAGAGCCATAGATTAATTCAAAAATGCAAGTCCATTTTTTATTCTTAATAGTGAAAAACATACAATTCCAAAAATTCATTTTTTGTATGATTAAAGAAACTTCCCAGTAAATATGTTACTTCTAAATTTGGTATTTATATACCAAATTAAGTATGTCATTAACATTTTCTGAGCATTGTTATTTTAAGAGTTCAGTAAGGAATTCAAGTAAGCTCTTAATGTGCTTATGTATGTGCCCATACTTAGAAACCCACAGCCCCACTAGGACAGGGCAAGATGTGTGGGCTGCAGAGTCTTTTGCCTCATTTGATTGTGTGCCATGACCAATAAGTTTGAGATCTAGACGTTTTCAAACTGAAATATGTAAAAATTGTCCAAGGAGTGATTTTTACAGAAAGATTTAAGAAATTCATTTCCAGATCTTTAATTTCTATATATAATGTTCCTCTCTCAAATGGTTTGCCCGAGAGTTTCTTTGTCCCTAGTTTTTCTTTCTTACCTCCTCTTTCACAATTGTCCTTTCCCATTTTATATAAAACAGCATATCCATCATTCATCTTAAAATAATTGGAGAAAGGCCTTATGTATCTCTTTAAGAGATGTATTTTACTTTTTATGCTTAATAATAGTTCATCAACATTTGAACCTCTATATATATGCTTTTGATTCATTATCTATTAATAATTATAAAATCTCAATTTGCAGAAAGTTTCAACATTTAAAGTTTTTGGTTAAAAGAATTTAAAAAACAAATACAATTATTTTTATGTATACTTTTAGGGCAGAGGAGTGTATTTGAGTGGTCATTAAGAAATTTTAGGAATAAAATTTGCATTATAATTAATTTCTGTAGAAGAAATAAAACAGAATTACAATTTCAGTGATTAATAAAAACTATGTAAAATTTTCATCAGAAAGGAGCTTATATTGGTCAGGCACAGTGGCTCGTGCCTGTGATCCCAGCATTTTGGGAGGCTGAGGTGGGCAGATCACCTGAGGTCAGGAGTTCCAGACCAGCCTGACCAATTTGGCAAAATTCCATCTCTACTAAAAATACAAAAATTAGCCAGGCATGGAGCAGGCTCCTATAATTTCAGCTACTCAGGAAGCTGAGACAGGAGAATCACTTGAACCCAGGAGGCAGAGGTTGTAGTGAGGTGAGATCACTCCAGCCTGGGCTACAGAGTGAGACTCCATCCCCCACACTCTCTCTCCCAAAAAAGGAGCTTATATTGGTTGTATATTTGGGTGATGATGTGTCTCGTATTTTCGTGCTGGATAGTGTAATCATTAATTTTATGGTCAACCTTACTGGGCTATGGGATGCCCAGATCACTGGTAAAAAATTATTTCAGGATGCATCTGTACCAGTGTTTACAGAAGAAAGTAGCATTTGAATCCATAAACTGAGTAAGGAAGATCTGCCCTCACCAGTGCAATATCCAGGCTGCTGAGGACCTGAATAGAACAAAACTGTGGGGCAAGGGTGAATTCTTTCTTTCTTGTTGAGCTGGGACATCTATTTTTTCTTGCCTTCATACATCAGAGCTCTTGCTTCTTGGACTTTCAGACTCCTGGACTTATACTAGCACTCCGTCCACACCCACACCCTGGTTCTCAGGTCTTTGGGCTTTGACCTTATGTCAATCTTTTTGTTCTGTAATAACAAAACACCTGAGTGAGTAAATTATGATAGAAATATTTCTCACAGTTCTGGAGGCTAAGAAGTCCAAGGTCAAGGTGCTGGCAGGTTTGGTGTCTAGTGAGGGCCTGGTCTCTGCTTCCAACATGGCGCCTTGTTGTTGCATCCTCACATGGCAAAAAGCTGATGGCCCAAAGGAGCCTAACTAGTTCCCTCCAGCCCTTTTATAAGAGAACTAAACCATTACGTACATGGGGCCTTCGTGACCTAATCACCTCCCAAAGGCCACACCTCTTAATAATGTTGCATTGGGGATTAAGTTTCAACATGAATTACAGAGGGTACACATACATTCAAACCATAGTAGACTGGTATTTACACCATCAGCTCCCCTGGCTCTCAGTCTGCAGACAGCAGATTGTGGAACTTCTTGGCCTACATAACTACATGAACCAATTTCCACAGTAAATCTTCTCTTATTTATACATACTTATATATATGTATAATATTATAAATAAGTTATTATATATTATACAATAGTGATATAATTATATTTATTATATATAAATAGAATATTATAAATATACAATACCTTATTGGTTCTGTTTCCTTGGAAAACTGGGACAAAAATGGTACATTCCACTGAATACATGTATAAGGCTAACTTAAGATTTACTTTTAATTGTCAACGTTCACTGTATACCAGAAATTATAATGTTTGTAACAATTCAAAATTATGATGGAAAAATCAACTCAAATTCCACCTAAAGATAAGCAAGAAGTTACTTTTTCATTTCAAAATTATTTTAGGTTCAAGACTACTGATCTAGGGACTCTCCTTTGCTCATGCTTGACCATAAGATGATTGTACTCGCAGATCATGTTTTTATGGTAGAATTGACTTCACTGAATTTCATTTTAGCATTGTCTCAGCTTTTATAGGAAGTAATTACAGGAAATAGCCATAAAGAATCTGTCACTACATAGGAATGCTATTAAAGGTAGTATATACAACATCCCAAAATGCCTTCCAAACAAAGTCCCACATGAAAAATTTCTTTTGGAATTCTGTTCTAGGAAAATATCTGGTTCCCTTGAGTATTTGATGAGCTTCTTCACTTCTTATCATAAGAGAAAAGAAATGATCACCATGGCTCTCAGGCAGTCTGAAACTTAATCTAAGGCTATGTGAGAGTAACTTTTTCAGTCTTAACTGATTGCACAAATTTTGTTGCAGTCCCATCAATTTATTCTTACTTATAATTCCTTGGTTCTAAGTTTTTATTCTTAATTCAATTGTCCATTATTTTATGATATGTGTTTTTTAACCCTCCCCAGTTTTTTGTGGAGGCAGGATATGAATAAATATGGGCTTAAATATCAAATGTTCTCTGTATTTACATATCACTTGCTCCTCAGAATATTCTCATTGTATGTTGGGTAGATAAAATTACCGAAGATAATGACTCTCAGTGTCAAAGAGACATCACTAGCAATAATCCCAGCAATTCTTTATTTTAACCAGCTTCTTAAGTGAGCATGCCCTGGGCATCAATTTCTTCTTCGTATAGGCATAGTGATAAATTCAGCCCTTGACTTCTGAATACAGTTAACTGGTCATATAGTTTTCATAAAACAAAGTTTTGATTACATTCAAGAGTGTCATAGTTCGACCTTTGTAAAGGGTACTGCATTAATTCAAAGAAAGTGGAGTGATATGTGTGCCTTACTTTGAGCCTAAGAAAAGTATTTTTTCATCATGAGACGTTTCAAATTCCATAATTATTCCCTTATGTTAAATTCCCTCAACTCTTCGTGCCATAATATTCTGCCTTGCATATATAGTTGCCTTCAGATCATTTTTGGTGGTCTTCTGGTATGTAAGTTATCTTCTCAATTGGTAAGTTTCCTTGTAACCAGCTACATTCTTCATTTTAGACTTCAAGTGACAAACTATTTTTCTTGGTTTCAAGACATTCGTGATTAATTTACAAATACGAAACTTGTGGAGTATCTTCATCTAAAAACATAAGGAGTTTAATTTTGTAACAGTACATCAAGTTAAAGATCCTTGCCAAGAGATATGACATTGATACTTATTGTCAAAAACAGCACTAATATTTTCTTCTACCAAATCTGATCTAATTTTATAATCCCCATTCCTTGAGAATTTTGTCTCAAATGAGTGATTCCTTCTAACCAATTGTTGAAGAGGGAATCATCTCAGCATCATCCTGATGAATAAGAAAAAATTCTCCTTCTCCTTGCCCACAGATGGCAATTCTGGCTCCACTTCCATCCCACAGTCTTCCCATCCCACCTCCACTCCAGGCACTTGTTGCCTAGCCTGTCCCCATCTCTCTTTTACTTCCAAGAGTCTGGCACTTTTTAGCTACCTGCCTCTCCCATCTCAACCATATTTCCTTCACTTAGTAAATAAATATGGAGTAGCTATATGTACTAAACACTAAGTTGAGTTTCTAGGAATGCAGAGATTTTGGTGTCAAACAAGCTAGAGTAAATGCCTTCAAGGAGCCTTGTAATCTGGAATATGACAGGGACAGACAGAATGTCAGGGAACATGAGAGAGGTTTCTATGAGGAATTTAGTTTGCTCCCCATATTTCTTCCCACTGGGTTCTTCTCTAAGTCCTGTTTAATACTGTACAACATCAGATCCTAGGTCTCATACTTTTACTTCCATTCCATTATTTAAATAAATTCTATTAGACTACACACCCACACCATAAAAGCATGCCTGTGACACAGATTTTGTAAAGAGAACTATACATCTATTTTCTTGGTGGGGAAGTTAGACTTGACACATGTTAGCCACACAGAAATATCTGACTTAAACTAGTAACTTAATTAATTGCATTGATTGTAAGTACCTTTGCAAACAGAAGTGTTCATTTGCTCATATTAATAGTTCCTAACTTAGAGGACCATTAGATCTATGTGAATATAGTAAGAGAGGACACAGGTAGGTCCTTGAGATGTATGCAGTAAGCAATAAGATGGACAAAATTTCATTCACCAAAATTCTTCCTAAGAAAAGCATTAAATTTTAAAGGAAATTAATAACTATTTAATTTTTTTAAATAAATGTGTTTATTTAAATAAATATCATTTGTAGTGTGCCACCAAAGAAATGATCACATAATAAAAAGTGATGATTAAACTGCCTCCTAGGAGGGTGGGTCCAGGTAACCAGTGGAATTGTATGTTTCATTGACCACTGTGTGGAGACTTGAGCAGCTAAATTTAATCTCAGGAGCTGAATAAAGCTGAATTGCTGTGCATAGCAAAAGAGGAAGAAAACTGACTTTCCAAAAGTAATTTCAATAAAAAGTGTTTATTTAAAAATAACAAAATCAGAAGTCTGCATGGACGCTAGGCAAGGAAAGAGCAACATAAATTGCTCTCTGCCCACATCCCCAACCCATCATCATTCCCATTAGTTGACTTGGCAAAGGAAGGAGTTTGGAAAGAATGAACATTTAAAATCATTTAATTTGTTGTGATGTATTTAAAGTCCCCAATGCCTGACCTCTCCTACAAAAGTTTGAGTTAATTCTCAGTTGAAAATTAGTGCTTGTGAACAAGTTGGTTCTTTAAGAAGATGCAAGAGGTGCTCACTTTCACAATGACTCACATTGTACTTAAGAGCCAGTGGATAGGAGAACAGCTGACCTTTAGTACAAAAATATCAAAACTCAGATGAACTGGTACTCTACCGATGTTCTATCCTTACCCTTAAAGAAAATACTTTGATTTGACTAGAAAGTTAACAATTCAGCTTGGCAATCTTGTTGTTTCATATAGTTCAGATGGTCTGATCTGCAGGTAACTACACACATGCACTTTTGTCTGTGATGTGTCTCTACTTGAATCTTCTTTGCCCCTTGCTCAAAATGTCCTTCATCTGGCTCCCGAGACCATGCAAAGCATATGGCAGGGTTGTTAAATATTTCACTGGATTCTTTTGTAATTATTGTTCAAATTCTCTCATCAACCTACCAGTCCTTCGGTTCCTTAAAGGGGAGACCCACAACTTTCTCATATTTTATCATGAAAGCATGTCATTTTTAGGAACTTATGCAATTGTGAAAGATTAAAATGTAAATAAAAGGAACAATATATGAACACCAACTAGGTTTAAACTGGAAGACCTAGTGTACCTATTTACTGATCCATCATAAACATTAAGCTAGTCTAATGATGGTTTAAAAATATATCTGTGCATGACCATAAATTTACATCTATTATCAAAGTTTCAAAATTCACAATAGGAACAATAACATATAATATTAGAAATGCAAATCAACTGTACTGTACTATTCAAAAGCTAGAGACTGTTGTTTTTCACTAGTTAACTAAAACCCTTTATTCATTTTTTGGGGGAATGAATGATCATAAGGATTAATTTCTGCTGTATACCATTTGGTCTTTAACTGGACCATTTCTTGATAACTGTAGAGTGCATTTATCAAGCGTATTGATTTTATTCAGAGTCCTGACTATAAAATTAGACTCTCTACTTCAAAGGCATTTATAAAATGTTTCCAGATAACAAAAGTATAATTACAGCTATTTAGTTTGTTGGAAATAATACTATCAACTAAACTACTTCTTCTGTTCCAGAAAATAAAAAATATATTTTACATCATTGAATTACCATTTAACTTTGGATATCATGCTGATATTGATAAGTAATTCTAAATATGAAAGTGGATTGTCTTTATTGTCTTCTACAAAAAAGGAACTTGAAACTAGTTAATTAAGCCACATATGACTACAATTTGTAAGGTAGTAAGCTCTCTTAGAATATTATAGACTTCTCCATTTTTAAATAGTTTTCTCTTAGAAATGAAAGTTCACTATCAAAGTATCATAGTTTACTTTCAAGTGTGTTGTAATATATGAATGCTGTATAATGCAATATTTAATGCTGTAAAACTCAGAAATTTTTTTTCCTTAGGACACATAAGCTTCACATTAATATGCTGAAGTTAATGTGCAATAAAAGGACAGTATCTGCCCCTATCTACCTGAATTATAATACTAGATAGCGTTCATTGAAAATTTTAATGCACCTGAGACTTCTTTTATGTTTTGAATATGTCTATTGTTACTGGTATTGTTCATCTGTGTTTGTTCATAAACACCAACAGAAAAATATCTAAAATTTTTTATTACATTGAATATTAGCCATCTGCTAAATCTCAAAATAAATAAATAAACAAGTAGGATTCAGCTATATGTTTGAACTGGGAAAAGATGTGTTAGCCCAGTGGTTTTTAACAAGAAGCGATTATGACAATGATCCATAATCCTTTTTAAAATACAGAGGACTGCATGGACCTTATAAAATTTAAATACTGTTATTCTGATGTGAACCCACAGTTAGCAATCACTGTTCTAGCCAGAGATAGTGGCAAATGCTAAAACAGAGAGTTTGAAATAAATGAACGAAGAAGGGGAATATGAATATACAAAAAGAATCAGAAAATACTCTCCATAATTTACTCATACATATCAACTACTGAGAAATAGAGTGATATCTTAATAAACAATACTTTAAATTTTAATTATTCCTGATTTTAATGTTATCCTATGTATTCTTAATCCTTGTACAAATGAGTTTCATCATTTATTCCTTCCCAAATATTTATTAACCTTCCACTGCATGTCAAGAATACATTAGATGCTAGGAATATAAAGAAAAACTGAGAAGAGGCTCCTGTCTCAACAAGAGACATATTTTTCACTTGAAAAACATGAAGAACATCATTTTAACTTTCAACTTTATACTTGCATATGTCTAAAAACAGTTTATCCAAAGTCTGTGTAGTTTTGAAATATTTATTGTATTTTCCTTAACAAATGTTCATTCATACTACAGTAATAATTTGTTTCCATTACCTCTGCTTCCTAATCTCTGCCACTCCTTTCCTAACTTCCCACCACCAATTAATAGCTCGTTTCTCACTCTAGTTTTGTCTTTGATCTTGACGTTTCACTTGTCTCATTTTTTGTCGTGGTTCTGGCCATAATGTCAGAACACGTATTATATCTCACCTTACATAATGCCTTAGCTGGCAAAGAAACTAATCTCCTCCTTGTATTGGTGATGGTAATGGTATCTGTTATTGTTCTTCTATAGATATGTGAATGTGTTTGTGTGTTTTTGTTGGAAACTTAGCCTGTCATCAAGGTTGATGACTAAAAGATGAGTCATCAAGGAAAACCTGAAGAAGTGAGGAAGCTGAGCTCTAAGAGAAGTTCCTGTTCATTCAGCACAAGATCTTAGTAAGTCTGAGACCAGACCAGGAGCAAGACAAAAGTAAAAATTTCTTGCTAAATGAGGTAACAGATGTAATGCCTGTGCTGGCTAATAAATATTCATTAAGTAAGTGTCCAGTGTTTATTTATAAATGGGTTACTCTACGGAAAGTTCTGATAACAGTGCCTGGCACAAGGTAAATGACCAAGAAATGTTAGCTGAAAGGGAAAAGGGAGGGAGGATGTAGGGAGGGAGACAGGGGAAACCAAATATCACTGAAGGAAAAGTAAAGAATGAAATTTACTTGGTAGAGAGCTTCACTTCTTTTCTATTAAGTGCTCCAAAATTGAATACTTTGGTCCTTTCTCATCACCTTCACTGTATGAAACCAAAGCCCTGCCATCTTAGAAAACAATTCCGTTTCAAGGTCTAGTTGGATTTCATGCCCCACCCAAAGGAAATGATCAGAGTACATTCCTTTCATTGACATTCAATTTTTCCCTGAAAAATAATAAAACATATTTTTCTTTTTTTTTTTTTTTCCCTATGGTTCTATTCCCTAGCCATGTTGGATAGCCTCTTATGGATTAGATCTGTGATTCCCCTGGCCTGTTTGACATAGTGTGAACATTTGCCCCCTCTGAATCTCATGTTGAAATGTGATCCTGAATGTTGGAGGTGGAGCCTAGTTGGAGGTCTTTGGGTCATGGATGGAGGCAGATCTGTCATGAATGGCTTGGGGCTCTCTGTGTTACTGAGTGAGCTCTCTACTGTATTAGTTCACAGGAGAGCTGGTTGTTCAAAGAGCTTGGCACCTCCTCTCTTCTCTCTTGCTCCCTCACTCTCCATGTGACATGCCTCCTCCCCCTTCTCCTTCTGCCAATATTGAAAGCTTCTTGAGGCCCTTGCCTGAGGCAGATATTGGCTCCACATTTCTTGTACAACCTGCAGCACCATAAGCCAAATAAACCTCTTTTACAAATTACCCGGCATTAGGTGTTCCTTTACAGCAAAGTGAAATGTACTAATACACTGCTCATTAACTCTTCTTTAATTTATTCATTCATCCATTCATTCAGTTACTCTGAAAACCCAAGTACATAAAAAGTTAAGTGATTTGCCTGGGTTGCAGAGTTTGAAGTTTGGTAGAGGCATAAGTAAAGCTAACTCTCTGCCATCATGCAAGTATTCTTGCACTTCCATTATTATTTCTTAAAATTTAAATTGAAGAACATTTAATTATTTTACTTAAAATGTGGAAAGTCAATTAAACATGAAAATTCTAAAGTTGCAAAAGCTAACAATCTATAGATAGGCAGCCTTTAAAAATTATTTTCTGATTTTACTACAATCAGTGTCAGTGAACTCTTCCACTATAAGCTGGCACACTAATTTGTATGACTAGCATATAAATTCAACAAACATTTCTCTTTTTTATTCATTTTATTCATTTATCTATTTTTGAGACAAGCTCTTACTCTGTCATCCAGGCTGGAGTGAAGCAGTTTGATTATGACTCACTGTAGCCTTGACCTCCCCTGTTCAAGTGATCCTCCTACTCCAGCCTCTCAAGTAGCTGGAACCACAAGCACACACCAACATATCTGGCTAATTTTTTATTTTTTGTAGAGATGAGGTCTCTCCCTATGTTGCACAGGCTGGTCTCAAACTCCTGGGCTCAAGTGATCCTCCAACCTCCGCATCGCAAAGTGCTGGGATTACAGACATGAGCTACCAAACATTTCTTTTAAATACAGTTTGACAAATGCTATTCTATATCCTACAACTGTGATGAAGATTATTTTTTCTGGCCAGAGGCACTATCTGTAGAGTACAATTCGACCTGTGTTGAAGTCCAAGGGTATAATAACAATGCATACTATCACAGCACTATGACATATTTTAAAGGATTGGATGAGTACTTGACTAATAATATAGCAGAAAATGATTTCAAAGTTTGCCATCAAATTGTCATGTTCTTCAGATATTTATTCTATTTCATCTTCTTATATAATATGTTCTTTAGATAATAGTAAAATAGAATATGAATGCTTTTATTCCATTTTCTCTCTTCTTCTAAAAGCTACAATTTATCAAAAATTAAAATGTGAAGGTTTTAATAAAATGTAAATGATCTTGCATCTCCCTAGAAATACAAAGTGAGAAATTCACATTGGCTAGTACCCAAAATGGTCTTGTGAAAATAAAATTATTATTCACTTAAGCTTTTACTGCTTTTCCATTTCTAGAATAAAAGGAGGAATCTCTGGAATTCTGACTAAGAATCCTTGTATTATCTCGAAGTAAAATAATAACATGAGGTTGACAAGTATAACAGATTGTATTTTTCCAAAGATGGCTCATTCATATGTGGCCCTGCTTGCCATGTAATATCATGCTCCTCCACTGAGCAGTGGGATCTCTGTGTCTTCTGCTTTATCTTGCATGGACTTTTGTATCTGCCTCCATCAGCCGAGTATAGCACTTAAATGCTGTACAGAGCTAAAATGATGTTATGTGTAATATTGTACAGAATTTAAATGATGTGATAACTGTCAAGGCAAAGATACAAAATACAATTCAGCTTCCATCTGTTTCTTGAAATACACACCTTTGAAACTCTGAACCACTTTGTGAGAAGTCTAGCTATAATGAAGTTTTGTTGCAGCAGAGACCACTTTGAGACAGAAATGCCCAGAGAGCCCTAGTTGTTCTAGCTCTCAGCCATGTGAGTCAAACCTCTAGACAGGTAAGTCAGAAGTTTTCAGAAGATTCTTGCACTCAACCGTGAACTCCCTCAGCCATGATGAGTGAAAAGGAAATAAAATATCCTCACAGAGCCCTGCCCAGAATGCCAGTTTTTGTGATGTAAGCAAAATACATGATGTTTTAAATCACTAAGCTTTAGGTTTGTGGTGCAGTCATAGCAACTGAAACAGAGATGTCTACTCCATACAATTACCCTGACTGAATAAATATGGCAAAGAACCACTACATAATTCACTCATTCATACATTTCCACAAACACTTCTTAAGTGTATAGATGTGCCGGTAACTATGCCTCCAATAGCTGTATAATGGTAAGTAGAACACGCAATTCGGGCCCCGACGGAATTTAAAACATTCGAAATGTGCTCATAATAGGCAGACCTATAAACAGTCTGATATTCTATCACAGTGGCAATTATTAGAATAATTCAGATAAAAGTCATTGATATGGAAATGGTAATGGAAACAGCTGGCATCTTTTCTTTTATGGAGACATAGTGATATGTCTCCCCTGGCAATCAAATCTTTCTGTGCACAGGAAGACACAATGCCAACCTTGTTCAAAATCTGCAATAAAAGGAAGAAGAGAAGAGAGGCAGGTGAATGAAATGACTCAGGATCTGGCAAGGAGAACCAGTGTTTTCTAGACATCTCTTTCTCAACATTACATTGTGTATGACAGACATCATATTGGAGTCATACAGTATTTTATGATGTTTCAAAACCTTCAGGTCAGATCAGTCAGAAAATTGTAATTCTTAGATGACATCAATATCACTTAATTCCTCAAAGAGATGATGCTGGGAGTCTTGACCCAAATTGGTAGTGTAATTTGGGTTGTTTTAAATTGTTTTAAGCTTTCTTCATATGCAATATGCTTCTCATAAATAGAAAAGCCAGGAAAAAATATCAGGGAAGCTTTGCACATTCTAGTTATGTAAACGTAATCTAAATGAAGGCTCTAATACTCTTCTCTATACCTTGATAAACCTCCAAACAGTTGAGATTTTTTATTGGAAGGATTAATCATATTATTCCATTTAGATTAAAGGATATGGCTTATTCAGGCTGCAGATAATAAAGTCGCAGAGTCAACTTAATGCTAAAACTGACAAATGTGGTGCCAGATTTGAAAATATATAGGAAATTTTAATTAGAAGTTTATAAAACTCTCAAAAACTCCAAAGGGTTTATCCGTAGGAATCAACTTAAAACAAAATTAGAGCTAATATATTAGCTAATATGCAGGCAATTATCAAGGAAAAACAGGTGGCTGGTGCTTCATTTCCAGAATGGTCCCCTTTCTAAGGTTGATTGTGGAAGCCAATTCCAGCTGCCTGTAGGAGTTTGTTTGTGCTCAACAAAGAACAATCAGGAGGGTGCTTCACTTTGTCAGGGAACATGTCACCCTATCAAGCTTGATACTACTTTTGTCTGGCACACATTTGACTCTACCTCTACAAGCTATTTTTAGGTCTGT
Source organism: Trachypithecus francoisi (assembly GCF_009764315.1). Classification (NCBI taxonomy): domain Eukaryota; kingdom Metazoa; phylum Chordata; class Mammalia; order Primates; family Cercopithecidae; genus Trachypithecus; species Trachypithecus francoisi. The sequence continues at coordinate 40,597,818 of NW_022681457.1, read as the reverse complement.
TTATTTCCTTTACTGTTAATTTCTAATCATTCTACTTTCTTCACATATCTGTCACTGAATTTGAATGACTAGAAGACTACATGAAAAAAAACATTGTTCAAGAAAAAAATAGAATATGAAGGCTAGAAACATTGATTAATGATTGTGCATGCCATACTGACCATTTTCCCCCTTGCACAGCATAGTTGATCAAAGATTCCAAGGCACTATTACCATGGAGTAATGCCCCAGCTACAAAGGGGTAATGATGGAGGTAGTAAAGTATTTTAAATATTTTAATATGCTCTAAAAGAAAGATAAATCCAATGCAATTCACATAAAACCTAATGCATTATGTACAGCCTGTGCTTAATAAATGCATTACTCATAAAATATACATTCACAAGTCCTCCTTTCTTATCAATAGAGCAATCAAGTTGAGCATAAGATTATTGAGAAATTCAACTGCTTCCTATACAAAAATATAATCATATTATCCTCTTTTAAACTCATGCTCAGATGGAAAGAAATGAGATGGTTAGCTTAATATTTCATTGTAAGAAGTATTTTATATTTAGCCTACTCAAAATACTGCATTTTTTCTTTCATGTTTCCCAGCATAGAAGAGAAAAACATACCAACTTTTTACTCCTAACCCTGGAACTAATCTTAAAGTATAATGCACATCAGTAATTGGGACTGCTTAGAATTACCCTGAAGCATTCAGGGACTTTTTGTGCTACAAAAACTGTATTTTGATTATCAGTAAATGGACATAATTCTAGTTCCTGATCTCTAAAGGAATTTGACTCTGTGTTTGCTTCTTCTAATATTCTTCTCCATTTGTCAGATTGACCAACTCATACCCACTGTATGAGATGTTAGGCATCCAATTCACATTTCTCTAGCACAGTTTGCCCAAAGCATTTTTTAAGCTAAGATCAAAACTTGTCTTCATAATGAGGGTGAAATTGGGTACTGGCAATGTGGTTCCCTCTGATCTGCTATTTTTCATCTAGACAAATGACCCCTTAACTTCTGGGTGTCCCATTACCTCCATATTTATCAAGCTCCATTCTGTTGATAAACAATTAATTATCAGGTTAAGTTGGCTCTGGTTCATTCCAATAAATAGTGGGCAGATTCTACAGAATGCCTGAAATGTTGGCAGCATTCTCACAGTCAAAATTACAGTCTCTTATGGCAATAAAGGAGTCTGTAAAAAGACAAAACAACAGCAGTTTTCACTTTCTCCTGACCCCACTTTATCCCACCCCAAGTTCAGATTTTTTTATGATTACTTGCTTCAAACCAGCAGACCATAAAGCTCTCTGCAGTACCTGTTAAGGCATCTTTGGATACTTTGCTAGCAAAAAAAAATGTCATTTAGAAAGGCAAGTACCAATTTACATGAGGCAAAACTTTGTATATCTTTCACATTCCTTTTCCTCTCTGACAGGCAATAAACAGCAGGTCTCATTTTCCAATCCTTATTAAAAAGTATGATCCTGATTGTTTGGAAGGCTCATTAGTGCCATTGCCCTGTGATGGACTGAACATCTTTATAAGAAAGACAGATTGCATGGGTGCCTCTGTACATCAGCCCTAATGAAATCCAAGTGCATCCCCCACAGACTCAGAATTTAGATCTTCATTTGCCTTTGTGAAAAATGAGAGTCAAGACCATGGGCGTTTGAAAACACAGCTAGTTCCTTGTTTTGTCAGTAATAGGAGTGCCTCACTATTGCATATGTTACTTTCAGGGAAAAAATAAGAAGCAGTTAACCATCGAATGCTTTGCAACTAGAGTGCTGAGACCAGACAACTATTCTCAGCAAAGAGGCATTAGCAATTACACAGGAGTAAACTTAGAGACTTGCCGTCCATCAGTGGCAAAGCAGTGGTCTCTTGGGTGATGGTGTGCACACATTTAACTTTCTCCAGTATTCAATTTCCCCTTCCAAAAAGGTAGTCATATGGTGTCTTCTTGTAGGTCACAAATGGCCAAAAGTTATTTGAGTTTAATGGAAGTTTGCTTGCTTTTTTCAGAATAAAAGAAGCCATAGAAATAACACTATCAACAATAAAACCATTAGAATAGTTCAAAACTTGGAGGAAATGAAGCAAAATTGCTGCTATAGAGCAAGTAATCCAAAGCTCATTTTGATTTTTTCAAGTAAGTGTGTTTCTCCATCGTTAATGAGCTACATGCATGTTTCCTATTCCTAGAGTATTTCACAAAGGAGGACTCCATGTGATAGAAAACACACTGGCCTTGCAGTCCTAAGTCCTTATTTTGTCTCAGAGTTAGCCACTTACTCACTGAGTTACCTAGATGCATCATTTAACCCCACTGGACCATAGGCTTTACCTATCCAGGAGATTTCTAAAATTAATTGGACCTTTGAGACCATCTATATCAATCTCTTAATTTTTATATGAGCAAATTTGAGCAAAAGGAAGTTAAGTAACTTTACCAATGTCACCCAATACTGAAGTACCAAAAATGAAATTAAAGCCAAATTATGATATAATATTAGAATGTATATATTATTTTTAGTACTCTTTTAGTTAGATAAATTAAAAGTAAAAAATAACATTTATCCCAATTAAGGTGAAATCCAAACACTTAAATGATTCTACATAATAAATAGCACTTATAATCACACCATATCTCTTCCGAAGGTTAACTTACAAAATCCTGGCTGAATAAACAAGTATATTTTCTGGACTTGCTCTGCTTATTTTGTCTAACATTTTAGAAATATAAAAGGTGATTCAGACATTACACACATAGTATACAGTTGTATTAATGGGATTTAGGAATCAAAACTTTCTAATTTCTTGTCATTTTAATTGCCTAATTTATGAAAATCATTGTGTTATACATAAATTGATATCAGAGTTTGTTTTTATTTTTCTGAAGATTTATATTTTCTGAAGACATTTTTATTTAAAAATGGAAATAATCAGATGTGATATGATAGCCTAGAAAAGAAAAATGACACTAGAGGAACACTGGTGGAATCCAAATAGAGTCTCTCCTTTAACTGATAGCAATGTACCAACGTTAGTCTCTCTCCCTTAGTTTTAAGAAAAGTGCCATGATTAAGAACGACATTAACTTTAGGGGAAACTGGGTAAAAGGCATTGGGAAATTCTCTTCACAATCATTGTACCTTTTCTGTAAATCTAAAAGTATTCCAAAATAAAAAGTTTATTTTTAAAATAGAGAAATAAAAATTGAGAAATATAAGTAATATTTGAAGAGGGAGCATCTTGGGTCAATTAAAACATAAAACAATCTTATTTTATCAAAAAATTGTGGAAGATGATAACGCTTCATAAGTAAAGAAGGAATAAAGAAAGGAAGGAAGCAAGGAAATGGTTCCAACTCCTGATACCCACAGCCATACGATGCCATGTTTTCCCTAAATTCACAATTGGTTTATTTCCTGTATTTACCCATTTAATCTTAATTAAACAATGAGGCTGTTGTTCTTACCACCATTTTAAAAAATAAAATTTATTGTGTATATTTGAGGTCTACAACATGATTTTTAAAATTTGTGTATGTATGTATGTATGTATGTATGTATGTATGTATGTATTTTTGAGACAGAGTTTCTCTCTTGTTGCCCAGGCTGGAATGCAATGGCACGATCTCGGCTCACCACAACGTCCGCCTCCCGGGTTCAAGCGATTCTCCTGCCTCAGCCTCCTGAGTAGCTAGAATTACAGGCATGCACCACCATGCCAAGCTAATTTTTTGTATTTTTAGTAGAGACGGGGTTTCTCCATGTTGGTCAGGCTGATCTTGAACTCCCGATCTCAGATGATCCGCCTTCCTCGGCCTCCCAAAGTGCTGGGATTACAGGTGTGAGCCACCGTGTCTGGCCTACAAGATGGTCTTATGGGATACATAGAGATGGTAAAATAGTAATTATAGTGAAGCAAGTTAACATATTTGTCATCTCACATAGTTTTTCTGTGTGTGACAAGAGCAGCTAAAATTCACTTAGTTAACAAAAATCTCTAATACAATACAATTTAAATAACTGTAGTCCTCATTTAGATCTTTAGACTTGTTCATCCCATGTACCAGTTACTTTACAGCTTTGACCAGCATCTTCCCATTTCCTTCCCACCCAAACTCCCTGCTGCTCACGATAACCACTATTTTATTCTCTATGTCTGTATACTTGACCTTATAAAAAAGGTCCACATATAAGTGAGATAATGCAATATTTGTCTTTCTGTGTCTGGCTTATTTCACTTAGCATAATGTCCTCCAGGTCCATCTATGTTGTGGCAAATGGCAGGATCTTCTTTTTTAAGGTTGATTAATTTTCGTGTGTGTGTGTGTGTGTGTGTGTGTGTGTGTGCGTGTATTACATTTTTCTTATCTATTCATCCATGAACAGGCACTTAGATTAATTTTCTAACTTGGATAATTCTGAATAATGCTGCAGTGAACTTGGGAGTGCAGATATCCTTACTAGGTGGTGATCTTATTTCCTTTGAATATATACCCAGAAAAGGGATGGCTAGGTCATATGGTAGTTCTATTTTTAATTTTTTTTATGAACCTTCATACTATTTTCTGTAATGGTTATACCAATCTTGTCTTTTTTATAATGGTCTTCTTAACAGGTGTAGGGTGATATCTCATAGTGGTTTTAATTTGCATTTCTCATATAATTAGGATGTTAATCACCTTTTCATATATCTGTTGGCCATTTTTATGTTTTATTTAGAGAAATATTTGTTCAGGCTCTTGGCTCATTTTTAAATTGGGTCATTTGTCTTTTACTGAGTTGTTAGGCATTTCTTACAAATTTTGAATATTAGCACATTATTAGGTATGTGATTTGAAAATGCCTTTTCCCCAGTCTGTGGGTTGCCTTTTCATTGTATTAATTGTTTGCTTTGCTTTTGGGTTTCATGTAGTCCCATTTATTTATTTTGTCTTTGTAATCTGAGGTTGGGTGTGATATTTGAAAAATTGTTGCCAAGGCCAATGTCAAGGAGCTTTTCTCCTGTGTTCTTTTCTAGGAGTTTTGTGATTACAGGTCATACATTTAGGTCTTCTATCCCTTTTGGGTTGATTTTTGTCTAGGGTGTAAGATAAGTAGCCAATTTCATTTTCTTCATACAGAAATCCAGTTTTACCAACACAAATTATTGAAGAGACTATCCTTTCTGCATTATGTTCTCTTGGTGACCCTGCTGAAAAGTAGTAGAGCATATATGTTTGAATTCATTTCTGTACTTTCTAACATATTCCATTACTCTATATTTCTGTTTGTATACAGGACCATATTGTTTTGATTACTATAGCTTTGCATTTTCTAATAAATTAAAAAATGTATTTTCTCCAACTTTTTCTTTGTCAGTATTGCTTTCACTATTTGAGTTTTTTATGGTTCTATATAAATTTAGGGTTGTTTTTATATTTCTGTGAAATACGCCATTGGAATTAAATGTCCGTAATATACAAAGTGATCAACAAATTCAGGGCATTAACTCTGTATATTGCTTTGAGTAGAATGCATATTTTAGCAACACTAATTATTTCCATCCATGAGCATATCTTTCCATTTATTTGTATGTTTCCATTTCTTTTATCAACGTTTCGTAGTTTTCAGTATAGAAATCTTTCACTTCCTTGGTTAAATTTATTTCCAAGCATTTAAGTTTTTTTATTGTGTTATAAATGAGAAAACCAAACACCGCATGTTCTCACTCATAGGTGGGAACTGAACAATGAGATCACTTGGACTCGGGAAGGGGAACATCACACACTGGGGCCTATCATGGGGAGGGGGGAGGAGGGAGGGATTGCATTGGGGAGTTATACATGATATAAACGTCATGCACATGTACCCTAGAACTTAAAGTATAATAAAAAAAAAAAAAAAAAGAAAAAAAAAAAAAATAATGAATAGTTTTCTTGATTTCTTTTAGCTGGCTCATTATTCATGTATAGAAATGCTACTAATTCTTTGGATATTGATTTTGTATCCTTTAACTTTACTTAATTCATTCACTAGTTCTAACAGGTTTTTAAAGAAATCTTTGGGGGTTGGGGATTCTACATATAGGATCATGTCATTTACAGAGATAATTTTACTTTCTTTCTGAATTGGATGCCTTTTTTTCTTTTTCTTTTTCTGGTCTAATTGCTCTTTCCAGCACTTCCAATATTATGTTGAATAGAAGTGTTGAAAGTAGGCAGCCTTTCCTTGCACTAGATTTCAGTGAAAAAGCTTTCAGTTGTTCCCTGTTGATTATGCTAGCTGTAGGTTTTTCATAAATGGCTTGTATTATATGGAACTTTCCTTCTATACATAAACTATTAAGATTTTTTATCAAGAAAGAATGCTGAACTTTGTCAAATGCTTTTTTCTGAATTAATTAAGATGATCTATTATACTTTAAGTTCTAGGGTACATGTGCATAACGTGTAGGTTTGTTACGTATGTATACTTGTGCCATGTTGGTGTGCTGCACCCATCAACTCATCAGCACCCATCAATTTGTCATTTATATCAGGTATAACTCCCAATGCAATCCCTCCTCCCTCCCCATGATAGGCTCCGATGTGTGATGTTCCCCTTCCCAAGTCCAAGTGATGTCATTGTTCAGTTTCCACCTATGAGTGAGAACATGCGGTGTTTGGTTTTCCGTTCTTATGATAGTTTGCTAAGAATGATGGTTTCCAGCTGCATCCATGTCCCTACAAAGGACGCAAACTCATCCCTTTTTATGGCTGCATAATATTCCATGGTGTATATGTGCCACATTTTCTTAATCCAGTCTGTCACTGATGGACATTTGGGTTGATTCCAAGTCTTTGCTATTGTGAATAGTGCCGCAATAAACATACGTGTGCATGTGTCTTTAGAGCAGCATGATTTATAATCGTTTGGGTATATACCCAGTAGTGGGATGGCTGGGTCATATGGTACTTCTAGTTCTAGATCCTTGAGGAATCGCCATACTGTTTTCCATAATGGTTGAACTAGTTTACAATCCCACCAACAGTGTAAAAGTGTTCCTATTCTCCACATCCTCTCCAGCACCTGTTGTTTCCTGACTTTTTAATGATTGCCATTCTAACTGGTGGGAGATGGTATCTCATTGTGTTTTTGATTTGCATTTCTCTGATGGCGAGTGATGATGAGCATTTTTTCATGTGTCTGTTGGCTGTATGAATGTCTTCTTTTGAGAAATGTCTGTTCATATCCTTTGCCCACTTTTTGATGGGGTTGTTTGTTTTTTTCTTGTAAATTTGTTTGCGTTCTTTGTACGTTCTGGATATTAGCCCTTTGTCAGATAAGTAGATTGCAAAAATTTTCTCCCATTCTGTAGGTTGCCTGTCCACTCTGATGGTAGTCTCTTTTGCTGTGCAGAAGCTCTTTAGTTTAATTAGATCCCATTTGTCAATTTTGGCTTTTGTTGCTGTTGCTTTTGGTGTCTTAGACATGAAGTCCTTGCCCATGCCTATGTCCTGAATGGTATTACCTAGGTTTTCTTCTAGGGTTTTTATGGTATTAGGTCTAACATTTAAGTCTCTAATCCATCTTGAATTAATTTTCATATAAGGAGTAAGGAAAGGATCCAGTTTCAGCTTTCTACTTATGGCTAGCCAATTTTCCCAGCACCATTTATTAAATAGGGAATCCTTTCCCCATTTCTTGTTTCTCTCAGGTTTGTCAAAGATCAGATGGCTGTAGATGTGTGGTATTATTTCTGAGGACTCTGTTCTGTTCCATTGGTCTGTATCTCTGTTTTGGTACAAGTACCATGCTGTTTTGGTTACTGTAGCCTTGTGGTATAGTTTGAAGTCAGGTAGCATGATGCCTCCAGCTTTGTTCTTTTGACTTAGGATTGTCTTGGCAATGCGGGCTCTTTTTGGTTCCATATGAACTTTAAAGCAGTTTTTCCAATTCTGTGAAGAAACTCATTGGTAGCTTGATGGGGATGGCATTGAATCTATAAATAACCTTGGGCAGTATGGCCATTTTCACAATATTGATTCTTCCTATCCATGAGCATGGTATGTTCTTCCATTTGTTTGTGTCCTCTTTGATTTCACTGAGCAGTGGTTTGTAGTTCTCCTTGAAGAGGTCCTTTACATCCCTTGTAAGTTGGATTCCTAGGTATTTTATTCTCTTTGAAGCAATTGTGAATGGAAGTTCCTTCATGATTTGGCTCTCTGTTTGTCTGTTACTGGTGTATAAGAATGCTTGTGATTTTTGCACATTAATTTTGTATCCTGAGACTTTGCTGAAGTTGCTTATCAGCTTAAGGAGATTTGGGGCTGAGACAATGGGGTTTTCTAAATATACAATCATGTCATCTGCAAACAAGGACAATTTGACTTCTTTTTTTCCTAACTGGATACCCTTGATTTCTTTCTCTTGCCTGATTGCCCTAGCCAGAACTTCCAACACTATGTTGAATAGGAGTGGTGAGAGAGGGCATCCCTGTCTTGTGCCAGTTTTCAAAGGGAATGCTTCCGGTTTTTGCCCATTCAGTATGATATTCGCTGTGGGTTTGTCATAAATAGCTCTTATTATTTTGAGGTACGTTCCATCAATACCGAATTTATTGAGCATTTTTAGCATGAAGGCTGTTGAATTTTGTCAAAAGCCTTTTCTGCATCTATTGAGATAATCATGTGGTTCTTGTCTTTGGTTCTGTTTATATGCTGGATTACATTTATTGATTTGCGAATGTTGAACCAGCCTTGCATCCCAGGGATGAAGCCCACTTGATCATGGTGGATAAGCTTTTTGATGTGCTGCTGAATCGGTTTGCCAGTATTTTATTGAAGATTTTTGCATCGATGTTCATCAGGGGTATTGGTCTAAAATTTTCTTTTTTTGTTGTGTCTCTGCCAGGCTTTGGTATCAGGATGATGTTGGCCTCATAAAATGAGTTAGGGAGGATTCCCTCTTTTTCTATTGATTGGAATAGTTTCAGAAGGAATGGTGATCGCATGGTTTTTATCTTTCTTTCTGTTAACTTAATGTGTCACGTGGATTGATTTGCATATAGGAAACCAGGCTTGCATGTCAGGAATAAATCCTACTTGGTCATGATATACAATCTTTTTGACGTACTATTGAATTTGGTTTCTAATATTTTTGAGAATTTTTCTGCCAATGTCATCAGAGATATTGGCCTGTAGTTTTCTTGTGGTGTTTTGTCTGGTTTAGGTATCAAGGCAATGCTGGCCTCATAAAATGTGTTTGGAAGTATTCCCCATATCCCAGTTTCTAAAAGAGTTTAAGAGGTATTGGTAATAATTCTCTGAATGACGGGTAGAATTCAGCCATGAAACTATCTGCTCCTGCGTTGTCTTTGTTGGGAGGTTTATAATTACTCCTCCAATTTCTTTATTTGTTATTGATTTGGTCATGCTTTCTATTTCTTAATGACTCAATCTTGCTATAATACATTATATTTTTCTAAGAATTTAACTATTTCCTGTTATCCAATTTGTTGGCATAGAATTTCTCGTAATAGTTTTTTAAAATAATGTTTATTTCTGGGGCATCCTTTGTAATGTTTCCACTTTCATTTCTGATTTTATTTATTTGAGTATTTTCTCTTTCTTGATTATTTTAGCTAGGGGTTAGTAGATTTTTTTAAATTTTTCAGATCGCCAACTATAGGTTTTATTGATTTTTTTTGACATTTTTTCAGTTTTCTATTTGATTTATTTATGTTCTGATATTCATTATATTCTTCCTTCTGCTAACTTTGTGTTTAATTTGTTTTATTTTAGTCCCTTGAGATGTACTGTTATTCTATCTATTTGGGATATTCTTCTTTAATGTATTATATATTTATTGTACAATAATATATATCAACAATATAGAATATTAATTAATATATAATTATATCAATACATAAATAATATACTAATACATAATAATCATGTATTACTATATAATATAACACATTATAATATAATGTATTATAAATACATTAAAATGGAAATATTCCAAATTTTATAGCACTTATTGCTATAAATGTCCCTCTTAAAACTGCTTTTGCTGCATTCCATAGTTTTCAATATGTTGTGCTTTTATTGCTGCTTATCTCAATATATTTTTATTTTTAATTAATATGTATTTTTGGCATATGTAGTGATGTTTCAATACATGTAGTGATCTGATCATGATAATTAGCATATAGATAATCTTAAACATTTATCATTTCTTTACATTGAGAATATTCAATATCCTCCTCCTAGCTATTTGAAACTATGTAATATATTATTGTTGACTATAGTCATCCTACAGTGGTATAGAAGGCCAGAAATTATTCCTCCTATCTAACTGTAACTTTGTATTCAACCCATTGGTTGTTAGGGGGCATATTGTTCAATTTCCAAATTTCCAATTCCTGAATGACTCAGTGGCCGGGGCCGCAGGAGTTTATGGCAGTATTGGTGGCAGGGTAGGTTCTTAGGGTCCTTGGTAGCAAGGGCTTTAAGAATCCTCCTGTTCTCATTTTCCGCACAGTAGGAATACATAGCTGAAGGGATCCCAGTTGGTGTTGGGTCTGACACAGGCCCAGGCAGCCACAGCAGTACTGTGTTTCAGGACACAGGTGCTCAGAGTGGCTTTGGATCTGGGCTCAGTGTCTTGTGAACTACTGTGGCAACTTTGACGTCAGCACAGGCTAACTCTCTGAGGCATGAGTGGAGACATCCCCTCTAAAAGTCTGAAGACTGTGACTCTGAGGCACTTGTAAGTAGTTCAGACCCAGAGGGCAGGGCTGTAGCTGTGATTTTAATCCTGGAAATCTGGGCACAACACTGGCGAGGCTCCAGGAAAGAAAGAGTGTTTCAGAGGCTCAGTCCCTTGGGGAGTGGGGCACTGCTACAATTTGACTGTTGGTGCATAGTGGCAACTCTGGTATCAGGAGAGCCATCCTGAGTTTCTGTGCTCCAAAGACTTTCTTCCATTCCTTTGGTGTACTCTAGCAGTCTCCTTTAGTTACTCTAGTCAAAATGTAGTTGTTTATTCATTGTTTTGATCACCTTTTGTGGAGGGGATGTGCATTGGACACCTCTAGCCAGTCATCTTGCTGAAGTTACCTTATTACAATTTAGAAATAACTATTGAGTCACAGAAAGTGATCACATGGTTAATGACTATGGTCATATGGTAAACATACTGTTGGGACAGGATTTGAACTAGGCTCTATTAAACAACAGTTTTTTTGTTGTTGTTGTTTTCTTTTGTTTTGAGATAGAGTCTCGCTCTGTTGCCCAGGCTGGAGTGCAGTGACGTGATATTGGCTCACTGCCACCTCCACCTCCTGGGTTCAAGTGATTCCCTGCCTCAGTCTCCTGAGTAGCTGGGATTACAGGCACCTGCCACCATGCCTAGATATTTTTTGGATTGTTAGTCGAGACAGGGTCTCACCATGTTGGCCAGGCTGGTCTCGAACTCCTGACCTCAAATGATCCACTCAGTTTTTAAGAAAAGAAAATGACTTGCTTCCCTTTCTGTGAAACTATGATGAGCTTTTCTTCCTGTTTTTCCTTACAGCCTTTTCAGCCTCTATAACTATGCAAGAGGCTGAACCCAGGATGGACTTTCATGAAAACTATTAAGCTGCGCTCACAATTGCATCTTCTGAGTGTTGTCTAAGAGAAAGCCAGGCTGCTAGAGGCAGATACTGAGGGAACACCCTCTCCTCATTCTATATATTTTATCACCTGAGACCTGGAGCAGAATCTTATAAAGTCCCTCCTGACAAGAGCTCCTTCCATTTTTTAATGACAGCTCTCTTTCTCTAAGGCTCAGAACTACTCAAAAGGGCAGGACCGGGTAATAGACACAGCACCTTGTAATTAATCCCTTTCATCTTATGGCTTCATCCTATTCCATTTTCCTGTCTCTCCTACTTCTATCCCCCAGCTCTTATAAAGCTTCTTTATAGAAGCTTCCTTCTGAGAAGTTTCATAAGTGCTGTGTAAGGTATAACTACCTTATGTATCCTACATCAATTCAGGCAAAATGGAGCTGTGGAGCCCTGGGCCAATATGTCAGCTGACCAGCAGCTCTGAATCTAGGTTTAAGCTCAGCTGGAGCACCCCATTGTATAAGCTAATATTGTGAGCAAACACAAAGTAGAGAAGAAAGAATAGTATTCTTGTGAACTTAAATAGCCTTTTGTGTTGATTCTTTGAGCAAAGCTAAATATCTATATCTAGATCTTTCTGTATACCTGGCAAAGCCTCAAGAAATGTACAATGCCATCTAACAATTTCAAATTTAAAATTAAGAAAAAAAATATGTAAAAAGATGGAGGATTTTCTCCAAGGAAACTTCAGCAGCATGTACACTTGTATTTTCTAACCCTGCTAAAGCAACAGTCCCAGGAGACACAGCATATTAAATAAAAATATAACCATACTTCCACATCAGCAAATGAGTCCAGCCCCAGAGAGACATTGTGAGAATTAAATGAGATGATGTGAAAATACTTGAAAACAAGAGTCTTATTGCTGTAAACCATTATTGTCGAAATATTATTTTTCTCATCTCCTAAAAGTGCTAAGATGGGTTGATACGGTAATATATTAACTGGCATGTTTTTCTCTTCCTTGCTTTTTGCCTTGTGATCATCTTTCCTTAGGGTAGCTCATTACCGTAGGGGCAAGTCATATTAAGAAAAATGTAAAATTCTTGATTTTAAAGGTCAAACCAATCCTTTGGTAAATCTCTGGGTAAGAATAGAATTATTTAAAATAATAATAAGGTAACATTGCCTCCATACCCTACTTAATAAAGATCATCAAAACTTGAAAGGAAGAAGAGCTGGATGAGAAGGGGCCTTAGTCACTGGCCCAAGTGTCTTGTGCCCTGTCTTCTATCTTGAGTCCCTGGGGAGGAGAGATTTAAAGCTAAGAAAAGTTGGGGACCTGTGAGCAGAGAATTATATTTCTTGTTGCCCTTCTGGGGTCATGGGGGACAGCAGAGGGGAGTATCAAGAGCAACTGCGTAGAAATGCCCATGAAGAGTGCATCGTCATAGAGTACCAGCCCAGCCCAACAGGAGTCTGAGGTTTGCAGAATGTTTTTCCTGCTTTGTATTTCTCTTGTATTGCATGAGTTTATAGAAATAAGCTGTGCCAAAATAAAGATTCTCAGAGTTAGGATGGAAGAATTTGTCTGCAGACCCTTGTTGTACACTTGAATTCCAAACCCAGATGACGTAAAGGGCCCAACAGATGGTTTAAACATCTCAACAGATTCCAGCACAGGGAAAGTCCTTCTGTCCATTGACACTACAACATCAGGTCATTGCCCCAGGACTGAGAATTATAATCAAAGGGAAGAAAGAAGAGAGTGAAAACAGCGATTTCATTTTAGTCTAAATTTGAAATGAAAAAAAAATCTCCAAATTTGACTGAATTTAACTGCAAGTGTAAAAGGAAAACCAAACACCTTACCTTCCATCAGATGGGAATATGGCTTGAGATGGAAATTGAGACTGGTTATAGGAAAATAAGTTATATTTTTGCACAAATGACTTTTTATTCTGTAAAAATCATTATCTGCTATGCTCCTCTTTTTGATAACATATTACATAAAATGAGATAGAGTTTTTTCACTCAGAGATTCTACTTCTGATTTTTTGTATGCATCTAGCCTGTCTGGACCCCAGCAGTAATGCCTATAATGCTTTACCTCATCAATAAATATTATCAAGACATCAGATGAGAAAGAAAGAAACAAATCAATGTAAGAATGTTTTCCATGATATTCACTTATCACTTTGAAACCTTGATTTTCATTTTTCCTTACCACCCCATTTCCACAATTCAAAATATTCCCTCCAAAATTTATTCTATTGAAACCCTCCTTTCTGGATGTACCAATGTATAAAATGGAAATGTAAACATCTAGAAAAAAATCTGTTTTTATTCTTATTGTTCACAAATACTCTCCCCTTCCCCACCTCAGTGGAAGAGATACACTTCTCTCCTGCACCTTAACTTCAGAATAAACCACACATCTTGTTTTGATAAACAAGTTATTACCAGATGTGACACACAATAAGACACCTGCCAGATGCTTGGGAGCAAGAATTGGTCTTGCATTCCTGTGCCTCTGATATCACCATAACAAGAGCATCCCCAGAGCATCTATATCCCTTCAACCTGGGCCCAGAATAAACACAAGTGAAGCAGATGTGAGCTCAACTCTCAAAAGGAGCCAATTCCAGAGGTAAGAGGCAAGTGGTCAAACAGATGCAGCTAGGAGGAACATCTACCACCAAGATACTGTGACACTGGGAAGACTGGTACGCTCCTAGCAAATCTTCAGAGGGAAGGCATTGAGAGTGGACAGAGTGAGGACACAGATGCCAAGCTAAAGCAGGAGGAAGGTGGGAACCCTGCGTGGGGCTGTAATACACCGGGATTGGTTCCTAGCCCCCAGGGACTCCTGGGCAAGGGGTGAGTTGAGAAGGCAAGGAGAGTAACCTGCTCTGGCCACAGGCCTCTGGAATCCTGCCAGCAGGAGACACTGTGGTCCCCTGGGCTGGCAAGGAGAGCTGCTTAGAGAAGTGATGGGGGCAGAACTCCAGCCAGGGTGGAGCCCAGTGAGGTTGGTGCAGGAGTGTCTGTAGTGGAGCACTGCTGGGGATGTCCATAGCCCAAGGCTCCCCTTTCTTCCCTAGACTTTAGCCCCAAGGAAGCTGTTGGACTTGAACACTGCAGGGTGGTATTGCCTATGAGAGGAGGTCAGTTCAACCTAAGCACCCCTGGGTCCACTGGCCTCTTCAGTCATGCGGGGGTCCATGAGAGCAGCCTGACAGTGCCTGCTTGCAGTGTACTCTCGGATGCCCAGGTAGGGGTCCTCCTAGGGATCCATATCATAGCTTTTGCTCTGGTGACCTTACTTGACCAGCAGAGAGCTCCAGTAGCATGCACCTGATGACAGACACAAGCCCACCACACCTTCCCACCACCACAGCCTCCCCAGAACCTCTTTGCCTGCCTCACCCGTGGCCAACCCGACACTGCTTTGCTGCAGGCAGTTCCCACAGGCGGACTTTGTCTCCCTTTCTCACCAGCACACATGTGCCCCTGCACCCCATCACGCCATGGCTGCTGGCCTGAGTGCACCCCACCTCTCCAACCCTCCCAAATTCCCCTTCCAATGCCCCTCCCAACTCCAACCCTTCCACCCGACCATTGTTGTTGGAGGGGTTCACAGCCATGGAAACCACAAGCCCATTACCCACCAGCACCCCTGCCCTGACACTGCCTTGTATGGGAAACTAGGAAGGAAGACCAGCAAATCTGCCCCTACCTCCAGAGACAGCTGTTACCCCTGTGAAGCCAGGTACAGAGGGCACACATAGTTCCATGTCACCAGCACCCTGCCAGCCCTCTTGCTAACACTGCTGCTCTCTTGAATGCATGTACTGATGGGTATTGATGTCAGTGGGACTCCCTGCCACCCCTGGCTCCCTGTCCCACTGCACTGTGCTGCTACCACCTCTGGGAATACCCTCCAGTACCCCTCTGCAGCATGCATGCCAATGAGCATGCATTCTGTGGCACTGCAGCTGCTGTTGGCATGTGCAATAGAGGATGGATCCTACTGCCACCACGCTATGAAGCAGTATGACTGATGCCACCCATCAGAGTGTTATGATCAGCATTCAGATCAACCTCTACCACCCAGGTTTCTAACCTCCAGGGGCCACGGAACAAAGCCAGGGGCCCTATACCAGCCACCCAGAGTTAGAGCATATAGTTCAGCAGTTCTGAGCTGAGTCTTGGCCCCCTAAAATCCTCCAGAAATAAAGCCAGGCTGTTGAACCCAGTTTATATAGTGATCAAGTCCTCAAGGATGTTTAATAGGATAAAAGAAAATAAAATGCAAGTGTCGCCAATTTCAAATATTGAAGGAACATCAGCTCACAAAGATGAGAAAGAACCAGCACAAGAATTCTGGCAACTCAAAAACCCAAAGTGTCTTCTTACCCCTAAACAATCACACTAGTTCCTCATCAAAGGTTCCTAACCAGGATGAGATGGCCGAAATGACAGAAATAGAATTCAGAATATGGATATGAAGGAAGATGATCAACATACAGGAGAAAGTTGAAATCCAATCCAAGGAATCTAAGAATTACAATGAAACAATACAAGAGCTGATAAATGAAATGCTGTTGTAAGAAAGAGCCAAACTGATCTGACAGAGCTGAAAAATTCTACAAGAATTTCAAAATGCAACTGCAAATATTAACAGCAGAGTTGACCAAGCTGAGCAAGGAATCTCAAAGCTTGAAGACTGGCTCTCTGAAATAACTCAGTCAGAGAAAAATAAAGAAAAACAACAAAGAAGAATGAACAAAACCTTTGAGAAATAAGTGATTATGTAAAAACACATAATCTATGACTCACTGGCATGCCTCTGAATCTATGACTCACTGGCATGCCTCTGAGACAGAAAAAGAAATGAAGAAACTTGGAAAATATATTTCAGGATATCATCATGAAAATTTCTCCAACCTTGCTAGAAAGACCAACATTCAAATTCAGAAAATGTAGAGAACCCCTGCAAAATACTATATAAGAAGACCATCTGACATAGAAGAATCTGACATAGTCATCAGATTCTCCATCATCTTAATAAAAGAAAAAATGTTAAAGGCAGCTAAAGACAAGGGGGCAGGTCACCTACAAAGACAACCACATCAGGCTGACCGCAGACCTGTTGGCATAAATCCTACAAACCAGAAGAGATTTGGGGCCTATATTCAGCATTCTTAAAGAAAGAATTTTCAACTAAGAATTTCATATTGGGTGAAACTAAGCTTTATAAGCAAAGAAGACATAAGATCCTTTTCAGATAAGCAAATGCTAAAGGAATTCATTACCATCAGAGTTACCTTACAAGAGGTCCTGAAAAGAGTGCTAAATATGGAAAGGAAAGACTTTTACCAGCCACTACAAACATACACAAGTATATAGATCAGTGACACTATAAAGCAACCACCCAAATAAGTCTCATAATAACCAGCTAATATCATGATGTCAGTATCACATACACTCATATCAATACTAACCTTTGGTGCAAATGGGCTAAATGCCCCAATTTAAGGCACAGAATGGAAAGTTGGATAAAGAAGCAAAACCCAGTGGTATGCTGTCTTCAAGAGATCCATCTCACATACAGTGACACTCACAGGCTCAAAATAAAGGGGTGGAGAAAAATCTACCATGCAAATGGAAAAAAAGGAAAAGCAGGTGTTGCTCTTCTAATTTCAGACAACATGGACTTTAAATTAACAAAGATCAAAAAAGACAAAGAAAGGAAGTACATAATGGTAAAGGGCCCAATTCAGCAATAAAACCTAACTATCTTAACTATATACACACCCAGCACAGGAACACCTAGATACATAAAGCAAGTTTTTAGAGATCTATGAAGATATTTAGATAACCACATAATAATAGTGGGAGACCTTAACTCCCCACTGACAGTATTAGACTGATCATTGAGGCAGAAAACTACAAAGATATTTGGGACCTTAACACAACACTTGAGGAAATGGACCTAATAGACATCTACAGAACTCTCCACCCTAAAACAACGGAGTATACATTCTTCTCATCTGCACATAGCACATATTCTAAAGTAGACCACACAATTGGGCATAAAACAACCTTCAGCAAATATTTTTTTAAAATGTACCAACTACACCCTCAGACCAAAGTGCAATAAAAATAGAAATCAATGCTACGAAAATCACTCAAAACCATACAATTAAATGGAAATTAACCAACATGCTCCTGAGTGACTTCTAGATAAATAATGAAATTAAGGCAGAAATCAAGAAATCCTTTAAAACTAATAAGAAAAAAAAAAAGATACAACATGCTAGAATCTCTGTAATATAGCCAAAGCAGTGTTAAGAGGGAAGTTTATAGCACTATATGGTCACAACAAAAAGTTAGAAAGATCTGAAATTAATAATCTAACATCTTATCTAGAGGAACTAGAGAAACAAGAATAAAATAACCCCAAAGCTAAGAGAAGACAAGAAATAACCAAAATCAGAGCTGAACTAAAGGAAATTGAAACATGAAAAAAAATATGAAAAATCAATTAATCCAGGAGCTGGCTTTTTGAAAGAATTAGTAAGATAGCTAGACCACTAACTAGACTAACTTAAAAGAGAGAGAGAGAGAGAGAGAGAGAGAGAGAGAGAGAGAGAGAGAAGATACAAATAAACACAATCAGAAATGACAAAGGGGTTGTTACCACTGACCCCACAGAAATAAAAAATCTCTCAGAGACTATTAAAAACACCTCTGTGCACTCAAGTTAGAGATCCTAGAAGAAATGACTAAGTTCCTGGAAACACAACCTCCCAAGATTTGATCAGGAAGAGACTGAATTCTTGAACAGACCAATAATGGGTTTCAAAATTGAATCAGTAAAAATAGCATACTAGTAAAATTTCAGGACCAGATGGATTCACAGCAAAATTCTACCAGATGTATAAGGAAGAGTTGGAACTATTCCTAGTGTAACTAATCCAAAACATTGAGGAGGAAGAACTGCTCCCTAACTCATTCTATGAGGCAAGCATCAACCTGATATCAAAATCTGGCAGAGATACAACAAAAAAGGAAACTTCAGGCCAGTATCCTTGATGAACATAGCTGCATAAATCCTCAACAAAATACTAGTATACCAAATCCAGCAACACATCAAAAAGCTAATCCGCCGTGATCAAGTAGGCTTTATCCCTGGGATACAAGGTTGGTTCAACATATGTAAATCAGTAAATCTTATTCACCACATAAACAGAACTAAAAGCAAAAATCACATGACTATCGCAATAGATACACAACAGACCTCTGATAAAATTCAGCATCCCTTCTTGTTAAAAGCCCTCAAAAAACTAGGCATTGAAGGAACATACTTCCAAATAATAAGGGTCATCTATGAGAAACCCACAACTAACATCATACTGAATAGACAAAAGCTGGAGGCAGTCCCCTTGAAAACCAGAACAAGACAAGAGTGCCCTCTATCACCACTCCTATTCAACATAGTACTGGAAGTTCTGGCTTGATCATTTAGGCAAGAAAAAGAAATATAAGGCAGCCAAGTAGGAAGACAGGAAGTCAAATTATCTCTGTTTGTGGTTGATATGATTCTATGCCTAGAAAACCCTGTAGTCTCTGCCCAAAAGCTCCTTGATCTGATACACAACTTCAACAACATTTCAGAATACATCTCAATGTACAATCAACAACATTTCAGGATACATATCAATGTACAAAAGTCAGTAGCATTTCTATACACCGACAATATCGAAACTGAGAGCCAAATCAAGAATGCAATCCCATTCACAATAGACACAAAAAGAATAAAATACCTAGGAATGCAGCTAACCAAAGAGATGAAAGACCTCTACAGTGAGAATTACAAGACACTGCTCAAAGAAATCAGAGATGACACAAACAAATGAAAGAACATTTCATGCTCATGGATTGGAAGAATCAATATTATCAAAATGACCACACTGCCCAAAGCAATTTAGATTAAATGTTATTCCAATAAAACTGCCAATTCTTCATAAACTAGAAAAAACCTATTTTAAAATTTATATGGAACCAAAAAAGAGCTTGCCTAGCAAGGCAATCCTAGATAAGAACAAAGCATTATGTTACCTGACTTCATACTATACTAGAAGGCTACAGTAATAAAAACAACATGTTACTGGTCCAAAAAAATAGACACATAGACCAATGGGGACAGAATGGAGATTCCAAAAATAAGTGACACACACCTACAACCATCTGAAATTTGACAAAATCCACAAAAATAAGCAAAGAGGAAATGATTCACTATTCAATAAATGGTACTTGGATAATTGACTAGCCATATGCAGAATATTGAAAGTAGACCTCTTCTTTACACCACCTACAAAAATTAACTCAAGATACATTAAAAACTTAAATCTAAAACCAAAAACTATACAAATTCCAAAAGATAACCTGGTACCATTCTGGACATAGGACCCGGTAAAGACTTCATGGCAAAGATGCCAAAAGCAAAACAAAAACAAAAATTGGCAAATGAGATCCAGTTAAACTAAAGACCTTCTGCACAGCAAGAGAAACTATAAACAGAGTAAACAGAGAATCTACAGAATGGGAGAAAATATTTGCAAGCTATATGTTATAAAGATCTAACATCCAGAATCTATAAGAAACTTAAACAAGTTAAGCAAAAAGTAAACAAACCCATTAAAAAGTGGGCAAAGGACATGAACAAACACTTCTCAAAAGAAGACATACATGCAGCCACGAGCATATGGAAAAATGTTCAATATCACTAATCAGAAAAATGCAAATCAAAAACCACAGTGAGGTAACATCTCACACCCTTCAGAATGACTATTACTAAGAAGTCAAAAAATACCAGATACTGGTGAGGTTGTGGAGAAAATGCAATGCTTGTGCATTGCTGGTGGGAATGTAAACTGGTTCAGCCATTCTAGAAAGAAGTTAGGCAATTTATCAAATAACTTAAAACAGAATTACCATTTGACCTAGCAATTCCATTATTGGGCATATACCCAAAGGAATATAAATTATTCACAGTAAGCTGAGATGGTTCAGTTGAGAAGACATTAGACTGAAGGAATATAAATTATTCTACCATAAAGGCATATGCACGCATATGTTAATTGCAGCACTATTAGTAAGAGCAAAGACATGGACTCAACCTAAATGCCCATCAATGGTAGACTGAATAAAGAAAATATGGTACACATGCACCATTACAAAAGATGAGATCATGTCCATTGCAGCAATAGGGATGGAACTGGAAGCCATTATCCTAAGAAAACTAATGCTGGCACAGAAAACCAAATATCACACATTCTCACTTGTAATTGGAAGCTAAACATTCAAAACATATGGACACAAAGAAGGGAACAACAGACACCAGGGCCTACCTGAGGGTGTAATGTGGAAGGAGGTTGAAGATTGAAAAACTACCTATTGGGTACTATGCTTATTAACTGGGTGACAGAATAATTTGTACCTCAAACTCCTGCAACACGTGCCTATATAGTAAACCTGCACATGTATCCCTGAACTTACAATGAAAGTTTGAAAAATAAAAGTAGCCAATTCCAACTGGAGCTGCACGTTGAAGCAGAGTCACACAATTGCATTCACCCTAGATCTGCCTATAACCCCCAGGGTATCCATGGACAAGTGGGCAAGCATAAGCTATTGTTTGGCACCTAAATTTGGAGTTGGCTTGATAAGCAGACATAGTGATTCTCAGCCCTCAGCTTGTAATAGTTAGTGACTTTTCCCAGAGTGTTGGGTTACTACATTTACCAGGAAAGATTGTAATGGAACTAGAACTCCCTATTCACATAAAGATTGATACTCCTGAAACCACAGTGAATTCTAACAGCTTGGGCATACTTTGCTTTAAAAAAAAAAAAACTCATAAACAGCAAGGGATCATATTTCATTTTTCCACAAGACTGCATGGGCCTGGAATCAACTCCTCTTCTAAAGGTAGAATCCACAGCCAAGCGCAATCCCCAGGACCTTCTTCCATGATGCTCAGTAGGTGATAGAGACAGGTGCTCTCTCCCATTGAAGGACAATGAAGATTGTCCAAGCAATCGCTTTTACTTAGCAAGGTGGCAGGGGTCCAATTCTCTCAAGCATCAGGCTCTTACCAGGAAAAAAGATAGAAAAGAAAGACGTAGGGAATACTGACAAGAGATCTAAGCTCTACTGCTTGATGGCAAGTGAAAATGGGCCAAAAGCATGATGGTTACATGCTGGTTATTATGGAATTTGTAGCACTATGCTTGTCTCATAATAAATGTAGTTGTTCCTGTGTAATAGAAGGGGTGTAAGTGTCCGAGTCTATATCTGGCAGGGGAGCAAGAAGGTGGAGTAGGGATGGGTGTGTGACTGGAATGGTCAGTGGATAGTTGGGATAAAAGGGAATTTGTCTCTTTTCTAGCATGTTTCAACATCTTCAAGAAATTAATAGACTTCAGACATTATCAAACATGCAAACATACACACACACAAAAACAAAACAGAGCAAAACGTGGCATGAAATGTGGGAAAAGATTATTCTCTTGAACTTGCCAATCTTCAAACAGATATTACCTGTGTTGTATTTCTTTTGAGAATATGATTCTACACAAACTTATTTCAAAAAGTAATAAACATTTCAAGAAAAATTACAGGAATTTTATGTATACTTTCTAACAGAAAAAAAATATGTGAAGAACAGGGTGAAAATTTGTGTGGCGTGGCCCCCAATCATACTGTGCGTGTTTGTAAAGAATAAAAGTTCAGGCTGGGCACTGTGGCTCCTGCCTGTAATCCCAGAGCACTTTGGGAGGATGAGGCAGGCAGATTACCTGAGGTCAGGAGTTCAAGACCAGCCTGACCAATATGGAGAAACCCCATCTCTACTAAAAATACAAAAATTAGTTGAGCGTGGTGGAAGATGCCTATAATCTCAGCTACTCAGGAGGCTGAGGTGGGAGGATCACTTAAACCCAGGAGGTGAAGGTTGCAGTGAGCCGAGACCACGCCACCACACTCCAGCCTGGGTGACGGAGTGAGACTCTGACTCAAGAAAAAAAAAGAAAAAAGAAAGAAAGAATAAACGTTTGAATGTTTTAGAAACATTCAAGTAAGTAACAAAGGCCATATTTTCCCTTTACTATGCATAGGAATTTCTATCGAAGTCAATGGGGTTTTACATAAAAATCAATGGCAAATTATGGTTCTTAATGAAAGAGGAAATTATAATTATAGCACTGCTGGTAGTATCACTATAGTTAAGGCTGAGCAGTCTTTTCCATTATCACTTGTCAGGATTTAATAGCTCAGCTGCTTCGAGTCCTACTTGGCTGAAATGTGATATAAAACTCATCGGGCTGGATGTAATTAGTTATTATTATTGTTATTACATAAACAAATATTTTAATCAGTAAAGTATTTTTTAATTATAAAGCTTAAAGAGAATAATTTTTTTCTTAGTAGCAGGTGCAGGAGTGGGAAAAAAGAGAAATAAGGAGACATGCTTAAAAGAAGGAGATTGAATTTGGCAAGTTCCTCAACTGGAATAACTCATTTTCCTTTGATTGTAGGCACCAATGTGGCCTGATACGTAATAGAATCTCCTGGAAAAGCAAAGCTATGGAAGACTCAGGCAAGGACATGCACTGGCTCCTCTCAATCTGTTTTTCTACTGCATGTACAATGCCATTAAATTATTCTATGTTCATGTGCAATGCAATTAAGTGGCAACATACCACAAGGTTCCTAGAACTTCTCAGGACCCACTTAACAATGCCAGTCTCGCTCTACCGAATGAAAGTGCATCATCCTTGGCTTCTATATGTTCTATTGTTACTCAGTCTGTACAAATGTATGTCTTAGTTGTGAAAAACCTTACATCAGATCTTTTTGATAAAGCCCAAAGAGTTTTTATGACTATCTTGTGACTGTCCTCTTACTCACCCATATGTGTGGTACCCAGGGATCAATAATGACAATGCTTATTGCACATGATGCACAGATAAAGCAAAATCTTCTTTTGTTTGTTTGTTTGGCTGTTTTTGTTTGTTTGTTTGTTTGTTTTGTTTTGTTTGCTGTTTTTGTACTCAATGCTAGAGTTTTCTGGCAAATACGAAGGCCACCTGTGGCACTTTGGAAATATTCATTACCTGGAGAGTGGGTGGATCAAATAAATCGAATGTGAGAGGAAAACGAAAATGACACTTGTAAAGTACCTATTATGTGCATTGTATACTTAACCTACTGCTATGGTTTGAATGATGGTATCCCCTCCAAAATTCATGTTGAAAATGTTGAAACTTAATCCCCAGTGCGACAGTGTAAAGAGGTTTGACCTTTAGGGAGTGATTGAGTCGTAAAGACTCTACCTTCATGAATGGGATTAGGTGCCCTTAGGAAAGGACTTGATGGAGGAAATTTGCCCCTTTTTGCACATTCCATTCCTTTCAACACAGTGTTTCTCCCCTCTGGAGGATGCAGCAACAAGGCACCATCTTGGAATCAAAGAGCAGCCCCCACCAGATGTAAAATCTGCCAACTCCCTGGTCTTGGACTTCCCAGTCCTCAGAACTGTGGGAAATAAATTTGATTTTGTGGACTGCCCAGTCTACAGTATTTTCTTATAGCAGCACAAATGAACTAAGATACTTACATTATCTCATTTAATCCTCATAACACCATTTATGTGCAGTATTTTATTCACAATTTACAGAGAAGCAAGATGAAATTCAAAGAAATTAAGTGCTTTTTTTTCCAGATCATTCAGTTACTAAGTGGTAGAGATCAACTTCACTCTCAGGCTTATCAAGCAAATTCAAAATTCATCCTATTTTCTTCCTCACCTCCAAATCCATACACTCATTCTCTTCTCATTAGGACTTTGATCCCCTTCTTTCAGAGAAACTACTCTAGTCAGGTCCAGCAACAACCTCCACTGCCAAATCCTGTGATCACCATTCCGTCCTCATCCTTCATAACCTCTCAGCAGCATCTCAGCAGCCTCCAAAGGCATTGGCCTCTTTTTCCATCTTGAAATCCTCTCTGCTCTTCACTTTCATATTGTATGCTATTCTGTTATAAGGGTTCTTCCAGAGTCACTGACAGCTTCTTCTTGGTGCCCTTTGATGGCTTCTCCTTCATCACTCAGCCTCTACAAGTCCCTCCTTTTCTTTTCTCTGTTCATTCCTTTCTTGGGGCCTCCCATATAGTACTATAGCTTTTCATCCATCTCTCTGCTTCTGACCACACTACAACCCACATTCTTTACTAACATGTGGACTTGCACATACAACTGCCTAATCATTAATTCCACAACATGTCCAGAATAAACTCTCATTGCCTTCTCATCAGAAAAAAAAAACAGTTTTCTTCCCTATTTATCCCATTTGAAATATACCACCCTTATTATAGTTGTTGAAACCACAACACAATGATTCATTCCTCTCTTTCCCTTGCCTTCCACTTATAATCCATCAACAAGACTTGATGATTCTGCATCTAAATAATATCTGAAATCTACCTACTCCTTCTAGCATCAGTGTTCCAGGTTTACAATTGCCTCCTACCAGAGCTCCCAGTTTCTACTCCATTTAGTAGACAAAATTATTAAATAATAATAATAAGTCAGATCAAGTTACTTTCAGGCTTTAAAATGCCCCAAATAAATGTAAAACTACTACTACTACTACTACTACTATACACACACACACACACACACACACACACACATGCTCCAAAATCTTCTCATAATCCTTATTATAAAATCCACATTCCTTCCTGTGTCTTCATCATGGCCTCACCGTGCTCATTCTCCTTCCGTATCTCATCTGTCTCACTCACACTCTACACCAGACACGCTGACCCTATCATTGTCCTGAGCACCTCACTGCCCCCACAAGCTGGATGCCATGCCCACACCTCAGAGCCTTTCCAGTCGCTGTGTACTCTGCCAAGAACATCTTGAATTGTGGGTAACCGGTTCCTGCTCGTGATTGATTTCTCAACCAACTGTCAACTCCTTAGAGAGGTTTTCCAGAATAAGTCTTGCAATGCTGTCATGTACATAAGTCTAAAGTATTTATTACCTGGGCCTTTATGCAGATATTGTGTGGGGTGACAACATGGTCATGCTCTGGTGGACACTCCCTCCCTGGCTTGTAGAGAGCCTCCTTCTTGCTGTGTGGTCACATGGCAGAGAGAGAGAGCACTGATGTCTCTTCATCTTCTTTCTTCTTTTAAGGACATGAGTTCTATTGAATCAGGGCCCCTATGACTTTGTTTAACCATAACTATCTCCTTAAAAGCCCAATGTCCAATATAGTCACATGGGACATTAGGGCTTCAACATACATTTTGAGGGGACACAATGCAGCTGACAGCAGCCCTGACAGAAACACTTCCCCATGCCTGGTCTATAATAAAGAATATGGTCTTTCCACCCCACCATTATTGCCTGTCTATCTGACGCAGATATTTTACTGATGTTTAATGCTACAGGGTATATATTCATTTTCCATAAAAAGTATTACACAAGTGGAGAAGATTCATATTAGGAATAGTCATTATGTGGGCTACAAAACACCAGTTTTTAAATTTTATAACATTCTCATTTTTGTTCTTTCTTCAAATACATTGTTAGAACATGAGGGACAAAAATATAAGGGTGAAATAAACATATTTCCTTGTGTTTCATACTTATGCTACATAAAAATGTAAAAATTCGTAGTAATAAGAATCAGAAAACTCTTTTAGAATGCTTGAAGGAAGAGAGCAGATTTGTCGTGGGGGAGTAAGAAGACTTTTTCCACACACACACACACGCATGCGCACACACACACACGCCCTTGTTTTCTCTGCCTTATTTACTGCTAATCAATTTTTTAAAAGCCATTTTACAAAATGTATTTTTAAAGTCTTAAAATATTCTAAGAAATGGAAAGAAAAAATATAAGATTACTCTCTAATAACCAAGGCCTATGTTATTCATCTCTAAAGGAATAGCCAATTAAAATGCAGTAGGTACACCTATAGAATAATAGTAGGTAGTAGTTGGAAGTAACAGCAACTTCAACGTTTCTTAGAAACCTGGTATTGAGTGAAAAAAAAAAAAGAAAGAAATCAATAACATAACACCATGTATGAAAACTAAAAATACACACCTTCACAAAACACTACATATTTTATAAGTGTATATATATATACTGTCAAGGGTAAACATCATATGCATGAGTGTGAATACCTGTGAAGGAGCTGAGTGCCGCAGACTCAGCAAAGGGGAGAAATAAAAACCAGAGATGGATTAGCAATCAATGACATCAGCAAACCAGGAGTATATGTGGCCCAGATATTTCCATTTGAAGTAGAATGAAAAGAAAGAAGAAAAGGAGGGAGAAAGAAAAAAAGGCATGAGGATGGAAGTAGGAAAATAATGATAGTATTATTTTGATACTATCATTATAATGATAGTCTTCTGACCTCATCATTTCTGTAAGTTTTGGGCTTTGTGCTCAGGGAATCCTTCTTAAGTGTGAACTAAAGTCATAGTAGTAGCTCCGTGTGCTAGGATCACAGAGGCAAATAGTGCAAGCTTAAACAGACAGGGAGACATGAAAGTAAGGAGATGCCAAATTGTCCTTGTTTCTTTCACCGGACCAACAAGTCTATCCTGACTTATTTATGCCATCTACTGGTCCTTTCAATTACTTGTTTTTGCAAAACTCACTCCTGCTGTTTGACTTGAGCAATTTTACAGTTTTGGGGGAGCAAGTACAGTCTTTTCACTCAAGTACTGAATTTCTTGCTAAAGATATCTGCACTGAAGCAACGTTTTTGCCCTCATACTGGTATGTTCTAAGTTTTTTCTTTGTTAGTGAAACTCTGCTGAGTTAATTCCTTTGTTAGAAGTACTCTTTCAGTGAAAAAGAGGATACGGTTTCTGAAAGAGAAAACCATCTCCCAATCTGCTATAAATGTCAGTGCTGATTTTTCTTCTCCAAAGCTGGAAACTAGCCTTGGGATGGTATCTTTATGTCCACCTCAAATGCATTTGTAACACATTCTCACTTGAGTTTAAAACATTTGCATAAATTGGTGATTATTTGGGGGAGGAATTTGTAAGGATCTGTTTAACTCTAGTGTGTATTTCTGTACCATAACAATCTGACTCACAGTTGGATGTGTATTATCATATGTTTTTATTATTTTATTGCCACTTCTCCTGCCTTTCTTGTTTAATTTCCTCATTTATCAGACTAGTCTTTGATTTGACTCATCAAGAGATGACAAATGTCAGTATTTTAATGCTGTTTCAACCAGACAGCCAGTCACTTACTTTCTTACTGATGATCCAACTGAATGTGTGCAGGAATCCAGTCAAGTTTTATACCTATTCATAAAGAGAAGTCATTCATTAACAAATGTAAAATTTCAACAAGAACAAAAGAATCCTGTCTCGTTCCACATTACCTTCTTGACAGAATCGTGAGTCATATTGAATAATTTCTCATTCACGTTTAGAATCTGTTACTCTGAAGGAGAAAAATCAAGCAAGCTATTTCTGGAAAAACACTGAGAATAACCACTAAACTGACAAGCCATCCTTTCTTGACGAGGTGGTTATTAAGCAGCTGAAGTTAATTCCAAAAACAGATTGTCCTCAGAATATTTCTGCCAAACCCTATATAACCACAACGTCTTTTTTAAAGGAAAATAGTACTGAGTCTTCTGACGACCCTGAATATCAGGAAAGACTTGAAGCTCCAAGGCAGGGGTCAGAAATCCACAGCCCTAGGCCAAATCTACCCTACCACCTGTTCTCACAGAGCCTAAGAGCAAACAGTGGATTTTGCATTTTAAATGGTGAAAACAACTCAAAAGAAGAATATTAGTTCATGATGCATGAAAATATTACATTTAAATTTCAGTGCTCATAAAGTTTTATTGGAACACAGCCATGCCCATTTATTTACTTTTTATCTCTGGCTGCTTTTATAATACAACTGCAGCACTAAGTAGTTGCAACAGAGACTACCTGGCTCATAAAGCTGCAGACATTTACTAACTAGACCTCATAGAAAAAAAATTGCTAACCTCTGCCCTAGGTAAAAACTGATGAAAGAGAAGTGAGATGCTATGAAGTCCTTGGTAGAATTATAGCAAGAGACCCCAGTGAATGGGTTTACAGGGAAATCATGAGAACAAATGCAGCCTGTCACCCTGGAAAACCCATTGCTCTTTTCTCATATATTTAATCCTTTCCTCAACAGATGCTGGTCTCAAGATCTTATCTTGAGGTTCCCTTATTGCTTTTCCAAGACTCACCTGGAACTACACAAAAAGATTAACAGGCTTATACTAGATATTTCACATGCAAGTCTTGACTGGTTTCTGGCAGTTGTGAAAGCGAATTCTATTAGGTTGGTGCAAAACTAATTGCAATTTTTGCCCTTACTTTCAATGACAAAAATCGCCATTACTTTTGCACCAACCTAATAACAATGAGTTAGAAAGCTCCAAGCATATCCACAGAAAACAAGCTGAGAATCTTCAAAGGGGATCCTTATTCATTTTATACTATAATGAGGGCAAGAGGCTAGCAGAACAATGGATTCTGTTCTCTATGGTTGCCTTTTCTTCAAAACCTTGCTCATGAAGTTGTGAGTTCCTTGGTGTCTCTGAATTCTCATTTTTATATCACTAGCCAGATGAGACTAGAGCAAGCTTTAAGTCTCTGCTTTTGTTTAGCTGTTGACTTTGAAAACTGTTAATCAGCAAATGCCTCAAGGAGTAAAAGTTGCAGAGAAAGAGGAACTCAACTTGGTGTATTTTTTCTTTTTGTTTTTGTTTTTTGTTGTTGTTTTGTTTTGTTTTTGTTTTGAGATGAAGTCTCACTCTGTCACCAGGCTGGAGTGCAGTGGCGTGATCTCAGCTCATTGCAATCTCCAACTCCTGGGTTCAAGTGATTCTCCTGCTTCAGGCTCCAGAGTAGCTGGGATTACAGGCACGTGCCACCACACCCAGCTAATCAGCTAATTTTGGTATTTTTAGTAGAGACGGGGTTTCACTGTGTTAGCTAGGATGGTCACCATCTCCTGACCTCCTGATCTGCCCAGCTGGGACTCCCAAAGTGCTGAGATTACAGGGGTGAGCCACGGTGCCAGGCCAACTTGGTGTATTTTTTCTTATTTCTGATTGCCTTGGTTCTTCTCCAGTGCTTTTAAATAGCTATTTTATTTATTTAAAAAAAAATTGTAAACAGTTTTTGTTGTTTATCCCAAGACTGGAAATTCATTCTGATGTAAACTACTCTCTTAAAATCAGAAGTGGAAAATGTTTTCTCTCTTTTAAAAAGTAAATAGCCTCACATATTTTTTCTACTAGAATTGCCAAATAATAACTCTATCTACTTCATTCCAACAAAAAGTAACCTTAGCCTGGAAATCCTGGGAGATGTCTTTATAGTACAAAGAATATTTTCACTGAATGTCAAAAGGATGCATTTTACAATTCTGGAGATAATACAACTGTGTGCCACGGAAGAGTCCAAAGTATGACCTACATAGGAACAGAATTGTGTTCCAAGGAGATCTTTAGAAGATGAAATGTCTTTGAGAGACTGTGTGAATGTGCAATGACTACTTAGGTCTGAACTGCCATTGGATACCCCCCATTTTCCTTTCTATCATGCTTCCATTGCAGATACAGTTTTGCTTCAGACAAAGTACTCAAAACCAAATTGCCTCCATCTTTCACTTTTTATTGTTTTCCTCTACTAACCATAGAATGCTCGCTTTCCCAAATTGGAAAAGTGGCACACCCCAGTGTGAGATTCACTGATTTCTTAAAAGCAGGCCTTGCTGTAAGCAAGCCATAGGCAGTGCGGTGTTCTGACTCATGAATAAGGCAAAAAAATTAGAAATTCTTTAATTAAACATATCGAGAGATTATTAACTTGAAATAGATTCTGCAATAAATAATAGTTTTGTAGATTGAATAGAGCTGATAATATTCTAATAGAGCAATAGGCTTGTACATGATGAACATTTTTGAAGAAATCACAAGGCTGAACATTGATTAGACTGTGAAAAGAAGAAAATCAACCAACAAAGAATGGCTAATGAAACACAAAGGGCAATTTGGCAAGATTTTGCTGGTTCATGGAGAAAAAGGAATCCTCAAACAAAATCTTGCAGAATATAATTAACGAGATGGGAACACTGACAAGATTCAAAGCATAAACAGAGAAAATTCTCCTGATGCTGAGAATCTAATTGCTATGGTTCTTCACTTTACTTTTCAGGATTTGCTTTCAGTGTGCCCTTACCACTTTCTTATTTTATTTTCCTCTCTCTAGATGTTCTTTAATTTCAATCATTTAAATGAATTCAATAATCACTATTAAGTGTGATACTATGTCCCATAGAATCAAGTAAACGTACAGGGAGACAGTGCATCATGGATAAGATATTGTAAAAATGAATGAAGTCTCTATTTTGAAGAGCTTCAATAGAAGTAAAGCGGCAGTGGACAGAGTAACTAGGCTGAATTTAAATGAATATTAATTGTTCAATGTTGTATGGGTTTATAATAATATAAATTAAAATACTGTTGAGTGAAAAAAAGCCAGACACAGAAGCGTGCAAACATGATTCTACTCATATAAAGTGTAAAAATTTTAATTAATCTAGGGTATAGAAATCATAATACTGAGTGCGACGGGGTGAGAGGAGACGAAACAGAGAGGAGATGGGACAGAGACATCTCAGGGGTAATAATTATATGAGTTTGTTTGACTTTGAAAAAAATCACTGCTCTGTACAATTATGATTTGTGAACAACTCTGTAAGTACACTATATTTAATCATTGTTTTACACCTGGGATAGTGAATTTTTAAGTTTTCTTTTTTAGTATCAATAGTAAATAATAGGAAAATGTCATACAAATGATTATCATTGTTCTGCAGGAAAAATACAAACTCATCTGTTCTGAAAATATAAATATCTATAGACCATGCTTTTTGACAACTTTAATTTATGCCTTACGTGAATGCCATCAAGGATCAGATCTTATTTACCTTGATGTCTCCATTTCCTAGCACAGTATTAGCAGTTTTCAGACATGGATGTGTTTCATGCTTTCTTTTTTTTCTAGAGATGTCAAATTTTTTCAGCCTTGATTTTCTGTTTATCTAGATTCATTTCTTTCCAGGGGAAGGGTAGAATGATATAGATATACTGACTGGAGATAACTGGTCTTGTTATCTAGCAGTCGTGCTTTTTCCAGTTTTTTGGCTTATCTCCGTCTCACACTTGAAGACGGACTAGCTTGAAAAGCAGTGGAATTGGGGATATGATTTGAGGAGTTCTTAGAAAATTTCAGCCAAAACTATTTCTTCCAATCTCAACTATTTGGGGGTATATCTATCTGGTTCTTAAGGGCATTTCCTTAGTAAAAATACTCTATTCAAAACAAGCATTTGGTGGGGGAAAAATAAAAAAATTAAAAAAAACACTTCATATTCTTGATCCAGAGGGAAAGACACACAAATAAGGCTGGAACGCAGCGTGAGAATAATGCTCCAACGACAATATCATACAAATTTGTGTTCAAGTTCTGGCTTTCCTGGGTACCAGCTAGCTGACCTTGGACAAAACTCTTCCTGATTTTAAGTCTTAATTTGAAAAGTAGGAACAATAATAGTTCCTATCTAAAGAGCTCTTGGGAGGGATAATAAAGATAATAATTGTTATTGCATTTATCACGTAAAAGTGCTACTATTGGTATTATTATTTTCAGAGATCTAAAAGTAAATGATACGGCATAAGTGCTGGGTGCTAAAAGATGGAGTGACCATAAAAAGGTAGGAGGAAGAGAGAGATGAGGAAATATGAAATGAAAACATTTCAGATAAAAACCTGACTTTATGGTTTTGCTTTGATTGGGCTCTTTCTGATGCACCTTCAGAGCTCCAGCCAGGAAGTAGCACATCAAGACAGCAGGTCACCCCTTTAATACTTGATAAAATTCCTCCTAACGCGTCATTTTTAGGAAAGATTCCAGTGATGGAGGCTGTTTTCACTGGAGACTTGTACATCTAAGATTCTACCTAATTCTCTCCATGTTAGAATATCCAGGTATTTTTGGCAGGCACTTGGGAAGAATGAAGTAAACAATGTATTTCTTTAGATATTTTAAATTTCATTTCAATATGGGTTGATGGCTTTCCTTGTCTTTGATTTTGGTGAGGGGATTTGATTACCCTTAAGTATCATATAAATTAATAAGTAACAATTAAAAAGAGAACATGGGATACAATTAGCCCTTGTGAGTCTTTGTCTCATAATCCTGTATATTATTCTAAATTTCTGCAATGTATTCATAATAACTGGCATTGAGGGAAAACAACAATAATAAATGTTGTACAGGGAAAATAACATAGTTAATGTGTTGTTGTTTTATGACTTATACTGGCTCTTAACGCAACTGATTCATTTTGTGACTAATAGCAAAAAAGATAAAAGATAAAATTAGCAGCTGAACAGAGCCACCTAGCCATCATCCAGATCAACAACTGCTAACGTGACTTCCCAGGCCTGCACTAAGATGTTGCACTAAGATGATTCTTTCTTAGTACCATTATGTTCCCAGCCCATCCAGCCCTTCTCTCACCTACAGCTCGTCCATTTTTTTACTATCTGCTTGGTCTATCATTCTCCTTTCCTCCCCACTGTCAGGTCTCACTGCTAATTACAAGTTTGCCTCTTCTTGGTCACACAGACCTAACCAAGTTGAAGTAATGAAATGGTATTCTCACGTCTCTGGACATACAGTCTTGTCGTTTGAGCCCAAAAATGATAAACTGGGACCAATTACAGACATTTAGTACATTTGGAAATTTTAAATGATGTATGAAAACAGAATAAACATGATTGATTTTATATCCTACTTTGATTCTACTTAGCTACAAATTGTGATAAAACTTGTTTTGAATACAAAACCAGAGAAAGGCGAGATAAAAGTCAGAGAAAGATGATTTGCAACTTAGAGGTTGCCAGTCTTTTTTTCAGTACTTCTTTTTATCTCCAGCTCATCAAAGATACTTTCCAAATCAAGTTATATCACTTAGAACCTCATGTGTTAGAAGTTTATACATTACAGAGTTTTAACTGTTTATCCTGTATTTGCAAATATTTACATGAGGATTTTTATAGTTGTAATATCATAGAATTTCAGACCTGGAAAGGAGCCTAGAATTAATCTTGTAAAGTTCAACCCCTTTATTTTACAAATAAGAAGCCCAAATCTTATAGAAGTTAAGAAATTAACCTCGAATCACAGGGCTATTTAACAATAGAGAAAAATGTTCAATCTAGGCTTCCAAAGTCACATTTTAATGCTACCCTCTTCAGACTCTGGAATCTGGAACAATGCCCTGCACAGTGGAGAATCTCATGAATAATAATTATGAAGAATGGAAGGAATAAATTTTCTTGAATATGAATAGTTGCTCATCCTTGTAACTTACCACTTACATGGTTTTCAGGATAAGCATATTTTCATTGCATACGGAATACGTAGAAAATGTGTCTTAAATGAGAGCTAAATGTTTTAAAAACAAAATATACCTGGAAAAGAAGCAAAATAAGAACAGTAAATGAGTGAGTCTCCAAAACCCAGAGACTGAGACTCTGAAAGAATATCTTAAGTTTGTGGAGACTACAGAGTAATTGTAAGTTTCTAGATATTGTGATATTGGAATGACTGACAGAGATATGAATGCTGAAGTACATGTCCTTGGCATCGCTATGATGAAACCAGACTGTATCATTCTAATCCAAGCTGGGCACTCAAAGCTCCAATACACATCTCTAAAGGTATAGCCTCACCATCCCAGTGATCATTAGGATCAAGCTTTCTACAGAACTGACCTTCCCAAGGCATTTACACAGGCCACAGAACATGGATTTTCAATAAAGAATGTTGTGGAATAGGTGAATTATCTCTTCCAAGAGTACTAAGAACATTTTTATTTGACATACTGGGAAATATGTACTTTGAAGCTACATCTACAGATACCAACCAACCCTAACATTTGTGCTAATGAATCAGCCTCCATTCTTTTTTTTTTTTTTTGGTTACGCTTAAGTTCTAGGATACATGTACACAACGTGCAGGTTTGTTACATATGTATACATGTGCCATGTTGGTTTGCTACATCCATTAGCTCGTCATTTACATTAGGTATTTCTCCTAATGCCATCCCTCCCCCCTGCCCCCACCCCATGACAGACCCCGGTGTGTGATGTTCCCCTTTCTGTGTCCAAGTGTTCTCATTGTTCAATTCCCACCTGTGAGTGAGAACATGCGGTGTTTGGTTTTCTGTCCTTGAGATAGTTTGCTCAGAATGATGGTTTCCAGCTTCATCCATGTCCCTACAAAGGACATGAACTCATCCTTTTTTATGACTGCATAGTATTCCAAAGGATTATAAATCATGCTACTGTAAAGACACATGCACACATATGTTTATTGTGGGACTATTTACAATAGCAAAGACTTGGAACCAACCCAAATGTCCATCAATGACAGACTGGATTCAGAAAATGTTGCACATATACAGCCTCCATTCTTATTAAAGAAAATTGCACTGGCTACACCTTTCTGATCCTCTGTAGTCTGGTCTTGAAGATGAGACAAAATTGTCTCTGTATTTAGAAGAAAACAATTTTCCAAAAAAATTCAATGCACTTATTTTTGTAAACAGCTTTGACTTGCACCAGTGATGATGGATTCTCCAAAAACAGTGAAGGCAAAATCTTGACATCCATTGTAGCTTCAACCTCTCCATGCCTAAGGGAGAAAGTCTTTTTCCTACCATCTCTGATCTGAAAGAAGTCCTCCATGGTGCCCAAGAAGATACAATATATGCCATAGTCTCTGGACTGTGAGTGGGGGCAGAGCACATCAGGTAATGTCTTATGGAAGTGGCTCATAGCCTTACACAGAGGGGCACACCTGCTGTCTGTGGTGACTCTTCAGGATGCAGTGCTGTCAGGGGAACAGAGTATCATCAGGGATGATAACTAAAGAGAGGCTTTCCTGAGAATGGGACTGTTTGAGGTATGACACTTTGGGACTGAATCTGGCAACTGCCACCCTCAGTATTATCAGGATTGGTGAGAGAGAAGGAGTCGCTTCTTGGGTACTGGTGTTAGGGAGCAGCTCTCTCTACATATGCAAGGAGGAACCCAATGGTCAACAGTTTCAACAATTCAAATTCTGAGGCACCCAGAGAATTTATCTGGAACTCATAGTTTTAAAGGAAAAGTTGACTCTGTTGTACCTAAGTTCTGACAAAGATGAGAATGCGTATGTGTGTGCATGTGTGTGTGAGAATGCATATGTGTGTGCATGTGTTTGTATTTGTGTGTGTGTGTGTGTGTGTTAGCATTATTATTTCAACATATATTCTTTGCTTCTTTACTCAAGCGAGCAGGGCCTGGGGGAATATCTATAATACCTAGATTAATTGAAAATATCCAGCAATCTAATTATCCAGCCTATTAATTATAGATGCCTGAATACTTAAATTCCACATGGGTAGTGTGTCTTTTCTATGAGTAAAATTTCTCAGGTGGGAAAAAATGGCTTTTATTTTTCCTCATACAGTTAGACATACTTCCTCCCACAATTTTTAAGCTCCCAATGTTTTTAACGGAATCTTAATAGATATCTCATATGTTATTTTCAAATTGAAAATAAAAAGGCAAGATTTCTAAAAACTCAAGCTGAGTGATTTAAAACTCTTGGAAAGAAACTTAAGAGACTTAAGTTTATTATAAGTAATAAACTACTGGAATAAAGAAAATTATACTGTATACCTCAAATATTTTAAAATATCATCATTTGATGGGATGACTTTATATTAAAAACCAAATAAAAACATATTAATTCGAGAATCATTGAGGAAAACCATTTTCCAACTCCTGTGGTTTTGATGATCTTTATTTTTTTTTCGGAATCCCACTTTTTGTTATAACAATTCAAGAACTTCATACATTTTGATACTAATGAAAGTGTTGAATCTTTGGGGATTTTCAGTCAAAACAGTAGCTAAATATGTCCTCTAATATTAGCAGAGAAAGACACATACATAAATGACCATATTGTAAAGCAGAAATTATTGCTACAAGAGAAGTATCATCAAAGCACTAAGTACAGGGAATGCCAATGGAATATGTTCATAGTATGAGAAAAGTTATATCACGAGGTGGCATTCAAATTGGGTTCTGAACAGTTTGTTGAATTCTAATAGGAAAGAATATAGATTGCATTCTAGAATACAGGAGTAGTATAGGGAAACGTTCAGAGGAATGGACATATTTTTTAAATAAATTTCTTTATTTATTATTTGGACACTAGTGTCTCTCTATGTTGCCCAGACTGGTCTCAAACTCCTAAGCTCAAGTGATTCACCCACCTTGACCTCCCAAAGTGTTGGGATTACAGGCATGAGCCACTGACCTAGCAGCATGAACATTAATCCTGTGTTTAGGAATGGAACAAAGACCAGAGAGGCTGGAATGTAAGGAGTTGGGAAAATAAGGGGTTATGGAACGGGGAGTAACGTTTTTGCCTCCAGATCTGTTCCTCAGGTTTGCATCCAATTCTGGTCTATTTCACAGGAATGCCCATCCCTGCAGACTGTGTTTTACAGACTCCCCACTTCACTGGTTTATGCCTTGGTCTGGACAATGGGAAATACTGGCTAGATACTGCAGGGCTAGAGTGCAGACATCCTAGGGTATGTCTGCTCCTCTCTCACTCCCTTGGCCTTGACTTCTAGAAACAACTATGCCTCCGTGGCTACAGTTTCCATCTGGCAGCCCTCCTCCATCACCCCCAGCAGTTTCGTTTTTCACCAGGAAGCTCTCACTATGGTTTCCTCCAAAGAGCTTCAGCTTCTTGGTTCTGGTAACAGCAGCTCCTCACACTGTGCCTCCCGCCCTCAGGGTGATCGGCTTCCAGTTTTAGCTAACCTTGCCTTGATTCTCTACTTTGATTTACATTCTCATCTTCCTCAACACTTTTGTAGCCAACTTTCTTCCTTAAATGACTTTTGTTACAAGACCGGGAGTTGCTTTCATTTTCTCCCTCAAGTCTGATGAACACAAATGTTCGTTAAAATTGGCTAACAAAAAGTAATGGCTTCAGCGCCATCTCTCTTTGCCTTTTCCTTCTTTAGTCCTTTACATTTAAAAATAGTTGCTTTGTTGTTGTTCTCAGTTGACTTTTAACAAATCAGGTTCACATCCTATAAGCCTTTATGCTTTCTAATCACTTCATTTACTCTTCCAAAATGGTATTGAACATCTATTACGTGCAGAAATTATGCTAATTGAACCCATGACCACAAAAAGCAGTGTAGCCAAGTACAGAGACATGTTGTGAAATAACTAACATGTAGAGTCATAATGTGTAATTTCACAAAACTAAGTAATTAGCACAAAACATGATAATGCTTGAACCTAAAACCAGTATCGACAAAGAATCAGCAGAGTACAGATGACAGAGAAATCAATTCCAGTTTAAGAAGCCATCTGTGATGGTTAATTGTAGATTTCACTTTGACTGGATTATGAGATACCTGCATAGCAGGTATAGCATTATTTATAGGTGTATCTATGAGAGTGTTTCAGCAGGATATGGGCGTGTGAATTGGTTGACTGAGTGAGGAAGATCCACCCTTAATGTGAATGGGCACCCTTCCATTGGCTGGGAGCCCAGATAGAACAAAAAGGCAGAGAAAAAGGCAAATTATCTTTCTCTCTTGGAGCTGACTCACCTTCCATCTCCTGTCCTTGAACATCAGAACTCCAGGTTCTTGACCCTTTGGACTCCGGGGTTTGCACAAGCACCAAGTACTCCCACTTCTTACCCTGACATAGGTTTTCAGGTCTTTGGCCTTGGACTGAAAGTAACACCATCAGCTTCCCTGGTTCTGAGGTCTTGAGACTTGAACTGAGCCATGCTACCATCATCCTATAGTCTCCAGGTTGCAGATGGCCTGCCATGTGGCTTCTCAGCCTCCATAATCATGTCAGCCAGTTCCCCTAAAACATTCCCTCTCATGGACATAGATATCCTATTCGTTCTTTGTCTCTGGAGAACCCTGACTGATATACTATCCTAAGAAGTCTGGAGTTACTACCGTGTAACTTAAAGGAATCCATTGTACATCTCTGTGGATAAAGCACTGGCATATTGTCGTGTTTCCATAGCAATCTGCTGTAGTGACCAACTTGCAAACTCTTAGTTCTTACAGAAAAATCCTAAATCCACTGTAAATTAAAACTGAGGGAAAGTGGCACTTGAAGTATGTTTGTTCTGATTGAAAATGTCTGTACAGGCCGGGCGCAGTGGCTCAAGCCTGTAATCCCAGCACTTTGGGAGGCCGAGATGGGTGGATCACGAGGTCAGGACATCAAGACCATCCTGGCGAACACGGTGAAACCCCGTCTCTACTAAAAAAAAAAATACAAAAAACTGGCAGGGCGAGGTGGCGGGCGCCTGTAGTCCCAGCTACTCGGGAGGCTGAGGTGGGAGAATGGCGTAAACCCGGGAGGCGGAGCCTGCAGTGAGCTGAGATCCGGCCACTGCACTCCAGCCTGGGCGACAGAGCAAGACTCCGTCTCAAAAAAAAAAAAAAAAAAGAAAATGTCTGTACAAATCACATGCATGTATAAGTCACTTCAAACCTTTATTATCCAAAAGTTACGTGATAAGAAATCATAGTTAGAAAAAGTAAATGGCAAAAGTACTTATTTCACGTATTTGTTGATCACTATAACCTCTGAGTATTGTATACTTAAATGTCTATTATACAGATTCACAAATATGCTAAAATAAGATGCATTAATGTCAGCCTAAAGTGCAAACGTGCGTGAATAATCAGTTTGATTTAATGCCAGAAATACCAAAATGTAATACAGAACACAGTATCTCTGAATACTATTGCATATTCAACACCAGGATGAAAATATTTTGCATTTAGATATTGCATATTTTAATCACATTACAAATTTAAACAGTTTTACTTGTGATAGTTATTTGTTAAGAATTAGCCTTAGTCGTTTTTATTCAAACCAGAATTCCATCTTCAGCAACTCTCTAGTTTGTAGAGCATTGACCACTAGGGGGCAGACGTAACCAAGTCATTTAATAAGTTTCTTCTTTAAATTTTGAATTTATTTTAGATATATCCTCTTGAAGACAGAGGAAAACTGCATACTCAAATAAGAAAAGGAAAACCCTGATACCAATTTGTATTTCAACTTTCAGTCTTTCATTTTCTTATGAGCTACCAAGTCTTATCTTTATTTTCAATTACAATAAAATTAAATTTACTCAAGACAGACATAGTAAGTTATCAGTTTGTTGTTATACAGGACTGGCAATGTCCACTGGCACCTGAGTTTGTTTCTCTAAGTGAGAGCACCAGTAATCTAGTTTATATGTATTATCTAATTTCATTCTTACAGTATGCCTTTGAATTCAGTACTGTTGTCATCCTCATCGCCATCTACAGATGGGGAAACTAGAGACTTTCAGAAGGTCACAAATTATCAGGCAGAGTAGGAATTCAGACCTAGTTTTGCCTAATTTCAAATTTTGTGTAGATATAACTTCTCATTTTTTTCTGTTTTAATTATCAAATATATAATACATGCAGAAAAGTACATATATATACATATACACATACACACACACATACACACACACACACACACACTCTTCTCAAAAATAATTGTAAAACAAATGCCCATTTCACCACTGCTCTGTTCAAAACAAACAACATTTTTTAACCCCTAAAGAAGCACCTGGTGAGTCCCTCACTGTTCACAACTCCTTCCCTTTGAAAGGTAATCACCATCTTCATTTTTATAATCATTCTTCTCTTTCTTTTATTTAAAAAATTTGTGAGATTTCTATAAATCTCACAGGTCGTTGGCCTTGGACTGAAAGTAACACCATCAGCCTCCCTGGTTCTGAGGTCTTGAGACTTGAACTGAGCCATGCTACCATCATCCTATAGTCTTGTATTTCATACATGTATTCATAATGTATTTAATCATTCATGTCTTTCTCCTTTGGGTCAATGTTTTATTTGTAAGATTCATGTACATTGCAGTATATAGTTTTTTAGTTTTTGCTGCTACATGAAATGAAATGCTCTATGTAATATACCATGATTATACATATATATATTATTATTATTCTTTAAGTTCTAGGCTACATGTGCACAATGTGCAGGTTTGTTACATATGCATCCATGTGCCATGTTGGTGTACTGCACCCATTAACTCGTCATTTACATTAGGTATCTCTCCTAATGCTATCCCTCACCCCTCTCCCCACCCCACAACAGGCTCCGGTGTGTGATGTTCCCCTTCCTGTGTCCAAGTGTTCTCATTGTTCAATTCTCACCTATGAGTGAGAACATGCAGTGTTTGGTTTTGTGTCCTTGTGATAGTTTGTGGAGAATGATGGTTTCCAGCTTCATCCATGTCCCTACAAAGGGCATGAACTCATCCTTTTTTATGACTGCATAGTATTCCATGGTGTATACGTGCCACATTTTCTTAATCCAGTCTACCATTGATGGACATTTGGGTTGGTTCCAAGTCTTTGTTATTGTGAATAGTGCCGCAGTGAACATACATCTGCATGTGTCTTTATAGCAGCATGATTTATAATCCTTTGGGTATATACCCAGCAATAGGATGGCTGACTCAAATGGTATTTCTAGTTTTAGATCCTTGAGGAATCGCCACACTGTCTTCCACAATGGTTGAACTAGTTTACAGTTCCACCAACAGCGTAAAAGTGTTCCTATCTTCTCCAGCACCTGTTGTTTCCCGACTTTTTAATGATTGTCATTCTAACTCGTGTGAGATGCTATCTCATTGTGGTTTTGATTTGAATTTCTCTGATGGCCAGTGATGATGCACATTTTTTCATGTGTCTGTTGGCTACATAAATATCTTCTTTTGAGAAGTGTCTGTTCGTATCTTTTGTCCACGTTTTGATGGGGTTGTTTGTTTTTTTCTTGTAAACTTGTTTGAGTTCTTTGTAGATTCTGGATAATAGCCCTTTGTCACATGAGCAGACTGCAAAAATTTTCTCCCATTCTGTAGGTTGTCTGTTTACTCTGATGATGGTTTCTTTTGCTGTGCAGAAGCTCTTATGTTTAATTAGATTCCATTTGTCAATTTTGGCTTTTGTTGCCATTGCTTTTGATACTTTAGACATGTGGTCCTTGCCCATGCCTATGCCCCGAATGGTATTGCTTAGGTTTTCTTCTAGGATTTTTATGGTTTTAGGTCTAACATTTCAGTCTTAATCCATCTTGAATTAATTTCTGTGTAAGATGTAAGGAAGGATCCAATTTCAGCTTTCTACATATGGCTAGCAAGTTTTCCCAGCACCATTTATTAAATGGGGAATCCTTTCCCCATTTCTTGTTTTTGTCAGGTTTGTCAAAGATCAGATGGTTGTAGATGTGTGGTATTATTTCTGAGATAGAGACACAAAAATCCCTTCAAAAAATCAATGAATCCAGGAGCTGGTTTTTTGAAAAGATCAACAAAATTGATAGATTGCTAGCAAAACGAATAAAGAAGAAAACAGAGAAGAATCAAATAGATACAATAAAAAATGATAAAGGGGATATCACCACCGATCCCACAGAAATACAAACTACCATCACAGAATACTGTAAACACCTCTACACAAATAAATTAGAAAATCTAGAAGAAATGGATAAATTCCTGGACACATACACCCTCCCAAGACAAAACCAGGAAGAAGTCGAATCCCTGAATAGACCAATAGCAGGCTCTGAAATTGAGGCAATAATTAATAGCCTACCAACCAAAAAAAGTCCAGGACCAGATGGATTCACAGCTGAATTCTACCAGAGGTACAAGGAGGAGCTGGTACCAGTTGATGCTGTGGAGTGCATGTCATCAGCTTACATATTTGGGAGCTTAGCTCCATTAAAAATTCCTTAAAGGTTGCTGCTATTTCTGAGTCACCAGTTGCAGAGAAATCAGCAAGCACCTAATTTAATAGGACAGTAAGTCAGTGTAGGGCTAGAACAAAATTAAGACATGTTTGGCAATATTTCAGTTAGTTAAATACCTGTAGGCTAACTGGAAAATTCAGACCTCATCATGTAGTTTGAAGATACTTTTTTCAGATTCAGATTTTGAAATTTGTTAAATAAACAGTATAATTGTACATTTTTCACTTGTTTTTGCCAATGGGAGGTAGACACAATGAAATAATGCCATGGGAGTCACACTGAAAGCAATTTTGAGATTTATCTGTCTTATTTATGCTTTGAGTGAATCATGTGTTGAGGTCTAATGACTTTATTTGGCCTATTTGCCAGAGAACATCTTATTGCAGCCTGCATAGTGAAATGGTTATTTTGAGATCACTACTCTGTAGCTAATCCTTATAAATTAGGCTCAATAAAATAAAGCACTCTTATTTTTTGATCTGGCCTATTTTGCCCATCATTATGTAGCCGCAATTAATACATGCATGGTCATGACACCTGGAATTCATGATGGTTTATTGTAACAACCTCTGCATATTCCAGGTCTGGCGGACAGGTTGCCTGATCTTGCAATCCTGTCTAGAATGGGCCCATTCTTGTCATATTTGACAAACAGGACTACTTACATTTATTATTATGAAGCTCGATTGTTGTTAGAAGTGTTTTTTGATGTCACAGATTAGCGATTTTCAAATAATCATTTTTTTCTCTGAAAATTTTGCGCATGATTGCGCAATAAATAATTTTTAGAGAAACAAAGGCTCTATCTCAGCCCATTGATGGACAACTAGAATTACAGCAGTTTCAAAACTCTACCATGGATAATGCAAACAAACAGAAGCTACATGCCAGTGATAGGTGCAAAGAATATTGGCAAAAGGTGCTTTACCTTGAGCCATTATTTGTGTCAGAGAACTTTAAAAGAAACATAATCAATATACAATATTCAAAGACTACAACTAGTGTGTTTCTTCTTTACACACATGTACATACAGGCATCAGAAAATTCTGTTGATAGCAGGTTCACTAAATTTGTAAGATGGCATATTCTAAAGCCTGTGCTACCAGTACTAAGAGAAGAGTGGCATTTTGCCAAGCACTTGGGGATTATTTTAACGATTAACTAGGCAATGAAGAGATAATCTCTCTCCAAATTTTCCAGTAATAATTGAGACTTTTTCTTTGCTTGTTTGTGTAATTCAACCAAAAGAATTTCAGTACTCATTCAAATTGTCCTAGGTCTATCAGAAATAAGGGTAGGCAGTCCTGCTTTATAATAGGGAAATGCATTTCTGTATAAGAGTTCTTTGCTTTCATTAACTTGGATTCATTTAAAAATTAATCTTCTCTGTTAGGTTGATTTCAGATTCTCTAGGAAATCTGTGTTCAATGAGACTTAAATTATTATGCTCGTAAATATCTGCTTTTGATTGGTAATTTACATTGGAAGTCATGTTAACTTTTAGTGATTTTTTTGTAAATTCACATAAGTACATTAAAAGGAATTAAGCAAATAGCCTTACTGAAGATTTAAAGGCAATAATTTTTCAGTAAGTTTAAAGAAGACAAACACAAACATATTGGCACATGATATTCTGATTTTAAGGCCAGTAAATAATTAATAACACAAATTTAGGCTATTCTCATTTATAGAGCATATAGTAGATGCTT
The DNA here is from genome assembly GCF_009764315.1 of Trachypithecus francoisi. Classification (NCBI taxonomy): domain Eukaryota; kingdom Metazoa; phylum Chordata; class Mammalia; order Primates; family Cercopithecidae; genus Trachypithecus; species Trachypithecus francoisi. The sequence continues at coordinate 40,553,395 of NW_022681457.1, read as the reverse complement.
AGTAAATACTTGCCAGGTTGAACTACAGACAAGAACCTCTTGGTGCAAAATGAACACAGAATTGCAAAGTTTTGTGCAGTTTTAATTTAAACTGACAGTTATAGATGTTTGTAGTATATATGAGTGTATGTATGTATATACACAAATGAATATGTGTGTGATATGTATTTCTATAGTGCTTATACTTTAAAAAAAAAAAAGCTGCTGCAATTAGTGACTGTTATTACATTACATAAATGCTCTCATTTGTTTCAAGAAAACTTAAGGCCCAGTAGATCTTTCAGATGGTTTATTTGCTTTCAGAGGAGAATTTATTTCATACAGTTACTTAAGAGTGTTGTTATCTTGTGAACAGAGACAAAGAACCATTCTCCATCCTTCCTCATCATGCTAGGTACAATGCTTCTATGAATATTTCCATGTATTTTGACTGGGGAGAGGCATGGAGAAAGAACTCTCATTTAGGGGCTCCTTCTCCTTGAGGCTTCTAAATAAATGGCAGAATTCTTGCTGTATTGCCATGATGTCACCCCGGCCATGTGTACTGACTTGGGAGATCTTGCAACATGACCATGTGTGAGAATGTATGAGCATGCAAGGCTTTGAGGAGTGAGAGAGAAATGTACATATCACAGGAGGGTTATCTATGTTATCTGAGCATAGGTTTGGGTAACCAAATTGACCTTAAAAATGATGTTAAACCCAAGAAGTAGACATCAAAAAATTTTTTTAAATGTTTTCATTGTTTTAAGTTTTTCTTCTGAGTAAAACAAAATTAAAGAAAACAAATGCAACAATGTGTACATCTGACTTCAGAGTTTTATTTCTGTTATTATATGTGTTGCGTGTAGCTTGGCAATTTACTGTATAATGTATAATAGACTGGAACATCTACCAATAACTTTCATACAAATGTTCAAAGTAGAAGTATATTTGTTCAGGTTTCTGGAAATAAATAGTAAAATAAATAGTACAAATAGTTTCAATAAATTTACCAATTTGAGTGTTTTCAGCTCTATTTCAAAACTCATAACTAATCTTCAGAGTTACTGAATTTCCTTTTGAACTGGGTAAGGCATTATCCAAGCAACTTCACATACTATTTAAACATGATTTCTGGGTGATTATATTATTCTGGACAAATAACCTAAACATGTCAGGATTTTTACAAGTGTTAGTGAATTTTTCTAAAAAGATGAGACAAAAGCAAAAACATCACACATAGGTTTTCATTACTATGAATACAAAGATAGATAATGCTGATTCACAATTAGCTATGGGTGCATCCAAACCGGCAGACATTTTACTGATGGGTTTAGCTAGGTGATAGAAATGTGCCCTTAATTTTTTTCCTAGAGGCAGAAAGTTGCTTCTAATTATCTATATAGCTAAAATGAAAAATATCTGAAAGTTAATACACACATACGTAGATATATTTGTGTTATGTGATAAATGTTTCTTTTTTGTACACTTTTGGACTTGAGAAATTTGCTTTTGTTTCGTGCCTACTCTGAGTTTAGAACCCAAATAAGAGCACTTGTTAAATATAGAGTGAACTTTTTGTTAAAACTCTTGCTAGCTTCACCTGTATACCATCATTACTCCAAATTAAATAACTGTTTTGGGTCAGAATATAAATGCTGGGAATATACATTTTGTTACTTCTTAATCTAGGTGTCAAAGATTTTACCACCTGGTAAATAATGTTGGACTTCAACTTGTTACTGGCACATTTTAATAGTAGACGAAACGTGCTTTTCTTTGTTGTGTGAATAAATGTATGTTGTGCTATTCATACTTGTTGGATTGTATAGAGATTAAATAGTGATATGTATATATTGTTGTTTGCTTTGGTATGCAATTCATGTAATTTCAGTGCTTTGACTAGCTTAAAACTTCAAATAAGTAGTTTTATAATAAAGTTGGACTAATGTTTTTCAAGAGTGATTATTTTTAGGAGGGCCATAGAAAACTTGAAACGCTTGAACCTAAGCTCCCGTTTTATCTGCTACTGGATGGGAAGAATTTCAACTTGTTTTCCATTATTACCTTTTGCTCTCCCACCCTACCCACTCTTCTGTGATATCTTCACTCTTTACCTGTGTCTCAACTTACCTAGGCAAGTCATAATTTAGATAGAAATCTGATTATTTCCCAAACCTCCAGGTTTAGGGTATATGATTCAGAAAAGCCTAGATATGTCTGTAGTGAGAAACAACCTCCAAATTACAGCGCCGTAAACCTCACAAAGGTTTATATCTCACTTATGGCTCCTGTCCACTCTGAAAGGGAGCTCTGCTGCCGTAATCACTCAGAGAACTCAGGTGACAAAACAGCCACTATTATATGTGGCTGTTCCTCATGCTACAGAATATGGTGAATCACACACAGGCTGTTAGAATTTCCATCTGGAGGCAACACACATTTGCATACACTTCTCTGGCTAACATAAATAATGTGGCTTTACTAACTTCCCAGGGGGCAGCTAAGTGCAATACTATGATATGTTAGGAGGAAAATGGAAACTAATTTGTAGACAGCACTAATGATTTCCACATTAGGTAAAAAAAAATTTTCATTCTTGTCTTCCTAATAGCATTTAAACAGAAACCATTTTTAAAAGTTGTGTTTAACATTTAGGAACATCATGGCATAAAAACATTTGGGACTCACTCTTTGTAAGTACTGACAAGCATGGTCTTGTAATCTGTAAAGATAAGGTAGAATAAATAAACTAAAAGAAATTTTAGATGACAAAAGGACAATATAATAGAAAAAGGGAAATCTTGGTTCTTAAAAATTCAGACAATTGAAACATGTCTGTACAATATGAAGCGTTGTTGCAGTATTGTCTGAAATGGATGCTTTTCTAATAAAAGAAAATGACTAAAATGTATTTTACCTTTGCACTTTTAGTTTCCCTATAATAGCATATATTTACCTTGATATAAAGGTAATTCACTGAGTTGTATCAAATTATTGGAAAATTTGAAGTACAATCACACTAGAACAAGATAAAAATGTAAATTCCCTTTCTTTTTCTCCAAGTGGGAACAGTGCCTTCATTTTGAACTCAAGCATGACAGTACATGAAGTAAGTCAGAAACTTGGTAAAATTAAATCATAGCAATCTTGAGATGGAGGTTCATATAAACCAAATGTTCTGTTCTAAGCCTCAACTGAAAGTTATTGCACAGAATTTTTGGCAGAGCTGTTTTTCTGCCCTGCATAAATATCAACTGAAAGCAATATGATGAAGATAAGATATGTGATTATGAGAAAGTAGTTTGAAGGTTTTTGTGCTATTAGTCTCATATTTGCTAAAGTATATTTTCAGTAAACAATCTAGATAGTTTATGAGAAAATCATGAACATTTCACTTTATATTTATCTTATAATAAAGAAGAGGCAGATTACTGAAATCCAAAGGAACCGTATCTTAAATTTGAAGTGCACTTTAAATTTTAACAAGGATCTAAACTCAGTCTTAGTGTTTCATATTTAACTTGATTTGAATTATTTTCAATGCCTGGTTTGTAAAACTCCAAATTAACAAAATGCATTGTGTTGTTGTAGTGCTAAGTTCTACATTAAATGAGGTAATCTTGTACTAGTATATAGTTACATAATTTTAGTTTTAGAAAGTGAGGCCATGCTAGACATACTGTCGTACTGAAAATGTTTATTTCAATAGTCCATGTCAGTACATAAAAGTATTCTTTTCGGCCGGGCGTGGTGGCTCAAGCCTGTAATCCCAGCACTTTGGGAGGCCGAGACGGGCGGATCACGAGGTCAGGAGATCGAGACCATCCTGGCTAATACGATGAAACCCCGTCTCTACTAAAAAAAAATACAAAAAAAAAAACTAGCCGGGCGAGGTGGCGGGCGCCTGTAGTCCCAGCTACTCGGGAGGCTGAGGCAGGAGAATGGTGGAAACCCAGGAGGCGGAGCTTGCAGTGAGCTGAGATCTGGCCACTGCACTCCAGCCCGGGCGACAGAGCGAGACTCCGCCTCAAAAAAAAAAAACAAAAAAAGTATTCTTTTCAACAGCTAAATAGTTGTATTAGTCCCTTTTCATGCTGCTGATAAAGACATACCTGAGACTGAGAAGAAAAAAAGGTTTAATGAACTTACAGTTCTACATGGCTGTGGAGGCCTCACAGTCATGGAGGAAGGCAAGGAGGAGCAAGTCACATCTTACATGGATGGCAACAGGCAAAGAAAGAGCTTGTGCAGGGAAACTCCCATTTTTAAAACCATCAGATCTGGTGAGACCCATTCACTCATGAATAGCATGGAAAGACCTGCCCCATAAATCAATCACCCTCCCACTGGGTTCCTCTCAGAACACGTGGAAACTGTGGGAGTTAAAATTCAAGATGAGATTTGGGTGGGGACACAGCCAAACCATATCAAAAATATTACATAACATGAATGTATCATAATTTAAATAGCAATTTTTGTATTGATGGAGAGTTGTTTTTATTTATTTCCAGTTATTTCCTTTTTTCTTGTTTTTTTTTTTTTTTTTTTTTTGAGATGAAGTCTCTCTCTGTCACCCAGGCTGGAGTGCAATGGTGCAATCTTGGCTCACTGCAACCTCTATCTCCTGGGTTCAAGCGATTCTCCTGCCTCAGTCTCCCAAGTAGCTAAGATTACAGGTGTCCACCACCATGCCCAGGTAATTTTTTTTTGTATTTTTAGTAGAGATGGGGTTTCACCACATTGGCCAGGCTGATCTTGAACTCCTAACCTCAAGTGATCTGCCCACCTCAGCCTCCCAAAGTGCTGGGATTATAGGCATGAACCACTGTGTCCACCTCCCTCTTTCAAATAATGCTATTTCAATACGTATGTTCTTATATTTCTATCTATTTTTGAAGTTTGCAGAATCACCAGATTAGACATGCTCATTTTCAATGTCGATATGTACTGCTAAAATACGTATTGTGCACTCCCATTCTCTTCTAAGAAAAAATGCTTGATTCTTGGTATCACCCACTGTGTATTTTAGCAATCTTTCTGTTTTTACCAGTATAATCGACTAAAATTAAATTATATTTAAATCATACTTTATGTTACTTGTATTTTCCATTGCTAATAAAGTTGAGGCATCTTTTCATACATTGGTGAGTCATTTATACCACTTCTATGAATTTCCTGTTCTTGACTTTTTTCCATTTTTAATTTTTTTTTTTTTTACTTGCAGTAAGACTATGAATATTAAGGATACTTACCTTTTATTTTTTATATATGATATTGTTTGACTGTGTTCCCACCCAAATCTCATCTTGAATTCCCACATGTTGTGGGAGGGACCCAGTGGGAGGTAATGAAATCACGGGATCAGGTCTTTACCATGCTGTTCTCATGATGGTGAATAAGTCTCAGGAGATCAGATGGATTTTAAAAGGGAAATTTCCCTGCAAAAGCTCTCTTTGCCTGCTCTCATCTACAAAAGATGTGACTTGCTCCTCCTTGCCTTCCACCATGACTGTGAGGCCTCCCCAGCCATATGGAACTGTAAGTCCAATAAATCGCTTTCTCTTGTAAATTGCCCAGTCTCAGGTATGTCTTTATCAGCAGTGTGAAAATGAAGGAATACAGTATATGTTACAATTTTTTTTCCAGGCTGCCATTTTATTCTGCAGTGAGGGTATTTTGTTGGTTTGTTGTTTACCACGTAAGAGTTTTACAAAATTTTACAAAGTTTTAAGGAAGACTTATCTTTTGCAGATTCTTTGATTTGTTTCTTGTTTAGAAAACATTTCTCTCCTCAAAGATTATAAATATATTCCTATTGTCATTTTCTACAATTAGAGTTTTATCTTTAGATTTTCTAGATTTTATGGAATTTATTTTTTTGTGTCTCATGTGAGTTAGAAATTTTATTTTCTCCTAAATGTGTAGTCAATAGACACTCCAATAGTTTTTAAGTTACATTCTTGAAATCTTACTTTAGGTAGTATATTAGTCCATTCTCACATTGCTATAAAGAACTACTGGAGACTAGGTAACGTATAAAGAGGTTTAATTGGCTCACAGTTTCACAGGCTATAGTAAAGCATGACTGGGGAGGCCTCAGGAAACATAGTCATGGTGAAAGGGAAGCAGGCATGTCCTACATGGCTGGAGCAGGAGGAAGAAAAAGAAGGGGGAGTTGCTACACACTTTTAAATAACCAGATGTCATGAGAACTCGCTGTCATGAGAACAGCAAGGAGAAAATCTACCCCCAAGATCCAATCACCTCTCATCAAGCTCCTTCTCCAACACTGGGGATTAAATTCAATGTGAGATTTGGGCAGGGACACAAATCCAAGTCATATGAGGTAGGTTTTTGTGACAGTCACTATGGGACTGAACAAAGGAGGATGAACGCCACTTGTGACAGTTACTACAGGACTGAATGAAAGAGGATGAACACAGATATGAAAACTTAAGGCAAAAGAATCTGGAGTCAGGGGGCTTCTAGTGAGCAAAGGCCTTGAGCTTCCACAGCCTTCCATATTTATTGGGTAGAAAGAGCAGGGAGGAGGAGGTAACAATTGGTCAGCTGCTTGGTTGACCACAGGTTCACATTATTGCTAACAGGCCTCAGATGTGCCTAATCACAAGAAACACCTGCACCCGAGGCATGACTGCCCTCAGCACCCACTGTGGACAGTAGACACAGTTTGTCAGTTTGCCAACATTCTGCATTTATGAGAACAGTTTGCTGTTTACTCATATAGCCTCCAGTGGCATACTGAGCTGATCACGACCCTCATTCTTTTGGCCTCCAACAGGTTTCCATTAGTCTTTTTGAAATATTGAATTTATCTCATCTGGCCTCTGTTATTTACTCAGATTGGGAAACACTAGTAAGATCATAAAATAATAAAAATAATACTACCCTTAGTATTCAACATTGACCTTAAGACCTATCATGAGTTTTTCTAGTAAAGAACATAATTTTATGCAACACCATTTTCCCTTTTTGCCAGGTGTCTGCTATGACCAACAGCATTGAGTTTCCAGATGGCTAAGTGGGGGTAGTTAGGAGCTGTATTGGGTTGCTAGGGATGCCATAACAAAGTACTGCAGGCTGGGGGGTTAGAACAGAAATTTATTTCCTAACAATTCTGGAGGCTAGAAGTCTAAGACCAAAGTGTGGGCAGGTTTGGTTCCTTCTTTGGAGGCCTGTCTCTTTGTCTTGTAGATGACTATCTTCTCCCTGTGACTTTATATGGTCTTTCCTCTGTGTGTGTGTCTATGTCTCAATCTTTTCTTCTTACAAGAACACCAGTCACTCGATTAGGGCTTAGTCTAGTGGCTTTATTTAATAAATATCTCTATAAAGATCCTACTTCCAAAAACAGTCACATTTGGAGGATTTGGGATTAGAACTTCAACATATAAATTTGTTATACGGACGCTATTCAGTCTGTAACAAAAGCATAGTTAGTGATGTTGACATAAAGCTATGCTAACTGGTCCACACAGGTACTGAGTCTGTTAATTTGGGTTTATTGGCCCTACAGCTAATCTAGTTGCTCTCACACATTAGCATGCATCCTTTTTAGATGGAGGATTTACTAAATCAGATGGTTGGGCCCCACATCAGTGACTTAATTCAGTTGGTCTAGGGAGGGGCCAGATAATTTACATTTCTAACCAGGCCCCAGACAATGCTAATCTTAGGAACAGACTTTGAGAATGACTGGCCAAATCAACTAGGCTAAGTAGCTATATGGATGATAAGAAATATGTAATAACCATGAAGATTTTTTTTTGAGACTGGTTCACTCTGTTGCCCAGGCTGGAGTGTAGCGGCACAATCATGGCTCACTGCAGCCTCAACTTCCAGGGCTCAAGCCATCTCCCACCTCAGTCTCCTGAGCAGCTGGATACAGGTGCACACCACCATGCCTAGCTAATTTTTAAAAAGTTATTATTTATTTTTTGTAGAAACACATCTCACTATATTACCCAAGATGGTTTCCTGCGCTTGAGCAATCCTCCCACCTTGGCCTCCCAAAATGCATGAGCCACCTTGCCCAGCCTCATGAAGCTTTTTGATAATGCAAAGTTGCTCCACTCTTTTAGTACTGCCAATTTTATCAGTTTCCTAAATTGTATTTTTTGCCTCAACACCAAACCATTTAGACCTGAAAAATGTAAAAGCTGTGCAGAAAGGGACAAGAACATGAGACGATATCAATTGAAAGTAAAAAATGAAAAAAACAAAACACATAAGTGAGTCAAGGGTTAGCTGGTCTAAAATCTCTTATTGGTTTCAAAAGGATTATTGTCATCATGTAGACAGGCAAAATTCCCATAGTCATCTCTGGGAATACTGCTTATATTCTATTATTCTAACCAAAGCTTTTCTTCTTTTTAAAAATTCCAGGTCTTTTGGATGAATTTTACATTTTCATTCTTACACTTTCAATGTTTATAATCTTCTTTGATCCTTGTATTTTCCACTCTTGTTTCAGTCCAGTTGGTCTTAAGATAATTTCCTACTCTAGTAAAATAAGTCTTTAATAAGTTGTTGGCTCTCCAGGGGATACTGGGCATTTATTTTCCAAATAAAATACAATGCTAATCCTTTTCTTCTGGAACAAGTAAATTATTATAATGGATTTTATTCAAAATAATTAGAATGACAGTTGAGAATAAATGAATCAAAACCAAATAAAAATACTTGGATACAAAATGCCACTCTAAAGACATTACCAATACAGAGTCTTTTATGCAATTCCAAACAAATGGTATTTCAAAGGTAGGGAAAAACAGAAAAGCTAACTGCAGAAGCAAAAGTCCAGGCTATACTTTTTCAAGACATAGTTCCATCCAGGAAAGTTTCTCTCCTTCCTAAGAAGAATATGTCATTGGCTCCTATGAGGTTTACAAAGAATATTAAACATAAACACAGATTAAAATGTTTTAATTAGTCACTTTAAATGTTATTATTCTGAAATCTCTATGTAAAGTATTCTAATTCATAAAACTGGAACTATTCAAGGAGCTGAAAATGGTAGTAGTATACAGTTTTTTGAAGATCGTGACATTCGTCATCACTTTCCGATTTGGGTTTTATAAGATTAGTGATTTCCTCACAGAGCTACTCAAAAGAAAATATAAAACAGAGAGCTAAAAAGTGTCCTGAGAGTTAAAGAAGCTAAAATTAGATGTATTACATAGTTATTTGCTTTCCAAATTGTGGTTAGGCAGATATTAAAATTGTGCTTTAGTGATGCTTTCAGTGATGTCTTAGGAAATAATGGCATTTTCAGTGAGGTAGAATGCTCCAGAAAATATAGCTATGGCTCCTGAGGCTCTTACCCTTTTTCTGACTTGGGGCACACTTCTTCCACCCCTTATTAATCACACTAATCAGAAACTTGTGATACTCAGAAAAGGTTTTACAAGACCCTATGTGCCAATGCCCAGAGGTGCGATGGAGCTTAGAATTATGTGATGACGTGCTTTTGGGTTGTAATATAGTCCAACTGTAGAATCAACTGGCTTTTGGCTTCTATGTTCCCTAGTCATGTTGTTAGCTCAACGTCTGTGCCTGTGAAGGTAGATAGCTAGTCCTCTACTGATTTAAGCTGATTTATGGCTTATGTCCTACTAACTTGTAAATATATTTCGAATCAGCTGACCCTTAGCAGAAGAATCTACCATGGATTGTAATTCGATTCAGAATTAAGACAGCAATTCATTCTGACCCAATGAGGCAACATCAACCACTGGGCTGGCAGTGCTATCACTCACTTGTACATGTGTTAAGGAACTTTCCAGATCCCTGGAGGAGGATAAGTATGGGGAAAGATAGGGGGAAGGATTTTAATGTCTGTAGTCTCGGAAGAAAAACTTGCAGATTTCAAGAATAGAAGATGATCTGTCATCGTATTACAACATTGCCTTTGGAAATAATTTAACTCTCATAAGTATTTCTAGTAATTCTTTACAAGATTATAACCACCCCCTGAAATTCAACTTTCAATTGTAATTCTGAGTAAATTTTGCAAGTAGGTAAGAGTGTCATTATCAAACTTTAAAATGTTGACTCTATCTGAAAAAAACGCCTGTGGTTAGACCTCTGCTTAACTAATGACATATTTTTATTTAGAGACAGAAGCCCTTTGCTCTAATAATTAAGAGATGGTAGATGGTTATTGAGTTCCAACATGTGAGCTTCTAATTTTGCTTCATTACATTGGTCACTGCAGGCAAAGTATCAGCATGCTTTAATTGATGTATAGCTGTCTGGGTGTTTTTTTCCTGCTACCTTTTTGTTCCCCTTAGTTACCACTGAGTTTTGAATTTTCTCCTAAAACATAATTTTGACTGTTGTACTTACCTGTTCGGAATTATTTTTATTCTTCATTGTCTACAGAATAGGATCCAAACTACTCAGCATGATAATCAAAGATCTTCATTATCTTGTCTTTAGTGGATCCTTTCTGGAGAATCTAATCAGCCTATAAATCATCCTCCCCTCTCTGAGATTTCTGAGTCTTTTTCTGTTATGATCAGAGGTGTTTACCAGTAACCACGTTTACACTCTGTGACTTCCGGGATTTGACCATGTTTACACCTCTTCATCAGCCATAAAAATAAGATTCTCTTGCCTGGAAATTTTAGATTGGCAACCTTCACAATAATTTAATTTGATCCTTACTGTGGTATTATTATATCACAGTATTATTATGTCATTTTAAATAGACAAAAACACTATAGCTTGAAGAAACTATTTGCTGAAATCTCAGAGAGAGGATTAAAACGTCAGCCTCTTAAGATCCAGGCTACACTGCTGCCATGAAAAAAAACCCTTAAAATATGGTGGTATAATTAAAAAGCCTAATTTATAGGTTGGACACTGGTACCATTATTAAGAATTCCATTTGTCTAATGTTATTTAAAAGTAACTGGGAAAGCCTAGCCAGAGCAATCAGTCAAGAGTAAGAAACAAGAGGCATCCACATAGGAAAAGAAGAAGTCAAATTATCTTTCTTCGTAGATAATACGATTTTATACCTAGAAAACCCTAAAGACTCTACCAAAAGGCTCCTAGAACTGATAAATGACTTCAGTAAAGTTTTAGGATACAAAATCAGTGTAAAAATACCTAGCATTTCTGTACACAAATAATATTTAAGCTGAAGGCCAAATTAAGAACATAATCCCATTTACAATAGACACACACACAAAATAAATCACCTAGGAATACATCTACCCGACGAGGTGAAATATCTCTAACAGGAGAACTACAAAACATGCTAAACGAAATCAAAGATGACACGAAGAAATGAAAAAAAAAAATTCCATCCCCATGGATTGGACAAATCAATATCATTAAAATGGCCCTAACTGCCCAAAGCAATGTACAGATTCAACACTACCCCTATAAAACTACAAAAGTCTTTCTTCATAGAAATAGAAAATAACTATTCTAAAATTCATATGGAACCAGAAAAGAGACCAAATAGCCAAGTAATCTAAGCAGAAAGAAGAAAGCCATAGGCATCACAGTACCTGACTTCAAATTATAATGTAAGGGTACAGAAATAAAAACAGGATTGTACTGGTTTAAAAAAAAAAAAAAGACACATAGACCAATGGAAAAAATAGAAACTCAAGAAATAAAGCTGCATACTTATAGCCATCTGATGTTTAACAAAGTCAACAAAAACAAGCAATGGGAAAAGGACACCCTATTCAATAAATGGTGTTGGGTTAGCTGGCTAGTCAAAAGCAGAAGATTGAACCTGCATCCTTATCTTTCACCATATGCAAAAATTAACTCAAGATGGATTAAATATTTAAATATAAAACCTAAACTACAAGAATCCTAGAAGAAAACCTAGGAGACACCATTCTGGACATAGGCCTTGGGAAAGAATTTATGACTAAGTCCTCTAAAGCAATTACAACACAAACAAAAATTGACAAGTAGAAGCTAATTATATTGAAGAGCTCTGCAAAGCAAAATAAACGATCAGCAGAGTAAACAGATAACCTGCAGAATGAGAGAAAATATTTGCAAACTATGCATCCAGCAAAGGCCTCATATCAAGAACCTATAAGGAACTTAAGGCAACAAACAAGAACCAAATAAACGCATTAAAAATGAGCAAAGAACACGAACAGACATTTCTCAAAAGAAAACACACAAGCAACCAACAAACATGAAAAAATGCTCTATATCACTAATCATCAGAGAAATGCAAATCAAAACCACAATGAGATACCATTGCACACAAGTTAGAATAGGTGTTATTAGAAAATCAAAAAACAACAGATGCTGGCAAAGGTGAAGAGAAAAGGAAATGCTTATCTTACCAGATGGAAGGTCTTGTCTGCGAGTTGTCCAGGTTCTTGGTGCATCCAACAAAGAGTTGAACAAAATGCAAAAACAAGGCAACGAAAGAATGAAGCAATGAAAGAAGCATCATCAAAAGTGCAGACGTATCGAAATGAAAGTACACTCCAAAGAGTGGGAGCAGGCTTGAGCAAGTGGCTCAAGAACTCCAATTACAATGTTCTTTAGGGTTTTCACTAAGCTAAAAGAATTTGGTAACACTCCTAAGTGCCCTTTAGAGGCCTCTAATTGGTTACACCCTATGAAGGATTGGCCAGTGACCAATCAGAGGCTGAGTAGAGACTTGGCCTGTGGTCAATCAGAGGCTGATGTGGGAAGTTCTGTCTTGTTATACAGGAGCAGCCTGTCTGCTGCCTAAATTCCTAGAACTAGATGCACCTGCCTAAATTCCTAGAACTAGATGCACCTGCTGTTCTTTCGCTTCTACCTTAACCTTGGTTATCCTAATTCTCTATTCTCCTACCTCACTTACATATACGCTGTTGGTGGGAATGTAAATTTGTTCAGCCCCTGTAGGAAGCAGTTTGGAGATTTTTCAAAGAACTTGAAACAGAACTATCATTCCATCCAGTGATCCCAATACTGAGTATACATCCAAAAGAAAACAAATCTTTCTACCAAAGGACACATGTGCTCATATGTTCATTGCAGCACAATTCACAATAGCAAATACATGGAATCAATCTAGGTACCCATCAACAATGGATTGGATCATGAAAATGTGGTACGTATATACCACAGAATACTACACAACCATAAAAAATAAAAAAATCATGTCATCTGCAGCAACATGGATGCAACTAGAGGCCATTATCCTAAGCCATTAACACAGAAACAGAAAACCAAATACAAAATGTTATTGCTTATAAGTGGGAGCTAAATGTTGGGTACACATGGACATAAAGATAGGAGTAATAGAAACTAGAGACTATTAGAGGGTGGGGGGAGGGAAGGGGGCCAAGGACTGAAAAGGTAATGTTGGGTACTATGCACAGTACCTGGGTACCTGGGTGATGGGATCACTTGTAACCTATACTTCAGCATCACACAATATACCTAGATAAATAAACTGCACATGTACCCCCTGAATCTACAATAAAAGTTAAAAAAAAAAAATCCTGTATTTTATGTTTAGTATACTACCGCAAATACTACTCATTAAATTTTTTGTCTTTCCAGAAATATGCCTAGCCACGTTATCTCTGCATTTTAAACATATTAAGTAAAAAAGCCAAGGTAAATGTATATATAAAAATATTTATTTCCAGTTCATAATTAGCTTTAAGAAATTTTTGAGCAATAAAATCACTTGACATTATTAATGCAAGTGTACTTCTATACCAATTGCAAGAGGCAGCTGGGAAAGGGAGATATGGATATGTGTTTGTAAAAGGAAGAGGGGTGGGAAATATATTTTAAAAGTATACTCTATCCTAGTTATTGTACTAGGTGTAATTTCTTAATCCTCAAAAAAAAAAAAAAGAAAAGGAAAGAAAAAAAAAAACACCGAGACAGGTATTATTATCGGTATTTAACAATGAAACTGAAGTAAAGTGTCTTGCACATTTCTAAAAGGACTTTTACTTTTTAATTTTTCCCAAGATAGCAGATAAGATGCTTTTAGGCCGAATAGGAACAGCTCCAGTCTCCAGCTCCCAGTGTGAGCAACACAGAAGACAGGTGATTTCTGCATTTTCAACTGAGGTACTGGGTACATCTCACTAGGGAGTGCCGGACAATGGGTTCTGGTCAGCTGCTGCAGCCCGACCAGGGAGAGCTGAAGCAGGGCGAGGCATCACCTCACCTGGGAAGCGCAAGGGGGAAAGGAATCCCTTTTCCTAGCCAGGGGAACTGAAACACACAACACCTGGAAAATCGGGTAACTCCCACCCCAATACTGCGCTTTACCAAGGGTCTTAGCAAACGGGCACACCAGGAGATTTTATTCCACACCTGGCCGGGAGGCTCCCACGCCCACGGAGCCTCCCTCATTGCTAGCACAGCAGTCTGCTATCTAACAGCAAGACAGCAGCGAGGCTGGGGTAGGGGCGCCCGCCATTGCTGAGGCTTAAGTAGGTAAACAAAGCCCCTGGGAAGCTTGAACTGGGTGGAGCTCACAGCAGCTCAAAGAGGCCTGCCTGTCTCTGTAGACTCCACCTCTGGGGACAGGGCACAGCTAAACAACAACAACAAAAAAAAAAAAAAAAAAAGCAGCAGAAACCTCTGCAGATGCAAACGACTCTGTCTGACAACTTTGAAGAGAGCAGTGGATCTCCCAACACAGAGGTTGAGATCTGAGAACAGACAGACTGCCTGCTCAAGTGGGTCCCTGATCCCTGAGTAGCCTAACTGGGAGACATCCCCCACTAGGGGCAGACCGACACCCCACACCTCACATGGTGGAGTACACCCCTAAGAGGAAGCTTCCAAAGCAAGAATCAGACAGGTACACTCGCTGTTCAGCAATATTCTATCTTCTGAAGCCTCTGCTGCTGACACCCAGGCAAACAGGGTCTGGAGTGGACCTCAAGCAATCTCCAACAGACCTACTGCTGAGGGTCCTGACTGTTAGAAGGAAAACTAACAAACAGGAAGAACACCCACACCAAAACCCCATCAGTACGTCACCATCATCAAAGACCAGAGGCAGATAAAACCACAAAGATGGGGAAAAAGCAGGGCAGAAAAGCTGGAACTTCAAAAAATAAGAGCACATCTCCCCCTCCAAAGGAAAGCAGCTCATCGCCAGCAATGGATCAAAGCTGGATGGAGAATGACTTTGACGAGAGGAGAGAAGAAGGCTTCAGTCCATCAGACTTCTCAGAGCTAAAGGAGGAATTATGTACCCAGCGCAAAGAAACTAAAAATCTTGAAAAAAGAGTGGAAGAAGTGATAGCTAGAATAATTAATGCAGAGAAGGCCATAAACGAAATGACAGAGATGAAAACCATGACACGAGAAATATGTGACAAATGCACAAGCTTCAGTAACCGACTCGATCAACTGGAAGAAAGAGTATCAGTGATTGAGGATCAAATAAATGAAATGAAGCAAGAAGAGAAACCTAAAGAAAAAAGAAGAAAAAGAAATGAACAAAGCCTGCAAGAAGTATGGGATTACGTAAAAAGACCAAATCTACATCTGATTGGGGTGCCTGAAAGTGAGGGGGAAAATGGAACCAAGTTGGAAAACACTCTTCAGGATATCATCCAGGAGAACTTCCCCAACCTAGCAGGGCAGGCCAACATTCAAATTCAGGAAATACAGAGAACACCACAAGGATACTCCTCGAGAAGAGCAACTCCAAGACACATAATTGCCAGATTCACCAAAGTTGAAATGAAGGAAAAAATCTTAAGGACAGCCAGAGAGAAAGGTCGGGTTACACACAAAGGGAAGCCCATCAGAATAACAGCAGATCTCTCGGCAGAAACTCTACAAGCCAGAAGAAAGTGGGGGCCAATATTCAACATTCTTAAAGAAAAGAATTTTAAGTCCAGAATTTCATATCCAGCCAAACTAAGTTTCATCAGTGAAGGAGAAATAAAATCCTTTCAGATAAGCAAATGCTTAGAGATTTTGTCACCACCAGGCCTGCCTTACAAGAGACCCTGAAGGAAGCCCTAAACATGGAAAGGAAAAACTGATACCAGCCATTGCAAAAACATGCCAAAATGTAAAGACTATCGGGGCTAGGAAGAAACTGCATCATCTAACGAGCAAAATAACCAGTTAATATGATAATGGCAGAATCAAGTTCACATATAACCATAGTAACCTTAAATGTGAATGGAATAAATGGTCCAATTAAAAGACATAGACTGCAAACTGGATAAAGAGCCAAGATCCATCAGTCTGCTGTATTCAGGAGACCCATCTCAAATGCAGAGACATACATAGGCTCAAAATAAAGGGATGGAGGAAGATCTACCAAGCAAATGAAGAACAAAAAAAAGCAGGGGTTGCAATCCTAGTCTCTGATAAAACAGACTTTAAACCATCAAAGATCAAAAGAGACAAAGAAGGCCATTACATAATGGTAAAGGGATCAATTCAACAGGAAGAGCTAACTCTCCTAAATATATATGCACCCAATACAGGAGCACCCAGATTCATAAAGCAAGTCCTTAGAGACTTATAAAGAGACTTAGACTCCCATACAGTAATAATGGGAGATTTCAACACCCCACTGTCAACATTAGACAGATCAACAAGACAGAAAGTTAACAAGGATATCCAGGAATTGAACTCAGCTCTGCAGCAAGCAGACTTAATAGACATCTACAGAACTCTCCACCCCAAATCAACAGAATATACATTCTTCTCAGCACCACATCACACTTATTCCAAAATTGACCACATAATTGGAAGTAAAGCACTCCTCAGCAAATGTACAAGAACAGAAATTATAACAAACTGTCTATCCAACCACATTGCAATCAAACCAGAACTCAGGACTAAGAAACTCAATCAAAACCGCTCAACGGCAGCAAAAGCCAAAATTGACAAATGGGATCTTATTAAACTAAAGAGCTTTTGCACAGCAAAAGAAACTACCATCAGAGTGAACAGGCAACCTACAGAATGGAAGAAAATTTTTGCAACCTACTCATCTGACAAAGGGCTAATATCCAGAATCTACAAAGAACTCAAACAAATATACAAGAAAAAAACAAACAACCCCATCAAAAAGTGGGGAAAGGATATGAACAGACATTTCTCAAAAGAAGACATCCATATAGTCAACAGACACATGAAAAAATGCTCATCATCACTGGCCATCAGAGAAATGCAAAGCAAAACCACAATGAGATACCATCTCACACCAGTTAGAATGGCAATCATTAAGAAGTCAGGAAACAACAGGTGTTGGAGAGGATGTGGAGAAATAGGAACACTTTTACACTGTTGGTGGGATTGTAAACTAGTTCAACCATTATGGAAAACAGTATGGCGATACCTCAAGGATCTAGAACTAGATGTACCATATGACCCAGCCATCCCACTACTGGGTATATACCCAAAGGATTATAAATTACTCTACTACAAAGACACATGCACACGTATGTTTATTGCGGCACTATTCACAATAGCAACGACTTGGAATCAATCCAAATGTCCATCTGTGACAGACTGGATTAAGAAAATGTGGCATATATACACCATGGAATACTATGCAGCCATCAAAATGGATGAGTTTGCGTCCTTTGTAGGGACATGGATGCAGCTGGAAACCATCATTCTTAGCAAACTATCACAAGAACAGAAAACCAAACACCGCATGTTCTCACTCATAGGTGGGAACTGAACAATGAGATCACTTGGACTGGGGAAGGGGAACATCACACACTGGGGCCTATCATGGGGAGGGGGGAGGAGGGAGGGATTGCATTGGGGAGTTATACATGATATAAATGATGAATTGATGGGTGCTGACGAGTTGATGGGTGCAGCACACCAACATGGCATAAGTATACATATGTAACAAACCTGCACGTTATGCACATGTACCCTAGAACTTAAAGTATAATAAATAAATAAATAAATAAATAAATAAATAAATAAAAATAAATAAAAATAAAAAAATAAAAAAAAACCGCTCAACTACATGGAAACTCAACAACCTGCTCCTGAATGACTACTGGGTACATAACAAAATGAAGGCAGAAATAAAGATGTTCTTTGCAATCAATGAGAACAAAGATACAACATACCAGAATCTCTGGGACACATTTAAAGCAGTGTGTAGAGGGAAATTTATAGCACTAAATGCCTACAAGAGAAAGCAGGAAAGATCTAAAATTGACACTCTAACATCACAATTAAAAGAACTAGAGAAGCAAGAGCAAACACATTCAAAAGCTAGCAGAAGGCAAGAAATAACTAAGATCAGAGCAGAACTGAAGGAGATAGAGATACAAAAACCCCTCCAAAAAATCAATGAATCCAGGAGTTGGTTTTTTGAAAAGATCAACAAAATTGACAGACCGCTAGCTAGACTAATAAGGAAGAAAAGAGAGAAGAATCAAATAGACGCAATAAAAAATGATAAAGGGGATATCAGCACCGACCCCACAGAAATACAAACTACCATCAGAGAATACTATAAACACCTCTATGCAAATCAACTAGAAAATCTAGAAGAAATGGATAATTTCCTGGACACTTACACTCTCCCAAGACTAAACCAGGAAGAAGCTGAATCCCTGAATAAACCAATAGCAGGCTCTGAAATTGAGGCAAGAATTAATAGCCTACCCACCAAAAAAAGTCCAGGACCAGATGGATTCACAGCCAAATTCTACCAAAGGTACAAGGAGGAGCTGGTACCATACCTTCTGAAACTACTCCAATGAATAGAAAAAGAGGGAATCCTCCCTAACTCATTTTATGAAGCCAGCTTCATCCTGATACCAAAGCCGGGCAGAGACACAACAAAAAAAGAGAATTTTAGACCAATATCCCTGATGAACATCAATGCAAAAATCCTCAATAAAATACTAGCAAACGAAATCCAGCAACACGTCAAAAAGCTTATCCACCACGATCAAGTGGGCTTCATCCCTGGGATGCAAGGCTGGTTCAACATATGCAAATCAATAAACGTAATCCAACATATAAACAGAACCAAAGACAAAAACCACATGATTATCTCAATAGATGCGGAAAAGGCCTTTGACAAAATTCAACAGCCCTTCTTGCTAAAAACTCTCAATAAATTAGGTATTGATGGGACATATCTCAAAATAATAAGAGCTATTTATGACAAACCCACAGCCAATATCATACTGAATGGGCAAAAAACAGAAGCATTCAATATCATACTGAATGGGCAAAGACAGGGACGCCTTCTCTCACCACTCCTATTCAACATAGTGTTGAAAGTTCTGGCCAGGGCAATCAGGCAGGAGAAAGAAATAAAAGGTATTCAATTAGGAAAAGAGGAAGTCAAATTGTCTCTGTTTGCAGATGATATGACTGTATGTTTAGAAAACCCCATTGTCTCAGCCCAAAATCTCCTTAAGCTGATAAGCAACTTCTCAGGATACAAACTTCAGCAAAGTCTCAGGATACAAAATCAATATGCAAAAATCACAAGCATTCCTATACACCAATAACAGACAAACAGAGAGCCAAATCGTGAGTGAACTCCCATTCACAATTGCTTCAAAGAGAATAGAATGCCTAGGAATCCAACTTACAAGGGATGTGAAGGACATCTTCAAGGAGAACTACAAACAACTGCTCAATGAAATAAAAGAGGACACAAACAAATGGAAAAACGTACCATGCTCATGGATACGAAGAATCATTATCGTGAAAATAGTCATATTCCCCAATTTATAGATTTATAGATTCAATGCCATCCTCATCAAGCTACCAATGACTTTCTTCAAAGAATTGGAAAAAACGACTTTAAAGTTCATATAGAACCAAAAAAAGCCTGCATTGCCAAGACAATCCTAAGCCAAAAGAACAAAGCTGGAGGCATCATGCTACCTGACTTCAAACTATACTACAAGGCTACAGTAACCAAAGCAGCATGGTACTGGTACCAAAACGGATATAGACCAATGGAACAGAACATGATTATATATTCTACTGTTGATAGCATGTGAGTTGTTTCCAGTTTGGGACAATTATGAACAAGGTTACTGCAAAGATTTATATATATATATACACACACAAAGATAGAGAGAGAGAGAGAGAGAGATAGACAGAGATAGATAGATAGATAGATAGATAGATAGATAGATAGATAGGCATGTAAAAAGTTTCCCTAAGGTGTATGACTAAGAGTCAAAGAGCTAGCTCATCAGGTCTGCATATCATCAACTTTACCGGAAAAAATGCAAATGTCAGTTCACAAGCAAATTGATAAAGAAATTATAGTAAACACATACAATGGAATAATGCTCAGCAATAAAAAGAAATGAACTAGTGATCAATGCAACAACATAGATGAATTTCATATATTCAGGCTGCATAAAAGAAGTCAGACAAAAAAAAATACACTTGGTTTTGTTTTTTGTTCTTTTCTTTCCAACATGGGAGATTTGAGGCATTGTTAACATGACTCTTCCACTTGGAAAAACAAAATAGTGTGTTGAGATTCATACTGTGAACCTTCTTCCAAAAAGCAACACAGATACTTAACAGGAAAACTGAAACAAATCAAAGACCCTTTGAAAGAAGTGGCAGGCTGCAGCCTACACCTGAGCCAGGTGGAGTTTTCAGAGTGCGAGAAGTCACAGAGTATGGTAAGGGGAGAGACTGCCTCTGGGAGGTAAAGTCCCACTGCGAAACCTGGCAATCAAGGTGATGAGGGAAGGCCTTAATCCTACCCAGGTCACGAGCTGATTTGGTGAGCAGTGGGAAGTATATGAGAAGGAGTAGCATCAAGACGTGCTTTGCATGCGCACCCAGTCCCCAGAGGGGACAGAGAGAAGCTATTCCTGATTGTACCTCACAGGGGACCTTGTGGAAGTCGGCCAGCTAACTCAGGTGGCAGTCAGATTGAAAGAAGCTCCCAACTGAGATTTGCAATATAATCTCAAGTGGGGATCAATCCCCTCGGCTAGAACCAAGAGGTGAGCGGGAAGTGTGCTGTAGCTATAGGCACAGGAGCTAGTTGTCCCTGCTTCACAGGCTGACTGAAAAGGCATGGCCTGAAAGCCACGGTTTCTATCTCCCTGTGTTATAGTAGGTGAGTAGTCAGACATGAGCAGGAAAAGAGAGGACTCCCTCAACTTACCATGAATGTCAGGAGACCACCAAGTGATGGTCCAGCAGCTGTCACACTGCCTCTCTTAAAAGATAATTGATTGCAGCCAGCGTCATGGAGAGGCAGTTTTCTAGTAGATAAGAACACCTAAAATTGATCATCAGCAGCTTCCTATAAGATCTCAGGAACTGGGCAAGTGGGCTCGGGCATGCTCATTAAGAGGCAAAATGGTGGAAAATGACTTTCCAGGAGCATCCCACCAAAAAAGGGGAGAAAGCCTCAGGTGAACATGCATATAACTCCAGTAAACACACTACACATGCTCACCTCCCAAGCGCATTCACCCTAAGGGAAGAATTAAGGGGAAGGGACACAAGACACTGAAAGTAGGGCAGCATATAAAATCCTAGGTTCAAGTTTAAATAGGGCACTTGACCCCCTAGATGCCCACTTGGGTCTCTTGCAAGTGTACTTTCCTTGCTTCTCTGCTCTAAAGCTTTTTAATAAACTCCACTCCTGCTCTGAAACTTGCCTCGGTCTCATTCTGCCTTTGCCCTTCAGTTGAACTCTTTCTTCTAAGGCAAGAATTGAGGTTGCTGCAGATCTATACAGATTCGCCACTGGTAACTCAAATAATTTCTGCCTCTAACATATTTTGGTGCTGTGACTTGGGTACCTTCTGCTGCTAACACCTGGGGAAAGCTTATGGCCTGAGGCAGCTTTGAGTTCTGAGTGCAGACTTCCTGCAACCTAGCTAGCTACTGCTAGTGAAACACTACAGATGGAAGACTTGCCTTGCTACGTGGGGCTTACTGTTGCCTGCTACTCCCAAATCCCCATGTGTATTCTTCTGTGCAGCAGAGGCAGCTGCACTCCTCCCTAGAACATTACGCCACCAACCAGAAAACTGCCTAATGATCCCTACTGGGGCCACTGCTTGCACGTGAGAATTCAGAGCATAGGACTTTCCTGACTCAGCCCCAACCTGGCTTGCCCCTCCAACCTGCTCTGGTAGCTTCGCACAAAAGACAGAAACTTTTGGGAGCTCTAAGACCCCACCCATTGCCTGAGACAACAGAGTACATCCCTTAGGTAACATAAGGCAAGCATGGATACCACTGCTACCAACGCAGCTCTTTTGCAAGTGCCACCTCCTGGCTGGAAGCCAACTGACACAGTCCCGTATGACATTTGTAGGTAGAATAGCACAGTGCCCAGGGAAGAGAAAACTTGTGAGTGAACCCAGCTATCAGGAGTGCCTGCATCGCCTTGGCTAATCAGGAGGTCCTGAGTCTGTCTACATTACCAGTTCATTACTATTACAGCTGGCACTTGAGAAAGTCGACCCACTAAGGCTATTAACAAGGAATCTCACCAAGTCTGTGGCAATCCCTTGCCACCCCCATCAGCGCTGGAGCTAGTAGCTGCCACTGGGAGATTTGAGGATAAGTCACATCACTACATCCCTTGCAGACATTCCGCCACATCAGCCCGGAGTGCAGCAGCCTCACAGGGTAGCTAGACCCAGAGGAGTAGCAGCATTCACAGTAGTCTGACTGGCAGGGACTCCTGCTCCTAGGGAAAGGGAGAATGTACCACATTAAGATAACATCCTGTGAGACCAAAGAATCCAGACAGCAGGATTTGAGTCCCAGAACTTTGCACTTGTGGGAAGTTTCTTTCAGCAGAGGCACAGGTGCAGTGATGGGCTCAGCTTTACCCCAACAGTCAGGCAGCCCTGTGCTCATGAAGGGCCTTGGAGAAGGGGACTCTTCCCCCTCACCCACCCCTGAAGACACAGCTGGAGCTTCTCCCACAGGAGCTTGGCATGGGCACACCTGTAGACAGCCTTTCTGGAACACTTCAGGATGACTGCACCCCCACAGTGGAGTGCCCTCCAGGTTCAGGCTTGCACGAGGGGTAGAATCAATCTCTCTCTATGTGGAACATCAGCATTCCTGCAGATGGAAAGAGATGCCTGTCTGATCTGAATAACTGGAACACTGGGTCAGGAGTATGAATAGGAGGCAGATCATTTTCCTGCTGCCTTGGCAGGGTGGCTGAGGTAGCTCCCTCGCTTCCCCCATGAAAAGACCTCAGTGTGTTTCACTGAGAGCTACCCCAGACATCTCTCTCAAGGATGGGACCCCTGTCCACCATTGGGTATTGCATTTACCCACTTGGTTTATCCAAGGCTGGTTTTCACTCACGGATACCTCCCCTACTGACCTGAAGCCTGAACTGGTCAATCCAGTAAATAAAATACTGAGGAAAATAAATAAATAAGAGCACACCACCGGGAAACAGGAAAAACATCAAGAGACCTCTGCCATTTCAACCCCACAGGAGACAGTGAATCTGCTCACACAGAGAGCACATTGCTACTACAACCATCATTTAGGTACGCCATCATAGAAAGACTGTCTAAAACTAGGGAACTCATACAGAGTTATCACTGTTGAAAGCACTCAGAGCCAAATTAGGTTACAATAAAATATAATCATTATAGTCACATCCTCAAGGGGTGGGGGAAAGTATCTGGTTAACAATAAATATGATGACTGGAACAGTACCTCATATCTCAGTAGTAATGTTGAATGTGAATGTTCTATATGCTCCACTTAAAGGATATAGATTGAAAAAATGGATTTTAAAAATTACAAGCCAAATACCTGCTGTCTTCAAGAGACTCAACTAACATGTAAGGATTCTTATAGACTCAAGGTAAAGGGGTGGAGGTGGATATTTTACACAAATGAAAACCAAAAGCGAGCAGGAATAGCTGTTCTTAGATCAGCTAAAACAACTTCAAAGCAACAAAAGTTAAAAAAAAGACAAAGAATATCATTACATAATGATAAAAGGATCAATCTGAAAAGAACATATTATAACCTTAAATATATATCCCCCTAACACTGGAGCGCCTAGATTTATAAAACAGTTACTGATAGACCTAAGAAAAAAGATAGCAGCACAATAATAGAGGAAGACTTCAATACTCCATTGTCAGTACTAGAAAGATCATCAAGGAAGAAAGTCAATGAAGAAACACTGGATTTAAACTGCACTGTAGAACAAATGAACCTAAGAGATATTTACTGAACATTCTACTCAAGCAATGCAGAATATGCATTCTTCTTGTCAGCACAAGAAACATTACCCAAAATGGGCCATACAATAAGCCACAAAACAAGTCTTAATAAATTTTTAAAAATCAAAATTATATCAAGTGGCCGGGCGCGGTGGCTTAAGCCTGTAATCCCAGCACTTTGGGAGGACGAGACGGGCGGATCACGAGGTCAGGCGATAGAGACCATCCTGGTTAACACGATGAAACCCCGTCTCTACTAAAAAATACAAAAAAAAAAAAAAAAAAAACAACTAGCTGGGCGATGTGGCGGGCGCCTGTAGTCCCAGCTACTCGGAGGCTGAGGCAGGAGAAGGGCGTAAACCCGGGAGGCGGAGCTTGGAGTGAACTGAGATCCGGCTCCAGCCACTGCACTCCAGCCTGGGTGACAGAGTGAGACTCCGTTTCAAAAAAAAAGAAAAAAAAAAAATTATATCAAGTATCTTCTCAGACCACCGTGGAATAAAAGCAGAAATCAATTCCAAAAGGAAACTCAAAACTATACAAATACATGGTAATTAGACAATCTGCTCCTGTGTGATGTTAGGATTAAAAACGAAATCCAGATGCAAATTTAAAAATTATTTAAAATACGTAAACATTGTGACAGAAGTTATCAAAACCTCTGGGATACTGCAAAAGCAGCTAAGAGGAAAGTTCAGAGTGCAAAAAGCCTGCATCAAAAAGTCTGAAAGATCACACACTGACAACTTAATGTCACACCCCTAGAAACTACAGAAACAAGAACAAATCAAACCCAAAACTAGCAGTATAAAAGAAATAACAAAAATCAGAGCAGAGCTAAATGAAATTGAAACCAAAAAATTACAAAAGACGAATGAAACTGAAACTTGGTTTTTTGAAAAGATAAAATTGATAAAATATTAACTAGATTAACCAAAAAAGAAGAGAGAAAATTCAAATAAACTTAACTAGAAAAGAAAATGGAGACATTACAAACAATGCCACAGAAATACGAGCGATCATTTGAGACTACTATGAGCACCTCTATGAACTCAAATGAGAAAATCTAGAGGAAATGGATAAATTCTTGGAAACATACAACTCTTCTAGCTTGAACAAGGAAAAAATAGAAATCCTGAAGAGACCAATAACAAGCAGGCAGATTGCATCAGTCATTTAAAAAATTGCCAGCAAAAACCGAGCCCAAAGCCACACGGATTAACAGCCAAACTCTACCAGATCTTCAAAAAAGAGTTGCTGCAAATCCTACTGAAACTATTTCATAAGATTGAGAAAGATCAAATCCTCTGTAACTCATTCTATGAAGCCAGTATCACCCTAATACTAATATCAGGAAAGGACATTTAAAAAAAAACTACAGAGCAAAAAACAAAAAAAAAGAGTACATTCTGTGTGATTCTACTCACATAAAGTCTAAAGTCAACAATTAAGTAGACCCATACAGTATTAGACTAACATTATTGTGAATAGGTCAACTATTCATAATAATAAGTAGACCTACTCATTATTGTGAGCACGTCTCACAATAATGTTAATAATCAGTAATGTTGATCCAATAGCATTAGATTATACCGTATTAGCAATGTCAACAATCAGTAGCTGTTGACCCATACAGCATTAGACCTACTCACTGACATTAGAATAATGGGTCAATGTTAATGAGTAGGTCTAACACTTTAAACCTACTCTAGTGTCAACAATTAAATTGACTCATACAGAAAGTATTAAACCTACTCACTAACGTTACAATGATAAAATAACACCAGACTATAAGATTTTTGGCAATACTCCAGTTATTTCTGGTGTTTTATAGCAGTGATTAATTGAGCCTTGATGAGCTCATAAGAGGATTCTGAGTTGGTTGTACTTAGACTTGGAAGAGGATTATATTATGGGACCAAATCTAGTCAAAGAGAATTCGTTTATTGACTGTTGGCTTTTTGTTTGGTTTGTTTATTTTTGTCATTTCACATGAGAGAGGAGGCTACATGTCTGAGGATAACCTCAGTTTAAGGAAGCCATCATCCCTGAAAGGTCTTTATCTTTTACACACAGCTACTCATGCAGGCCCTCCCTCCCCTTCCTACTCTCTGAGGAAGCTACATTTCATCAATACTGTTTCCTCATTATTCAATAACATGTACTTGGTCTGCTCCATAATTTTTGAACAGATTCTCTTTTATCTTGAATTCTGTATTCATTACAAAGAAAATTGACCAATAGTCAATTCCCCAGGTAATCCTAAAACTAGCTGTTAAAACTTCCTTTCTGAAAACTTGTCAATATATCATTGCTGCCTATTCCTAAGGCATTTTCTTATAATTCTTATTAAAGCAACTTCAACAATGCTTAATAAACAAAAGCAGAAGTACTAAAACATTAAAACAGAAGGTCACCAAGATCTGCATCATTAAATATAGAGTTGGAATTCCTTCAGCAAAATATGTTTACCAAGAACATACAATGTACAATGTTTTTATTTTTCTTAATAGATGGACTATTTTATGTTTTTATTCACAATTGCATATTTTATAGATGTTGATAGAGGCATTCAACTACATGTATACTTTTCCAAAATTAAATTTGCTTCTTCCTCTGGACAGTTAGCTTCCACAGGTAATTAATCAAATGGGAGATCATTGCATTGTGAAAGTTCACTGTCTATGAAAGTTTTATTTTCATTTACATCTGTAAATGAGTCTATATATCCTTTATTGCACCAAACAGTTATGGTAGGAAATTTAAATAATGCTGAGCATGCTACACATCCATAATACTACTGTGTCATTTTACTACCCATCCCAGTAAATATTCCATTTTCTGCATGCTATATATTTTCCTGTAACTGGGATAGTTACCAGAGGCCACTGCTCAGTAAATTCTAGGTGCCATCTGGTCTGAGAGAAAAACATATGCCAGCCTTTACAGAATAAGGTTTTACTGATAAAGGCTTTTAAGTAGCATCTGTTTCCCATAAAGAGTAAATGGTGTTGATCCTTAAGCTCTCCAATCTCAACCAATTTCACCATAAAGAATATGGCTTTCATTTAAAGTTGGGTACTCTGGTTATAAGAAATTAGCAGTAAAGACTGCATTCCCAGTAATAGCTTGCCATAGTAGGTTGGCACTTGTGTTTCCACAGCCTAAGTCTCTAGTTTACCCAGCCCCACTGTTTCTCTCTCTCCCTCCCTCCTTTCCTTCCTACCTTCTTTAATTCCTTCCTTCCTCTTTTCCTTCCTTTCTTCTTTTCTTCCACTATTTCTTCCTTCCTTTTCTTTCTTTTTAAATTTCAAATAGTTTTATTGTCTAACTGACCTACCTAGCACAGGCAAGCTTCCTAAGAAAGAATTCCTTCTAGTGACCATGAGTTAAAATTCCTTCTCATAAAAATGAACCTCCATCTACACTTGATTACCACATCAAATTTAGTTCCCAAGGATCCCAAATCCCTCTTAGTATGTTGGAGCTGGTTTAAGTTAATACCTTAAGTATAGTTGCTACTAACTCTTTATGCTGTGAGTGCCGTTCAAGTATATATTTGGCACCCAAAATACTGATCCTCCAGAAGATTGTCAGTTGAACATGACTCCTAGACGCAGTTCAGTTTAATATGCATAAGACTGCCCATACTCATTCTTGTCAAAGTTTCAAAGGCAAATCCATCAGTGATATTTGATCATCATATCAAGCAATAGTTTACTCTCTTGGACCCCACTCCAATGTCCTAAATGTTCTATTTGTTTAATATTTCTTCCACGTTCACATGTGATTTATTCAAAAGAGCAAAGGGGATTCCAGCCTATTAGAAACGCAGTGGTGGCACATTTTTCTTCATAGCCATACCCAGTTGAGAGTCACAATACATCAAGCTCAGCTCAAGGGTAAGATTTTTCTCCAGGCTACAACAGAACCAATACGATAAATGTAACCAACAAAATCAGATTCAAAGGAAAATTTCAGCCAGTTAATATAAAAGTAGGTCATTGAGGATAATTGATGTCTTTTCAGTAAATAACCTAAACAGAGTTCTTGGCCCAATCTTGAAGCTTGACCTCAGTGCCATTCTCCTTTCCAGTGGGAGAAAATTTTAGGATCTTCTTTCTGAGCTGGCAATTACTTGGGACTACAGAATAGAGAAACAGCCAAGCGTGATTTTTCTCTTGTTCTGAGATATTCTCTTAGGAAAAAAGTGATGTGATCATTCCCAGCATCATTACACATTTTATGCACACCCTTCTCATCTGCCACAATCCCCCATTTGCTTTCCATTTGTTACCTATTTATTACCAGATTTTACTCCTTGGGTGTGTCTCTACCTCTTACCTACATAAGGCAAACAGCTGGAATAGCCCTGCCAGGCCTTCCCCAAGAAGAAGAACTATAAATATAAGTGATGATGGGACCACCCCACTTGTAGGCAATGGAGCGGCACTTACAGCCAGTCCTACTTTATACATGAGATGGAGTCACTATCAAGTCCATTGTTCCTTACCAGGATGCAAGTCAAATTCACAGGGATTGAAATAATATCCTGAGTGGTGATGCCTCCCTATGCTGGGATATGCTATTATAGCCCAAACCTGATACACCTTGATCTGGCAAGATAAAAGAAATTTTTTGTTGGAAAGATAAAGTTGTGCAAGTGCATCATCAATCTTCTCTTTATCCCTACAACAATTTGTCAGAAACCTTCCCAGTGGTTTTTCAGCTTTAAATTCACCCAATCCAGCCAGCTAGTCCTTCATGTCCTCATCATCACCAGTTTTTATCAACAGATAGTTTAATTGCCCATTCCAGTTAGTTTTATGGGGAGTGGGAAAAGCAAATATTTTTAATTAGCTACTTGGTTTTTACTTTTTTTAACACAAATACACAGGAGAATCATGCAATGCTGTCAGCATCTAATACAATCCTAGGCCAGCACACTCCTTTCCAACCGGTCTTATGATGGCAGGACCTTTCCATCTTGCCTTTATTATTTTCTATGACCCCTGTATAATCTGCAAAATAAAGAAACATACCATTCTTTCTTTGGTATGACTTTTTTTGTTGGACTACCACTGCTGGGTATGCCTCCTTTCTGAGCTCTGGTTATTTGCCTTTATTGACTGTGATGGTCACCATGTCACCCACTCCAGCAGTGGAAAATCTGTTCAGTTGCCCTTTGATTCCCTTCACAGACATGATACAGAGATTTTTGGTTCCTGTGTTGTCAACACAATTGATCATGGCTCTTATCGGAAAACCCAGGGAATTCCAGCATTTCACACTGGAGGACCCACCACATCCTTGCTTAGACATCTTGAATGTTGAAAAAGGGCAGAATGACTCACTTCAGTTCTTGATCAAACTGTTGCTATATTGGTGATGCAGAATTTGATAAGTCCATATGGTACTTAGTCTCTTAGCTCGGTTTTGAACATAGGCAACATGATGTGTATACTCTGATTTGAGGAAATATAACCTAGGAAACTAAGCTTATTCACATTCTGTTGTTCCACATCTTGAATAGTGTCCTAGGCCAGGGATCCCCATCCCCCAAGCCACAGACCAGTATGAGTTTGTGGCCTGTTAGGGACCAGACCACACAGCAGTAGGTGAGCAGTGAGTGAGCGAGGGAAACTTCGTCTGTATTTACAGCTGCTGCCCATTGCTCACATACTGCCTAAGCTCTGCCTCTTATCAGATCAGTGGTGGAATTAGGTTTTCACAGGAATGTAAACCCTATTGTGAACTGAGCATGTAAGGGATCTAGATTGTGCCCTCCTTATGAGAATCCAATGTCTAATGATCCATCACTGTCACACATCACCCCAAGATGGGACTGTCTAATTGCAGCAAAACAAACTCAGGATTCCCACTGATTATACACTATGGTGAGTTGTATAAGGATTTCATTATATATTATAAAGTAATAATAATAGCAATAAAGTGCACAATAAATGTAATGTGCTTGAATCATCCCAAAACCACCTGACCCAGTACTGGTCTGTGGAAAAATTGTCTTCCATGAAACCAATCCCTGGTGCCAAAAATGTTGGGGACCACTGTCCTAAGACATTGCTGCACCCAAAGTATAAGCAAAGTCAAAGCCCAACATTCATTTATTCTAGTCAGAATCCAGTTGAAGACACCTGGGGCTACTAGTAAGATTTCTACGTAGTCTACCTGTGGTTCTTTGCTTTCAAAGAATCTTACCAAAAGCCATCTTTTAGAAATTCTCTATTAGTATTCTGAACACTGTGTTACTACATTAGCAGTTTCCATAAAGGAGTATGTCATGATTCCACCCAATGTTTATAGCTTGAAAGACAATATCTCTGTTTATTTCATGTCCCCAAATAGAGACATCCAAGGAATGGACCAGTATATCAGTCTTTGTATTCTAATCCCTTATGAGCCAGTGACTAGGCTTTATCTGGTGGCCATTAACATGATTCATTTGAATTATTCCACAGAATTACTACAGTTTTTCATAATTTAACTCTCCTCACAGTGTATTTTTAATTGACTGATCATGTGGATCTCATATGCACTAAATGCAAGGGCATTAACCACATCATGAATCAAAATAGCAAACATTACCTCAGATGCGTCAAAATTGTCCTATTCTGTCAGATATACTGCCTTCAATTTTGTCCATTTTATGGACCTAACTTTGCCTTCAACTAAGGTTTACCATCAGCAGGGTAACACTCAGAATAGTAGATACCCTGGCTAATAACTAGGCTGGGGCATAAAGGGGACTTCTGAGATGCCTGCTGGTGAAGTTCTGTTTCTTATCCAAGTACTAGTTTCTCAGGCTTGTTAAGTTTATAAAAATGCATTGAGCCATATACATGAATCATATACCTTTTATGTTTATACTATATTTTAATTAAAAGCTTTTTAAAAGTAATTGCTAATAATTTTAGATGTATTAATAAGACTTGAATTAAGATGGCTTAAGGTTATCAAGGATGCTAACCTGAGAGAATGATAGCAGCACATAAAGGAAGTAATGAAGGGGTGAATGTGTGTGTGTGAGAGAGAGAGAGAGAGAGAGAAATAGAGAGACAGCTAGAGAGAGAGAGAGAGAGAAATAGTCAACAGCTTTTAAATCCCCAGATTCAATCATTTCTGAAGCCAGTTTTATGCCCTTTCTTTGGTTTGATCAGTTGATCCAATACTATAATCCTCTTTTTTATTCATATAGTTCAGGGTGAATGTTGTCACTTGTAACTAAAATAGTCATAACTATAAAGTAATCAAGCTATAGTCTCTTTCTGTTTTAGTCTTATGGAATTCTTATGAATATTAAGTACCACATTTGGTAAGTATCAAATATTAAGCAAAAATGGCTTTAGGTTAAAGAATACAACATTAAGAAGGGATTCATACAGACCAAAATCACATACTTTAGAAATAAAATCAGAAGACAAAATTAAGATGAAAGCAGTGAATATCAGAAGATGCTGACAAATCATAATTTTTCCAAAATCACACACACTCTCAAGTTAGACCCAAGTTTTATAAGAAATTTATTTTTTCACAGATACAGAACATAAATCCAAGAAAAATTATTATTATTTTTCACAATTATGACTTTAAATCATGCTATCTCTAGTTATTCCCAAGTACTACAATGTTTTATGCATTTCTTCATCCTAGACATTAATAAAACACATCCCTTCGGTCTTAGTTACTTCTCTTTGGTCTGTTTTCTCCTTTCTGAATTTTAATCTTCTGTGATATGAAGAAATTTACATGAACTTTTCACATATTAATTTTCTTCCTTGTGTACACTTGATAATTTCCTTTCTTTGATTCCCTGAGAAAAGAAACACAAAATATTCTTAGTGGATTATCTGAGGAAAGGCAACCAGAGGGAAGAGGAATATTGGGACGCTGGAGATCTCAACGAACGCAATATTAGCAGCACATGTACCTTGAGGAAGAGAAGGGATGGTGAAACCAAGATGGCAGAGTTAGAGCAATGAAGTTAGTAACATGAGAGTTTCCCAGCAATTTGAGAAAGAGAGAATTGGAGAGGATATGATATTCTGAATTCATTTCCCAAGCACTAAAATAAGATTTGAGTATACTAAACTGAAACCTCTGTCAAATCTGTAAATGGAACAGTGCAGCATGTACTATGCACAGACAGTTAAAAGAAAGTTTATGTAACACTAAATTCTGTGACCATTACATAAAAGGACATACCTCTACCTAGCAAAGGCCACACTGCATGAAGAGGGACTAAGATGAAGGAGAGAAACAAAAAGGCAAATCAAAGAAAGACAGGAGCGTAAGGTCCTAAGGAAGGAGCAAATAATCAAAGGTCGCATCTGATGAGGAGCAATGCTGATCCAATCCAGTTCTATGTCCTAAGTAAAGAAACATAGCCTGAGAAAAGAGGCCAGGGATACAGCTTGGGATGTTCAGAGAGTGGAAATGACAGAAGTGGATTATTTTAAAGCTTTCATCTCAAGACAAGAGGGGAAAAAATGTAGTACAGATTCTCTTAGGATGTACTCCAGGAAAAGAGGGAAATGTGAGGAGGGAAAAATGCATCCAGACAGTGGGTTAAAGAGCAGGACTAATCACAGGGCAACAACCCACAAAAAGACTGAGAGCTGCCAGGTAGCTGATAGATCCAGGCAGAAAGTAGCCGACTACCTGACCCCTTTCAAGCTTCCACACCACCAAACACATCTACCTCTTCCTCAAGAGGCAAATCCTCTAAGAAGTCATCTGCAGCCCATAGCATTCGTCTCAGAGCAGAAAGAATTAGAACATCCTTTACAGGGTCCAGCTCCCACTCAGAGGAATAATTGCTAACCACCGAGACGTCAGAAAGAGCAAATCCAAGTTTTCTTTGGACTTCCTCTAGCTGCAATACAAAAATTAAAAAGACATTGCAAAACAGTGAAAAATATTATTTTATGTCAGTATAAATTATGAAAGCAATATCAAAATGTAAGAACTTGGCAATAATTTCCCATTGGAAAAAAAACAGAGATCTGGTCTCACAAAGTACTCTTGAAGAACTTCACGTATCAAGTTCTAATGTCACTGGTAGTAGTAATTTGGAATACATGCAGTGGATTCTAAATGATTTAGAAGCAAAAATTTTAAGACACCTATGCTACAGCCCATAAATTTTCTGTTTCTTTTAAAAGACATTCTCTGGATAAGTAGCTTTTATTAGATCAGTTTAATGTTTGATTCTTGTTTAGACTATTTTACCTCTAGAACCAAACTGCCTAGGTTCGAAATATTTATCTGTCACTGCTCAGCACTGTCAATAAACATTGGCAAATATTACTCTGTTTTCTTTGTTTCCTCACCTGTAAAATGCAGTAATGATAGTACCCATTTCATAGGCTTACTATAAGGACTGATTAAGAAAATCTATCACATACTTAGTGCTCAGCAGATATTCACTATCATTGCATTTCCCCAACTAGTGTTCCCACTTCCAGATTCCTTTTGATTCCAATCTGTGCACAGTGCCACATTAATTTTTCTGAAGATCATAACTTTGATTGACTTTGATCATATCATTACTCTTTCAAAAAATCGCTATGATTCCTCATAATGCTCCTAATTAAATAAAATTACTTCATGCAAATGTTCCTTGCCCATTTTATCTCCCCCCACAAAGATCCAGCCCTTCACTAACATGAACTCC
The DNA here is from genome assembly GCF_009764315.1 of Trachypithecus francoisi. Classification (NCBI taxonomy): domain Eukaryota; kingdom Metazoa; phylum Chordata; class Mammalia; order Primates; family Cercopithecidae; genus Trachypithecus; species Trachypithecus francoisi. The sequence continues at coordinate 40,519,510 of NW_022681457.1, read as the reverse complement.
ACGTTTCCCAAACATGCTGACTTTTCCTCCATTAATATATTGTCTTATGCCGAATTTGTTGGCCCTTTTTGTCGCTTCATTTTATGAAATATTTATTCTCCTCGAAAGCCATTTCCCAGTGCTGTCCAATTGACGAAATCTTCCCGAACCCCTTTAACACTATATTTTTCTTCTCTAAACTTTTAAAGCACTTTATTTTTCATTGTTTCATGATATTTATCATTGTCAATCATAGATAATTTCTTGTCAACTTTTTCTTAGCCCATACTCCCATCCCCTCACCCCCATCTATAAAATTGTAAAATATTTAGTGTGGGGGAAATTTTTCATGATCTGTGTAGCTGATAAGAGACTATCACATTGGCTCAATCTTAAAGACAATCAATAAACATTTATTGAATTGAATCTAGTTGAATTAAATTGTAATAAATGAACTTACCCATGTCAGTGTAAAGATAGACAGTTAGCCTTCTGTATCCATGGGTTCTGCATCTGTGAGTTCAACTAAGGCTCAAAAACAATTGAAAAAAAAATGGCCAGGTGCAGGGACTCATGCCTGTAATCCCAGAACTTTGGGGGCTGAGGCGGGCAGATCACCTGAGGTCAGGAGTTTGAGAGTAGCCTGGCCAACATGGTGAAACCTCATCTCTACAAAAATACAAAAAAATTAACTGGGTGTGGTGGCACATGCCTGTAATCCCAGCTGCTAGAGAGACCGAGGCAGGAGAATCACTTGAACCCAGGAGGTGGAGGTTGCAGTGAGCCGAAATCATGCCACTGCACTCCAGTCTGGGCAACAGAAACTCCATCTCAAAAAAATAAAAAAATAAAATTTGAAAAAATATTTCATCTGTACTGAACACGTACCGGTTATTTTCTTGTCATTAATAATTAAAAATAGGGTAGAACAACTATTTACATAGCATTTAATTTGGATTAGGTATCATAAGTAATCTAGATATTATTTATATATCAAAGGATGTGCATAGGTTGTATGCAAGTACAAATACTATGCCATTAAGCATCCACAGATTTTGGTAGCAATGCAAGTTCCTGGAACCAATCCACTGCAAATACCAAAGAACGACTGTATTCAACTTTTGAATCTTGGGAAATGGGCCCTATTTAAGTAATTTGTATAATTCTTCTTAAACCCAGTAGCTGCTTGTTTTTATTTTTATACACACTAGTATGTGATTGTAGTAACATACCCCAGAATATGTGTTTACAAAGGGCATCATTCATTACCTTGGACCTCAGAGGCACACATCTGTCTATTTCTATAAGGTCACCTTTTGTAATCAGATCCATGCTATCCACATGAGTGAGCAAGGCCACATGTACCACACCTATGCCAAACAGAATTGTTTTTATCATTTTAGAGAGCATCAGTATTTTCAAGTTACTTAACTATCAGTTATGCAATAGGCAACCTGTGGAACAGTTTCAGATTTGGAAGGATCCCCTGCACCCCAGTCACCCTCATCTCCCCAAAAAACTCCCCTGGACTACTTATTAGTATCTGGAATTTCTCTGACATGGGGAGTCACCTTCACTGCCTTCCACAGCAACAAATGAGGCCTCAAATGAAACCACCTCTTGGAAGAGGTAACTAAAATTTATGCCTCAATATTGCTGATTGATTTCATATTCTGCCCAGAAGTTGTGTTTTGAAAGAGAATGTATCAAAGCATCACAAGTAAACTTCCCTTATTTCACAACACTAGTAATCATCTCTCTGCACATCTCCTCTTTGCAAAGTTTTAAATTTCAGCAAGCAGGTAAGTTGATCACTCTCTGCTTCAAAACCAAGAACAGTGATAAACTGGCTCTTTCTCATTCCAAATGGACATGACCAAGAAAAGCCAGAATGGGTTCACCCTAAATCCCTGATCCTGGTTACCTTCTCCAAACTCTTTACCTCTCTCTACCAAACACCTAACCTTCCTGTTTCTTTTCCTTACTGACATGTTTCTTTTTCATTTTCTAATTCTTAAAGCTCAAGGCCCAATCTTTGTCAATAAATGCATGCCAGGACATAGGGGTAGCATGTAGTTTGGATTGTACTACCCTTCATATATACATTAATTTGTTTTAATTCTTAACAAAAAAAAGTCTCTAAGGTAGGTACTATTATTATGCTAATTTTATTGATTAGAAAATTGAGGCACAGAGAGTTTAAGTTACTTGCACAAAGTTATATATCTAATGAATGCTCAATTTCATTGAAGCATGCTGGTAGACTAGGGAAGATTGAAATATGCAATGACTTAAGTTCTTTATCCTGTCCAAAATACATTCTAAAACACAGTCTAGTCAACTACCCTTAGTAGCAAAGTGGAATGAGACTCACCAGCGTTTATCAAGTCCCTTCGAAGTCTTTTGATCTTTACTATCATTTGAGAGGAGAAGTGTTCAACAGAGTTGGTATCAAATACAAATGCCACACAATGAATTCTGTCCTTCAGTGATGGGGAATCAATGTAGTCATGATGACCTAATTTGATTGATTCCATGGGATTAAACTGTAAGGTAGACATAAAGCAACATATTAATTCAACAAATATTTATGAGCACAAACTATATACCACGCACTGTGCAAGTGAACTGAATGGTAAACAAAACGGAAAAGTCTCTAATAGTGTGAGGTTAACAATCTTAATAGGAAATACAGGCATTATGCAAGTAAGCTAGCAGTCCTTTCACCTTGTCAGGTAAGATATCTGTAAGGAAAGGACATGTAATCTGAGAGCTAAAATAACAGGAGTTCAAGAGGATAAGGATATGGCTGAAGGTGTTCTAGATAAGAAAGGCAATCTGCCCACAGATGGAAGTAAGAGAATTCAGAAAAAAAGCTGGTACCATCAAGCAGAGCGCAAGGAGGAAAGGGGTTCAAGGTAAGATGACTTTACTCTTCAGCTAGCAGTTTCTCTGTTGGGAATCTGTCCCACTGATATACTGACAAAAATACATAATGATATATGCAAAGGTTATTAACTGCAGGAACATTTGTAGCAGAAAAATGCCATATCAATTAAACTTCATCTGATATGTCAATAAAACACAGTTTTCTACCACTTCTCCAAGAATGGAGTAGCCGCAAATTTATATGTACTTTGTTATATATTTAAAAAGGCAAGAAAAATATAAATTTTGTATGGTTACTAACAGGAAGAGGGGAGAAATTTATTTGAAGGGGCAGAGAAGGAAGACAGATTCTTTGAATATACATTATTTTGTAGATTTGATCTTTGAACCATATAAATGCTAAACATAAACATAAAACCAAATTAACTTAAAAAATCAATTCCTAAATTAAATTGAATTAGTGAACTGTTGCAGTTATAATACAGGGATAAACTATTTTGATTGACTTCAAAATATAATAATTTGTATACCCCTCCAATGATACATGATACAACCTAAATACACTATGCAAATCTGCTAAGATGTTTTAATTATTTCCAGTTTTGATTGTGATTATATGAAATGATACTAAGTGTGATTATGATAAGATTGTTCATGGTACTGATAGAGCTTTTATACTGAGGTTCCTGTAGATGATATATAAGATAAAGGAAATTAGTTGTGACATGATATTCTGTTACCTCCACTGTTTTTGAGAATGAGAATTCTCAGTTTGGGAGAAAGCAGATATACAAGTGATAGAAAAGAGAGTAAGTAAAAACTTTCTAGTACTGAATTTTAATAAGACGTTTTTGTATAAGTTCATAAATTTTTTTCATGAAAATGTATATTACTTAACTCTGCTCACTAAAAAGGCAAGAAACAATGACCAGCCAAGTAGCTATGAACATTTCTAATGCCCCACACCAAGACTACTTGAAGAAACAGCTGTCTCAAAAGCTGTGGCAAGAATAAAAGAATATAAAAAAGACTTTCAGGTTCATGTTAAATGGACTCAGGATCCAAATTGTAGAGGCTCTCACTGGTACAAGATGGTACACTTTACATCAGTATGGAGAAAACCTACAATGGATTGAAACACACAACATATGTTCAATTCATACTGAGTTGTTCTTAATAACAATAAAATAATATCTTGACCCTATTGGCAAAGGTGAAGGAAATGTCATTATTTCAAAGTCTTGCAAAAAGGCAAAAAATTCAAGCATATATCCTGTTCTTTTTAAACTGTGCCACTGGATAATCAAAGACTAGATGAGGGTAAGCTTCTCTTTTGTATGTGAAATGGTGAAAGAATAATAGAGAATGTCACTATTTTCACACCTTAACAAATAAATGGATCTAGGCATTAAACATTGATTAATACCAATATTAGAAAAGTGATAAATCCCCAAACTGTGCACAGTTTCATAAAATATAACACAATCTATGAAGTAGAATCTGAATTGGAACACTCTTTAGATTCAACTCTCAATAATCAGGACATATGGAAAACAGAGGACCATGTAAAACCCCCCTGAGGGATGAAAATAATGGAGTTCAGATTACATAGAAGTCTGCAAAACAACTAGATTTCTTAAGAAACAAATGATAAGGAAAAAGTGAGGGATATAAAGTCAAAGAAACTGAATAGACCTATTTGAATGTTTTTCAAACAAACTTAAAGATGTATATTTATAAAGCAATTAGAAATTCAAACATTGAGTTGTATTTGATAATTTATGGAACGATTGTAAATTTTAGGTGGGGTAAGAGTGTTATGACTATGTTTAAGGAGATATATATATAGTCCTATTTGTATAGTTATATGTATAGTCAGTATTGAATGAAATGTTACGATTTCTTGGGTTTGCTTCAAAATAATACAAGAGAAGAGAAAGTGGGTAGATACAGATAAAACAAGACTGGCTGTGAGTCAAAAATTTTTGAATCTGAGTACATAGGAATCCATTAAACTATTTTGTCTATTTTAAAATTCTCGGTGATAAAAAGTTTGTATTTAAAAAAGAATATTTAAAAATAAACAGCACTTACAAGATAACTCTATACTAAAGAATGAAAGAATCTTGCATGAATAGAAAAACAAAACTTGCTGTGTTTTTTAACAGGCACATAAGATATGTAAAAATGTCAATCAATTTTCAGTATAAAGTGTTAATATAATTTCAATATAAACAACAAGAAATCAAACACAAATGAACAAACAAAGCACAAAAAACCTCATTTGAAAAGGTATATTTATGAAAATTGCCAAGAAAAACAAATAGGAGTAATAAAAAAATGAATGTGACTTATCTGGTAAGTTATCAATCCATAATTGATTACTATGGTAATTAAACAATTAGATAATATAGTAATTAAAATGCTATCATGAAATAATAGATCACTACATCAATAGAAAAAACTAGAGAATACAAAAACTGACCCCAATATTTCATAATGAAAAGATACAAAAGGCATTCAGTGAAAGATGTTGGCATCATTGACTATCATTTGGAACAAAGTAAACTTAATGATTAATTCAAGATCTGAATGTTCATTAGAAGACTAGAAGTTTAAAAAATATATACCGAGATGGTTCTTTGATCTCTCCTTCCTCTTGCCTGGAACACTGACAGTGCTCAGTGTTCTTTTCACATAAAAACGACAGTCATACGTCTCAGTCAGGTGGGGCTGCTACGACACGTTATACAGATTGGGTGGCTTAAACAACAAACATTTATTTCTCACAGTTCTGGAGGCTGAGAAGTTCAAGATCAAGGTGCCAGAAGATTCGGTTTCTGGTCAGGGTTTTCTTCCTGGTTTACAGAGAGTCACCTTCAGGCTATATCTTCACATGACAGAAAGAGATCATCTCTCTCATGTATGTAAGAGCACTAATCCCATTCATGAGGTCTCTATCTTTATGACCTAATTACCTCCCAAAGTCGCTACCTCCAAATACCATCACATTGAGGACTAGGGTTTCAATATATAAATTTGGGGGAGGCAGATCTTAACAGCCCATGCTGAGGACCTCAAAAAAATTGGAAGGATCTCTGAACTTAATAACTTCAGATAGCTGCTACACTGATCCCAAGCTGCCTGCCTTCAGACTTCCTCTTACATAAGAAAAATTATCTATGTAGGTAAGTTGATGTAGTTGGATTTCTGTTTCACATAGCTGAAAGCAATGGAAAGTGGAGTAGCTGTTACGATAGCCATGATGGAAGAGCCCTCAGATGTTTTTATTCTTTTTGGAAAAAAAAAAAATCGAATAGGGACAAAGGACCTTGAGCAAGGATAGTTTAAGAAGATAAATGCTGATACATTTGTACAAAAATAAGCATTTAAAAAATCAATTATAATTTCTCATTAGTCACATCTTACCTGGTATCTATCACGAATGTTACCATTTAAGATGTAGAATATGTCATCCCTGCACAGGCCGCCTTCTTTCTCACCCAGCCCCAGTGAGTCACACAGAATAAATGGCAGATATTTGCCATCTTTCCCGTCTCTAATAGAGTATGTCCTATACTGTAGAGGGGATAAAAGCAATTTTAAAGATTCATTTTTTATTATAAATTGAGATGAAGTCTATATGTAATAAAGTTGATCTGCAAAAGGCTTTTGAAATATAATTGATTTGAACAGAGAAGCAAAGGCTAGGTAGCCTCAAATGTGCTTACCTTTTCAGATATCCCAGTTCTATTAGTGCCCACCAAAGCCTGATGCGTTACATGTCCTTGGAAAACAGACCTCACTGAGTTGAAAAAGCTGGACTTCCCAGCTCCAACTGGACCCAGCAGCAGAATTCGTATTTGTGGAACCAGGGATCCATATGGTTCATAAGTTCTCAAGGCAGACAATAAGCTCTTCCTGAGCCTGTTCAGACATGACCGTTTTTAACAATTGACTGCAGTTAGGTCATAAAATCTTACTATAAATTTTCTGTGGATTCATTTTTTTCACAGATTTTTTTTATTAGCAACTTGCCTTCTTACATAAAAAACATGAGACAAACCTACGTGAAATTCTATTGCAAAAAGAACAAAAAGCAAAAAATAATACACAACTAAAGCCAGACATAAAATCTTTCCGATTTAAATTAGTAGACCATATACATCTAAGAATAAATAATAGCTGTATTATACATAAAGATCAATTATTTAACACTAAACTTCAGAAGTCAAAATACATGTGACTTCCAAAGTTCATGAAAGTAGACCGTTTCTAACATGTTCTTGAAGTTCATGATGGGTATTCCCCACCTGCCAACCACTTCTTCTAGCAACTCTCTAGAGTAGTTGAAACATTAACTGCAAGAATTCTAAGTAAAACACAGACATACAAACAAATAACTATTTTTCTTCAAGTATATCACATTAAAAATTCCTTTCCTCTACTCAGTGCCCTTTTTGTTTTAACATTATCAAATATTTTATGATTATAAATATAGTTTGTTCTTGATGATCCACAAGTTATGTGTGATAATATGTGTTGCCAATTATATTGATGAGACCTATCATAGAATAAGTCAAAGAAAATGAAGAGAATAATAGAATCTTAAAAACATTGACTTACTCAGTCGCCCCTTTTATCGTTCTTTCATCCAGTAAATCTGAGGAAATAATCAAAGAATAATGTAGATTAGAAGTTGTCGAATGATTGGCTGACTGAATGAATGTCAATGAATTCACTAGAGACAAATACAAAAATACCTTTTCCATGAGAACGGTCCTGTATGGTGAAAAGGGAACAATTTTATAGAGAAAATTCTGATAAATCTCATTAACATCATTTGAAGACGCTAGCGCTAGAGGCAAGGTAGACCCTCTGTACTATCAGCAGATCTCTTCTCATTCAGTTATGTGTGAGTGTGTGTGTGACTCACTCCCACATGGGAATTGAGGGTGTGGGTGTTTTCTAAAGAAAAGAAGCAAGGCCTAGAGATGTGGGAATGTCTAATGTGGAAATGTGGAAATGTCTAATAAGACATATTCCCCTCCATAATCCAATAGGTCTGAGAGGGATAATGTGCAGAGACACACAAACAGAAAACACGGGCACTAGATTTTCTCTACAACCTGCTATTAACAATTGGAACTCCAGGAACTTCCAGCTCACTTAATTTGATTCCTGCCCCCAGAAGAGAAGATAAGACTCATGCCTACCCAATCAGAGTGCAGTAAATAGTTCAAGTGTAAGCAGAGGATTTCATTCAGAACAATAAGGCACAAGCTCAGAATTATTTTTTCTTAGAAAGAGACATATTTATGGTGAATTTAAAACAGAAAGGATAAGGATAAGAGATGCTACCAATTCTCTCAGTTACAAAAGAAGAATATCATGTGGAACATTTATAAACATGGCCATATGTATGGCAACAAAGTGAACAATATTACCAATAGTAGAAATTGTGAAAACTTCCCTCAATGTCTGTAATATAATAAAACTAGCAAAACGCAATTACAAACAAATGGAAAAGCAACCTCCTGGGAGTTTAAAAAGCACTGTCTTAAATAACTTTAATATCCAAAAGGAAATAGAAACCACAATTATAAATATATAGAAAATAGCAATATGAACCTTTATGTCAATTTTATGATAAAATCCTATTTCATTAATGACAAGAAAGAAGGAAAACATTGAAAATTGAAAATAGAGTAAGAAAGAATAAAGAAACGAACCTTAGGAATATAAAAAGAAATATAAAATATGAAACCAAACTTTAAAACTTGAAGAAAGGATAAATTAATATAGTAATTATTTTAAAATGTAAAATAAATAAATTGTTTTATCAAAGAAAGACAAATTTGTTAAATGTCATACCACCACTCATATACCAAAATGGTTACATAATCTAAAAATAAAACAAAACGCTGAAAAGGATTTGGGGTGACAGAGACCCTTGTACACTACTTATAGTTGTAGAAATTGATATAAAATTATGTTGGGAAATGTCATCAGTGTGAAGATGAACATATACATACCCTGTGATCCAGCAATTTCATTGGTATTTTCTTCAAAAAACAATTATATGTGTGAACCAAAAGATATGTACAATAATATTTATAGCAGTATTATTTGTAATAGCCCCAAACTGGAAAACACAAATGTCCACCAGTGATGATTGGATAAAATACTGTGAAGGATGCACTACAATGGAACACTACATGAATGAAAAGTAATAAACTATTGCTACACACAAGAATAAGGATGAATCACTATGAAGGCAGGAGTTAAAGCAGCTAGACAGACACATTTGCTCACTTTACCAGGGAACACTCTCAGGGAAAAAAGGAAGACAACTGACCAAGTCTAATTTTCTAATAAGTATGCTAGTAATTTTATGTCCTGGTGAATAGACTAATGATATTTCCCACACGGAAATAGTACACATCCCTTGAACATCTTTAACAGGATATCAGTGGTTAAAAATTACTTAGTAAATAAACCTAGATTCTGGCCAGGCACAGTGGCTGAAGCCTGTAATCCCAGCACTTAGGGAGGCCAAGGCAGGCGGATTACCAGGTCAGGAGTTCGAGACCAGTCTGGTGAGCACAATGAAACCCTGGCTCTACTAAAAATACAAAAAATTAGCTGGGGACGGTGGTGCATGCCTGTAATCCCAGCGACTCAGGAGGCCGAGGCAGGAGAACTGCTTGATCCTGAGAGGCGGAGGTTGCAGTAAGCTGAGATCTTGCTACTGCACTCTGCACTCCAGCCTGGGTAACAGAGACTCTATCTCAAAAAACAAATAAAATTACAGATTCCATGGATTAAGAGGGCATTCTTGCCTCCCTTGAAAATGTCTTGAAAGCTGTCATATAATTTTTCAATATGTAAAGTGGCCCATAAACTTCACTTAAAACCCCTGCCTATTTTTCTGGCCCTTAAAGCATATGTCCAATATGGAAAGGAAAGATTTAGGGAACCACACAGAATATCTAAGTACTCTTTCTGCCTTTTCTTAGATTTCTGATTGTCCCTATCTTTAAAATTACTAATACAGCAATATTAGATGTTATGCTCAGTGAAATAAGCCAGACACAAAAGGACAAATACTACATAATCCCACTTACATGAGGAATCTAAAATAGTCAAATTCATAAAAGCAGAATTAGAATGGTGGTTTGCTAGGGACTGTGGGAAGGAAGAAAAGAGAATATATTTGTCAAAGGGCATAAAGTTTTACTTATGCAAGATAATTAAGTCCCAGAGATCTGCTGTACAGCATAGTACCTACAGCAACAATACCATACGGCAGGGGTCGCCAACTCCCAGGGCCACGGAGCCTTGGCTATCTGTGGCCAGTTCGGATCCAGGCCACAGAGCAGGACTTGAGCGGCAGGAGTGTGAAGCTTCATCTGTATTTACAGCTTCTCACCATTGCTCATATTACAGCCTGAGCTCTGCTTCCTGTCAGATCAGCAGCGGAATTAGATTCTAATAGGAGCGCAAACCCTATTATGAACTGTGCGTGAGGGGTCTAGGCTGTGTGCTCCTTATGAGAATCTAATGCTTGATAATTCACTGTCTCCCATCACCCCCCAGATGGAACCATTTAGTTGCAGGAAAACAACCTCAGGGTTCTGGCTGATTCTACATTACAATGAGTTGTATAATTATTTCATTATATATTGCAACATAATAGCAATAGAAATAAAGTGCACAATAAATGTAATGCACTTGAAACCATCCCCCCACCACCAGTCTGTGGAAAAATTATCTTCCACGAAACTGGTCCCTGGTGCCAAAGAGGTTGGAGACCACTGCTGGTATACGGTAAGTCATCACTTAACATCATCATGGATTCTTGGAAACTGTAATTTTAAGCACAACAACATACAGCATGTCCTTGACTAATGTCTTTCTTCCATAATGATGAGGGAAATAAACTGGTTTCCTTCTAAGTTGTTTCACTTAAGTCACAGTTTCCAAGAACCTATAGTTCACGTTAACTGAGGATTTACTGTATTTAAAAATGTGCTAAGAGGATAAATCTTATGTTAAGTGTTCTTATCATAAATATACATTTTATTGACCCTGGTTGTCTCTTAGTAAACAATTTGTGTCCAGGTTTCGATCTGAACCATCCAAATTATGGATGAGTGAAAAGGTCATTTTTCCTTAAAGAGATGAATTGGTTCAAACCAACCAAACATGCAAGGGAGAACTCTATACAGGATTATCTAATTAAACCTACCTTCACATCGAAAAACTTCACAATCCTGAATAGAAATAGTACAATTTTGAACAAGTCCAAGATCTTCCGTTGTCTTTGAGCCCATAATCACTTTTCTATTTCCTAACTCTATCTGGAAATTAGTTGTGGAGTTATATTGTATATTGTCATAACAAAACAGTCTTTCTGGTGTACATAGTCCTAGTTTCCATTCTGAAATTTTAGTCTCTTGAAGTGCAAAAAGGATGATGGAGGCAGACTTTCTTTCCTGGTAACTCTCTTCTGCATATGCTCCAATAATATGATGTTCACCATAAATCACTGTTAGAGTAGGCCCTTGATTACAACATCTGTCAAGCAAATCTCCACTGTAGAATCCATGGACACTACCCTTATAGAGAAGGCTAAACCGCTTTCCTCCAAAATGATTTTGCAGGATCTTTTCATGCAACCATGTCAAACGAGTTGTCACTGCCATACTTCTTGATCTAGTGGCAAATCAGATATATTTTCCATTAAATATTAAGAAACAGATAATATATGCTGTTATAAACCTTGCATTTATGCCTCTTACATATTCTACATAACACAAAAAATGACAAAACAAAGGATGAACAGAAAAATCATTAGCTAATTTTTTCCTATAAATCATTGCTTTATAAATTAAAACAGAAACAGAGACTGGCAAGTGACACTGTCACCTGAGAGAGAGAGAAAGAGAGACTAATGCTAGCTAGGAAAAATGAAAAGCAGAAAGACATTTACCTGTTGTAGTGTCTGTAGTATCAGCTAGAGCTGAGGGTAGCTGCTCTGTCTGGATAGCTGGGTAGGCACGAAATGAGCAAAGGAAATTATTCTGCAGCCTTGAAGCTTCAAAGACTCAGAGAAAGGAAACTGAAACTCAGTATGCCCAGCCCACTTGACAGCATGCCAACTTCTCTCAACAAAGGAGCATAAGCTGATCCAGCTTTTAGACAGTAAATCTATATAAAAAAAAATAGTATTGAGGCCGGGCACGGTGGCTCAAGCCTGTAATCCTAGCACTTTAGGAGGCCGAGACGGGCGGATCACGAGGTCAGATGATCGAGATCATCCTGGCGAACACGGTGAAACCCCGTCTCTACTAAAAAATACAAAAAATTAGCCGGGCGAGGTGGCGGGCGCCTGTAGTCCCAGCTAGTCGGGAGGCTGAGGCAGGAGAATGGTGTAAATCCGGGAGGCGGAGCTTGCAGTGAGCTGAGATCCGGCCACTGCACTCCAGCCTGGGCGACAGAGCGAGACTCCGTGTCAAAAAAAAAAAAAAAATAGTATTGAAAGAATCAAGGAATTGAAGTCAGAGGGAAGAAAACATAACAGCTCACTGACTTTTAAAAAAATCTTTTTATTTAAGGAAAATGCAACCAATTTCTGTATATGGACATACAAAAAGTATTGTGTATTCTACCTCTAGAATATGTATCTCAAATTAATTTACATCTCTTAATCCCTGCTATCAATTAATTCTGCACTAGTATACTTCCTTATATAGAATGTTATTTTAGCCTCCAAATTTGTTCCTCTATTTTTCTGCTTGCCCCCTCTCTTCTCACCACAGGAAAATGAGGAGACTGCATTTATAAGATATAAAACAACTCATGTCGGCTCAAGCCTGTAATCCCAGCACTTTGGGAGGCCGAGACGGGTGGATCACGAGGTCAGGAGATCGAGAACATCCTGGCTAACACGGTGAAACCCCGTCTCTACTAAAAATACAAAAAACTAGCCGGGCGACGTGGCGGGCGCCTGTAGTCCCAGCTACTCCGGAGGCTGAGGCAGGAGAATGGCGTGAACCCGGGAGGCGGAGCTTGCAGTGAGCTGAGATCCGGCCACTGCACTCCAGCCTGGGCGACAGAGCAAGACTCCGTCTCAAAAAAAAAAATAAAAATAATAATAAAATAATAATAAAAAATAAAAAATAAAACAACTCATGTCAATATCACAATAGAGCCCCTTCTCTAACTTCACATTGCTAAGGATCATAAATTTATGTCCTATAGGCAGAATTCAATCTGCAGATTTGTTTTGTAGGGCCAATGCAGTACCTTTATATTTTTTAATTTTTGAATGTGAATGCTTTTATATCATTGAGTATCCACTCTCCAGTCCTCCTTTGTCCCCTCTTGCTTTATACCTGACTGGTTCTAACAAATTCAAATTGCCTGCCTGCCCTAAAAAGATTTTTTTAATTTGCTGGCCCTATTAAAACCAATAGCACCATCAAATGAAAATATTTTAAGCAGCTTATGGGGTACTATTTACTTTGCTTTAAAAATTATATTATTATAGACTTATTATTTGTAAGGTAATTTACATGTATCTCATGTGTTTATTTTAATAACTTTTTGATGAAGACACCACTATTATTGCCGCTTTTCAAATAAATAAACAGAGTTTTGGAGTGTAAGTGAGAAAAAGAGGAGGAATAGGAGTGATGAGGGAAGAAATCTCCTGCTTTAGACAGTATAATCAAGAAAGGTCTATTTAATGAGATGTCATTGGAGAAGTGTCCTGAATGGAGTGAGAGGGAGTACCATGAAAATATCTAGGAAAAGAGCTTTATAAGCAGAGAGAATGGCGAGGATAATCACCCCTGTGGCAGCTTGTTGCAGTAAGAAGCTCAGTATGGTTGGAGCAGAGTTAAGTTTGGAGAATGGCAGTGAACAGGAGAATGGAGGGACCAGATAGAGATAATTGAATTATGGGGGCAATTCTGATCATAGTGAGTTAGTTCTTACAATATCTGATGGTTTTATAAATCGCTTCCCCTTTCTCTGGGCACTCATTTCTCTCTTCTGCTGCCATGTGAAGAAGGGCATGTTTGCTTCCGTTTCCAACATAATTATAAGCTTCCTGAGGCCCTCTCAGCTCTGTGGAACTGTGAGTTAATTAAACCTCTTTCCTTTATAAATTATCCAGTCTCAGGCCATTCTTTATAGCAGTGTGAGAACAGATTAATACAGTAAATTGGTACAGAGGGAGTGGGACACTGCTATAAGGATACCCAAAAATGTGGAAGTGACTTTGGAACTGAGTAACTGGCAGAAGCTGGAACAATTTAGAAGACTCAGAATAAGAGAGAAAAATGTGAGAAAGTTTGGAATTTCCTGGAGACTTGGAGGGCTCAGAAGACAGGAAGATGTTGGAAAGTTTGGAACTTCCTAGAGACTTGTTGGGTGGCTTTGAACAAAATGCTGATGGTGATATGGACAATAAAGTTTAGGCTGAGGCAGTCTCAGATGGAGATGAGAAACTTGTTGGGAACTGGAGCAAAAGTGACTCTTGCTGTGTTTTAGCAAAGAGACTTGGCAGCATCTTGCCCCTGCCCTAGAGATCTATGGAACTTTAAACCTGAGAGAGATGATTTTATGTATCTGGCCGAAGAAATTTCTAAGTGGCAAAGCATTCAAGAGAAAGCAGAGCATGAAAGTTCAAAAATGTGTAGGCTGACAATGGGATAGAAAAGAAAATCCCATTTTCTGAGGAGAAATTCAAACTAGTGGCAGAAGTTTGCATATGTAACAAGAAATGGAATGTTAATCACCAAGACAATGGGGAAAATGTCTCAAGGGCATGCCAGAGATCTCACCGCGGTCCCTTCTATCACAGGCCTAGAGACTGGTTTCCTGGGCTGGGTCCGGGGACCCGCTGCTCTGTGTAGCCTCGGGACTGTGTCCCGGTCACTCCAGCCATGGCTAAAAGGGGCCAAGGTACAGCCAGGACGTTGCTTCGGAGGGTGCAAATCCCCAGCCTTGGCATCTTCCATATGGTCTTGGTCCTGTGGGTACACAGAGAACAAGAACTGAGGTTTGGGAACTTCTGCCTAGATTTCAGAAGAGGTATGGAAACACCTGGATGTCCAGGTAGAAGTCTGCTGCAAGGGCAGAGTCCTCATAGAGAACCTCTGCTAGAGCAATGTGGAAGGGAAATGTGGGATCAAAGCCCCCACACAGAGTCCCCACTGGGGCACTGCCCAGCAGAGCTATGAGAAGAGGGTCACTGTCCTTCAGACCCCAGAGTGGTAGATACACTGATAGCTTGCACTGTGTGCCTGGAAAAGCTGTAGAAACTCAATGCTAGCTGTGAAAGCAGCTCAAGTGAGGGTGCTGTATCCTGCAAAGCCACAGGACAGAGCTTCTCAAGGCCTTGGGAGCCCACCTATTGCATCAGTGTGACCTGGATGTAACACATAGATTCAAAGGAGATCATTTCAGAGCTTTAAGCTCTGACTGTCCAGCTGGATTTCAGACTTGCATGGGGCCTGTGTTTCCTTCGTTTTGGTCAATTTCTCCCACTTGGAATGAATGCATTTACCCAATGTCTGTACCCTCACTGTATCTAGGAAGTAACTAACTGGCTTTTGATTTTACAGGCTCATAGGCAAAAGGGACTTGCCTTGTCATCAGTGAGACTTTGGGCTGTGGACTTTTGGGTTAATGCTGAAAATAGTTAATATTTGGGGGGACTGTTGGGAAGGTGTGATTGTGTTTTGAAATGTGAGGACATGAGATTTGGGAAAGGGTCAGGGGTTAAATGATATGGTTTGACTGTGTCTCCACCTAAATCTCATCTTGAATTTTAGTTCCCATAATCCCCATTTGTTGTAGGAGGCACCAGGTAGAAATAATTGAATCATGGGGACAGTTTCCCCCAATCCTGTTCTTATCATAGTGAGTTAATTCTCATGAGATCTGATGGTTTTATAAGGGGCCTCCCTCTTTGAAAGGCACTCATTTTTCTCTCCTGACACCACATGAAGAAGATGTTTGCTTCCCTTTCCACCACGATTGTGAGTTTCCTGAGGCCTCCCAGCTCTGTGGAACTTTGAGTCAAATTAAAACTCTTTCCTTTATAAATTACCCAGTCTTGGGCAGTTCTTTATAGCAGCATGAGCATGGACTAATACAGTGTCCATTTGAAATGTCTACAGTTCTATCATGCACATGAATCACTTTTTTTTCTCTCTCTCTCTCTCTGACCTTCTTGGCCATGGGAATTTGATAATCCCTCCTCTATAAATCTAACACTGATCATCTCTCTGGTAGAAGGGGGTCTCATACACTCAAAGCACCATAAATGAATTTATCTTTGTATGCTTATTTAAATTGTAGCAATCCATTCACATGCTAATTCCTTCTTTACCACTTTATCAAAACAGAAGACAAATGAGCTCAGTGGCTTGAACATATGTTTCTTTGCATTTATTTTAAAAATCTGTCAGGTATTGTCATGGAATGTGCAAAAGAAATCAATTTTTAAAAATGAAAAAATATATTTACACATAATTGTTTAGCACAGCTTGTTACTTGACCTCCCCACCTCTACCCCATACCCTCAATTTTTGCAATTTTGCTTACATTGCACTTCCTGTCTTGGAGACTGAAACAGTTTGAGTCTATTTGCTTGAATTGTGTTGAGGAAGGAAGTGGGACTGCGGGAGGGTGCAACTGAAAATTGACTGTATTTCTACATCTATGATCTCACTGGCCCAAGTGGCCTGCATTTTCTCCAATATCAGAGAAAGATTTTACGAGGGTTTACAACTGGTATGCAGGTTTTTATCTTCCTTACATTGATGGCAAAAATTAGATCTATTTAGTCTACTGTCCTCCACAAATTGGTCCATAAACTCATCCGATTAAGAATGGGATTTGAGGGCTTCCAAATTTCCATGGCTTTTGGTTGCAGGACCCCCTGAAGACTTTGATCAGCCTTGCCATCTTGTGGGTACCTTAGCGTTAGATTGAGTTATGTTGCTAAAAGATAATTATTCATCAGCTGATCATTAAGCATACGGGGCTTACTCAGCTCCCCCTATCAATTTGTGTCAAAGAAATTAATTGTGGACCTGTCTTGTTTTATGAGAAAGCAATGTGATAGTCTTTAAATTTATCTTTCTAAACAAAACACAGGTTTACACATTACCCAGCACAGTAACTCCTCTTGATATTCTTGACCTAAAAGGAAGAAGTGTAGGAAAAACTGATATAAGTAGAGAGGTTATTTGGGCCAAGCATGAGAGTTACAACCCAACTGCATGGAGTCAAGTTGCCCTGAACAATATGCATTCTTATTAGCAACAGTTACAAGTAGGTTTTCAAAGAAAAAGAAGAGGCAGTTCCTAAATTATTTACCATGAATTTACATTAAAACAGCATAAGCTATCAATTGGCTATAAATTGCTCTCTGAATCAAATTCCAAGAACGTGAAGATAATGGGCAAGGCAGCTAGTCAGGAACAAAATGACATTAAACAATTGCCCCCAGCTATGGTTGTGGAGGGGCACTGTGGCACGCAGGAAGCAAGACTAAAGGACCATACTTATGTCTCTCTGGGCCTGCATATCTCACAGAACTCAAACTGCTCTATTTTTCTTTCCTCAATATTTTATTGAGGTAGATAGTGGGTGAGTTTGCACAAAGCTACAAATTCCTGTTGGAAAGAGTCACTTTCTCATGCAACAACCTAACCTACCCATGCACACCACAAAGTCTCTAGCACTGACATTTCAACTGTCTCCACTACATCACTCTCACTTTAGGATGATATTCTACCTCCCAACACACTTATAGTTCATCTGCTATACTCCTTAGCACTGTCTTTGAGCTGTACAGCTTGCTTAACTGTAAAGTATGTAAAGTTTCAAAAATCCTGGATGACCTCTAAAATGTAGCAAAACGATAATTCCCACTACCACTCAGGTTGGTAGAGAAAGATCAGGGAAATCCACAAAATGGAAAATATCCTCCCAGACAAAAGATGTTTCCCCCTTTTTGAGGCCTCCTCACCAATATTTCCTAACCTAAATTTCAAATATGTATTTAACTCCATTTGATGTTTACGTGTTTCCAAAGCAATATAGAGCCAGAGGATAAGAAGTTGTGGTATCTGGCCGGGCGCGGTGGCTCACGCCTCCCGGCACTTTGGGAGGCCGAGGTGGGCGGATCACGAGGTCAGGAGATGGAGACCATCCTGGCTAACACGGTGAAACCCCATCTCTACTAAAAACACAAAAAACTAGCCGGGTGAGGTGGCGGGCGCTTGTAGTCCCAGCTACTGGGGAGACTGAGGCAGGAGAATGGCGTGAACCCGGAAGGCGGAGCTTGCAGTGAGCCGAGATTGTGCCACAGCACTCCAGCCTGGGCGACAGAGTGACACTATGCCTCAAAAAAAAAAAAAGGAAAGAAAGAAATTGTGGTATCATAGTTATGCGCGTCTGTGTGAAGAGACCACCAAACAGGCTTTGTGTGAGCAATAAATCTTTTTAATCACCTGGGTACAGGCGGGCTGAGTCCAAAAAGAGAGTCAGCAAAGGGAGATAGGGGTGGGGCCGTTTTATAGGATTTGGGTAGGTAAAGGAAAATTACAGTCAAAGGGGGTTGTTCTCTGGCAGGCAGGGGTGGGAGGGGTCACAAGGTGCTCAGTGGGGGAGCTTTTGAGCCAGGATGAGCCAGGAAAAGGAATTTCACAAGGTGATGTCATCAGTTAAGGCAGGAACAGGCCATGTTCACTTCTTTTGTGGTGGAATGTCATCAGTTAAGTCAGGAACCAGCCATCTGGACGTGTACATGCAGGTCACAGGGGATATTATGGCTTAGCTTTGGCTCAGAGGCCTGACAATCATTTTGCTAATACTGTCCATTTTAGCACAAAAAGGAGAACTTAGTGTCAACATTTATGCTCCTAAATGATGTTGGGTCAAATTAAATGTTCCTCATTATTTCTCTCTCTTGATCTCTCCTTTACTCCTTCTCTTCCTTGCAGGGTCTCCATCTCCTTCATAACGGCACACTCTGTTGCCCCTTTAAACAAAATAAAAAAGTCTTACATTCTGCCCAGATTTTTTTCAGGATCCACCAAAGAGATGGGTGAATTATGGTCCAAAAGTTGGTAAGGATGATGGTGAGCCTTCAATCACCTTCAGTCTCCCAACAAACAATGGCCAAGGCTTGGTTTTTCCCTGGATTAAATGGAGAAAATCATGCCCTACTTTTTGGACCCATTGCTTCCACATTTGTATGGTAACTGTGAAACCATCCTAATGAACTGCAAACATTAACCACTAAATAAAATGTAGACTTTGAATAAAAGCACAGCTAAGTACTAACCAGCTTGCCCTTTAAGCCAATTCCTTACTGCTACTTACAGCATGACTGTTAGCTCCTTTCCTTATAGTTTCTTTCTGCCTAAAAGTCACATAGACGTGGTCACAAGGCACTAACTTCCCTTAGTTATTTCTATAAGATAACATATGTAACATTAAGAAACATCAAGTTTCTATCTAAAACTTTTTCCAGATCCTGGAATCCCATGGGTCTGCTGACACTAGTCAGTCTGATGACCCTCTCCAAGGAACTGCCTCAGCAAAAAAAAAAAAAAAAAAAAAATTCCAGTTTTCATCTCTGTATGTTTCATTTCATTCCCTACACCCCAACCAATCAGCAGCTCCAGACCTTCACCCCCTTACCTGCCTTTCTCTTAAAAACCCTAAACTGACACCCAGCAGGGAGGTGGATTTGAGGTTTCCTCAACCTTCCTCAATTTGCTGCTATTCAATTATTAAAGTCTTTCTCTACTGCAAAACCTGCTGTTTTGGTGTATTGGTATGTTACTCTGCAACAGGCACAACACTGATGAGCCTAAAATGACTTTTTCTGGTTGTCTCTCTAATTTTTGTTTCCAATATCTACTTGTAGGCCTACTCCTCAATTTCCATGGTTCTCCTATTCCTAGGTCTTTTTTAAAGAGTTAATCTCTTTCACTGAATTGTGTCTCCTGAACATTCATTCACTTGAGCACAACTTCACTTGCAGCTTGGCTTTAGAAAATATTTCATAACTGGACATAAGAAACTCTTGCTTTCTTAATATCTATGACTACCCAAAAGATGAGTATAATTCTTATTAAAACTAAATTAGACTGTCAGAATGTGGATAACTATTGAACCAAAGCATATTATTTTGAAGAAGACTAAGAATTTGGAGAAGAGAATTAAGAAGTCTTTAAAGAAAAAAAAAAACGTGAAAGCTATCTTTTGGGAATTTTGTATTTCTTTCTTAATAGTACTAGCTTTCACAGCTACTAAGAGGACTTCAGAATTATTTGGAGCATGAGTATAAGAACCTTCTTACTGATTTGCACCAGTAACCTAAATTGAAGGACACATGGCTAGGATGATTTGGAATTCAATTAATGAAAATAAGGCATGGGTTTGTTAGAAGAGGAATATTTATTTTTTTCATAGAAATAAAATGTAAATTGTTAAAAAATGTTGGCTTATTTTTATTAATTCAATTACTTACAGTAATTCATATTTTCATTCAGATATAAATGAAACACTCTTCCTTCTTTATTTTTATTTCCTCTCCCCAGCTTTTCATTCTCTTTCAGTCTTCCTTTCTGTTTTTTGTTTGTTTGTTTTGTTTTCTTTTGTTTTTTTGAGTCAGGATCTTATTCTTTCTCCCAGGCTAGAGTGCAGTGGCACAATCTCAGCTCACTGTAGGCTCCACCTCCAAGGCTAAATCAATCATCCTGAGTAACTGGGACTACAGGCACGTGCCATCATACCCAGCTAATTTTTGTGGGTTTTGTTTTGTTCTTTTTTTTTTTTTTGTAGTGGAGATGGGGTTTCATCATATTGCCCAGGCTAGTTTTCCTTTCTATGTAGAGAAAAATTTAAAGTGAATGTGATGTTGGAGAGAGTGGGAGGGAAAAGTAATGGTAAGTGCTTGCTCATTACCAGGCACTGTGCTAAGTTCTGTGAATACATAGATAAGTTAAATCCACACTGTTTCTCAAAGAACTCACAATCTATTTAAGAAAGCAGATGTCTACACAATAATTTTATAACTATTATTCAGTGATTAGTACTCACATAGCTCTATATAGAGTGCTATAGAAGAATAAATAAGAGAGTATCTCATTTTTCCTGGAGTGGTTTAAGAAGGTGTCACCAAAAACTGAATTGTAAATGGTACAGAAATATGGAGGGGTGGTTTGTGGTAGGACCTATCTTAGCCCACTGCTTCTCAGGTTTGGCCATTGAACTTGAGATACGACTGTTCCAAGGACAGAAGGCAAAATGAACAAAAGCAAAATCTGAAGGAGGCTGTCAATAGAGATTGACTCTCATTGAGGCACACCAATACAGGCTGGGCCAAATGTCAGAATCAAGGCAACTTATATCAAATGCAGGGCTGTAACACTCTCTCAATTGCACCTGAAAATGAAACAAAAAAGAGTGGAAATTAAGCACATATCCTAATGCAACTTTCAGGACTAGGGCATGCAGATGGGCCCCAGTCATCTAATAACTGATGTATAACTTAAGATTTTTCAAAAGGCACCAGTGATTTATGAGAGAGGGAGAAAAGGACCAGATTACCAGTTTCCTCAAGAGGCAAATCTTCTAAGAAATCATCTGCAGCCCGCAGCATCTGCCTCAGTGCAGAGAGGATCAGAATATCACTCATGGGGTCCAGTTCCAAATCTGAAGCATAATTTCCAACCATCAAAATACTGGAAATAGGAATGCCTAGCATTTTATGGACATTCATGACCTGTGGAAAGTATATTTAAAAAATGTAAGTCTTGTATTTAATATTTGAAATTTGACCAACTTTAAATACAATTTAAGAAAGAAACCCAAAAAGCAATGGCTTAATAAGTTATCTTGGGAACATACTAATAATTCAGATCATTGCAGTTTTAAGTGTGATATAAATTTGAATTAATCAAGCAATTGATTCCGTTCTTCATTTCCCTGCAAATACGTTGTGTGAGCATATATACACATACAGACACACACACACACACACAAGTATGATTGTGATACTATCACAATAATATCTGGTTATGATCAGCATTCTTTACCTGCCTTTGAGAAGTCATAGATCTACTCAGGTTTAAAAAGTTGTCTTGAAGAACCTCACTGCAATCATCCACTTTAGTAAGCAAGGCTACATGTGCTACACCTATATCAAATAGATAAATCAGTTATTTTATATCATAAATAGCAATGTGTCAACAAGTTATTAAATACGTGTGAAAGCAACTGTATAGGGTAATGTGATTTTGGGAGCTGAAGAATGAAATATCCCCAATACATCTCAATGTGGAGCCTGAAGCTTTTCTAGCAGAGAAATGATCTTTGGTCTTTTTTTCCAACATGAGACAGCATTTTTTCAATGCAACTAAATTCATACTAAATTGTAATTATCTATTATTCCATTCAACTAGTTTGTTTTAAATTGGCCAAGGGGAAAAAAGGGGTTGCTGGACTTTGGGGACTAAAAAGAACCACAAGAAAAAGAGGGGGTGAGGAGGGTTGTGTATGAGCATTTATGAGAGCAAACTGTACTGATTTCACAGTTCTAGTAAGGATCTATGCCTTTCTCCCTCAAACCACAGGGATTGAATTAGTAAATCACACTTGACTTCTAAACGAATCAAAATTCTACTATGCTAACAACTGCTTATGAGGAAAATATAAGATTAATTTCAAACGCCTGTCAAGAAAACTCCCAGAACTCTTAACAGAGCTTTTAGTACCTTCTTCCTACCGAAATCTTGTGTTTCTTTTTTCCATTACTAAATGATTTCTTTTACTACCTTCTCATCATTCAGGTTTTAGAGGAATAACTAGCAAAGTTGGCCAATTAATACCTAGGTTCTGGTAGAGGGCAGTTCTCAATTGATACCTATTTTTTTTTCAACCTCTGTTACAATGTAATTCTTCTCTTTCAAAATTAATACAATGTCCTTTTAGAGGTCCTAAGTCAGCACAGTTAGTTGCGTTAACCATTGCCATCCAGCATGCCAAGCATAATGTGTTGCCATACGTCCTTGAAAACTCATTTTAAAACTTAGCATTTCTCTTTTACCCCAAACCCTCCATAATTTTAAAGCTATTAAGTGATTATATAAGCTTATATATTTACATTGTGTATATCTAATGTTCACTACTCAGACATTTGTTAGATGGTTTGTTAAGTTCAGGTGCAAAACTTATCCCCATTTTATAAGAACAGAAGACTAAAGTTCAGTGAAATTAAGTTACCTTCCTCAAGGTCAAAGTTTACTACTATTTAAAAACGTGGTTCACTTACCCAAGACCATGCTCTATACATTAAACTTCATAGCACTTTTCGGAACCTAAATATGTGATCTTTATACTGATAAAGTAAGCGATGAGGCTTTGGAGTATAAATGTCCCAACAATTCTTTATATGAAAATATTTTCAAATTTCAGTGAGAGTACTTCCAGTTCTGAATCAAATGGAGTAGACAGACTTTCCCCTCTTCTTTACACTAAATATGGCTAAAATCTCTGGACATTATACATAAATCAAACATAAAGATTGAAAAGTGCAGAGGATGCAATTTGGCCAGAAACCTTGAGATCCAAGAAACAATACACAGATGAGTTCTCTAGGTTTTCTTTTTACTTCATATGTCCCAGATTGGCTTTTAGAGACACTCACAACTGAAAAATGCCAATTGGAGCCAGCAACAAGAAAAAAAAAGTAAAGTAAAACCTGTTCCATCTAGTCAAAGCATAAGAAAAAGGGCAGTGTAGCAAGACAGAAAACTTTCAGAAAATAGCCACACTACCTGAGCCAAACACCACAGAAATCACTTAGCCCTATCCATGGATATGTCCTTCCCTTTCCCAACCTTCGTCCTTAGCCAAGGTAGTATCAGACAAGAAAAAAAAATGTAGGGAGCCAGCACATTTATACCTGCACTAACAAGGTCTGTCTTGATGGTGTCAAGGGAGGCTACTTGGGGATCCTAGACTTCCACCAAATCAGCGGCAATGAGGTGCTCTTCTCCCTCTCTGGCAGTGTCAGAGGAGAACAAATGAGAAGCTAGAACTTTACCCTTCATTAACCTTAGATGCAAGGAGGCTTCTAGCCCCTGTGATGTCAGGGGATCCTATATGGGGCGCAGTAAGAAAGTGCCCTTTCTCTAGGGATGTCAAACAAGGCCTCATGGAAAACCTATACTTTCCGTCCTACCAGTATCAGAATATGTCTGTGAAAACACAAGATGTAAGATCCAGAGTCACAGAATAAAATACCTAAAATATCAAAGACACAATTAAAGATCATTTGTCACATCAAAACCCAGGAAATTTTCAACTTGAAAAAGAAAAGCTAATCAGAAGATCCTGACCCTAATTAGATGACAAAGATGTTAGAATTATTTGGCAAGGATTCTGAAGCAACCATCATAAAAATGCTTAAGAGCCAAGTTGGAACATGCTTGAAGCAAATGCAGGAAGTGGAATGCCTCAGCAAAGAAATAGAAGATACGAAAAAGAATCAAATAGAAATTTTAGAACTGAAAGAATATTATACCCAAGATAGGACAAACGATAGATATGCTCAAAAGCAGAATGGAGAGGACAAAGTAATGAACAAATGAATTTAAAGATATAACAATAAAAATTACCCACTCTGAAAAATAAAGAGCAAATAGATATAAAAATAAATAAATAAATAAATATACAGTGAGACTATAACAAAATATCTAGAATTCACGTCCCAGAGTTCCAAAAAGAGAGATGAGATATGGCAGGGCTAGAAATCGTCATAATAGTAAGACAACTGCAGACTGAGAGAAACTATTTGCAAATGATATATCTTACAATTGATTCATATTTAGGATTTACAGGTCTTTCAAAATTCAAGTTCTAAAAAACACAAATAATCCAATCAGAAAATAGTCAAAAGATGTGAGGAGACATTTCACTGAACAAGCTATACAGAAGGCAAATAAGCACATGAGAAGATATTCAATGTCATTAGTCATTAAGCAATGCAAATTAAGAACCTGATGAAATATCAGTATACATCTATTAGAATAGTTAACAATTTTCTAATAGCAACAATAGCAAATACTACGAAGAATGCAGAAAAATCAGATCTCTCATGTATTGCTGGTAGAATTGTAAAATGGTACAGTCCCTCTAGAATGTAGCTTGGTGATCTCTTTCAAAGTTAAACATACAGTTACTATATGACCCCGCATTACATTTTTGGAGACTTATCCCAGAGGAATAAAAACATGTCCACAAAAAAACCTGAACACTAATATTCATAGGAGTTTTATTTGCAGTAGCTAAAAACTGGAATTTTTTTTGATAAAACATGGTTAAACTGTGGGATATCTATACCATGGAATACTATACAATTTTTTTTTAATGAACAATAAATACATACAAAATCTTGGATGGATGTCAGAGGATATTAGGCCGAGTCAAAAAATTCAGTCTCAAAAGGTGACATACTGTATGATTCCATTTGTGTAACATTCACAAGCCGGGCGCGGTGGCTCAAGCCTGTAATCCCAGCACTTTGGGAGGCTGAGACGGGCGGATCACGAGGTCAGGAGATCGAGAACATCCTGGCAAACATGGTGAAACCCCGTCTCTACTAAAAAATACAAAAAACTAGCCGGGCGAGGTGGCGGGCGCCTGTAGTCCCAGCTACTCAGGAGGGTGAGGCAGGAGAATGGCGTGAACCCGGGAGGTGGAGCTTGCAGTGAGCCGAGATCGCGCCACTGCACTCCAGCCTGGGCGACAGAGCAAGACTCCGTCTCAAAAAAGAAAAAAAAAAAAAAAATTCACAAAATGACAAAATTACGGAAATGAAGAAAATATTAGTGGTTGCCAAGAGTTAACGATGGTGGAGGAATAGTGGGTGCCATGGGGGAAATCTATGAAGTGATGTAACAGTTGGTTGCAGAGATGGGTACATAAACTTACACATGTGATAAGATGACATAGAACTATAAACACATATTGTTAGCAATCAGTTTCCTGGATTCAGTCTTCCTGGTGCAGCCACATAGTGTGAAGAGGTGACTTCCCTATCTAACGCCTCAGGAAAATCGCACACGAAAAAAGAAAAAAAGGATGGCTAGTCTATTCTTTAAAGACTGAAAATTAGGATTTGAGGTCTTTCTTCAGTCATGCCTGTGAATGATCTCTACCTGTGACGGCCACCACTCCAGGGAAATTGGATGAAAGGTACATGGGAAATCTCTGTAATCTCTTTGCAACTTCTGGCAAATCTATAATTATATCAAAGTAAATTTTTTTGGATAAGTACGATGAGACTCACCACAGTTTAACACTTCTTTGTGAACTTGCTTGAATTTTGCCAACATTTTAGAGGAGAGATTGTCAATAGAGTTGATGTCTAAGACATAAGCCACACAGTGAATCCTGTCCTTCAGAGATGGAGAGGTGATAAAAGTAGAATGCTCAGGTGTAATTGGTTTACGGGGATTAAACTGTTATAAAAACATAAGGTAACATTCAGAATTCAGAGAGTTTCTGTTTAATCCTTAAAGAGACAATTAATGCTTCTAATACTGTAACTACTTATCTCCCTCCTCCCCAGCAATTCTTTCCCCAAATTAGTAGCACCCACCTCTTTACTCCCTTCCCACTGTGAGCATAATGCCATTATATCTCTCTCGCAGGAAAAAAAAAAAACGCTTTATTGCTGTGGCAAAAATGATAATCATCCATTGTAAGTATTACAGGAAAGTATAAAGAATATTTTGGGAAAGCTAACATCAAATCCTACTATCCTGAAATAAACACCATTAACATTTGTTAAATACAACTTAAAACTCCTCTCTAAGCATTTTGCATGCTTAAATGAACTGGATAGAGAGAATAAAACAAAGAAAAATATGTTGCAAATGCTATTTAAATTAAAAGACTGTAATTTATTTTGATTTTATAGAAGAAAAACAAACTAAAGTGAAATAAAAGAAATACCAACTTTGAAGTTAATGTCTTCTTACCACAAGACAATAATCTTTCTAAGATTAAGGAAATAGATTATGAAACAAGAGTTTGGAAACATGTAGTTACTAAGCTATATATTTCAATGTTGGACTGAATTGACTGGTTCCCTGCTGTGAAAAATTAGGGTGTTGGTATGCTCCTGATTTCTCCAATGTCTTCGCTGTATCCCCGCTCTCTTTATCTGTGTGTCTCCTTTTCCCTGACTGCATTATGAACTCCTGGAGGATAAGGATTGTGTTGTTATTGAACTATGTGTTTTCAGTAACTGGCTTAGAGTTTGGCACAAATATGGTTTATAATAAATGGTTTTTGAATGAATAAATGAATACATAGGTAAGGTTTCCAATTCAGCAAAATTGGGAGGCAAAAGAGAGTCTTCTTTAGAAATTGAGGCTGATACCCAACACCTAAAAGAAAGGTAACAATCATTGTTGGCTTTTTTGAGAACTTAGACTATATCATCTCATTTAATCTTCTTAGCCACCCTATGAGATGGACACCATTAATACCAACATTGCACACCTAAAAAAAAAAAAAACTAAGAGAGAGAAGTGTGTAACTTACTTATGGGTACACATCTGCTAGTAGCAAAGTCAAATTTTGAATCTAGGTATTTAGTAGTGAAATCTAAGCATTTACAGTATAAAATCACATTTCAATACAAAGTGGTTACTTGTTCCAATATTTTGTCTATGTAACCCAAAAAGTGCAAGGGATTAAGTGACTATTATTATTTTACATTATTGTAAAGAGTGATAAAAGCACACGATCTCCTTGATCTTTTACTAGAATGTGAATAAATAGAATCCTGCCTTTTGGCTTTATTTTTCAATGTTACAGAAAAGAACAGTAGTCACTCTACTTTTTTTATATGAATCCTTATTCATTTAAAGTAGAATAGTGTTGATTGATGTTGAAACCACATTATGGCAGTTGAAATTGTCTTATGAGGTTAAAAATTCAATGAAAAATACTGAAGAAAATGATTTGAAATGTTTTGGATATTGAAGAAATCTTACCTGATATCTGTCTGGTGTACAACCTTTTAAGATGTAGGGAATGTCATCCATGCACAGTCCTGCTCCCTCTGCCCCATCTAGCCCCATGGTGTCACACAACATAAATGGCAGAGATTTTCCATTTTTTCCATCTTTAACAGAATAGATCCTATACTGTTAAAAAATATATATATTAAGTGTGAAGTTTCATCCATCATCCAACATTCAAAACAGGATAATAAGAAGAAAAGAGATTGGTTAATATTTGAACACCATGGTCCGCAAACAGTTTGGTCTCAGGACCCCTTTAGACTCTTAAAAGTTATTGAGAATCCCAAAGATCTGTTATTTATGTGGGTTATATCTATGAATATTTAAAATGTTGGAAATTAAAACTGAAAAAATTTTAATGTTTCTTTTTTAATTAAAATGGAAAAGTATATGTAATTTATCATGTAAAACATGCATGTGTGTATATATATACACACACACATACATACAAAATGGTATGTTTTGACTCCTTGCTTTTTATATTTTATGTATCTACTATCAGTATTTGTTTTGTGGTTAATCATGATGCTTACAAAAGAAAATTTATAACTGGTTATATTAAGTTAATAACAGCTCCACTTAGATAGAAAAAAAAAAAAAAAACCACTCCAGATTTTTACTCCACTCCTCCCCACAGTTTGCATCTTTGATGCCACAATTTACATCTTTCCATGTTGCATATCCTTTAACAAAATATTATAGCTATTATTATTTTAGTAGTTTTGTCTTTTAAACTTCATATTGAAGATATAAGTGATTTACACACCATCATTATAGTATGAGTATTCTGAATTTTACCATATAGTTTTACCAGTGAGTTTTATACTTTCAGATATTTTTACATTACTTATTAGCATCCTTTTCTTTCATCTTGAAAAACTTGCTTTAGCATTCTTGTAAGACAGGTCTAATTGTAATGAACTCCCTCAGCTTTTGTTCATCCAGGAAAATTTTTATCTATCCTTTATATCTGAAGGACAGCTTTATTGGGTATAATATTCGCAATGGATGTGTTTGTTTGTTTTTTCTTTCAGCACTTTGAATATTTCATCCCACTCTCTCTTGGCCTGTACGGTTTCTGCTGACAAGTCTGCTGCTAGTCATATTAAAACTCTCTAATATGTTATTTGCTTTTTTTATCTTCCTGTTTTCAGAATCCTCTCTTTGTCTTTGATATTTTACAGTTTGATTTTAATATGTCTTGGGTTAATCTTCTTTGGATTAAATCTGACTGGGGACTTTTCTCTCAGCTTTACCTGGATATTTACATCATCCTCCAGGTTTGAAAAGTTTTTTGCTACTATTTATTTACTTAAGATATCTATTACTTTTAATTTCTTGTCTCCTTTAGCTCCTATAACTTGAATATTTGTTCTTTTGATGCTGTTCCATAAATCCCATAAGCTTTCTTCATTCCTTTTCATTTTGTTTTTTTTCTCCTCTATCTATATTTTCAAATAACCTACCTTTAAGTTCACAGACTCCTACTTGATCAGTTCTGCTGTTGATGGTCTCTATTTCATTTCTCATTTCACCCACTGTATTTTTTATCTCTGAAAATTGTTTGATTTTTTTATAATTATTACAACCTTTCTATTAAATTTCTTATTCTGATCACTCATCATTTTTCTCATTTTGTTAAATTGTTTCTCTGTATTTTCTTGAAGTTTGCTGTGCTTCGTTAAAATAATTATTTTGAATTCTTCAGGTGGTTCATACATCTCCATTTCTTTAGGATTGGTCACTGGCACATTATTTTATCTCTTTAATGATGTCATATTACCCTGATTGTTCTTGACTCTTGTGACTATATGTCAATGTATAAACATCTCTGGAAGTAGGTACTTATTCCAATCTTTGCAGGTTGCCTTTGTCTGGAAAAGTCCTTCAACAATTAGCCTATCCAAAAATTCTGAGCACGCTGCCTTGCATAGTCCCAAAGCCTGGGACCACTGTGACTGGTGCAGCACTGAGGCATGCCTAAAGCTCAGGGCCACTGTGGCATCCCTGTCATTAAGTGCTGTTCAGAGGTTGGGCCACTAATAATCCATCCATGGTGGGGTCCAGGGACTGAGTCCACCATGCAAGCTTGAAGCTTAGGGCCACATGGTCTTACTTTGGCACCAGCACGGGGCTAGAGGCTCATCTGTCAAATAACAGCCTAAAGTCTGGGGCCATGAGGTTCTATCCAGTGCTCTATTTTACTGTAGTAGGCCTGATATTGGAGTCCAGGTAAAGTCCTGTGCTCAACTCCCTCTTTTCCCCCAAGCAGATGAGTTCTCTCCACACTATGCTGCCTGGGATTGAGGGGGGTGATGCAGATGACGTAAAACTGTTTTTCCTACCCTCTTCAATGTATCTTTTGTTATTATTGTGCTAGAACTGGTACTGTAATCTTTCACCTGATTTCCTGAGGTGATATTTTTGTGTGTTAGTAGTTATTCAAATTGATGTTTCAGCGGAGGAATGATTGCTGGAGAGACCTATGTGACCATCTTGCTCTGCCCCTCCTCCTCTTAAATGTTGTTTTAATCATGAAAAATTCAATTATAAACCTGTCACATGTTTATCAAATAACATTTTTTACTTAAAAAGCATTTTAAAAAATTTACATAAAACAGTGTCATTGGTTTATTATTACAATTCCCTTTAAAGTCTGGATTAAAGAATATAACTGTAATCTCATATGTGGCTCTGATTCATTCTCTTGATAATGTTGTTTCAATTGATGTATGTGAAGAAAATATGGCCTCTCACACGTATGTATACTATGAAAAGGAGGTAATATTTCACTGTATAGCTTTCAGGTAATTGTGAATATTCCTCAACATAATATAGCAAAGCTCAACAAGTAATAACTTCTTAAAGGTTAGTTGCAAGTGGAATCTGCGACATTTTTATATGCCGCCACATTAAATCCATTGGTTCGTCTCATACTTTGAATATATCTTTTACTCATGCATGATTTTTTAACCTAATTTATTGCACATTTTAAAACATTGGTTCACTGGGTTATCCAGATCTTCCTAATGTTGACACATTTCATCATACAATATTAAAACATCCCATTTGTTAATACCACCATTAATCTCACTGGATAAGTCTTAAGTGTTGAAAAGCTGTCAGGCTCAGAATAGTGGATACAAGTTTCTCTAACTTTGATTTTTCTCAAAAGCTCAAATTTTGTTATTGGCAACAGACACTGTCAGTTTTTGCTTTTGTCTTTAATTAGCAAGGTCGCTTTGAGCATTTTCATTAAGATATCTGCCAAATATCCAAGTATGAATAAGTAAGTCTGTTCTGTCCAGTAAAAGTGATGTCACATAAAAAAAAGTTCAGTTAACAACTCAGTTGCTCCAGTGCTTTTTCTAAAGACAACTGCTAATTTTCAATATGCATTAGAAGTACTTTATGAGCACTTCCCATGTTGTCATACTGAATATCAAAATGATGTGTATTCCAAAGTAGAGTTTAAATAAAATCAGTAACTGTTACTATTCATCAAGGAGTAAAACTGGCATTTTTTCCTGTAAGTGCAGTAATTGGGAGAAATACAGTGAGTAGTAGTAGTGTTTGGTGCCACC
This sequence comes from Trachypithecus francoisi, assembly GCF_009764315.1. Classification (NCBI taxonomy): domain Eukaryota; kingdom Metazoa; phylum Chordata; class Mammalia; order Primates; family Cercopithecidae; genus Trachypithecus; species Trachypithecus francoisi. Next base: position 40,487,916 of record NW_022681457.1, on the reverse strand, counting down.
GTTTGATTCATATTAATGTGCCAATGGGTAAAACTATGTTGTATAATTAATTCAAGTGTCAAGACACTAGGAAAGACAAAAAAAAAACTTAGAATAATTCTAAAAATAGTTTTGAACTCAGAGATATCCTTAAAATGTATCTGGGAACCCAAGGGGTCCACAAATCTCACTTTGAGAAGCACAACAGAACTTTCTTTCCTAGATAAACACATTCAATATTATGGCAAGGATATTTTTTAGAAGAATTCTGAAAGTATTTTATTTGTTGGTCAGATATACTTTCAACATACACACAAAAAAAATGGAAGATTTAGGAAGAATTGCAAAGGAAAGGATTTCTCAGAGACACTTTAATTACAATTTTTCCATCTGTGGTTCTGGCAAGGGTGTAATATCACTCAAACCAGAAGGGAGAGAACCCTCTATGACCTATTGTGGTCTGTAATAAAGTCAAAAGCTCTCACTGGGCCATGAAACGCATAGGCATAATCCCACTGAAGTTTTTTATCTAGGAGAATAGGACTTACCAGTGCCTCAACATGAAAGAAATTACACTAAGCACTAGAGTTAAAGTACATGGTAAAATTTCAGGAACACCAATATGCATCTTCGTAGTTTCCTTACCCATTGATTTGCTTGCTTTATAACTTCAATTATTCAAAAGAAAGGGTCTTTAAGCAATAAAATATTCTATTTCCCTCATAAAAGTCTGCCCTACATTTCTTCAATTTAAATAACATTTGCATTTCATTGGAATTCAGTGTCTACAGCTTCTCTTAAAATAAGACCTTTGGAATTTAAAACTTAAAAGGAAGAAAGAGAAATTTTGTCTTGAGTAGTACCTCTATTATAGCATATATCACAATGAATGATACATATTTATTATCTGCATTGGTCTCTGAGATCTCTGGACAACAGGACCAAGCATTATTTGTATTTAGGTCTCTATTTCTGAATAAATATTTAGCAAACAGAGACATTTCAATCAATGCTTAATTAATTTAATTTGTGTTGCTATACCTTGCCATGGCTTCTGAGACTACACTGATATATTAAAATAAAGCCACTCCAGAGCATAGTATCTGGCCAACATCAAGAAATAAGATGTAATTCTTGAAAGCCCTAGAAAATTCTTTCAGTTATTGAGTGTAACACAAAGGCTAAAAATCAACCATTACTGTCTTATTATGCAGTCTTATATTATGCTAAATTTTGCATTGATAATACACCGCATATTGATAATACATAGCATAATATTGTCACCTAACAAGTGACAATATTAATTTGTGGTAATCATTTATAAAGCCTGATTCTAAAATTTTCTATTCTTTCCCTTTCTTATTTTTTTGTTTGATAGCATGTGCATGATAACATTGAAAAGCATAAACCAGAAAGAATTTTCTAGACAAGTGTTGCATCATAATTTGTAGTTCTTTAGAGCAACAAGTAAGAAATCTATATTACTATTTATTTCCTTATGTATATCTTTTTGTAAATAAGATAGTTTTTGTAAGAGCATAGATTTACACTTCAAGTTCTCCTTCAAAGTTGACCCACCAAAGTGAAATACTATTTTGCTTTTCATGACCATGTCTTAGAAAATGGTCTCACGTAATAAAAAAAAAAATTATCTTACGTAATTCTCATTATTTTACTACAAAAAAGAAAAACATTTTAAACCAGGTAAAATCATGTGGTACGTGAGTAAAATGAACGTCAAATATAATGGCCAAATATTTCCATAGGGTTTTTTAATTTTTGTTGTTTTTTACACAAATACTAAAAAGTATTCTTTATGTAACTGCTTCTTCCTTCCATAAAATTTGAAAGCTTCTCTGTATATATAGCACAATGGAGGTGATTCCGATTAAAATTTTACTTCTATTTTCCATTTGATTTAGCATTTAATTGTATGTTAGGATTGCCCTGAGAGAAAAAGGCAAAGACATAAACAATATAGTAATTGTAATCTATAAAATAAAATCCTCAGGGAAATAACTTACCCGTTCAGTAATGCTGATGGTATCAGACCCGACTATGGCTTGGCCAGTCACATGGCCATGAAAAACAGACTTGACTGAATTGAAAAAACTGGACTTTCCAGACCCAACTGGACCCACCAAAAGAATACGAATTTCTGAAACCAAGTCTGCATAGGGCTTGTAGCCTCTGATGTCTGCTAGAAGCCTATTTCTGTGCCTGTTAAAATATAGTGGTTAAATACAGCATAAGAACAGCCAATAAAGAATACCATAAAGAACACTACAAGTCACCTAGAGCTTCTTTCTCTTCTGAGAAGGGTATTTTTTCAATACTTAATTATTATATTGATAATGGGATCTTCTATAATATGATTGGAAATATCTAAAGTTATACATTTTGTGCTTAAAGAAAATGCATTATTTTACATCTGACTAAAGTTAAATATTAACCAGCAACCAAACAATTTTTCAACTAGTAGTCTTAGATCACATGAATGTAATGAGAAATATCAGTAACATTGAAGATAAATTATTATTTTCACTAAAAATACATTAAGGAGAAATCAAAATAAAATATATGCAATGTAGCTATCTATAAATTTAAAAAGGGAGTTTGTTTTTGATATTTACTAAGGATTCTCAAAAGCTGTTTCTCAAGGAAAAGATTCAGAGAAATTATCTAAAATGTTTATCCAGACTCTACCTGGAAAATTTTGATCTGAAGTGGAAATGAAGTCAAATTGGTCAATGCCATCAGGTGGATATTTAAAGTTTCATAGTTGGTAGTGGTTTTGTTATTTTATGCCAAAAACATTCTAACTCTTTTTTTTTAATCATTCCAGTGGCATGAGTTTTATCTTTACTACTTATTTGTCAGCATTCTTTATACAAGTGGTCTAAATAAAATCATTAATAGATAGCCCAAGAATCCAACTTACTCTCTGGCTTTCAATATCCTCTTTGTGCAGTCTAGGTTATACTTAGTTCCTATAGGAAATAAACATAGCATAATAAGTTTTTAAAACTTGTCTGGTTGAATATGGCCAAGTCTACTTTTGAAATAAGACATTGAGTTTGCTTGCATAACCCAGAGCTGAGTTGCTCAATTAGGAGTCAGGGTTGGCAACATAATGAGAGGAAGAGGAGAAAAAATTATCCTCTCTGCACATTAACTTGCTCTGGAAGGTCTCACATAATTACACCTAGAAGTTCTAAGGGTCATATGTTATAAGGGTCTGATCTTTGGGTCATACATCAAAACAGACCAGCTCTGATGATAAGATCTCTCTCTCTCTCCACATCTCCAACTCCTTTGTCATCTCTATCTCTGTACATACATTTCTCAACTTGCTCTTCTCAAAGCAACCTATACGTTCTGGATAAAAACCTCATAATCTTTATGTTCCCCACATTTCATTTCAGAATTTATCAAAGAGTATAAATTGGCACGAATCTAACTGTTCCTCTCACTTTCCTCACTCTTGTAGATCAATTATTACCTACTGAACACAAAGATTAGAATCATAATGTGAGATGTAGGACTATCTAATTTTACGTACCTTCAACTCGAAAAACTTCGCACTCCAAAAATTGAAGGTGGCCATAAAACCTTAGTTTCAAGTTTTTTGTCATCATTTTATCTAGATAAATTTTATTATCTGGACATATAATGAAAATATTCTTTTTTGATAAATGACACACCAGTTGTTTATCAATAATTTTTGGTGCTGTATTTAAGAGCAATGTTTCTATTTCAGTGGTGTCATTTTTCTTTTGAAGTGAAAACCACAGGGAATCATTTGGCTCTGTCGAACTTTCACATAAATTAGTATAATTTCCAAGCACAAAGGCTACAATCATATTTTCATTAATGTAAGTCATTGTTATAGTATATCCCTGATGGCTGCATCTTTGAACCATATCTTCAATGCTACCTCCATGAACACTAGACTTATAGAGAAGACTCAAAGAAACGTTTCCAAGCAGCTTGCGCAGATGATTTTCATCATTCCATGTCAATCTTGTTGTCACTTCCATTGTTCTAGATCTAATGGAAAAACAATTATAGGTTGAGAAGCTTATATAATATAGTAGCTTATAGCTTAGCTTTCCACTTCTACTTTCAGTGAGTTCTTTTTTCACTGATTCAATTAAAACATATTATTTGGTTAAGGCAAAAAATATAGAAATGGCACAATAATGATAGATATAAAAATATATAATTTAGAAAGGAAAAGTCATTAAAATTTTTAAATCAATTGACAAACTTCAGAAAGTTAAAGAATAAAGAAAAAATAAATCTGAATAAGAGTCAGCAAACTTTTTCATAATGAACAAGATAGTAAATATTTTAGCCTTTGTAGGCCATAAGGTCTCTTCCACAATTACTCAACTAGCCTTTGTAGGCCATAAGGTCTCTTCCACAGTTACTCAACTTTGCCACTGTAATACAAAAGAAGTCATAGATAATATGTAAACAAGAGAGCATGACTATGTTCCAATAAAATTTTCTTTAAAAATGCATATGGCTGGAACAGAGGCCATCATCATCATATCACATTCATCATTTGCCAATGTATGGATTAGAAAATGGAGCCTAGGAATTCATGCAAAATAAAGCACATAAAGAAACTGAAATGTGAAAGAAGATAACAGCTATGGAAGTCTTACAGTAGCATAATAGACTATTGGTCATCACAACAATTATTTCAACAAAAAAAAAACTGGAAAAGAAGGATAAACTATAAAAACACATGTGTCATAAAGCTCTAAAGACCAAACAAGGCAGTTAAGACCTATAGCTATTGGCAAAGATTTGGAGAAGTTATAGAAAGAGAGATTAGCTAGGCATTTGGGAGCACATTTGCGACGTGCGTCTGTCAGATTCAGAAAAGGCATTGTGGTGCTGAAAAGTTAAGCAAAGCGTTTGCTAGATTCATAGAGTTAGGGAGATAAAAATCATCCTTTGAGTGCAATAAGGAGAGTACCTGGGAAACCTTTCCCTTAGGCTACAGTTTGGGATTCTAAAGAGCTACAGGGAAAACCAAAAACCATATGCTCTCACTTATAAGTGGGAGCTAAGCTATGAGTACACAAAGGCATACAACTGATATAATAGACTTTAGAGACTCAGAAAGGAGAGGATGGAAGAGGAGCTAGGGATTAAAAAAACTACGTATTAGATACAGTGTACACTACTTGCATAATGGATGCACTAAAATCTCAGAATTCACCACTATATAATTCATCCATGTAACAAAAAACCATTTATACTCCAAGTACTATTGAAATAAATTTTTTTAAAAAACTTGGCCGGCGCGGTGGCTCAAGCCTGTAATCCCAGCACTTTGGGAGGCCGAGAGGGTGGATCGCGAGGTCAGGAGATCGAGACCATCCTGGCTAACACGGCGAAACCCCGTCTCTACTAAAAAATAGAAAAAACTAGCCGGGCGAGTTGGCGGGCGCCTGTAGTCCCAGCTACTCGGGAGGCTGAGGCAGGAGAATGGCGTAAACCCGGGAGGCGGAGCTTGCAGTGAGCTGAGATCCGGCCACTGCACTCCAGCCTGGGCGACTGCGAGACTCCGTCTCAAAAAAAATAAAAAAATAAAAAAAAAATAAAAAAAAAAAAAACTTAAGAAAAGAGCTACAGAGAAGAAGTAAGTATGAACTGGAAGCAGACAGAGTTAATTTCATACTTCAGTATTCTTAATCCTGGATTGAATTAAAGTAAATGAGAGTTGCTAGTGTCCACAGTTGCACGGCAGAAACAAAATAAATCTTGTCTGGATGAAAAGAACATTCTTCCAGCTTCAAAATATCTCTATGATTTTTTAACTATTCAGTGACTCTCATTCATCATAAACACATTCATGTTTCGAGGTAAATGAAACAACATGATAGAAAACCAAGAGGAAAGAGCACACACTAGAAACAAACCCTTACTTATACTGGAGTTACCCATAGAGATTTTTAAATTACTATGTTTAATATGTTCAAACAGCTAAAAGGTAAGATTGAATGATTTACAGTAAAATGAATACAATAAAAAGTCAAAAAGAGATTCTATATGTAAAAATATATATCTGAAATTAATAATTAAGTGAAAACATTTAACTGCAAGTAGGCAGAAAGAATTAGAAGAATATTTACCAACTGAAGTATTGAGACTAAAAGAGAATCAAAAGAGAAAAGGGCAAAAGGGATTAAAGGATACAGTAAAATTAGTTGAGATATATGAAACCAGAAAACAAGAATAAAAGAAAAAGAGTATAGAAGAGATATTCTACAAATCTTAAAAAGTAAACAAGTCTCAAAACATTTCAAAGTACTATAATATTGAACAAATAGTATAAGCCAGCAATTTTTTAACAAGAAGATAACTAGTAGATCCCCTCATACGTTGGAAAATAAAAAACATATTTTGAAATAATCCATTATTCAAATAAGAAATTATAATGAAATTTAATTAAATGATAAAATATTCTTGCTAAAACTTATAGAATGAAGATAAAATGTTACAAACATCATATAAGCTTAAACATATAAGAAATGAAGAAAGGCTGAAAATTAATTATATAAACTTTCACTTCAAAAGATCAGAAAAAATACCAATTAAACTCAAAGTAAGTAGAAAGAAATAATAAAAATAAAAGCAAAAATAATGGACAGAAATATTAATGGACAAATCAAGTATACAATAGAGAAGATTAACAAAATCAAAACCCAGTTTTCAAAAGGATTAACAAAATTTGTAAAACAGTGCTGACATTGACAAAGGGAAAAAAGGGAAGGAATGTCCTAAAATCCAAAACATAAGAGAAAACATCAGTACCGATGCAATAAATGATAAACTATAAAATGGTCTGAAGATACAACTTTGTAAAAATAAACTTAAGAATAAATTAAGTGAACAAATTTCTAGAAAAATACAACTTACCAAAGCTGACATAAAAGTAAATACAAAATTTGACTGTCTCATAGCTATTTTTTAAAACTAAATTCATAATTAATTTAAGACTTCCCCAAGAAAACTCAAGGATCAGCGTCTAGTTGCTGAATTCGACCAAATTTTGAAGAATATATAATATACAATCTTACACATGTTCTTCCAAAGAATAACTTAGATACCAAAACCTGTTAATGGTGTTATCAGCAACAAAAATTACAGGCCACTCTTTTATAAATATAGATGGAATGATCCTCAGCAAAATATTAGCAAACCAAAAAAAAGGAAAGAAAGAAGGGTAATACTGAGTCAAAGCATGTCATGACAAAATACAACAATATGCTGTCTCCAAGAAATCACTTAGACTTAGGAACACACATAGGATGAAAATCAAGTGATAATAAGGGCATCTTTGCAAATGGTAACCGCAAGAACTGCAAGGTAACCCGCAAGGGGTGTGTGTCCTTATCCCTCACAAAATAGACAGTAAATCAAAACCTGTCATAAGAAGCTATGAAGGACATCATATAATAATAAAAGGGTCAATTCACCAGAAAGATATAACAGTTATAAATATGTGTTCATCCAACATCAGAGCACCTAAATAAATGAAGCAAACACTGAAAATTGAAGGGAGAAACAGCAACACAATAAGAGAAGGAGATTTCGATAGCCCAGTTACAATAATTTATCCATTATAAAATATCCAAAGAGAAGATCAATAGGAAAACAGAGAACTTGAACACCATAGTCCTAATAGACCTAATAAGGCGTATACAGGGCATTCCACCCAGCAACAACAAAATACACATTCTTTTCACATGTATTATAGGAGAGTTCTCCAGGATAGATTACATGTTAGGTCAAAAAACAAGTCTTAATAAATCTAAGAAGATTGAAACCATATCAAGTGTCTTTCCTCATAACCATGTAATGAAACTAGAAATCAATAGCAGAAAATCTAGAAAATTAACAAGGATGTGAGAATTAAACTACACCCTCTGGAATAAGCAGTGGATCAGAAAGAAATCCGAAGGGGAATTTTAAAATATCTTGAGGCCACCATGGTTCTCAGACATTCGGATTCTGGGACTTACACCACCAGCTCTCCCAGTTCCCAGGACTTTGGGTTCAGATTGGGAGTTCCACCACTGGCTCCACTAGTTCTCAGACATTTGGATTCAGACTGAATTACACCAAGCTTTCCTGGTTTTACATCTGGCAGGTGGCAGATAGTGAGACTTCTGCACCTCCAACGTCATGTGATCCAACTCCCATAACAAATTTCCTTAGTCTTTTTTTTTTTTTAATGTTGATTCAGTTTCTCTGAAGAACATTGACTAATTCAAATTGGTCATCTCAATAGATACAGAAAAGACATTTGACAAAACCCAAACCCTTCCATGATTAAAAAAAAAAAAAAAAAAAAAAAAAAACTTAAAAAACCAGGAGCAGAAGGAAATTACCTCAACATAGTAAATCCATGTATAAATAGTCCACAGTTAACATCTTATTCAGCAGTGAAAAACTAACAGCTTTTCCTCTAAGATCATGTACAAGACAAGATTATCCACTTTAACCACTTCTATTCAACATAATACTGAATGTCCTAGCCAGAACAAGTAGGCCACAATAAAAAAGAAAGTGAAAAAGATACCTGAATGATAAAGGAAGTAAAATCACTTCTGCTCACAGATGATATTACCTTATATGTGGAAAACCCGAAAGCAGCTACAGATAAAGTAATAGTATTGACTAATTTATTGTGCTATTCATCTATGACTGCATAGCAATTTCCCATTCATTTAGAGGCTTAAAACAAAACACATTTATAGTCTCACAGTTTCTCTGGGTCAGAAATCCAGCCATTACTTAGTTTGGTTCTCTGCTTCAGAATCTTCCACGAAACTGTAGCAAAGTGCTAGCCACAGCTGCAGAATGTTTATGTTTAATGGGAGAAGGCCATGCTTCCAAGCTCCTTTGGTTGTTAGCAGAATTCAGTTCTTTATGGTTGTAGATATGAGAACTCTATTTCTTGCTAGCCGATGATCAGAGGCTGTCCTCAGTTCTCAGTTGGTTGTTGGCCTGAAGTCACCCTTAATTCCTTGCCAAATGGGCCTCCCCAACGTGACCACTTACTTCACTGAAACCAGCAAGGGAGAGAATCTCCTAGCATACCGGACATTATAATCTTAACATATCACATTTGCCAAATTCTATTAGTTACAGTTAAGTCACAGATTCCATCCACAGGCAAGGGGGGATTATACATGGACATGAGTATTAAAAAAAAAAAGGACAGGGACAATTAGGAGCTATTTTAGGGTCTGTACACCACATTGTAAAAGATAACTGAATACAATCAATATGTTAAATATTGTTTAATATGGTTAATATGTTAAAATTCCTTCTAGTATCTCTCAGGTTTATCACAGCAACCTTTCTATTGTGAATTTCTATTAACGATAGAAAAGATATGGAATCAACCTAATTGTCCATAAGTCGATGGATAAAGAAAAATGTGGTATATTACACAATGGAATACTATTTAGCTATAAAAACAGTAAAATCATGTCATTTGCAGCAACATGGGTGGAACTGGAGAATATTAAGTGAAATAACCTAGGCACAGGAAATATCACACTTTCTCCGTCATATGTGGAAGCTAAAAATGTTGATATTATAAATGTGGAGAGTATAATGATAAATACTGGAGGCTAGGAAGGGTGGGTGGGTGTCTAGGAAGAACAGATGAAGAGATGTCAGTTAATGAGTACAAATATACAGTTAAATAAAAGGTAGAAGTTCTATTAGTCAACAACAAAGTAGAGTGACTATAGTCAAAAACAATGTATTGTGTATTTCAGTAGCTAGAAGACTTGGCTTGTTCCCAACACGTGGCAATAATAAATACTCAAAGTGAAGGAAACCACAAATACCCTGACTTGATCATTACACATTCTAAGTGCATCACCAAATATCACCTGTACCCCATAAATATGTAATGTATCATGTATCAATAAAAATAAAATTAATATGTCTATTAATTTTTTAAATTATGGTATAAAACCATTTTTGCTGGTATATAAAAACAGAAGTAATTTTAACACAGTAATACTAGAGATCATATTTAGGTACATAAACACATACATACAGAAAACCATAAAAACAATTATGACAATAATTTATACCAAAGTCTAGATAATGTTGCCCTCTGGAAATAAAAAGAAGAGTAAAGAATATAGGAGAGGCTGGGTGCGGTGGCTCACACCTGTAATCCCAGCACTTTGGGAGCCCGAGGATGGCAGATCACTTGAGATCAGGAGTTCAAGACCAGCCTGGCTAACATGGTGAAACCCCGTTTCTACTAAAAATACAAAAATTAGCCAGGCATGGTGGTGCACACCTGTAATCCCAGGTACTTGGCAAGCTGAGGCACAAGAATCCCTTGGACCCGGGAGGCTGAGGTTGCAGTGAGCCGACATTGCAACACTGCTCTGCAGCCTGGGCAATAGAGTGAGACTCTGTCTCAAAAGAAAACAATGTATAGTAGAGAGTCATAGATTTCTTCAACTTTATTTGTAATGCTTTTGTTTTTAAGTAAAAGAAAACTATTCTAATTTAAAAAGCAAATCGTTTTTAGAATCGGGTAAAACTATATCAGATTACAGGATGGATCCTTTATACTCTTTAGTTATCTGTGTGTGAAATTTTCATTAAAATAAAAGACAAATGAAAGAGCAAAATATGATCATTAGCAACAATTCCACTCTGAAACTCCTTTTTAGAAAAAAAGAAAGCAAGCTTTTTCTTCACACACAGCTAGGAAACATTGGATGGCAAGAAGTCACTTACTTGTGATATTCTCACTTATACGTGGAAGCTTTAAAAAAAAGTTGATTTCATGGAGGCAAAGAGTAGACTGGTGGTTACCAGAGGTTGGGAAAGTCAGAGGAAGGGGATGATGAAAAGAGGTTGGTTAAAAGGTACAAAAATACAGCTACATAGAAGGAATAAGTCCTCGTGTTCATAGTACAATAGGGTAACTATAGTTAACAATAATTTATTGTCTATTTTGAAAAGGCTAGAAGAGAAAATGTGGAATGTTCCCAACACAAAGAAATGATCAATGGTTGAGGCAATGGATTTCCCAATGATCCTGATTTGATCATTACACATTGTATGCTTGTATCAAAATATCACACATATCCCATAAATATGTACAAATATTATGTTTCAATTAAAAAGTCACTTACCTGTTTCTAAGAGTTGAATCAGGCTTAAATTGAGGATTAACTGTTCTGTCTGATTTATTGAGCAGCCACGGTTTGGGGACAGAAGTTTCTTAAAAGATCCCTGACTTCAGAGACTCTAGGAAAGAAAGGAAACTGAAACTCAAAGCAGCAAATGCTCAGCTGGCAGCATGCCAACTGCCACTAAGTTTCTTTTTCCTCACTAGGAAGAGAGAGAAACAAAGAAAAAACAAATCCTGCTGAGCACATAGAAACAATAACTGGTCCCCTTGTAGCCCACATGTAGGCATGCATGAAATGATCATTACCAAGAAAAAACTGCAGTAAAGCTAATAGTGAACATTTCATGTGCATTTTTCTACTTCCCTCATTTTTCCTACATTTATTAATTGGAATTTAGAGTTGTGCATGGCACTGTGTAACTGCGTACGTTTTCCTAATTTCTCCTCAGAACAACTGCATACCGTAAACACTATGACTATCCCATTTGTTAAAGTACAAAAAAATAATAATTCAGCTGAGAGAATCATGGAGCTGGAAGGTATTCAAAGCCAAGCCTGTCTGCACTGGAACAAACAGATGAAGATTCAGCTTTTCCTGAATTCATAAGGCATTACGCTGTTCATTTTCTCATTTACTCCTTCACTCAGTCCACACTGGCATAGACCCTGGGGAAGGATAATGGTGGGTAAGATTTAAAAAATAAAAATTAAAATAAAAAACATGCCCTCAAAGAGAGTGCTGTATACTCAGGAAGACAGTCAGGCATAGCCATCTGAATTACTGTGCTAAGTACTAAACAAGATTCTCTGAAAGCCAGGAGAACAGTAGACTCATCCAGTCTTGGGGCACTTGTAAAAGGCTTGCTAGCAAATCAAAGTTTAAACTGAGACATGAAGTGAAAGCAAGGAAGGCAGGAGAACATGTCATCAGGGCCATCCAAGTATTTCAGTCTGTCTGGAATGGAGTGAGAGCATTGGATTCATAAGCAATGGGGCTAGGGAGGTGACTAGGGCCGAAGAGGGCCTTGCAAGTTTTTAATTAAGTTGGATTTTATCATTAAGACAATGAGAAGTTATTAAGGCTCTAAAAGCAGAGGAATGGCATATCAAAATTGAATGTCTTCGAAGAAAAAAGGGTATATCAGTTTTATCTTGCTTTGTAATAAGTTATTACCATCCACAGGCTTTAAAACAATTCAAATATATTATTGCACAGCTTCCATGGATTAGGAGACTAGCATGACTCAGCTAGATACTCTGCTCACGGTCTGTCACTCAAGGTGTTAGCCAGCTATCTTGTCATATCAATCTCCAATAAAAGGAATCAAGGCTACTTGGAGAAATGTTTGACTACAGGTCTGGGATCACAAAACTACAAAATGAACGTAGAATATCTTCTCATGCCAGAAAGTAAGAAGGTGCTCAAAAACAAATGGGACATGTCAGAAGGCAGAGAAATGACCAAAAGGGAAACAATTTGAGAGAAAAAAAAATACGAGTATTGGATTTTCACCCATGGAATAAAATAAATATCTATGCTGATATAAATAAACAAATAACTGAGTAAGTAAATAAATGAGTGAGAAATCACAACTCTAAATTCCAATTAATGCAGGAAAAATGAGGGAAGTAGAAAATCAGTATTAGGTAAATTCTATAGTAATAAATTTTTACAGGATGATCCAGCAATGTATGCTAAAATTAATGAGTATAAATTTAGAGAGAAATAGAATATTTATATAGCCTCAAAGACTCTCCCCTGGTATATTGATTAATTTCAAAAGAAAAAAAAATCGTCACTTTAAAGTGGATAAATCCTGCAGATACCACCTTAACTAAGTGATCAAGGATAACATTGCCAGGATGGGCATATTGATGCCAGGCACCCCAGTTATCATTCACAGAGAAGAGTGCATCGCTTGTGTGGTATTATTGCATAACTTTCATCTAATCATGAGAAAACATCAGACAGACTCAAACTGAAGGACATATTATAAAATACCTTCCCAGAATTCTTGAAGTGTCAAGATCCTGAAAGACAAGGAAAGAGTAAGGAAATGTCACAGACTGGAGGAAACTAAAGAGACAGCTAAATACATTGTGAGATCTTAAATGGATCTTGGGACAAAGGACACTAATAGAAAAACTAATGAAATTTGAATGAGGTCTGTGATTTAGTTAATAATATCATACCAATGTTAATTTCTTGGTGTTGATAATTTTACTCTGGTTATGAGAAATGTTAATTTTAAGGAAAGCTGAATCAAGGGTATATGAAAACTTTCTGTACTATATTTCAACTTTTCTGTAAGTGTGAAATTATTACAAAAAAAAAACCCACAAAAATTAACGGACAACTTTCTTACAAAGAGAATCCCCAACCCCCATGACTTGTGAAATCTTTTAAATATTAGACAATGAAGAGGTCCTGGCAGGCTGATAGCCAGACCATGGGCGTGACTGTGGCTCACAAAACGCCAGAAAAGTGCTTATGGCGCTGCACTGGTAACAACTGCTGGAAATTCACACTGTGGGCTACTGGGGAAAGCTGGTGGCAGGGAAATGTCTCACTCGAGTCACACTACTACAAAACCACCTTAGGGGGATACTGAGGAAAGCTGAAAGCTGCTAGGTGCTGCTGGCCACCATGGACTCACTGCAGGAGCTTGGCACTGGAATAGCTGTGCCTGCTGCAGAAGCTGGGCCCTGAGAAGTAACACGTGCTTCAAAATCTGCAGAACCCGAGAGCGAAACTTTCTCTTGCAATGTCTCTTCAGCGCCCTCTACTGACAAAGGTTAAGTTTATGCCGGCTGACAAAAGAAAAACATTTAAAGAGACTGTTTACGTTTTCAGAGACTGGGCAATGCATGAGTTTGGAGCTGAGGGAATAAATTGATAACTGGAACAAAAGAAAATGAAACCAGAAGACATAATATTATAAAAGTATTATGAAACCATCATAAACATGTGCAGTGGTCTGGATGTTTGCATTGACCCTCCAAATTCATTTTTTTTAAAACATCAGGGTTACTGGTGCAGGTTCGTTGCATAGGTATATTACGTAATGCTGAAGTTTGGGCTTCTAGTGAAAGCATTACTCAAATAGCGAACATGGTATCCAATAGGTAGTTTTCGAATTCTTGACCCCATTCCACCCACCTCTCTTTTGGAGTCCTCAATATCTACTATTTCCATATTTATATCCATGTGTACCCATTGTTTAGCTCCCACTATAAGTGAGAATATCTGATATTTGATTTTTTGATTCAGAGTTATTTCACATAGAAAAATGGCCTCCAGCTCCACCCACGTTGCTGCAAAGGACATGAATTTTTTTTCTTTTTGTGGCTGCATAGTATCCCATCATATGGAATATGTACTACATTTTCTTTATCCAGTCTACTATTGATGAACACTTAGATTGATTCCATGACTTTGCGACTGTAAATGATGCTGCGATAAACATAAAAGTGTAGGTGTCTTTTTGGTCAAATGATTTCCTTTCCTTTGAGTAGATACTGATAGTGGGATTGCTGGGTCAAAGAGTAGTTCTATTTTTAGTTCTTTGAGAAATCACCATACTGTTTTCCATAGGAGTTGTACTAATTTACATTCACACCAGAAGTGTATGACATTCTCTTTTCTGCACATCCTCACCAACATCTGTTATTTCTTGACTTTTTAATAATAGCCATTCTGACTGGTATGAGATGATATCTCATTGTAGTTTTGATTTGCATTTCCCTGACAATTCGTGATGTTGAACATTTTTTCATATGTTTGTTGGCCTCTTTTATGTCTTCTTTTGAGTAATGTCTGTTCATGTCCTTTGCCCACTTTTTAAAGGGGTTATTTTTCTGTTGATTTGTTTGTATTCCTTATAGATTCTGGATATTAGTTCTTCGTCAGATGCATAGTTTGCAAATATTTTCTCTCATTTTGTAGGTTGTTAACTCTGTTGTTTCTTTTTCTGTGCAAAAGCTCTTTAGTTTAATTGAGTCCCATTTCTCTATTTTTGTTTTTGTTGCATTTGCTTTTGAGGTGTTAGTCATAAATTATTTGGTTAGGCCAATGTCCAGAAGAATTTTTTCCTACATTTTCTTCTATGATTTTTATACTCTCAGACTTTACACTTAATGTTTTAATCTGTCTTTAGTTAATTTTTGTGTATGGTGATATATTGGGTCCAGTTTCATTCTTGTACATGGCAAGTCAGTTTTCCCAGCACCATTTACTGAATAGGGTATCCCTTCCTCATTGTTTATTTTTGTCAGCTTTGTAAAATATCAGTTTCTTGTGGGTATGGGGCTTTATTTCTGAGTTCTCTATTCTGTTCCATTGAACTATGTATCTATTTTTTTACCAGTACCATGCTGTTTTGGTTACTACAGCCACATAGTATAAAGTCAGGTAATGTGATGCATCTGGCTTTATTCTTTTTTGCTTAGGACCATTTTGACTGTTTGGGCTCATTTTTGGTTCCATATGAATTTTAGAACTGTTTTTTCTAATTGTGTGAAAAATGACTGCAGTAATTGAATCTGTAAATTGCTTTGGGAAGTATGGTCATTTCAATGATATTTATTTTTCCTATTCATGAGTATTAGATGTTTTTCCATTTGTTTGTGTCATCTACGATTTCTTTCCTCAGTGTTTCATAACTCCTGTTGTAGAGATCTTTCACTTTCTCTGTTAAATGTATTCCTAGGTAATTTTTTGTGTGCACACAGGAAAAGCATTTAATGAAATACAACCTCTCATTGTGATTTTTTTTAGAAAACCCTCAACAAACTAGACCTCAAAGGAACATACCTCAAAATAATAAGAGCCATATCTGACTAACCCACAGCCAACACCATACAGAATGGACAAAGTTTGGAAGCATTCCTCCTAAGAACTGGAAAAAGACAAGGATGCCTACTCTCACCACTCCCATTCAACACAGTACTGGAAGACCTAGCCAGAGCAATCAGGCAGGAGAAAGAAATAAAAGGCATCCAAATTGGAAAAGAGGAAGTCAAATTATCTCTGTTTGCTGACAACATAATCTTATACCTAGAAAACCCTAAAAATTCCTCCAAAAGACTCCTAGACCTGATAAACAGATTCAGGAAAGTCCCGGGAAATAAATTTAATGCACAAAAATCAGCTGCATTGCTATACACCAACAATGCCCTAAATTCATATGTTAAAACCTAGTCACCAATGTGATGGTATGAGGACGTGGGCCCTCTGGGTGGTGATTTGGTCATGGGGGCAGGGCTATTACAAACGGACTTAATGCTTTTATAGAAAAGGCCTCAGAGAGCTGCCTTCCTCTTATGCTATGTGAGGACACAACAATACAGCACTATCTATAAACCAAAAAGCATCCCTCATCAGACACTGAACTTATTGGCTCCTCGATCTTGGACTTCTCAGCCTGCAGAATTGTGAGAAATGTTTGTTTTGTTTAATAGCTAGCTAGTTTATAATATTCTATTATAGCAGCCTGGAGAGATTAAGACAATAAGATGGTATGTTATTAATGCAAAGAGAGACAAATTGACCAATTGAACAGAATAGAGCCCAGAGACAGACTCACACATAGACTATCACCTGATAAATGACAAACAAGACTTGGGAATACAATGGAGAAAATGGAGAAACCATTCAATAAATGGTTCTAGGTCAGTTGATAGGCACAGAAGACAAAATAATTTTGACCCATACCTCATACCATACCTAAAAACAAATTCCAAATGGATTGCAAACTTGTATGTGAAATGTAAAACAAGCATACTTTTAGAAGAAAAAAAATGAGAATATTTCTAGGCCTTGGAGTAGGCAAAGCATTCTTAAAGGCAAAAAGGCCCTAACCCCTTAAAATGATAAAATTAAAATTTGAAAAGTAAGAACTTCTTATCAAACACACACCACTTAAAATAAAATATGTCCTGCAAAGTTAAAGAAGATATTTCCCATTCCTATATTCAACAGAGAACTCATATTCAGACTACTTAAAGTACAACTGCATCAACATAGACAATAATAGAAAAATTAGGTAATTCAGAAATGGTCAATATACATATACAAAGGTATTCAACTTCATCAGTAATCAAGAAAAGGACAATGAAAACTACAATGAGATACCACTACTCACCTACAATATTGACTAAACTCACAAAGGCCAACCAAGTTTTAGCTAGAATGTGGCACAGTGCAAATTCTGGCTGTAGAAATATAAGTTGGTACAATTACTTTACAAACTGGAAAGCAATATCAACAAAAGTTGAACATCTGTGTACCTCATGACCCAGCAATTCTACTCCCATTTACGCATAATCATATGCAAATTTTTCACAGGATATGTACAAAAATGTTCATAGCAGCCTCATTTTTATAGTGAAAATACTCAGATGCACAATGGAACTAATAAATATGGTATATTCACAACTGGAATACTTGTAGAGCAGTGAGAATAAATGAACCATATATACACACAATCTTTATAGATGAATCCCACAAACATAATGTTAAGTGAAAGAAACCAGATGAAAAAAAGAATACGTAACATATGACCCCATGTATCAAAGTTCAAGCATAGTCAAAACCTATTTATGGTGTTAAAAATTAGAATAGTGGCTACTTTTGCAGGGATAGTGACTAGAAATGTAAATGAGGAGAACATCCTGAATGCTAATAATATTCTTATTCTTTATCTGTGTGGTGATTGCACTGGTGTTTCAATTTGTGATAATTCATGGAGCTGTAGGTTTATGATTTGTATTGCTTTCTGTATATGTGTTATATTTTAATAAATTGGTTTTTTTCTTTTTTATTATACTTTAAGCTCTAGGGTATATGAGCACAACGTGTAGATTACATATGTATACATGTGCCATGTTGATTTGCTGCACCCATCAACTCGTCATTTACATTAGGTATTTCTCCTAGTGCCATCCCTCCCCCAGCCCCCACCCCCCAACAGGCTCCAGTGTGTGATAGTCCCCACTCTGTGTCCATGTGTTCTCGTTGTTCAACTCCCACCTATGAATGGGAGCACAGTGTTTGGTTTTATGTCCTTGTGATAGTTTGCTTAGAATGATGGTTTCCAGCTTATCCAAGTCCCTGCAAAAGGACATGAACTCATTCTTTTTTATAGCTGCATAGTATTCCACGGTGTATATGTGCCACATTTTCTTAATCCAGTCTGTCATTGGTGGACATTTGGGTTGGTTCCAAGTCTTTGCTGTTGTGAATAGTGCCACAATAAACATACATGTGCATGTGTCTTTATAGTACCATGATTTATAATTCTTTGGCTGTATACCCAGTAACGGGATCGCTGGGTCAAATGGCATTTCTAGTTCGAGGAATTACTACACTGTCTTCCACAATGGTTGAACTAATTTACACTCCCACCAACATTGTAAAAGAGTTCCTATTTCTCCACATCCTCTCCAACATCTGTTGGTTCCTGACTTTTTAATGATCGCCATTCTAACTGGTGTGAGATGGTATCTCATTGTGGTTTTGATTTGCATTTCTCTAATGACCAGTGATGATGAGCACTTTTTCATATGTATGTTGGTCACATGAATGTCTTCTTTTGAGAAGTGTCTGTTCATATCCCTTGTCCACTTTTTGATGAGATTGTTTGTTTATTTTCTTGTAAATCTGTTTAAGTTCTCTGTAGACTCTGGAATATTAGCCCTTTGTCAGATGGGTCGATTACAAAGATTGTCTCCCATTCTGTAGGTTGCCTGTTCACTCTGATGATAGTTTCTTTTGCTGCGCAGAAGCTCTTTAGTTTAATTAGATCCCATATGTCTATTTTGGCTTTTGTTGCCGTTGCTTTGCTGTTTTAGTCATGAAGTCATTGCCCATGCCTATGTCCTGTATGGTATTGCCTTGGTTTTCTTCTAGGGTTTTTATGGTGTAAAGTCTTACATTTAAGTCTTTAATCCATCTTGAATTAATTTTTGTATAAGGTGTAAGGAAGCATTCCAGTTTCACCTTTCTACATATGGCTAGCCAATTTTCCCAGCACCATTTATTAAATAGGGAATCCTTTCCCCATTGCTTGCTTTTGTCAGGTTTGTCAAAGATCAGATGGGTATAGATGTGTGGTGTTATTTCTGAGGCCTCTGTTCTATTTCATTGGCCTATATATCTGTTTTTGGTAGCAGTACCATGCGATTTTGGTTACTGTAGCCTTGTAGTATAGTTTGAAGTCAGGTAGCACGATACCACCAGCTTTGTTCTTTTTGCTTAGGATTGTCTTGGCTATGCAGGATATTTTTTGGCTCCATATGAACTTTAAAGTAGCTTTTTTTCCAATTTTGTGAAGGAATTCCGTGGTAGCTTGATGGGGATAGCATTGAATCTATAAATTACCTTGAGCAGTATGACTATTTTCACAATATTGATTCTTCTTATCCATGAGCATGGAATGTTCTTCCATTTGTTTGTGTCCTCTTTTGTTTTGCTGAGCAGTGGTTTGTAGTACTCCTTGAAGAGATCCTTCACATTCCCTGTAAGTTGGATTCCTAGGTATTTTATTCTCTTTGTAGTAATTGTGAATGGAAATTCACTCATGATTTGGCTCTCCATTTGTCTATTATTGGCATATAGGAATGCTTGTGATTTTTGCACATTGATTTTGTATTTTGAGGCTTTGCTGAAGTTGATTATCAGCTGAAGGAGATTTTGGGCTGAGACAATGGGGTTTTCTAAATGTACAATCATGTCATCTGTAAACAGAAACAATTTGTCTTCTGCTTTTCCTAACTGAATACCTTTTATTTCTTTCTCTTCCTGATTACGCTAGTCAGGACTTCCAACACTATGTTGAGTAGGAGTGGTGAGAGAAGAGATCCTTGTCTTGTGCCAGTTTTCAAAAGGAATCCTTCCAGCTTTTGCCCATTCAGTATGATATTGGCTGTGGGTTTGTCATAAATAGTTCTTATTATTTTGAGATACGTTCTATCAATACTTAGTTTATTGAGAGTTTTTAGCATGAAGCGTTGCTGAATTTTGTTGAAGGCCTTTTCTGCATCTATTGAGATAATCATGTGGTTTTTGTCATTGGTTCTGTTTATGTGATGGATTACGTTTATTGATTTGCATATGTTGAACCAGGAGTGCATCCCAGGGATGAAGTTGACTTGATCGTGGTGAATAAGCTTTTTGATGTGTTACTGGATTCGATTTGCCAGTACTTTATTGAGGATTTCTGCATCGATGTTCATCAGGGATATTGGCCTAAAATTCTCTTTTTTTGTTGCGTCTTTACCAGGCTTTGGTATCAGGATGATGCTAGCCTCATAAAATGAGTTAGGGAGGATTCCCTCTTTTTCTATTGATTGGAATAATTTCAGAAGGAATGGTACCAATTCCTCTTTGTACCTGTGGTAGAATTTGGCTGTGATTCCATCTGGTCCTGGACTTTTTTCGGTTGGTAGGCTATTAATTATTGCCTCAATTTCAGAACCTGTTATCAGTCTATTCAGAGATTCAGTTTCTTCCTGGTTTAGTCGTGGGAGGGTGTATGTGTCCAGGAATTTATCCATTTCTTCTAGATTTTCTAGTTTATTTGTGTAGAAGTGTTTATAGTATTTTCTGATGGTAGTGTGTATTTCTGTGGGGTTGGTGGTGATATCCCCTTTATCATTTTTTATTGCATCTATTTGATTCTTCTCTCTTCTTTATTCATCTTGCTAGCAGTCAATCAATTTTGCTGATCTTTTTGAAAAACCAGCTCCTGGATTCATTGATTTTTTGGAGGGATTTTTGTCTCTCTATCTCCGTCAGTTCTGCTCTGATCTTAGTTATTTCTTGCCTTCTGCTAGCTTTTGAATGTGTTTGCTCTTGCTTCTCCAGTTCTTTTAATTGTGATGTTTGGTATCGATTTTAGATCTTTCCTGCTTTCTCTTGTGGGCATTTAGTGCTATAAATTTCCTTTTACACACTGCTTTAAATGTGTCCCAGAGATTCTGGTATGTTGTATCTTTGTTCTCATTGGTTTCAAAGAACATCTTAATTTCTGCCTTCATTTCGTTATGTACCCAGTAGTCATTCAGGAGCACGTTGTACAGTTTCCACGTAGTTGTGTGATTTTGAGTGAGTTTATTAATCCTGAGTTCTAATTTGATTGCACCGAGGTCTGAGAGACACTTTTTTGTGATTTCTGTTCTTTTATATTTGCTGAAGAGTGTTTTACTACCAATTATTTGGTCAATTTTAGAGTAAGTGAAATGTGGTGCTGAGAAGAATGTATATTCTGTTGATTTGGGGTGCAGAGTTCTGTAGATGTCTATTAGGTATGCTTGGTCCAGAGCTGAATTCAAGTCCTGGATATCTTTGTTAACCTCTGTCTTGTTGATCTGTCTAATATTGACAGTGGGGTATTAAAGTCTCCCATTATTATTGTGTGGAAGTGTAAGTCTCTTTGTCGATCTCTAAGGATTTGCTTTATGAATCTGGGTACTCTAGTATTGGGTGCATACATATTTAGGATAGTTAGCTCTTCTTGGTGATTTTTTTTTTTTTTAACCATTTACCATTTTGTAGTGGCCTTTACCATTATGTAATGGCCTTGTTTATCTCTTTTGATCTTTGTTGATTTAAAGTCTGTTTTATCAGTGACTAGGATTGCAACCCCTGCTTTTTTTTTTTTTTTTTTTTTTTTTTTATTATACTTTAAGTTCTAGGGTACATGTGCATGACGTTTATATCATGTATAACTCCCCAATGCAATCCCTCCCTCCTCCCCCCTCCCCATGATAGGCCCCAGTGTGTGATGTTCCCCTTCCCGAGTCCAAGTGATCTCATTGTTCAGTTCCCACCTATGAGTGAGAACATGCGGTGTTTGGTTTCTCTTCTTGTGATAGTTTGCTAAGAATGATGGTTTCCAGCTGCATCCATGTCCCTACAAAGGATGCAAACTCATCCTTTTTTATGGCTGCATAGTATTCCATGGTGTATATGTGCCACATTTTCTTAATCCAGTCTGTCACAGATGGACATTTGGGTTGATTCCAAGTATTTGCTATTGTGAATAGTGCCGCAATAAACATACGTGTGCATGTGTCTTTGTAGTAGAGTAATTTATAATCCTTTGGGTATATACCCAGTAGTGGGATGGCTGGGTCATATGGTACATCTAGTTCTAGATCCTTGAGGAATCGCCATACTGTTTTCCATAATGGTTGAACTAGTTTACAATCCCACCAACAGTGTAAAAGTGTTCCTATTTCTCCACATCCTCTCCAACACCTGTTGTTTCCTGACTTCTTAATGATTGCCATTCTAACTGGTGTGAGATGGTATCTCATTGTGGTTTTGATTTGCATTTCTCTGATGGCCAGTGATGATGAGCATTTTTTCATGTGTCTGTTGGCTGTATGGATGTCTTCTTTTGAGAAATGTCTGTTCATATCCTTTCCCCACTTTTTGATGGGGTTGTTTGTTTTTTTCTTGTATATTTGTTTGAGTTCTTTGTAGATTCTGGATATTAGCCCTTTGTCAGATGAGTAGGTTGCAAAAATTTTCTCCCATTCTGTAGGTTGCCTGTTCACTCTGATGGTAGTTTCTTTAGCTGTGCAAAAGCTCTTTAGTTTAATTAGATCCCATGTGTCAATTTTTGCTTTTGCTGCCGTTGCTTTTGGTGTTTTAGACATGAAGTCCTTGCCCATGCCTATGTCCTGAATGGTACTACCTAGATTTTCTTCTAGGGTTTTTATGGTATTAGGTCTAACATTTAAGTCTCTAATCCATCTTGAATTAATTTTCGTATAAGGGGTAAGGAAAGGATCCAGTTTCAGCTTTCTACTTATGGCTAGCCAATTTTCCCAGCACCATTTATTAAATAGGGAATCCTTTCCCCATTTCTTGTTTCTCTCAGGTTTGTCAAAGATCAGATGGCTGTAGATGTGTGGTATTATTTCTGAGGACTCTGTTCTGTTCCATTGGTCTATATCTCTGTTGTGGTACCAGTACCATGCTGTTTTGGTTACTGTAGCCTTGTAGTATAGTTTGAAGTCAGGTGGCGTGACGCCTCCAGCTTTGTCCTTTTGACTTAGGATTGTCTTGGCAATGCGGGCTCTTTTTTGGTTCCATATGAACTTTAAAGCAGTTTTTTCCAATTCTGTGAAGAAAGTCATTGGTAGCTTGATGGGGATGGCATTGAATCTATAAATCACCTTGGGCAGTATGGCCATTTTCACGATATTGATTCTTCCTATCCATGAGCATGGTATGTTCTTCCATTTGTTTGTGTCCTCTTTGATTTCACTGAGCAGTGGTTTGTAGTTCTCCTTGAAGAGGTCCTTTACATCCCTTGTAAGCTGGATTCCTAGGTATTTGATTCTCTTTGAAGCAATTGTGAATGGAAGTTCATTCCTGATTTGGCTCTCTGCTTGTCTGTTACTGGTGTATAAGAATGCTTGTGATTTTTGCACATTAATTTTGTATCCTGAGACTTTGCTGAAGTTGCTTATCAGCTTAAGGAGATTTTGGGCTGAGACAATGGGGTTTTCTAAATATACAATCATGTCATCTGCAAACAGGGACAATTTGACTTCTTCTTTTCCTAACTGGATACCCTTGATTTCTTTCTCTTGCCTGATTGCCCTAGCCAGAACTTCCAACACTATGTTGAATAGGAGTGGTGAGAGAGGGCATCCCTGTCTTGTGCCAGTTTTCAAAGGGAATTTTTCCAGTTTTTGCCCATTCAGTATGATATTAGCTGTGGGTTTGTCATAAATAGCTCTTATTATTTTGAGGTACATTCCATCAATACCAAATTTATTGAGCGTTTTTAGCATAAAGGGCTGTTGAATTTTGTCAAAAGCCTTTTCTGCATCTATTGAGATAATTATGTGGTTCTTGTCTTTGGTTCTGTTTATATGCTGGATTACGTTTATTGATTTGCGAATGTTGAACCAGCCTTGCATCCCAGGGATGAAGCCCACTTGATCATGGTGGATAAGCTTTTTGATGTGCTGCTGAATCCGGTTTGCCAGTATTTTATTGAGGATTTTTGCATCGATGTTCATCAGGGATATTGGTCTAAAATTCTCTTTTTTTGTTGTGTCTCTGCCAGGCTTTGGTATCAGGATGATGTTGGCCTCATAAAAAGAGTTAGGGAGGATTCCCTCTTTTTCTATTGATTGAAATAGTTTCAGAAGGAATGGTACCAGCTCCTCCTTGTACCTCTGGTAGAATTCAGCTGTGAATCCATCTGGTCCTGGACTTTTTTTGGTGGGTAGGCTATTAATTGTTGCCTCAATTTCAGAGCCTGCTATTGGTCTATTCAGGGATTCAACTTCTTCCTGGTTTAGTCTTGGGAGAGTGTAAGTGTCCAGGAAATTATCCATTTCTTCTAGATTTTCTAGTTGATTTGCGTAGAGGCATTTATAGTATTCTCTGATGGTTGTTTGTATTTCTGTGGGGTCGGTGGTGATATCCCCTTTATCATTTTTTATTGCGTCTATTTGATTCTTCTCTCTTTTCTTCTTTATTAGTCTAGCTAGCGGTCTGTCAATTTTGTTTATCTTTTCAAAAAACCAACTCCTGGATTCATTGATTTTTTGGAGGGTTTTTTGTGTCTCTATCTCCTTCAGTTCTGCTCTGATCTTAGTTATTTCTTGCCTTCTGCTAGCTTTTGAATGTGTTTGCTCTTGCCTCTCTAGTTCTTTTAATTGTGATGTTAGAGTGTCAATTTTAGATCTCTCCTGCTTTCTCTTGTGGGCATTTAGTGCTATAAATTTCCCTCTACACACTGCTTTAAATGTGTCCCAGAGATTCTGGTATGTTGTATCTTTGTTCTCATTGTTTCAAAGAACATCTTTATTTCTGCTTTCATTTCGTTATGTACCCAGTAGTCATTCAGGAGCAGGTTGTTCAGTTTCCATGTAGTTGAGCGGTTTTGATTGAGTTTCTTAGTCCTGAGTTCTAGTTTGATTGCACTGTGGTCTGAGAGACAGTTTGTTATAATTTCAGTTCTTGTACATTTGCTGAGGAGTGCTTTACTTCCAATTATGTGGTCAATTTTGGAATAAGTGCGATGTGGTGCTGAGAAGAATGTATATTCTGTTGATTTGGGGTGGAGAGTTCTATAGATGTCTATTAGGTCCGCTTGGTGCAGAGATGAGTTCAATTCCTGGATATCCTTGTTAACTTTCTGTCTCGTTGATCTGTCTAATGTTGACAGTGGAGTGTTGAAGTCTCCCATTATTATTGTATGGGAGTCTAAGTCTCTTTGTAGGTCTCTAAGGACTTGCTTTATGAATCTGGGTGCTCCTGTATTGGGTGCATATATATTTAGGAGAGTTAGCTCTTCCTGTTGAATTGATCCCTTTACCATGATGTAATGGCCTTCTTTGTCTCTTTTGATCTTTGATGGTTTAAAGTCTGTTTTATCAGAGACTAGGATTGCAACCCCTGCTTTTTTTTGTTCTCCATTTGCTTGGTAGATCTTCCTCCATCCCTTTATTTTGAGCCTATGTATGTCTCTGCATGTGAGATGGGTCTCCTGAATATAGCAGACTGATGGGTCTTGACTCTTTATCCAGTTTGCCAGTCTGTGTCTTTTAATTGGAGCATTTAGTCCATTGACATTTAAGGTTAATATTGTTATGTGTGAACTTGATCCTGTCATTATGGTATTAACTGGTTATTTTGCTCGTTAGTTGATGCAGTTTCTTCCTAGCCTCGATGGTCTTTACATTTTGGCATGTTTTTGCAATGGCTGGTACCGGTTGTTCCTTTCCATGTTTAGGGCTTCCTTCAGGGTCTCTTGTAAGGCAGGCCTGGTGGTGACAAAATCTCTAAGCATTTGCTTATCTGTAAAGGATTTTATTTCTCCTTCACTGATGAAGCTTAGTTTGGCTGGATATGAAATTCTCGGTTGAAAATTCTTTTCTTTAAGAACATTGAATATTGGCCCCCACTCTCTTCTGGCTTGTAGAGTTTCTGCCGAGAGGTCTGCTGTTATTCTGATGGGCTTCCCTTTGTGGGTAACCCGACCTTTCTCTCTGGCTGCCCTTAAGATTTTTTCCTTCATTTCAACTTTGGTGAATCTGGCAATTATGTGTCTTGGAGTTGCTCTTCTGGAGGAGTATCTTTGTGGCGTTCTCTGTATTTCCTGAATTTGAATGTTGGCCTGCCCTACTAGGTTCGGGAAGTTCTCCTGGATGATATCCTGAAGAGTGTTTTCCAACTTGGTTCCATTTTCCCCCTCACTTTCAGGGACCCCAATCAGACGTAGATTTGGTCTTTTTACATAATCCCATACTTCTTGCAGGCTTTGTTCATTTCTTTTTCTTCTTTTTTCTTTTGGTTTCTCTTCTCGCTTCATTTCATTCATTTGATCCTCAATCGCTGATACTCTTTCTTCCAGTTGATCGAGTCGGTTACCGAAGCTTGTGCATTTGTCACGTATTTCTCGTGTCATGGTTTTCATCTCTGTCATTTCGTTTATGATCTTCTCTGCATTAATTAGTCTAGCTGTCAATTCTTCCACTTTTTTTTCAAGATTTTTAGTTTCTTTGCGCTGGGTACGTAATTCCTCCTTTAGCTCTGAGAGGTTTGATGGACTGAAGCCTTCTTCTCTCATCTCGTCAAAGTCATTCTCTGACCAGCTTTGATCCGTTGCTGGCGATGGGCTGCGCTCCTTTGCAGGGGGAGATGCGCTCTTATTTTTTGAATTTCCAGCTTTTCTGCCCTGCTTCTTCCCCATCTTTGTGGTTTTATCTGTCTCTGGACTTTGATGATGGTGACGTACTGATGGGGTTTTGGTATAGGTGTCCTTCCTGTTTGATAGTTTTCCGTCTGACAGTCAGAAGGACTGTCTGTTGGTCTGTTAGAGATTGCTTGAGGTCCACTCCAGACCCTGTTTGCCTGGGTATCAGCAGCAGAGGTTGCCGAAGATAGAATATTGCTGAACAGCGAGTGTACCTGTCTGATTCTTTCTTTGGAAGTTTCCTCTCAGGGGTGACGCCACCCTGTGAGGTGTGAACCCCTGCTTTTTATTTTGCTTTCCATTTGCTTGGTAGATCTTCCTCCATCCCTTTATTTTGAGCCTATATGTGTCTTTGCACATAAGATGGGTCTCTCAAATACAGTACACCGAGGGGTCTTGCCTCTTTATCCAATTTGCCAGCCTGTGTCTTTTAATTGGGGCATTTAGCCCATTTACATTTAAGGTTAATATTGTTATGTGTGAATATGATCCTGCCATTATGATGTTAGTGGGTTATTTTACTTGGTAATTGATGCAGTTTCTTCATAGCATCAATGGTCTTTACCATTTGACATGTTTTTGCAGTGGCTGGTACCAGTTGTTCCTTTCCATGTTTAGTGCTTCCTTCAGGAGCTCTTGTAAGGCAAGCCTGGTGGTGACAAAATCTCTCAGCACTTGCTTGTCTGTAAAGGATTTTATTTCTCCTTCACTTAAGAAGCTTAGTTTGGCTGGATATGAAATTCTTGTTGAAAATTATTTTCTTTAAATAATAAATAATATTGGCCCCTACTCTCTTCTGGCTTGTAGAGTTTCTGCCAAGAGATCTGCTGTTAGTCTGATGGGCTTGCCTATGTGGGTAACCCGACCTTTCTCTCTGGTTGCTCTTAACTTTTTTTTCCTTCATTTCAACCTTGGGGAATCTGGTGATTATGTGTCTTGGGGTTGCTCTTCTTGAGGAGTATCTTTGTGGTGTTCTCTGTATTTCCTGAATTTGAATGTTGGCCCACCTTGCTAGGTTAGGGAAGTTCTCCTGGATGATATCCTGAAGAGTGTTTTCTAACTTGGTTCTATTATCCTGGTCACTTTCCAGTACACCAATCAAATGTATATTTGGTCTTTTCACATAGCCCCATATTTCCTGGAGGCTTTGTTCATTTCTTTTCGCTCATTTTTCTTTAATCTTGTCTTCTCACTTTATTTCATTAATTTGATCTTCAATCACTGATATCCTTTCCTCTATATGATCGAATCAGCTATTGAAGTTTGTGCATGCTTCACGAAGTTCTTGTACCGTGGTTTTCAGCTCCATCAGGTTATTTAAGGTCTTCTCTACACTGTTTATTCTGGTTAGCCATTCATCTAACCTTTTTTCAAGGTTTTTAGTTTCCTTGCAATGGGTTAGAACATGCTCCCTTAGCTCGGAGAAGTTTGTTATTAACGACCTTCTGAAGCCTACTTCTGTCAACTTGTCAAACTCATTCTCTGCCCAGTTTTGTTCCCTTGCTGGAGAGGAGCTGCAATCCTTTGAAAGAGAAGAAGTGCTCTGTTTTCTGGAATTTTCTGCTTTTCTGCTCTGCTTTCTCCCCATCTTTGTAGTTTTATCTACCTTTGGTCTTTGATGTTGGTGACCTACAGATGGGGTTTTGGTGTGGATGTTCTTTTTGTTGATGTTGATGCTATTCCTTTCTGTTTGTTAGTGTTCCTTCTAACAGGTCCCTCAGCTGCAGGTCTGTTGGAGTTTGCTGGAGGTCTACTCTAGACCCTGTTTGCCTGGGTATCACTAGCAAAGGCTGCAGAACAGCAAATATTGCTGCCTGATCCTTCCTTTGGAAGCTTCATCCCAGGGGCACCCTCCTGTTTGAGGTGTCTGTCACCTCTACTGACAGGTGTTTCCCAGTGAGGCTACATATGGGTCTGGGACCCACTTGAGGAGGCAGTCTGTCTGTTCTTGGAGCTCAGATGCCATGCTGAGAGAACCACTTCTCTCTTCAGAGCTGTCAGACAGGGACGTTTAAGTCTGCAGAAGTTGTCTGTTGCCCTTTGTTCTACTCTGCCCTGCCCCCAGAGTTGGAATCTATAGAGGCAGTAGGCCTTACTGAGCTGCAGTAGGCTCTGTCCAGTTCGTCTTCTTGGCCTCTTTGTTTACACTGTGAGCTACATCAGCAATGGCGGATGCCCCTCCTCGTGTCAAGCTGCAGTGTAGCAGGTCGATTTCAGGCTGCTGCGCTAGCAGTGAGCAAGGCTCCATGGGTGTGGGACCCGCTGAGCCTGGCATGGGAGGGTATCTCCTGGTCTGCTGGTTGCTGAGACTGTGGGAAAAGTGCAGTATTTGGTCAGAGTGTCCCGTTTCTCCAGGTACAGTCTGTCATGGCTTCCCTCGACTAGGAAAGGGAAATTCCCCAACACCTTGCACTTCCCCAGTGAGGCAATGTCCCCCGACTTCTCAGCTCACCCTCTGTGGGCTCCATCCACTGTTCAGCCAGCCCATTGAGATGAACCAGGTACCTCAGTTGGAAATGCAGAAATCACCAGTCTTCTGTGTTGATCTCACTGGTAGCTGCAGACCAGAGCTGTTCCTATTCGGCCATCTTGGAAGTGACCAATATATTGTTTTTAAAAAGAGAAGAGAGAAAAGCAAGCAAAAACAAACAAATATGATCAAATCAGATTAGTGAATATGGTATAATTAACTCACAGTTCAAGTATACTGGGTCTGAGATTTTTAAAACTCTAGTCATTTGAAAAAAATGTTCTCTGGCCACAAGGGGGTTCTCTTGCTACATTTCTTTATTTACAATGACTATTTTCTAGATTCTCTTGTTGGTGTTCTGATGCATTTTACCAATTTATCTTTAAAAGGCTCAGCAAGGCACGCTTTTCTGAAAATCTTTAGTCTATAAATTTATAGAATATAGTATAAAGCATGAAGCTTCATTACAATTATCCTGAAAATGGTCATCCAATGAGTACTGGAATGTTTCTCCAAAAACTCTATCTGATTGCTAGAAAGTACATTCTTTCTAGCATATATAAATCTACCTTTTATAATTTCTAGCCATTGTTATTGCTCTCTCAGGACAAATTCCTTTGTTTTGTACAGAGTATACACTCCTATTAAGTCAACTGAGGTATTTTTATCAGCTATATTCTATCACAGACTTTGCTTAAACTGGCAGTTGGTTAATACCCACAGATGATTTTTTTCTGGATGTTATATTTAAACTGTCTGTACAGTCTGCATTGCAGGTCTTTGTTCATCCCTCTTAACTTTCTGTTAAATTTAGACAATCATTTTAATCAATCACAATATTTTTATCTGACTTATTAAACTAGATTCCACAAATCTTTTGTTATACACAAATGTACTGAATGCCTCATACCTCATAAAGTAAACATATAGTAGAAACTCAGTGATATTCATTTCATTTCATTTGGTAAAAGAATATATTCAAGAACAAAGAAATTTGAATCCAAATAATTGTAAAATTAATGTTTTGGAGGGAAAGCCAGGAAAACATGCAGGTTGTTTATGTATGGGACTGGCAAAAAGAAAGAAACAAAGAACAACTCCTAACTATTTGGCTTAAGCAACTATTTGTATGGAGGTGTCATTTTCTGAACCAAAGAGAAACCCAGAAAAGATCAGATTTGGCACAGGAACCCAAAAGTTCCATTTCAGACATACAAAGTTAGATGTTGAACAACCAAGTGACATTTTTCTGTTGGCTGTTGGACATGGGAGAGTTCAAGAGCTCCTTAAGAGTGCCTTCCACTGCATGATTTGTTCATCCCATTTATCTTCTCCTTCCCTCTCTCTACCCTTGAGCTGCTGTTTGAAAACTTCAGCAATTAGATAATGTGCAGTGTGTCACTCCTCTACCCCCACAACCTAACATACTCCGAAATAACGATTGCTTAAAAAATAGAGTACAGTTTAACCAGTTTAACTTCTGCCTTGTAGACAGAATATTTGTCTCTTTTCTCTCCCCAGAGAGTAGTCCGTTTTTAGATTACCTGACCTAATGCTAATATTTATGTAAAACGGATTACCTGAAAAGAGATTATGTTTTAATTGTTTTACTTATTTATCTGTTTTTAAGATAGGGTCTCACTCTGTTGCCCAGGCTGAAGTGTAGTCGTCTGATCTTGGCTCACTGCATCCTCCACCTCCTGGGATTGATTCTTCTACCTTAACATCCTAAGTATCTGGGACTACAGGCATTCACTATCACACTCAGCTAAGATTTTTTATATTTTGTAAAGATGGGGTCTCACCATGTTGCCCAGGCTGTTCTTGAACTCCTGGTTTCGAGTTATCTGTCAGCCTCCTTGCCTCCCAAAGTGCTAGGATTACGGGCATGAGCCACTGCACCCAGCCTGTTATCAATTTTTTTTTTTTTTTTGACAGAGTCACCCAGGCTGGAGTGCAGTGGCATGATCTCGGCTCACTGCAACCTCCACCTCCCAGGTTCCAGCAATTCTCCGGCCTCAGCCTCCTGAGTCTCTGGGATTGCAGGTACCCACCACCACCACAACTGGCTAGTTTTTGTAGTTTTTTAGTAAAGACGGGGTTTCACCATGTTGGCCAAGCTGGTCACGAACTCCTGATGTCTGGTGATCCACCTGCCTCAGCCTCCCAAAGTGCTGGGATTACAGCTGTGGGCCACCATGCCTGAAAACACTTTTGAAGCCAGCTCAAAAACCAAAACTTTGATTTTTTTTTTTTTTTTAATGAGGCAGATACTTGTTGTTTGCCCAAATTAGATTTGTTTTCTCCACTAATCTGATAAAGCAAGTCAATCCTGGTAACAAACCAGTCTGGTAAAATAAATGAAGATTTCTCTAAACTGGAATTGGAGACCACTTAAATATCATTCTTACCAGATAACTTCACTTTCTGATTTAAAGAAAAATACATCTTAAAATCCACATTTTAGGCCATGCACGGTGGTTCACACCAGTAATCCCAACACTTTCAGGAGGCTGAGGTGGGAGATTCACTTAAACTCAGGAGTTTGAGACCAGCCTAGGCAACATAGCAAGAGCTCATCTCTACTAAAAATAAAAATAGCTAGGCATGGTGGCTCATGACTGTAATCCCAGCTACTCAAGAGGCTGAGGCAAATGAATAGTTTGAGCCTGGGAGACTGAGGCTGCAGTGAGCTTTCATCGTACCCCTGCACTGCAGCCTAGGCAACAGAGCAAGACACTGTCTCAAAAATAAATAAATAAATAAATAAAATCACATTTTAATTTTAGTCAGAATGTGAAATAATGAGAAGGGGAGAAGAGAGAGAGACAGAGAGAAAGAAAGACAGAGACAAGAAGACAGAGACAGATTTCAGAAAAATATGTTGCCATGTTTACATTTAGGTTGGTATTTGTCCCTTCAGTCCTTGCAGGCTGCTATAACAAAATACCATAGACTGGGTGGCCTATAAACAACAGAAATTTATTTCTCATAGTTCTAGAGGCTGGGAAGTCTAGGATCAAGGTGCTGGCAGATTCAATGTTTGGTGAGGGCCCACTTCCTCATAGACAGATGTGTTCTCACTCTAACCTCACATGGTAGAAGGGGCAAGGGGTCTCTCTTGGGCCTTCTTTATAGGGGGATTGATCTCATTCATAAGGGCTCTGCTTCCATGGCCTAGTTAACTCCCAAAGGTCCCACCTCCTCATATCATTTTAGTGGTGAGAATTTCAACATATAAATTTGGGGAGGACACAAACCCTACTAAATAACAAACCTTAGAAGAATTATAAATAAAATTCTCTTTTCTTTCTTTAAAATGGTCATGAAATCATTTAGTTCTTGAAATTAAAGAAAAGCATTCAGATTCTATCAGATCAGAAAACAATGTTCCCTAGAAGTGGATAAAAATGGGAAGATATAGAATGATAAGACATATGTATAAAAATAAAACTTTCTCCTATTACTTGAAGTCTGATTTTCAATTTAGTGATAAATAGTGTGTTGTAGGAAACACCAGGTATGTTGAAAATAATTCTTTAGGGTCAGTAGGACTCGCATTAGACTCTTTAGTTCCATACGGTGCCATTTACTTCTAATCAACAAATATAAATCCCATCTTACATGTTCATTGCAGTAAATCATTGAAGTTCTAGCTTTTAAATCTCTTCAAAATCTTCTAAAAAATTAAATATAATATTAAGAGAATAATATTGATCAAGCGTGACTTCTTATTCTGTTCTTAGAAAATCACATTTTACAGCACCTCTCTGTTTTATTCATATAGTTCTCAATATCTGGCATTAGATCTCAGTAAATCCAAGCTATATCCTTGAAAGTCAAGAAATAAAGAAGTAGCAGATGATAATGAGTGGCAGGGATGAACAGAGAAAATGCAAAACTATCTTTTCATTATTATTCGTTTACAAAGTTTTTATGGACCATCTGTTACGTGCTTTGTTGC
Organism: Trachypithecus francoisi; assembly: GCF_009764315.1. Lineage (NCBI taxonomy): Eukaryota > Metazoa > Chordata > Mammalia > Primates > Cercopithecidae > Trachypithecus > Trachypithecus francoisi. Next base: position 40,454,572 of record NW_022681457.1, on the reverse strand, counting down.
AACTGAGCTAAGCATTGAAGAGAGAGTGCTGAATATATATATATATAGTCCCTGTCATCACAGAGCTTCCATCTAATTCAAGACACACATCTTGAAAATACATTTATACAAATATTTTTAAATTATAGAATCTGATCAATGTGATGATAGACATAAGTATTTAAATCTCTAGAGAGTTTTTCATTATGCAACAGGTTTTTTTTTAATGTTTGCATCCAGCTATGATTGAATCCAGTTGGATGCAAAATATGCATGCTCAGACACACTGGGATAAGATCACACATACTGACAAAGGAAAGGGAGGAACAATATCATTATAACCATTGGATAGTAGTAATTTCAGACCACATACTAGCCAATAGCATTGAAATATCAGTCAAAAGTCTAGTTTTTGGTATCCTCAAAAATCTCTGGAACTTTAAAGATACATGCAGTAAAAACATTACATCTAAGTATCTTTTGTGGCCATTCTCTAAATTCTTTAAATCCTAATCACTAATATTATTTCTGACTTATCATACAATCCTATAGCTAGGATTGATGAAGTATAGTCTGACATAGAACTTATTCAGAAAAATTCAGTTTTACATATAGGTCATGTATACAACATTGTGTCAAAATGTTTATTCTTTTCCCAAAAAAAAGATCAATTTATGAAAGCTAAAGATCCTTTATAATTCCATTTTATTGGCACTGACACTCTCCAGCTTCTTAATATTTTTATCATATAATATTCATTTGACTATACTTGATACCTTGCTTCAAATTTCAAAGTATCTAGAAATTAGTTTTTATACTCCACAGTTCTTACTATTGTTTCTCAAAATAGAAATATTACTTTTTTTCTTTCTATATAAAGTAATTAACCTTGGTGAAAGTAGCCCAATTCACTAACTCTTGGAATAGTTTCCATTTCATTATTTGTCTTAAATTTAGAGGTCTTTCTCGCATGATTTCATAAATGTTTGATTCTACTTTACACCTTTTTTAAGTTAATCACTGGTAATTTAGTTTACCTTACGCAGCAGAATACAATTCCCAACTGACACTGCTAGAATGAAACATCTCCATAAAATAATAAGATCCAGCACTTATCTGACACCTAATGTCTCTGTGCTACCTTTGAAAAATTATACATCTCCATTATTTTAAAATGAATCATTGACATCAGTATTTTATCTTCTGCCTAACTAGTACTAGTAATGTCCCAAAGAGCATGTTCCTTGGACTTCAGAAACCCCATTCATTTCCGTGGCTTAACTGAAGCCACATGAAGCCTATATGTTCAAAGCTGCTATGTTACACTCGTACAGACCTCCCAACTAAACTCCAGACTGTTGTGTTTAGCTGACAACTGGAAATATGAACTTTATCTCTAATGACATAAGGCACTTAAAACTCACCATTTTCCTCCCTAAACCTGATCTTCCTGTTCTCTAGCTTGAGTAGTATAGGCTTCCACCTAGTTTACCTAAATCAATGTCATTGGAATTAAATTTTTTTCCTCCCTCTTCCTTGCACCCTAAATATAATTGTCACCAAGTCCTGGCAATCTGTCGCCTAAGAATTAGCTCTCTGTTCTGTCCTTCCCTCTCTGCACTGACTGACATGGTCCCTGTTGTGATCATCGATGGATTCATCAGGGCTCAGGCCAATGTCCCCAACTAGGCAAGGGTAACAGTCCCTCCAATACGTTCTACTCACTGCTGTGAGAGGCATGGCATCTTTCTAAAATGCAAATCTTACATGATTTTCCTCTCTAAAATAGCTTGGTGACTCTTCATAATTTTCAGAATGATATAAATTCAGTAAGGCCCAGGTTCTCCAAGAATCTTCAGACTAATCTTTGACTACATTCCACCCTAGGCTCCAATGATACGGTATTTCTAACACACCATGTTTTTGCACATGCATCTTTGAATAGACTCTTCCCTACACCCAGACCAAGAATTCCCCTATTGTTTCAATTCTGATCTTGTCCTGGACTAATTGTCAGACAACCACAAGAAGCAGTGCAGAATTCACCAATGGAAATAATGGTCATATATTTATTATATTACTTATCATTATTATTTATTAAACTATTGAGCAGTACAGGAGGTAAATAATGTTGTTCTCATTTTATATGTGAGAGAAAATGGGTCCAAAGAGTCTAAATGATACGTCTTAGCCAAAATAAAAGAAAGAAAGATGCATTCATATTGTGTTAATCAATGATTTTTAGTTTTATAAAAGAACAAGGAAAAATTAATGTATACTTAAAACTGCCAGGTGTTATTGAATTAATAATACCTCATATAGGCTTCAAATTTCCATTGTGTTTTCTACTCTTATGAAAGTAATATTGGCCACTCTGTTGTCATGAGTTTAATGATTAATGTGTAGTTTTAGTATGTAGCTTCTAAAATTAGGAGATATTGAAAGGAGTTTAGCAAATATTTGTTAAAAGGAAGGAAGGATCAGTATTTCTCATGGAGATGATATTGTGTTACAATTTACACATGGTGATTAGTGCAGGAAAATTAAGCACCTGTTTTGAGGAACACAGAGTGCAGGGATCAGGAGTCAACAGATGTTGTTTCTATTAACGTACAAAGAGCCTGCTCATTTCCTATGCCCTATTCCATTGCTATACTTTTGTACCTGATGACTTCTTTGGAAATATTAAGAAGTTATTACTTGCCTTTCATAATTTATGGCCTTTGGAAAGCTGAGCTCAAATGAAGCTTGGGTGTCTCACTGAGGAGCTAAATTTTAACCCAGATACCCAGCTGAGATGGCTGAAGCATAATGCATTTTAGGAAAACTATAAGGCCAGATACATTTATGCCGATGGTTTGATACCTTACAAAAATAGGTGTACACTTGAGTGTTTACAATGTAACTCCAAGTTATTTCTACCTTAAGAGCTAGTGAACCACTTCCAGGAACCTTAACAGAGCTTTACAAATATTGGCATGCTTGTGTGTATAACATTCTTTGAAAGAAGAAGTTAAAGATAACTGATAGATAATCAGATAGATAGAATATAAAATTATTATTAAAGAAAGGAAATGGAGATGAAAACAACTAAATGATAGTTCAAACAATGCTTTGACAGTAAAACAGTAATAGAGTGTAGATTCTGAAGTCTAATTCAGCCTGTTCCATTATAAAAGACAGTTAAATTCTATTTACACAATGTATGGTAAGATAGGAGAAATTGAGATAAAGAAAAATAATCAATTTTGCCCAGTTTGTAATATTGTTAGGATGGAATTGTGTGCCGTATGTTCTTAATTAAAAACAAAGTTAGACATGTGTTTGTATATTTGATTTCTTGTTACTTATTTTATTAATTTTCATCTTTTTATCCCAATTATGTTTGTCATGCTTTTCCATATCATTAGATTATTAGGTTTCCCTAAAACAGTCAGTTTTTAAATTTATCAATTTTCTTGTTTCATCTATTTTTCTAGGTTTTTAATTCTTTATTTGCTCTATACTCTTTTTTTTCTCTATACTCTTTTGACATAAAAGTCATTCTTCATGTGTGATAGGAAACCAAACGATTAATTATCGTCAGGTTCCTGAGTGTACAGCTTTTGTCATTATACTTTTCCTCTGAGCTTTTGAAATGAGATTACTTTTATCTTTCCTGCAGAATTTTTCCATTAGTCCACATACTTTCAAGACCATTTGTTGTTGTTCGTTTTCAAATTTCAGTGGTTAAATGCTGAAATCAATCAATTAAATTTTATCTGTTTGAACCATCTAAATATTTAAGTCCGTGAATGTGCTCTTGAGTAGCTCTTTGGATACGTTTCATGTTTTCATATAGCATAGCCTCATATTAGTTTTCTCTAAATAGTGTGAAATTGAGTTTGAATTTTATTTTATATCCAATAGTTATTTAGGTGAGTTTACTTAATAATTTATTTTTTAAATGTATATAAATTATTAATTTCTTAGTTGAAATAGCTGTCCTTTAGATATAATTTGTTTCATTAGTTGAGTGCTTTATAATGTTCTACAAATATTGTTTCTCTCCAGTTGTCTGTATACTTCTAGCACATTTTTACAAAAAATATTTCAAGTGTATATATTCTACTAAAATAGTTAATGACTAATATTGTCATTGTAAACCATACTTGTGATATGGTACTATCCTGCTTAATTATTTGCCTTGAATTATCCTTTCATTGAAATCTAATACTGCTCCCTTTGATTTTTTTCTACTTGCCTTATAATCTTTCATTGTTCCTTTATTTTAATCAGCTGTGTGACTATAGCTTGGTGCAAACATAATTGCGGTTTTTGCAGTTACTTTTAATGTCAAAAACAGCAATTACTTTTGCACCAACCCATAGTGACACAGTTGATCGTGTCAGTTTATTAGATGTGCCTTTTATAAGAAGCATACTGTGGAAACATCCTTTTTAAATCAATATGAGAATATCATTATTCATTAGGGAGCATTAACCCATTTGTGTTTATTTTTTTAACTGATGTAACTCCTCTTATTTATAATTTCCTTTTGTTAAAAAATACTCCCAACTTTTTTGCATTTTATTACAGACTATATATTCTTAGCACTATCTAGTCGGTTATTTAGGAGAGATATATCCTGCTTTTAACTGCTGCTAATTACATTAAGATTTAAAAAAACAAAAAGATTATAATTTCTCTGATTATCAAAGGATGAATTTGCCTCACCTCACTCCTTATAAAATGAAAATTTATTTAGTTTTTGTTCTCTCTTCTACATTTGTAAATATAATCTATGCAGTTCAATATGTTAACATCAAATTATTATTTCCAATATTACATGCGTTTTCATTTAAGAACTACTTTTGAAATTTACTTGAGCCAAGAAATTTGGGACCAGCCCAGGCAATATGGTGAGACCTTCATTGCTACAAAAATAAAAAATAAAAATAGCCAGGCGTGGTGGCACACACCTGTTATCCCAGCTACGCAGGAGGCTGAAGTTTGAGGATCACTTGAGATCAAGATGTAGAGGCTGCAGTGAGCTGTGACTGCACCACTGCACTCTAAGCTGGGTGACAGAGCAAGACCTTGTCTCAAAAAAAATAAAAATAAATAAAATTAAATAAGATAAAATAATTGCTTACATCTAATTTTTTTTAAATGTTTTCTGTGCTTATCCCACTCCTTTAGTACCACAAATTCCTCATTATTGGATTATAAACCCTTATTTATTTCTCTATTGACTTGTGCATGTCTTGAAGTATTTCTTTCCCAAGAAGCCTGTTTTGGGAGAATATTCTCTGTACCATGGTGTATATGAGTACATCCTTTCCCTTCAAAATTCTATAAATAATGGCCCAAGCTCTCCTAGCAATTTCACCTCAGAGGGAGAAAAAAAGCTTACTCCAGCATAAATGTGTACTCTTTTTAGGTAAATAAGCTGGTTTCCTTCTTATTCCTTTCTTTCTCTCTGTTTGGATGCTTAACATGTTTCCTTTATCATACAAGCTTATTTCTTTTTCACATACAATTAAAAAAATTCAGAGTATCTTTCTATGGATTTTAAAATTAATTTTACTTAGAAAATAATGAGTTCTTTTAATGAGACCTTTTATTTTACTACATAGGGACTTTTTTTGTTATTTTATAAAGTACTTCCTAAGGATTGCAATTAATTCTTCAGTCGGAGTCCTATTTTCTTTTTTCTATTCCTATTACTATCTATTTCATCATTTTAATGTCTTAATTCATTTTCCTTTTCACTCTAGGAGATTTTATCAAATCTGACCTCCATTATTTCTAATAAAATTGTCCCCAATATAAGTTTTGCTGTTTATTACCCCAATGTGGATTTTAAGTTTTCTATTCCATTTCCAATTTTTTTGTTGTTTATTTTATTCAGCTTCTTTTTATCTTAGCCTCTTCTTTCATTGTACTTTATATTAATTCATCATTTCCAGAATGCCAGTGTTTTCTATATTTTTGGTGGTATATCTAATTTCCAGAGGTAGACTCTGCTTCCAAGGTTTTGGAATGACAGTATTTTTTCATTCCCAAATTTTTTTAGATAGATACATGCAGTTTTGTTTTCTAATTGTTCTCCTTAAGCCTGGGTAGACTGGTGTTTGTCAACTGAAAGAAACTTGAATTGTCCTCAGCCTTCCTCACTGTTCCCCCACCTCCTGATCAAATCTCCTCCCACAGATGAAGGGCTAATCTTTAGACAGAAATCTTAGCTCACTTTCAAATATAATATTTATATTTATTAAGAAATATTTACATATTTGTAAAGACTTACTTGCATATCTTGCAATGAGGCACTTCTGCTCTGTCACCCAGGCTGGAGTGCAGTAGCCCAGTCTTGGCTCACTGCAACCTCCACCTCTGGAGCTCAAGCAATTCTCCTGCCTCCGCCTCCTGAGTAGCTGGAATCACAGGCATACACCACCACGTCCAGCTAATTTTTGTATTTTTAGTAGAGTTAGGGTTTCATCATGTTAGCCAGGCTGATCTTGAACTCTTGACCTCAAGTGATCTGCCCGCCTCGGCCTCCCAAAGTACTGGGATTACAGATGTGAGCCACCACGCCTGGCCTGTGAAACACTTTTAGCAGTGATGCTAGTCCTTACTTTAATGCTGTTGCTATATTGTACCTTCATTGCCATTTGGGGTCCTGAATCTTGTGTAATAATCAAACCTGTCTGGTTGTCATTAATGCAGAGTGACTGATAGATTTCTGTGAATATATCCGAATTTTTTACATAAGTTCTGTGAAAATTGGTTATAAAAATCAGGTCATTCTTTTCAGATCCAATTAAATCAGAGTAGAAGAGCAAGGGGGAAAAAATAGTACTCAGGGTGCGTAGCACCTGCTCCCAGAATTAAATTTTCCACAAGCCCAGCTGCTGAAATGGCCTACTCTAACCCTAAGACCAGTTTTACCTAGTAGCTGCCGAAACAACCTGCCATGACGCTTACTACTTTTGCCTACCATCACAGCTTGCCAGCTCCCAAAAACTTCTCTAGTGCTAATGAGCTTTCTTTCAAAACAATATGTAACATTTCTCTTTCTAATAAGATTCCCAAGCTTCTCTTTGTTCTTCAGACATATCAAAGAACACCCATTCTACGTATGCCCTGAATTTCAATTCTTGCTTCCCAAAATAAAAAATTAAATTTAGACATTTGTCTCTATATTTTATTTTGACTCCCACAGTTTTAAAAGAATTAAATTTCCTTTGTAACTTTCATTATTAGGTTGTATTTGCCACCTGGCCCTATACAACAGAACTGCCATGGTGAACATGTCCCCTTCTTGGGGGACAAAAGTGAATAAAATTTTAAAATTGCTTGGAAATACTTGAAAATTATATTTATGTCATCAAATTCATCAGTCTTATATAACTTGCTAATTCTTCCCATTTTTTATTCTGCCCAGATGCAGGTATTCCGTTATACTTTTTATTGTATTTTCTTCTGGTTCTTTTGGTCAGTTTTCTTACTTACATATAACCTTGTCTTATAATCTATTTTGATAAGTAAAAAACTAATTTTTATTTTTCATATGAAATTGTTCTCAATATATTTATTTAAATATCCATCATTTTCCTCACTGACTTGATATGCTAAATCCAACAAATAGTATTTATATGTATATATGATAAATTTCTGGGAATTTGATTATATTCCATTCTTCTACCTGGTTATTCCTGCACTGTGTACAGAGCCTTTTTTTTAACCTTGAGACTAACTTTATATAACATAAAACTAACCATTTCAAGGATACACTTCAGTGGCATTTAATGCATCAGCAATGTAGTCCAACCATCACACCAACCTAGTTTTCATCACCCCAGAGGGAAACCATGTATCCATTAGGCAATCACTCCTCACACCTCCCAGCCACTGGCAACTATTAATCTATGGATATGTCACATAAATCAGATTCAACAATATGTGACTTTCTGTGTATGGCTTCATTCACTCAGTGTGTTTCTGAAGTTTGTTCATGTTGTAGCATGTATCTGTGCTTTATTTCGTTTTATGTCTGAATAATATTCCATTGTATGGATATGCCACATTTGTTAATCCATTCATCAGTTAATGAACATTTGAGTTGCTTCAGCCTTATGGTGACTGTGAATAGTGCTGTTATAAGCATTTGTGTACACGTTTTTGTCTGAATACCTGTTTCAATTCCTTTCGTATATACCTAAAGGTGAAATTGCAGAATCCTATGCTAACTACATGTTTAACCTTTTGAGGAACTTCCAAACAGTTTCCCAAAGTAGATTCAGTTTTATATTGTTATTTTTACATTCTCACCAGCAATGTACAAAGGCTCTAATTTCTTCACATCCTCACTACCACTTGTTATTTTGTTTTATTATTATTATTACTATTATTATTATTTTCAACCTAGTTTGTGTGAAGTGGTATCTCACTGTGGTTCTGGTACCGGTGGAGAGTCTTGATTATCAGTTGTCCAGGTTCTTGGCATTTTAAACAAAGAATTGGACAAAACGCACAAGCAAAGCAATGAAATAATGAATTAACAAAAGCACAAATTTATTGAAATGAAAGTATACTCCACAGAGTGGGAGTGGACTTGAGCAAGCGGCTCAAAACTGGTTACAAAATTGGGGTTTAAATACCCATTAGAGATTTCCCACTGGTTGCTTGGTTACACCCTATGTAAATGTGGTAGTGACCAGAGACCAGTCTAAGTGGCTGGAGTGAAGTTACAAAATTATACCCCTATGCAGATGAAGACTAGGCCTGTGACCAGTCTGACTGATGGCAGGAGGGGGTCAGTCAGAGGTACTTTCCATTTCTTCTGCTTGGCAGAAGGGAGGGTGTTGCAAAGGGAGTAGACTCTCATCCTTTTGTTACTTGGGAGTGGAAAGTTGGGTTTGCCTTTTGATTTAGTTCGAGGAAGTCAGTGTGAATTGGTCTTAGGTTTCCTGCCCCCAAGCCCTATTCTCCTGCCTCAGTGCCACAAGATTTTAATTGCAGTATTATTGTAATAAATTTACCATCTGCTGTGGCAAATGCCCCCTTCTGATTTTCTTTGAAAACACTGGCTATTTTTGTTTACCTGTCTTTCCAGATTAACTTTAGAATAATTTTTGAGGTTCCCCAATATATACCAATGTAATTTTCATCACTATTGTGCTAATTTTAACAATTAATTTAGGAACAATTTACATCTTTATAATTCTTAAATATTATTTTATGTTCCTCAATAAAGTTTTGGCTGTGGTTTTGGAGTTTTGATTTGTTTTTCATTTAGATCCTTCACATTTTTGTTAGATTTATTCCTAGGTACTTGGTAATTAAGTGATTTGGCTATCATACAGCAAAGCCAGCTAATGACAGTGTGCTTTTATACCATAACTGGTAATCCAAAGGCTGAATCCAGTCTGAAAGCAAAGTACTGTATTCTGATTGTTTTTAATTTTAAACACTTAAATTGTCACTATTTCAAGCTTCTTTTGAAGAATTAGAAGATCTGGCCTGTTCCCACAAATTAACAATTGATGACAGTAAGGTTGCACTACCTCCTTTAGGTAGGAATTAATCTCTCCATTTTAAGCTCCACTACTCCTTATTTTATTCCAAAACTAAGGCTGAGTAAGACGGAACAAAGAACATTGTTTTTGTGCTATTGTTGATATTTTGATATTGTTGTTGTCTAATAACACTTAGAAAAGCAGAAAGTTTCTTGTAAATATATGTCTTAGTTTGGTTTCCTTTAAATCACAGCCTGAGGCAGGGTTTGAAAGCAGAGAGTTTATTTTGGAAAGGATCTTAGGAAAACAGTGAAATAGACAGAGAGAAAGAGACAGAGAGAAAATTACAGAATATGCTGATGGTCTTGGAATGTATCCACCTCAAAAGTGAGGGGGAGCACTGTACCTTTACTTTTTTACATCCATGAACTGCTTCTTCAATCTACCTATAAACCTCTATATAACTCAGCTGAGAGGCATTTGGAATACTGATGAAGACAGAGTGAGCAGACCCTCTAAAAGAATATCTTTATCATGATGTCTATCCTATTCAGCTTTTAATGAGAACATATCAGCACTTCAACCCTTTAAGAGTGCTCATTGCCAAATCCCATACACGGTTTTTAACAGCATTGTAGTAAAACATTTAAAATAGGTCTCCTTATTCAGCTCTATGATTACCTTATTCTCTTTTTCTCTCTTCTGCTGCTAAAGTTCAATGTTAAATGGAATGTGAAACCTGTCATTAGTTATATTATAGAAAGTCTAAGTACAATAGGGTAATATGCTATCAGATTGATTAAGAATGAATTAAATCACTCCAAAATCAGTGGGGCAACACTTACTAAAACCAATTTATAACAATTATTTTAATAGTAAATTGGATTATTACTTAATAGGTACTCAATAGACATTTGTAGTCGTTACTCTGAGTATTATTGTTCTTGAGAGAAGGCTACTTTCTCAGTCAGTTCCTGGAGGACCATTTACATATAAACTCATGACCACCAAAGAGGAGAGTGTATGTATTTTTTAATACATGTTGACACCAAGAACAGACTTCAAAATTTAATAGAGTTGTCTATCAAATTAGGAGTTTTTATTACAGTCATGAGCTGCTTAGCAACAGGGATACATTCTAAGAAATGGCATCTTTAGGCGATTTCATCATTGTGCAAACATCATGGAGCATACTTACGCAAACCTAGATGGTATAGCCTGCTACACACCTGAGCTATGTGGTGTAGCCTATTGCTCCTAGGCTACAAACCTTTATAGCATGCTACTGTGCTGCACACAATAAGCAATTGTAACACAATGGTATTTGTGTATCTAAATATAGAAAATGTATAGTAAAGATATGGTATAAAAGATTTTAATATGGTACAACTCCATTTTATTTTTATGGGACCGCTGTCACACATGCTGTCTATTTTTAGCTGAAACGTTATTGTGTGACACGTGACTGTATTCTCCTTATTTAATATTCTCACCTACTGAGTGTGCTTTATTTTCGTTCAGTGACTTCCAAGCTCCCCAACATTACTTGACCAGTATTATTTTTTGGAGAAACTAGAAAAGTCCTGTCCTAACCTTTTTTTCCTCAGCAATAGATTCTTAGCTGAGCACCTTGTCATCTGAAATAAAAGAGTATACTGCCTGACATTCCTTGCAGCTGTGGGGGAACTATGACTAAGTTCTGGTCAATGGATATCAGTAGAAGTTTTGCAGAACTTAAGGAAATTTGCTTGACAACAGTCGCCACAGTTAGTTGAAGCCAATTATTTTCCCTTATGCCATTTCTTCTTCTGCAGATAACATGATGACCGAAGTTCTACTAGTTGTTATGGATCACGTGATGTCCCAGAGGAAGAAAACCACACCCTTGGATGGTAAAATAGAAGGAAGAGAATTTGGCTAATACTGTGGTGCTGCAGTACTAACATGAGTTTAGGTATTTCCAGCTTTCTTTTATATGAAAGTAAAATAATTTTCATCTTATATGAGCCGCTATTACTTTTAGAGATTTTTCTGTTACATTATTAAACCTAAATTAATACCTAAATATTTACAGTATTAAATCCCAATTGATAAATCAGCTTTGCAAACACACATTAATAGCTTCGAAAGCTAAATTTAGTTTCAATCAGCAACAGCAATGCTGGTTACTGAAAGATTTTCAACCAGAAAGTCTGAGATAATTAAGGGAAGGAGAAGTTGGTACAATACCTGACAGATTTCAAGGGACCAGTCCTAGCTAATTGGAAACATACCCTTCACTCGCTGTCAAATTATTGTGGATTAAGCCTTTCCACACGGGGCAGGGTGAGGGTGAAGCAGGGTTTTTGTTCCAGACAAAATTTTTTGATAGCACTGCCACTCTCAAGGAGCAGAATAGCATATCCCAAGCCAAGCATTCTTGAACCTTCTCTTTCAATCTCCTTCCTTCAATCCTCCTATTGGCTCAGTCAGCCTGTTCAACAGGAGGTAAGGCACAGCAAGGAGTCCTAAGTCAGGTTTCCACCTGGCTTGACAGAGAGTTGAGTTACAGAGTGGAGACTGGGTATGTAAGCAAATACATTATGGATAGATAGACCCATTTTCTCACTGCCAGAGAAGAGACTCATGGAAAAGAAAAGGATAGATTGTACTGAACACAGACAAACAGTTTATGAAAGGCTATCTTGAAGTCTGCTGAGTAAAGGCTACCTTCAGCCTCTCCCCATTCACTTAACATCATATTTACTGCATAATGTTAGTTGCTTATTAATAAAATTTACCATTCTTTCAATAAGCTATAGTGGGTTACCATCGATCTGACTTTTTCTCATTCTTTTAACTGGTCTCTTTTCTGAAATTCAGCTTCACCCCCTCTTTCACTCCATCCACTGTTGTCCATCTTGATTGCATGCAAGTCTAGATCTATTCTTCCTCATCCAGAGTTAATTAATCCTCATGATATCATAGAAAGAATAGAGGTATGTGGTCAGATCCTAACCTTACCATTTATAATCCATCTATGGCAGACTTCTTAACTTCTCTGAACCCAGTGTCTTCATGTTTATAACATAGTTTTTATTCCTTGAGATGACTGATCAGTTTCCACTTTCTCTGCCCTAATCTGTTTCCCAGTAGGCTGACACCGATGGACTGCATCCATAGAGTCCCTTGCTAGTATAGCCTATTTTGAGGCACCGATAGAAGATCAGAAGGTAGGAAAAGAGAGAAACTGGGTCATTTCTCTCCTTTACTCCTCCCTGCAAAACCACTGCTTTTGTACCATGAAGTTCAGACAGTGGCTAAATATGTCTAGGACTTCAGCTCTTGTCAGGCACACCCTCCAGTAGGGCTCCCAGTTTCACTGGATTCTGGTGAGATTTCCTTTTATAAGAACCCTCAAATCATAGTGGTTTGCCACTGTTGCTAGGCTCTGGGGATCTCAGTATCATTTCTCGGTTTCCTTAACTCTGTCCGCATCAATAAAGTCTATTTAGTAGAACAATCTGAGTGAAATTCTATTTTCCACCAAGAATCAATGTTACAGGAAAATTAAAAACGATGGGTGCAAATTGCTTACTAAAGTACCTTAGCACAAAGTACACAGCTACTAATAATAGCTATTATGATTGAGGGCTATTATATTACCTTTCTATAATTTTAAACAGAACAAAATATTTCTCCAGATGTAGGTTTTAAAGTTTAATTTCTTCTCAAATATATGAAAAAGGCTTGATAACTCAAAAGTATCTAGATACTGTATTAATATTTCACGATAGTCATTAGTTTTTAATAGGCATTTATAAAATAACATCTAGGCCAGTTTAATGGAACTACTTATACATGTCACTACAGCATTAAGATAAATATTATTTATAAGAGCTTTTAGAATAAGACTCTGTTTAATATATTTTATTTTACCAGAATATAAAAGTTTGAATGGCTTTTATCACAATATTATTTATGAAAGATATAAAAGCTAAGTAAGCATATCCCCAGAATATTTACTTTGGTCTTCCAACGGTCAAGTGCCCTAAATCATACAGATTCACAAGTTTTAAGAATGTCAGGTAGTAGAACAAACTACTGCATAACTTCTAGTCAATAATAAATTCCACATATTCATTTGGTACTTCTAAAGCAAAACTGAAAATCAGTTTCCTTACATTTTATCTTATCATAACCTATTTTATTCCTTTCTCTCACTCTACCCTTTACCATACTATTCAGTTCACACCAGAAAATGTGTGTGCATGTACACACATGCATACACACACAGTGACTGTTCTGGAGCGATTACCCAACAGAGATTAATTGAAAAATTAGAATCAGTAAGGTCATTGAATGCTACAGAATGGAGTATTTCTAAGTTGTTTATGTTAGCTTTCAAATGATATCAAACACAATCTTTTTGAATAAGCTAATGAATAAACATTTACAGAACACCTGCTGTGTTTTGTGAGTAGGGCCATGAGATTGGGGAGGATACATCATTCTAGTCACAGTGATTGCTATATACTGAACTTTTATGCCTCCCCAAAATTCACATGTTGGAACCTAATCCCCAGTGCGATGATATTTTGAGGTGGGGTTTTTGGGAGATGATTAGTCTTAAGGGAAGAGACCTCATGAATGGAATTAGTGCCCTTATGAAAAAGCCCCAAAGAGCTCCTTACCCCTCAACCATGTGAGGACACAGAACGAAGGCAGCCCTTTATGAACCACAAACCAATCCCTCACCAGACATCAAATCTTGAACTTCCCAGCTTCCAGAACTGTGAGAAACAAATTTCTCACAGTTGTTTATAAGCCACTCTATCTATGATAATCTGTTATAGCAGCCTGAATGGCCCAAGACAGTGTTCAAGGAAGGCCTCTCTGAGAAGAGGGCATTTAATTGAACATCTGATTGAAAACACTGGGCCAACTACTACTTAAATATCTGAGGAAGGGACAGTCCCAGAAGATAAATGAGCCTTTGAGGTAACAAGACTGGCTTATTTGAGAAACAGAAAGAAAATCAGAGCAGCTCAACACGGTGAGCAAAGGTCAAAAGATACAGGAGGAACCTCAAGAGGACCTTGTCTGTGAATGTAGTTATCCTTTTTAAAAGAATTAAGATTTAATGTCACCTCTTTCATAAGTCCTTATCTGGCAGTAATGACTGTAACCATACAGGGTAGGGTTCAAAGTCACCTAAATTACTTCCTAGCTTTTTAGGAAGGCCTAACTCTCAGGATTGTTGTAGGGTTTAAATAATATTAGGAAAGTAAAGCCTTCTGTAACTATTTATTAATTAGAAGAACATTTTAACATACTTTTGGCCCTATGAACATCTTCTTTAAGATTTGGATTATGAGAATTCTATTGAGCAAATAGAAAGCTACAGTTCTAGTTATTTATGATATGCACACACAAACACTCACATCAAAAATACATATGTAGACAGACAGGAAGATGGATGGATGGATGGATGGATGGATGAATAGATAAATACTGGCCCAGGGTCTTAAAATGAATGAGGGCAAATATAAAATAAATTAAACATTGGCACTCAAGAATTATCAATTCAATAAAAATTTACGGAGATAAAATTGAGTACAATACTCAATAATATTGTACTCAATATTGTACTCAATAGTATTGAGTACAATACTCAACAAATGGAAGTGATTCAACAATGCTAATACTTCTCTCTACTTTTTAAATATTAACTGATCTAAATACCCCCAAATTTTGGAGATTTCTAGATGTTACTTTTTTTTGTAATTGTCCCCCAAATAAATTAAAAGCAGCTCAATTCCCTTTTATGGATTGATAGGTAGTTCAGCAATAGCTTTTTGAGCTACATCTCCCACCCCTCTACACCACCCTTTCCTCCCCTGCTTTTTTAAAGAACCCAAGGGACACATACAATCTAAACACAAAGCTCCTCTGATTGCCCTCTACTGATATCTATTATCAGCTGTTATTCTGGCTCCTGTTGCAAATTCACAGGTTTTCTTCAACAGCTCTGGCATGGGCAGGCATGGTCCTTTGAAGAAGTGTGATCTAGTACATGATCTTCAGAGGGAGGTAAAAGGGCTTATGTTGGGCCCAAGATTGACTCTTGATGTCGAAGGCCTTCAGGCATATACTGCCCTTCAAGGTCCCTTGAATGGAAACTGTGATGACAGACATGTTCTTTGGTTTGACAGTAGTAATCATTTACACATATATAAACATCATATTGTATAACTTAAGTATATATAATAAAAATAAACTATTGAAGTTTAATGACTATTTGACTAATTTTAATACAAACAGCCATGGCATTATTTTTTAAATAAAAATAAATTTTTGCCTGATATATTAAGATTTTTATTTACAAAGGCAAAGATAAAATGAACAGTTATAAGATTTACATTCATTTATTTTCCAGTACTCTAATAACAGATTATCCAATTTTACCTGAAAAGTATTTTAAGTTAGAATTGAACATAATTGAGAACTCAATGCTGCATAATTTTTCTTCATTGCTATTCTTCTCTTGACAGACATTAAAATCATATAAAAGGCTCTTTTCTTTTGAAAAAAAATTTCCAACCAAGTAAACCTTAGCTTTTTTCTTTCATTATTAAAGTTTATATTAACTCTTTTAGTAATATTCACAATTAGACATGAAACAAAGTCCATTGACACAGATTTAATCTCTTGTCTGGAACAGCTTATCCTATGAATCAGTTAACATTAAGAAACATGTAAAGTCATACCTAAAATTACATTTTGTTTTTGTTTTTGTTTTTTGTTTTTTTTTTTAATTATACTTTAAGTTCTAGGGTACATGTGCATAACGTGCAGGTTTGTGTTGTTGTTTTTGTTTTAGTTTTTGTTTTTTTATTATACTTTAAGTTCTAGGGTACATGTGCATAACGTGCAGGTTTGTTACATATGTATACTTGTGCCATGTTGGTGTGCTGCACCCATCAACTCGTCAGCACATATCAATTCGTCATTTATATCAGGTATAACTCCCAATGCAATCCCTCTCCCCTCCCCCCTCCCCATGATAGGCCCCAATGTGTGATGTTCCCCTTCCCGAGTCCAAGTGATGCCATTGTTCAGTTCCCACCTATGAGTGAGAACATGCGGTGTTTGGTTTTCTCTTCTTGTGATAGTTTGCTAAGAATGATGGTTTCCAGCTGCATCCATGTCCCTACAAAGAACGCAAACTCATCCTTTTTTATGGCTGCATAGTATTCCATGGTGTATATGTGCCACATTTTCTTAATCCAGTCTGTCACAGATGGACATTTGGGTTGATTCCAAGTCTTTGCTATTGTGAATAGTGCCGCAATAAACATATGTGTTCATGTGTCTTTAGAGCAGCATGATTTATAATCCTTTGGGTATATACCCAGTAGTGGGATGGCTGGGTCATATGGTACATCTAGTTCTAGATCCTTGAGGAATCGCCATACTGTTTTCCATAATGGTTGAACTAGTTTACAATCCCACCAATAGTGTAAAAGTGTTCCTATTTCTCCACATCCTCTCCAACACCTGTTGTTTCCTGACTTCTTAATGATTGCCATTCTAACTGGTGTGAGATGGTATCTCATTGTGGTTTTGATTTGCATTTCTCTGATGGCCAGTGATGATGAGCATTTTTTCATGTGTCTGTTGGCTGTATGAATGTCTTCTTTTGAGAAATGTCTGTTCATATCCTTTGCCCACTTTTTGATGGGGTTGTTTGTTTTTTTCTTGTATATTTGTTTGAGTTCTTTGTAGATTCTGGATATTAGCCCTTTGTCAGATGAGTAGATTGCAAAAATTTTCTCCCATTCTGTAGGTTGCCTGTTCACTCTGATGGTAGTTTCTTTTGCCGTGCAGAAGCTCTTTAGTTTAATTAGATCCCATTTGTCAATTTTTGCTTTTGCTGCCGTTGCTTTTGGTGTTTTAGACATGAAGTCCTTGCCCATGCCTATGTCCTGAATGGTATTACCTAGGTTTTCTTCTAGGGTTTTTATGGTATTAGGTCTAACATTTAAGTCTCTAATCCATCTTGAATTAATTTTTGTATAAGGAGTAAGGAAAGGATCCAGTTTGAGCTTTCTACTTATGGCTAGCCAATTTTCCCAGCACCATTTATTAAATAGGGAATCCTTTCCCCATTTCTTGTTTCTCTCAGGTTTGTCAAAGATCAGATGGCTGTAGATGTGTGGTATTATTTCTGAGGACTCTGTCCTGTTCCATTGGTCTATATCTCTGTTTTGGTACACGTACCATGCTGTTTTGGTTACTGTAGCCTTGTAGTATAGTTTGAAGTCAGGTAGCGTGACGCCTCCAGCTTTGTTCTTATAACTTAGGATTGTCTTGGCAATGCAGACTCTTTTTTGGTTCCATATGAACTTTAAAGCCGTTTTTTCCAATTCTGTGAAGAAACTCATTGGTAGCTTGATGGGGATGGCATTGAATCTATAAATAACCTTGGGCAGTATGGCCATTTTCACGATATTGATTCTTCCTATCCATGAGCATGGTATGTTCTTCCATTTGTTTGTGTCGTCTTTGATTTCACTGAGCAGTGGTTTGTAGTTCTCCTTGAAGAGGTCCTTTACATCCCTTGTAAGTTGGATTCCTAGGTATTTTATTCTCTTGGAAGCAATTGTGAACGGAAGTTCCTTCATGATTTGGCTCTCTGTTTGTCTGTTACTGGTGTATAAGAATGCTTGTGATTTTTGCACATTAATTTTGTATCCTGAGACTTTGCTGAAGTTGCTTATCAGCTTAAGGAGATTTTGGGCTGAGACAATGGGGTTTTCTAAATATACAATCATGTCATCTGCAAACAGGGACAATTTGAATTCTTCTTTTCCTAACTGAATACCCTTGATTTCTTTCTCTTGCCTGATCGCCCTAGCCAGAACTTCCAACACTATGTTGAATAGGAGTGGTGAGAGAGGGCATCCCTGTCTTGTGCCAGTTTTCAAAGGGAATTTTTCCAGTTTTTGCCCATTCAGTATTATATTGGCTGTGGGTTTGTCATAAATAGCTCTTATTATTTTGAGGTACATTCCATCAATACCGAATTTATTGAGCGTTTTTAGCATGAAGGGCTGTTGAATTTTGTCAAAAGCCTTTTCTGCATCTATTGAGATAATCATGTGGTTCTTGTCTTTGGTTCTGTTTATATGCTGGATTACATTTATTGATTTGCGAATGTTGAACCAGCCTTGCATCCCAGGGATGAAGCCCACTTGATCATGGTGGATAAGCTTTTTGATGTGTTACTGAATCCGGTTTGCCAGTATTTTATTGAGGATTTTTGCATTGATGTTCATCAGGGATATTGGTCTAAAATTTTCTTTTTTTGTTGTGTCTCTGCCAGGCTTTGGTATCAGGATGATGTTGGCCTCATAAAACGAGTTAGGGAGGATTCCCTCTTTTTCTATTGATTGAAATAGTTTCAGAAGGAATGGTACCAGCTCCTTCTTGTACCTCTGGTAGAATTCAGCTGTGAATCCATCTGGTCCTGGACTTTTTTGGTTGGTAGGCTATTAATTATTTCCTCAACTTCAGAGCCTGCTATTGGTCTATACAAGGATTCAACTTCTTCCTGGTTTAGTCTTGGAAGAGTGTAAGTGTCCAGGAAATTATCCATTTCTTCTAGATTTTCTAGTTGATTTGCGTAAAAGTGTTTATAGTATTCTCTGATGATAGTTTGTATTTCTGTGGGGTCTGTGGTGATATCCCCTTTATCAATTTTTATTGCATCTATTTGATTCTTCTCTCTTTTCTTCTTTATTAGTCTTGCTAGCGGTCTGTCAATTTTGTTGATTTTTTCAAAAAACCAACTCCTGGATTCATTGATTTTTTGGAGGGTTTTTTGTCTCTCTATCTCCTTCAATTCTGCTCTGATCTTAGTTATTTCTTGCCTTCTGCTAGCTTTTGAATGTGTTTGCTCTTGCTTCTCCAGTTCTTTTAATTGTGATGTTAGAGTGTCAATTTTAGATCTTTCCAGCTTTCTCTTGTGGGCATTTAGTGCTATAAATTTCCCTCTACACACTGCTTTAAATGTGACCCAGAGATTCTGGTATGTTGTATCTTTGTTCTCATTGGTTTCAAAGAACATCTTTATTTCTGCCTTCATTTCATTATGTACCCAGTAGTGATTCAGGAGCAGGTCGTTCAGTTTCCATGTAGTTGAGCAGTTTTGATTGAGTTTCTTAGTCCTGAGTTCTAGTTTGATTGCACTGTGGTCTGAGAGACAGTTTGTTATAATTTCTGTTCTTTTACATGTATGTCTCTGCATGTGAGATGGGTCTCCTGATACAGCAGACTGATGGGTCTTGACTCTTTATCCAGTTTGCCAGTCTGTGTCTTTTAATTGGAGCATTTAGTCCATTTACATTTAAGGTTAATATGGTTATGTGTGAACTTGATCCTGTCATTATGATATTAACTGGTTATTTTGCTCGTTAGTTGATGCAGTTTCTTCCTAGTCTCAATGGTCTTTACAATTTGGCATGTTTTTGCAATGGCTGGTACTGGTTGTTCCTTTCCATGTTTAGGGCTTCCTTCAGGGTCTCTTGTAAGGCAGGCCTGGTGGTGACAAAATCTCTAAGCATTTGCTTATCTGTAAAGGGTTTTATTTCTCCTTCACTTATGAAACTTAGTTTGGCTGGATATGAAATTCTGGGTTTAAAATTCTTTTCTTTAAGAAAGTTGAATATTGGCCCCCACTCTCTTCTGGCTTGTAGAGTTTCTGCTGAGAGGTCTGCTGTTAGTCTGATGGGCTTCCCTTTGTGGGTAACCCGACCTTTCTCTCTGGCTGCCCTTAAGATTCTTTCCTTCATTTCAACTTTGGTGAATCTGGCAATTATGTGTCTTGGAGTTGCTCTTCTCGAGGAGTATCCTTGTGGTGTTCTCTGTATTTCCTGAATTTGAATGTTGGCCTGCCCTGCTAGGTTGGGGAAGTTCTCCTGGATGATATCCTGAAGAGTGTTTTCCAACTTGGTTCCATTTTCCCCCTCACTTTCAGGCACCCCAATCAGACGTAGATTTGGTCTTTTTACATAATCCCATACTTCTTGCAGGCTTTGTTCATTTCTTTTTCTTCTTTTTTCTTTTGGTTTCTCTTCTCGCTTCATTTCATTCATTTGATCCTCAATCACTGATACTCTTTCTTCCAGTTGATCGAGTCGGTTACTGAAGCTTGTGCATTTGTCACGTATTTCTCGTGTCATGGTTTTTATCTCTGTCATTTC
The DNA here is from genome assembly GCF_009764315.1 of Trachypithecus francoisi. Taxonomy (NCBI): domain Eukaryota; kingdom Metazoa; phylum Chordata; class Mammalia; order Primates; family Cercopithecidae; genus Trachypithecus; species Trachypithecus francoisi. Next base: position 40,433,844 of record NW_022681457.1, on the reverse strand, counting down.
GTTTATGACCTTCTCTGCATTAATTATTCTAGCTATCAATTCTTCCACTCTTTCTTCAAGATTTTTTGTTTCTTTGTGCTGGGTACGTAATTCCTCCTTTAGCTCTGAGAAGTTTGATGGACTGAAGCCTTCTTCTCTCATCTCATCAAAGTCATTCTCTGACCAGCTTTGATCTGTTGCTGGCGATGGGCTATGCTCCTTTGCAGGGGAGATGTGCTCTTATTTTTTTGAATTTCCTGCTTTTCTGCCCTGCTTTTTCCCCATCTTTGTGGTTTTATCTGCCTCTGGTCTTTGATGATGGTGACGTACTGATGGGGTTTTGGTATAGGTGTCCTTCCTGTTCGATAGTTTTCCTTCTAATAGTCAGGACCCTCAGCTGTAGGTCTGTTGGAGATTGCTTGAGGTCCACTCCAGACCCTGTTTGCCTGGGTATCAGCAGCAGAGGTTGCAGAAGATAGAATATTGCTGAACAGCGAGTGTACCTGTCTGATTCTTACTTTGGAAGCTTCCTCTCAGGGGTGTACTCCACCCTGTGAGGTGTGGGTTGTCAGACTGCCCCTAGTGGGGGATGTCTCCCAGTTAGGCTACTCAGGGGTCAGGGACCCACTTGAACAGGCAGTCTGTCCATTCTCAGATCTCAACCTCCGTGTGGCGAGATCCACTGCTCTCTTCAAAGCTGTCAGACAGAGTCATTCGCGTCTGCACAGGCCTCTGCTGCTTCCCCTTTTGTTGTTTAGCTGTGCCCTGTCCCCAGAGGTGGAGTCTACAGAGACAGGCAGGTTTCCTTGAACTGCTGTGATCTCCACCCAGTTCAAGCTTCCCAGCGGCTTTGTTTACCTACTTAAGCCTCAGCAATGGCGGGTGCCCCTCCCCCAGCCTCGCTGCTGCCGTTTCAGTTAGATGGCAGACTGCTGTGTTAGCAATGAGGGAGGCTCCATGGCCGTGGGACCCTCCCGGTCAGGTGTGGGTATAATTTCCTGGTGTGCCCGTTTGCTTAAAGCGCAGTATTGGGGTGGGAATTACCCGATTTTCCAGGTGTTGTGTGTCTCAGTTCCCCTGGCTAGGAAAAGGGATTCCCTTCCCCCTTGCGCTTCCCAGGTGAGGCGATGCCTCGCCCTGCTTCAGCTCTCGCTGGTCGGGCTGCAGCAGCTGACCAGCACCGATTGTCCGGCACTCCCCAGTGAGATGACCCCAGTACCTCAGTTGAAAATGCAGAAATCACCAGTCTTCTGTGTCTCTCGCGCTGCGAGTTGGATACTAGAGCTGTTCCTATTCAGCCATCTTGCTCCACCCCCTAAAATTACATTTTTATATACTTTTCACATCGGTCTCCAAAATTTTTGCTGTCTATAATGATGTGAAATTATATTACAGTGCAAAGCTTAGCTTAAAATATCTTTATATTTGTTGTTTAATATTTGTCTTTGGAGCTTAAGATTTTAAACGAAATAAATACTTCAAAAGCTATTTTCACAACAGGTGAAATTCCCTTTAAGTATGCTTTAATAAAATATCCAGTATGCAAGTGTTTCTAAATGTTCTTTCTGGTTTCAAGCTGTAAAGGATGGCAAATTGCATTTTGCATTTTTTTGACAGGGGAATTTTATTCTCAAGTGGCTAAGAAAGGGAATGCACACATCCTTGAAGAATGAAGTGTCTGCAGAAAAAGTTGGATTCCTTCTATTCTTTGCAGTATATATGATATTTGTAACATATCTATTAATCTTGATATAACAACCGTGTTAAGATAACATTTCACTAAGGGAATGTTTTGTTTTAATTCACTAATATAAATGGCAAGGCTGAGGATAAAATGTAACATAGAAATTTCTCAATCCTGTTGAGATGTACCACAGGCCTTTCCTGAGGCTTACATGTCAACAAAGTAGCATGTCACATTTACAAGCTGCTGGATGTTATGTAAAATGAAAACAAGAGGAAGACAAGACAGTAATTGGTTATGTCATCAAACAATAAAACCAATTAGGTGTTTTATTGGTTCATTTCCTTCTTTTGAGCTTCCCTAGATTTTGAAGTCAAAGGAAACAAAATCTCTCTAGTGATCAAACCAGTAGCAGGATGAGAAAAATTGCTACTCAGGTCAGCACCATGTAAATAAAAGGTCCTCCCAATTCAGAGAAGTCACTCTGTTTCGAGTCAGGGCTTTGCCAAAAAATCAATGATGTTTTTAAAAATCTTCACAGAAGTAAATTTCATCACTGCTTTTGGGAAGACTTTCCACGAACAAAATACCAGTACAACAACATTGTTTCGTCTGACACTGAGTTATGTTCTGTGTTCTCTGTCTTCTATTTTTGAAGTTGCCACCTAAGTTTTAGTCTGGAGACTTGGTGGCAGAAGACAAGAGCACAAGAATATGTTAGAGTGAAAATGTAAAATTAGGCCGGGCGCGGTGGCTCAAGCCTGTAATCCCAGCACTTTGGGAGGCCGAGACGGGTGGATCACGAGGTCAGCAGATCGAGACCATCCTGGCTTACATGGTGAAACCCCGTCTCTACTAAAAAATACAAAAAAAAAACTAGCCGGGCGAGATGGCGGGCGCCTGTAGTCCCAGCTACTTGGGAGGCTGAGGCAGGAGAATGGCGTGAAACCGGAAGGCGGAGCTTGCAGTGAGCTGAGATCCGGCCACTGCACTCCAGCCTGCGCGGCAGAGCCAGACTCCGCCTCAAAAAAAAAAAAAAAAAAAAGAAAATGTAAAATTGAACTTACCCTAATCCTGAAGACTAATAAATTGAAACTGTATTTATTTAGACAAATTCAATTGATAAGATAGACACAACTATAGTAAGTACTCAAAATATTTGTGAAATAAATAAATATTATAAAATCTTCGTAAGATCACCATAATATATATTTCTCCTATTAGCATTATTCTTCATATGAGAAAGTTATCTTTATAGCTCCAAACTGGCACAGAAATTTCAAAGTACAATCTGTCTTGTTTCACCCTGTTATCAGAATGGCACGTAAAATCTAAAATAACCAAGTTTTTCTACATATTTTAAGGTTTTGGAAAAGATGCATTAAGAAAGCATTATTGGCCGGGCATGGTGGCTCATGCCTGTAATCCCAGCACATTGGGAGGCTGAGACAGGCTGATCTCTTGAGGTCAGGAGTTCGAGACCAGACTGGCCGATATGGTGAAACCTCATTTCTACCAAAAATACAAAAATTAGCCAAGCATGGTGGCCCAAGACTGTAGTTCCAGCTACTTGGGAGGCTGAGACAGGAGAATCGCTTGAACCTGGGAAGCGGAGGTTGCAGTGAGCAGAGATCACGCCCCTCAGCAACAGAGCAAGACTCTTTCTCAAAAAAAGAAAGAAAGAAAGAAAGAAAGAAAGAAAGAAAGAAAGAAAGAAAGACAGCATTATTATTTCAACTGTTTCTGCTCTTACTGTTGAATTATTTCCATTATTAATTTTGTAAGTATTTATTCAAAAAGTATTATCAATAAAGGTATTTATTTATTAGGTAATTGAAAAATCAGAACTGATAAATCATTGCTCTCTGTAAACATTTTTGGTAAAAAGTATATAAGAATTAATAATGTATTAAAATTTAATAATTTGAATATTAATTCTGCCTCTTACTAAAAAGTTCAGTATAATTTTGACCTCCTTGGGCCTCCATTTGTAGAAGCATAGTAGTAGTAATACCACAGAATTGGTGATAAAAGGAGACTATGCATGAAAAACTAAAGCTGCTAGTGGCAGTCATTAACATTAATTTGTTGTGTAATATGTACCAGGGACTATGCTGGGTTTTTTCATGTAAGATCTCTGCTCCCATTTTTAAAGAACTTTACAAATGGATGTTAGCCCTTGTCTCTCTGCCGTGTTACTTCAGCTCCTTGTAGTTTCTTCTAAGATCACATTTATCACAATATATCAACATTATTTGTTTAAATATCTGTTACTCTTCTACGGCAAGCTCCCTCTGAGAAACTAATTTGCCTTATTTATTTTTTTCTTAGAATCTAGCTTCTTGTTTTAGGGAGCACATGTTTGATAGTTCTAATTGTTTGCTGACTAACTTAGACAATTAAGTCAACCTTGACTTGTCTATTGCAGTTTCTTTGAAACAGAGAATCTTCTAGGTTTATTCCTCCAAAAGTCAGCAGGTCTAAAGGGAAGTATATTTACTATTTCAGCCAGTTTGAGACTATTGAAACCTGTTCCTCATTCTTCACCTATGAATTAAAGAATTTGTTTTCTTAAATGAATCTATTTGATTAGAAAATTCAAATTGCTGATTAATTTGCTATGATTAGAGTATGTAACTACCAAAAGGAAAAATATATTTTCCAGACTACCTGACAGATGACAAAGAGCAGAGATACAAGATACTGCTGACAGAAATCGAAGGAGAACTATAAAACAGATATAGCATATTCTGAGATTAGGATATTAAAATTGTTAAGATTGTAAACAAGTCTTCATTAATATTTAACAATGTTAATATGTCCATTCTTCCATATTGATCTTAGAATCCACATAACCACCATCAAATTACAGCAGGATTTTTTTTGAGAAATTGATAAGCTGATTCTAAAATGTATATTGAAATATAAAAGATCTAAAGTGCCAAAAAAAATCTAAAAAAAGAAAAATATTGAAGGACTTACACTACCTGTTTTCAAACTTGTTGTAAAGATACTGTAATGTAAAAAGTATGATATTGACATAGGATAGATACATCAATGGAAAAAAAAATAGAGTCTAGGGATAAGTGCACACATATGCATTCAATTGATTTCCCATCAAGATGTCAATAGAATTCATTAAGATAAGAAAAGTGTTTTTAACAAAAGGCATTTAAACAACTAGATAGTCATATGAAAGTAAACAAACCTTAGTCCTTAGCTACTACATATTAAAAAATTAATAAAGTTCATAGACCGAACATAAAACCTAGAACCAAAAGCTCTTAAAACATGAAGAATATCCTTCCCTTTTAGTAGACAAAGACTTCTTGGATATGACAAAAAGAAAACAACTTCATCAAAATTTAAAAGTTTTACTCATCCAAAGACACCATGAAAAAAATTAAAAGGCAAGTCACAGATTGAGAGAAAAAAATTTCAGTACGTATATCTGACAAAGGATTCATATACAGCTTATATGAAGAACTCATAAGTCACAAGAAAAAGTCAAATGACCCAATTAAAAAATGGACAAAAGACTTGAACAGATACTTCACCAACGAAGATATATGAATAGTCAACAAGCAGAAGAGAAGATACTTAACATTTCACCCCACTAGGATGGCTAAAATAAAAAAGATTGACATACTAAATTTTGGAGAGGATATAGAAAAACTGACACTCTCATGTATTGCTGGCAGAAGTGGAAAATCACATATCTTCTTTGGTGAACAAATACGACAATTCTTAAATATGTAAACATCCACTCTAGGACCCATCAATTCCATTTCTAGTCTTTTACCTAAGAAGAATGAAAACTTGTATCAATTAAATGACTTGTACTTTCATATTTGTAACAGTTTTATTATAATAGACAAAAACTCAAAACAGCCAAGATATCCATCAACAGGAAAACAAATAAATGAATTACGGTGTGTTCAAACAATGGAATACTACTCAGCAATAAAAAGGAACAAAATGCTGATACATGACTTAATCTCAAAAACATTTTGCTGAGTGAACGAAGTCAGACACAATAGTAAACATGTATAATTCCATTTATGTGACTTTCAAGCACAGACAAAATTAATCTATGTTAATAAATATCAAAAAGTAATTCCTTCTTGGGGAGAAGAGACTTGACTGGAAACGATCACAAAGGAACCTTTGTCTGGGCTGAGGAAATATCCTGTCTTGTTTTGGGTGATGGTTACACACATATATATAATTGCTAAAATTAAACTGAACACTTATGATCGGTGCATACATTATTATTTTTAATTTACAGTTCAATTTAAAAACTACACACAGTTTTCGAAAATAAGGACACTAAAGAGTCAAAATAAAGGAGACAACTGCATGCAACACATGATTTGGGGTGTTCCTTTCTTACAAAATACAATATGATTGCAATAATCCATAACATTTGAATTGGGTCTGTAGAGTAGACAGGAGTATAATATCAATAATAATTTTCTAATTTTGATCATTGTTCTGTGATTATGTGAGAGAATATCATTCTTAGGAAATGTCCATTAAAGTATTCAGAGGTCAAAGGGTCCATTTCTGCAAGTAAATCGATTATAAAGGAATTTTTGTGCTGTTTCTTGAAACATTTCTTACTGAAATTATGTGAAAATAAAAAGCTAAAAGGGTCAGGCATGGAGGCTCATACTTATAATCCCAGCACTTCAGGAGGCCAAGGCAGGAGAATCACTTGAGGCCAGGAGTTCAAGACCAGCCTGAGCAACAAAGCAAGAACCTGCCTCTACAACAAATATAAATATAAATATAAAGCCAAAGGGAAAAAATTGCATGCAAATTTTTTAGAAAGTCTTGTTTTTCTCACATGAACTCAAGTATGTGTGTATGCTTTACATTGAGTTTCTGTACTTTTATTCTGTGCTTCCTAAAATATTCCAACATATTTGTAATTGTTAATAATGCACAGTTATATCTCTGAAATGTAATGTCCTATAAGTCTAATTTAGTTTTTTTCTGACTGGTGACTCTTAGAGCCTAAATCAGCTTTAAGCACTTGACACATTTTACAACATAAGTTTTTTTCTCTGTTTTATTCAGATATGGTGTAGATCGTTGACCCAGGTGGTTTATGATTAGGTCCATCCTCAACACTGCTGTGATCTCTTGCTTTGAATTCCCCTGAGCCAAAAGGCCTTTCAGTAAACATATGCACAATAAAATTTTAATGGTTCAGTTCTATATTGGAAAGTCAGTAATTTTGAAGGCCCAAAAGAACTGATGAAGTGCAAAACAAGAGAAGAGAGAGAAATAAAGAAGGGGAAAAAGAGGCGTATGTAAAGGGCCTATCTCTGAGTTCCAAGAAAATAAGAGTAAAAAATTGATGATAATGAAGGGGCAGGCCCTAGGGACAGGACTCACCTAATGGAAAGACCAAGTGGCCTGAGGGAAAAAGCACCACACCCCAGCTGTGTGCCCTCACACACTGCACATAACTCTCTGCAGTTCCCTGTCCTTACCTGTAAAATGACAGCTGTCAATTACATCACTGTCTACCCACATTTGGTTGGGGGCGGGGAGGGTGGGAAGTCTTTCTTTTAAGCTAAAAACCTTTCCCTTGCATCCATACGACAGTAGCTCCACTTTTACAATATTCATTGTCCAGGAAAGAAAATATTACCAAATATTAATTAAAAATCCATCATTTTAAGTGAATTGTATTAACCACATTCTACATAGAAAAGTTTTGTCTCACATCTAAATGTGACACATCTAAATATGACATTTAGATGTACAACAAGACTTTTACATATAGAGGCATTTTATGTAGTCAGCCTATGGATGATGCATGATATGCATAGGAACTTATTTATAATAATGCCCAAACTCCCCAGAAATTAGGAAGAAGCTCCCATGTTATAAAACATGAGACTTGAGCAGTCCATATTTGTTCAATGCTTTTTTATAGCTCTTACATGGATGATTTTTCTCTAAAGTGAAATAAGATTATCACAGGATTTCACAATTATTAGAGTTGAATAACTATTTTGAAGAAATATTTTTGAAGTGTACATTGCTTTTATGGTGTTATACTGTTCTTGTAGAACAAATTAATCAGACATCTTAAAGGTTAAAGGTCATAATTTATTTTTTCACACACCAAGAAAAATTGACAGGCATATTTATAATTCAAAAGTGGAAAAAAATTTTTCATCACAGGGACTAATTAATATATTTTGCTAATTTTTAAAACATGCATTCAACTCTGTGTTTTCAGCTCAATATGAAAGTTATTGAAAAATAAGAATATAAAACTATTATTTAGGGAGCAATATAGGTATAGTTTTTAAAAAAAAATCATCTCCTATAATATTCAGAACCATGCCTCAGTAGAAAAGCCATCTAATATTTGGCATATTTAATGGTTTTTTGTAACTGATATGACTCATGGAAGTGATGATCAGAAAAAGGGTGCTGGACAAAAGACCTGACATCAGAAGATCTGACATCTCTTAATTACTAGCTGTGTGACTCACTAGCCAAGGCACCTTGAGCAAACATTTAACTTGTCTGGATCCCCATCTAGAAACAGAAAAGAATACTCCTTTCCCTACTTGGTTCAAATTACTGTGAAGATTGCTTCTGCTTTCATTCATCAAGCACCCTTCCCTCAGTAAACACGTACTGAGCTTAGGAGATACGTGCCATGGGAATGCAAGACAAATAAAGCAGAAGCTTTTTCTCCATAGGAAAGATTTGTATAATTTATATGAATAACCAAAGTAAAAATATCATAGATAAGCCAAAAATGATAAGGCAAAGTACCATAGGCATTCAAAGGATGGAGAAATTATACCCTTAAGTGTGTGCTGTGGAAGGCTTCAAGACAATGGTTGATCCAAGCTGAAAATAGATGGGACTCAATAGATAGAAATGGGAAGACAGAAATTTAGGTAAAAGGAGGTGTTCAGGAAAAATCACAGGAATAGTATTTTTTTTAAAAAAAAAAAAAAAAAAGGCGACTTTGAGAAGTGATGACTAAATGAATGTGCCCAGAAGCGTAAAAGCGCCAGATGAGTAACATAAATGATCTAAACTGTCTGGGAGCCTTATTATACAGAGGAGCCAGGACTTGGGTGAACTAGAGAGCACATATGCCATGTAAAGCTTACAGATTTAACTTTGAAAAGAATAAAAGAAACACAGTATGGGCTAACTCAGCCATCCACACTCTGAATTCAGGCTACATAATTTCCTGAACTAGAAAGCGATGGCAGTTGATAAGAAATTAAAGCAAAAAGAAAAAGAAAGGAAGATGGGTCAGATCCTGCATAGCTTTGAACGGCTTGGTGAGGAGCTTCTGCTGGAAGGGCTCAGCCACCCAAGTTCTCAGAATGGGAGAAACTGTTAATTCCATACTGCTAAGGGTGACACTTGCTATCTGCCAGGGGCTGACCTAGGTACTAGGGATATGCAATGCACAAAACCAATGAAATCCCTTTCCTCATGGAGCTCCCAATCTAATAGGCAGTGACAAATAACAAATATATATTGTCAGGTAGGGCTATGAAGAAATAAAGCCACATGAGAAAATAGAAGTGTTGAAGTGAGACGCTATTTAAGGAAAAGTGTTTTTGGAAGGCATCTTAGCTGAGGGAAATGTTAAGCAGAGATGTGAAAGAAGGGAAGGAGGAAGGCATACAAATGTCTGAGGGTAGAGGCTATCAAAAGGAATAGCAAACACAAAATTCCTAGGGTAGTATCTTACTTGGCAAGTCAGAACGGCAAAGGGGTTCATGTAGCTGGTAAGGAGTCAGCAAGAGGGAATAATCAGGACCAAGTCAGACAGGGCCTTGTACATCATGATAAAGACTGGCTTTAATTCAAACTCCGTGGTAGGTGCTCACTGAAGGCTTAAGGCCAGGGCATGACATTTCAGATTGACATTTTTAAAGACTTACTTTGATTGCTGTGTGAAAAAATGATGAATAGCAGGGAGTGGCAAAAATGAAAGCAGAGAGAGACGAGGCTCTTGTACTACTCCAGGTGACTTTAAAAGCATTTATTAAGCAACTACTATGTGCCAGACACTGCATAAGCAGTGGAGATTCTAAAATGAGAAACTGGTTTTCATAGGAGCTTAGAGTGGAGCACAGATTAAAAAAAAAGAAGATACAAAACAAAAGAGGAAAATACTCAGCTGTTAAGTTCTTCACCCACTTTAAGAGTATAAAATGATTGGGTTGCTGGAGATTAGAGGAAGAGAAACTGTGAAGAGATTTCACTGGAGAGAGTTACACTGCGTGTCCCAACTCCCCCAAAAAGAAGTGCTTTCCTCTTACCACAAGACTTGTGAGTTGGTTTCCAAAGAGTCTCCTCTGAAAACTTAATTTCTGTTTCCTTTGCAGTTAGGAGAATATGATGGAGTGATATCTGATGCCTTGAAAATTTAAAACAAAAGGTAGCCTGACTAGAAAATTAAAGGAGAGGTTCTGATCACTGGCACTGACCAGGAGTTGTCAGGGGCAAAGGTTTAATAAATGTTTACAAGGGCCAGAAGGGGGTCCCAAAAGGGCAATCCCATGTGGAGTCTGTTTTTAGATCCTGTCCTGTCCAAGTGAACTAACTAGAAGGGGGAAAAGTCTCAGCAAAGCAAAATCTTGCCTATTTTTTTAATGACACCAAATTGTTTCTATCACCTCTCAATATAAATAATTTGAGCAATAAAAATGTGTAATATGGGGGGTGGAGCAAGATGGCCGAATAGGAACAGCTCCAGTCTCCAACTCCCAGCGCGAGAGACACAGAAGACCAGTGATTTCTGCATTTTCAACTGAGGTACTGGGGTCATCTCACTAGGGAGTGCTGGACAATTGGTGCTGGTCAGTTGCTGCAGCCCTACCAGCGAGAGCTGAAGCAGGGCGAGGCATTGCCTCACCTGGGAAGCACAAGGGGGAAGGAAATCCCTTTTCCTAGCCAGGGGAACTGAGACACACAACACCTGGAAAATCGGGTAATTCCCACCCCAATACTGCACTTTAAGCAAACGGGCACACCAGGAGATTATACCCACACCTGGCCGGGAGGGTCTCACGGCCACGGAGCCTCCCTCATTGCTAACACAGCAGTCTGCAATCTAACCACAAGGCATCAGCGAGGCTGGGGGAGGGGCGCCCGCCATTGCTGAGGCTTAAGTAGGTAAACAAAGCCACTGGGAAGCTCGAAGTGGGTGGAGCTCACAGCAGTTCAAGGAAACCTGCCTGTCTCTGTAGACTCCACCTCTGGGGACAGGGCACAGTTAACAACAGCAACAACAAAAGCAGCAGAAAACCTTGCAGATGCAAACGACTCTGTCTGACAGCTTTGAAGAGAGCAGTGGATCTCCCCACACGGAGGTTGAGATCTGAGAATGGACAGACTGCCTGCTCAAGTGGGTCCCTGACCCCTGAGTAGCCTAACTGGGAGACATCCCCCACTAGGGGCAGTCTGACACACCACACTTCACAGGGTGGAGTACACCCCTGAGAGGAAGCTTCCAAAGTAAGAATCAGACAGGTACACTCGCTGTTCAGCAATATTCTATCTTCTGCAACCTCTGCTGCTGATACCCAGGCAAACAGGGTCTGGAGTGGACCTCAAGCAATCTCCAACAGACCTACAGCTGAGGGTCCTGACTGTTAGAAGGAAAACTATCAAACAGGAAGGACATCTACACCAAAACCCCATCAGTACGTCACCATCATCAAAGACCAGAGGCAGATAAAACCACAAAGATGGGGAAAAAGCAGGGCAGAAAAGCTGGAAATTCAAAAAATAAGAGCGCATCTCCCCCTGCAAAGGAGCGCAGCCCATCGCCAGCAACAGATCAAAGCTGGTCAGAGAATGACTTTGATGAGATGAGAGAAGAAGGCTTCAGTCCATCAAACTTCTCAGAGCTAAAGGAGGAATTACGTACCCAGTGCAAAGAAACTAAAAATATTGAAAAAAGAGTGGAAGAAGTGATAGCTAGACTAATTAATGCAGAGAAGATCATAAACGAAATGACAGAGATAAAAACCATGACACGAGAAATACGTGACAAATGCACAAGCTTCAGTAACCGACTCGATCAACTGGAAGAAAGAGTATCAGTGATTGAGGATCAAATGAATGAAATGAAGCGAGAAGAGAAAACCAAAAGAAAAAAGAAGAAAAAGAAATGAACAAAGCCTGCAAGAAGTATGGGATTATGTAAAAAGACCAAATCTACATCTGATTGGGGTGCCTGAAAGTGAGGGGGAAAATGGAACCAAGTTGGAAAACACTCTTCAGGATATCATCCAGGAGAACTTCCCCAACCTAGCAGGGCAGGCCAACATTCAAATTCAGGAAATACAGAGAACACCACAAGGATACTCCTCGAGAAGAGCAACTCCAAGACACATAATTGCCAGATTCACCAAAGTTGAAATGAAGGAAAGAATCTTAAGGGCAGCCAGAGAGAAAGGTCGGGTTACCCACAAAGGGAAGCCCATCAGAATAACAACAGATCTCTTGGCAGAAACTCTACAAGCCAGAAGAGAGTGGGGGCCAATATTCAACGTTCTTAAAGAAAAGAATTTTAAACCCAGAATTTCATATCCAGCCAAACTAAGTTTCATAAGTGAAGGAGAAATAAAATCCTTTACAGATAAGCAAATGCTTAGAGATTTTGTCACCACCAGGCCTGCCTTACAAGAGACCCTGAAGGAAGCCCTAAACATGGAAAGGAACAACCGGTACCAGCCATTGCAAAAACATGCCAAAATGTAAAGACCATCGAGGCTAGGAAGAAACTGCATCAACTAACGAGCAAAATAACCAGTTAATATCATAATGGCCAGATCAAGGTCACACATGACAATATTAACCTTAAATGTAAATGGACTAAATGCTCCAATTAAAAGACACAGACTGGCAAACTGGATAAAGAGTCAAGACCCATCAGTCTGCTGTATTCAGGAGACCCATCTCACATGCAGAGACATACATAGGCTCAAAATAAAGGGATGGAGGAAGATCTACCAAGCAAATGGAGAACAAAAAAAGCAGGGGTTGCAATCCTAGTCTCTGATAAAACAGACTTTAAACCATCAAAGATTAAAAGAGACAAAGAAGGCCATTACATAATGGTAAAGGGATCAATTCAACAGGAAGAGCTAACTCTCCTAAATATATAAGCACCCAATACAGGAGCACCCAGATTCATAAAACAAGTCCTTAGAGACTTACAAAGAGACTTAGACTCCCATACCATAATAATGGGAGACTTCAACACTCCACTGTCAACATTAGACAGATCAACGAGACAGAAAGTTAACAAGGATATCCAGGAATTGAACTCATCTCTGCACCAAGCGGACCTAATAGACATCTATAGAACTCTCCACCCCAAATCAACAGAATATACATTCTTCTCAGCACCACATCGCACTTATTCCAAAATTGACCACTTAACTGGAAGTAAAGTACTCCTCAGCAAATGTAAAAGAACAGAAATTATAACAAACTGTCTCTCAGACCACAGTGCAATCAAACTAGAACTCAGGATTAAGAAACTCAACCAAAACCGCTCAACTACATGGAAACTGAACGACCGGCTCCTGAATCACTACTGGGTACATAACGAAATGAAGGCAGAAATAAAGATGTTCTTTGAAACCAATGAGAACAAAGATACAACATACCAGAATCTCTGGGACACATTTAAAGCAGTGTGTAGAGGGAAATTTATAGCACTAAATGCCCACAAGAGAAAGCTGGAAAGATCTAAAATTGACACTCTAACATCACAATTAAAAGAACTAGAGAGGCAAGAGCAAACACATTCAAAAGCTAGCAGAAGGCAAGAAATAACTAAGATCAGAGCAGAACTGAAGGAGATAGAGACAAAAAACCCTCCAAAAAATCAATGAATCCAGGAGTTGGTTTTTTGAAAAGATCAACAAAATTGACAGACCGCTAGCAAGACTAATAAAGAATAAGGAGAGAAGAATCAAATAGACGCAATAAAAAATGATAAAGGGGATATCACCACAGACCCCACAGAAATACAAACTACCATCAGAGAATACTATAAACACCTCTACGCAAATCAACTAGAAAATCTAGAAGAAATGGATAATTTCCTGGACACTTACACTCTTCCAAGACTAAACCAGGAAGAAGTTGAATCCCTGAATAGACCAACAGCAGGCTCTGAAATTGAGGAAATAATTAATAGCCTACCAACCAAAAGAAGTCCAGGACCAGATGGATTCACAGCTGAATTCTACCAGAGGTACAAGAAGGAGCTGGTACCATTCCTTCTGAAACTATTCCAATCAATAGAAAAAGAGGGAATCCTCCCTAACTCGTTTTATGAGGCCAACATCATCCTGATACCAAAGCCTGGCAGAGACACAACAAAAAAAGAGAATTTTAGACCAATATCCCTGACGAACATCGATGCAAAAATCCTCAATAAAATACTGGTAAACCGGATTCAGCAGCACATCAAAAAGCTTATCCACCATGATCAAGTGGGCTTCATCCCTGGGATGCAAGGCTGGTTCAACATTCACAAATCAATAAACGTAATCCAGCATATAAACAGAACCAAAGACAAGAACCACATGATTATCTCAATAGATGCAGAAGAGGCTTTTGACAAAATTCAACAGCCCTTCATGCTAAAAACGCTCAATAAATTCGGTATTGATGGAACGTACCTCAAAATAATAAGAGCTATTTATGACAAACCCACAGCCAATATAATACTGAATGGGCAAAAACTGGAAAAATTCCCTTTGAAAACTGGCACAAGACAGGGATGCCCTCTCTCACCACTCCTGTTCAACATAGTGTTGGAAGTTCTGGTTAGGGCAATCAGGCAAGAGAAAGAAATAAAGGGTATTCAGTTAGGAAAAGAAGAAGTCAAATTGTCCCTGTTTGCAGATGACGTGATTGTATATTTAGAAAACCCCATTGTCTCAGCCCAAAATCTCCTTAAGCTGATAAGCAACTTCAGCAAAGTCTCAGGATACAAAATTAATGTGCAAAAATCACAAGCATTCTTATACACCAGTAACAGACAAACAGAGAGCCAAATCATGAAGGAACTTCCGTTCACAATTGCTTCCAAGAGAATAAAATACCTAGGAATCCAACTTACAAGGGATGTAAAGGACCTCTTCAAGGAGAACTACAAACCACTGCTCAGTGAAATCAAAGACGACACAAACAAATGGAAGAACATACCATGCTCATGGATAGGAAGAATCAATATCGTGAAAATGGCCATACTGCCCAAGGTTATTTACAGATTCAATGCCATCCCCATCAAGCTACTAATGAGTTTCTTCACAGAATTGGAAAAAACTGCTTTAAAGTTCATATGGAACCAAAAAAGAGCCCGCATTGCCAAGACAATCCTAAGTCAAAAGGACAAAGCTGGAGGCATCGTGCTACCTGACTTCAAACTATACTACAAGGCTACAGTAACCAAAACAGCATGGCACTGGTACCAAAACAGAGATACAGACCAATGGAACAGGACAGAGTCCTCAGAAATAATACCACACATCTACAGCCATCTGATCTTTGACAAACCTAAGAGAAACAAGAAATGGGGAAAGGATTCCCTATTTAATAAATGGTGCTGGGAAAATTGGCTAGCCATAAGTAGAAAGCTCAAACTGGATCCTTTCCTTACTCCTTGTACGAAGATTAATTCAAGATGGATTAGAGACTTAAATGTTAGACCTAATACCATAAAAACCCTAGAAGAAAACCTAGGTAATACCATTCAGGACATAGGCATGGGCAAGGACTTCATGTCTAAAACACCAAAAGCAACGGCAGCAAAAGCAAAAATTGACAAATGGGATCTAATTAAACTAAAGAGCTTCTGCACAGCAAAAGAAATTACCATCAGAGTGAACAGGCAACCTACAGAATGGGAGAAAATTTTTGCAATCTACTCATCCGACAAAGGGCTAATATCCAGAATCTACAAAGAACTCAAACAAATATACAAGAAAAAAACAACAACCCCATCAAAAAGTGGGCAAAGGATATGAACAGACATTTCTCAAAAGAAGACATTCATACAGCCAACAGACACATGAAAAAATGCTCATCATCACTGGCCATCAGAGAAATGCAAATCAAAACCACAATGAGATACCATCTCACACCAGTTAGAATGGCAATCATTAAGAAGTCAGGAAACAACAGGTGTTGGAGAGGATGTGGAGAAATAGGAACACTTTTACACTATTGGTGGGATTGTAAACTAGTTCAACCATTATGGAAAACAGTATGGCGATTCCTCAAGGATCTAGAACTAGATGTACCATATGACCCAGCCATCCCACTACTGGGTATATACCCAAAGGATTATAAATCATGCTGCTATAAAGACACATGCACACATATGTTTATTGCGGCACTATTCACAATAGCAAAGACTTGGAATTAACCCAAATATCCATCAGTGACAGACTGGATTAAGAAAATGTGCCCATATACACCATGGAATATTATGCAGCCATAAAAAAGGATGAGTTTGCGTCCTTTGTAGGGACATGGATGCAGCTGGAAACCATCATTCTTAGCAAACTATCACAAGAAGAGAAAACCAAACACCGCATGTTCTCACTCATAGGTGGGAACTGAACAATGAGATCACTTGGACTCGGGAAGGGGAACATCACACATCGGGGCCTATCATGGGGAGGGGGGGAGGGGGGAGGGATTGCATTGGGAGTTATACCTGATATAAATGATGAATTGATGGGTGCTGAGGAGTTGATGGGTGCAGCACACCAACATGGCACAAGTATACATATGTAACAAACCTGCACATTATGCACATGTACCCTAGAACTTAAAGTATAATAATATTTTTTAAAAATGTAATATGTCAACTATTGTTACTGTTTCATTTGTTATTATATGAACCTCAGGAAAACATAATGAGATTGATAAAATCTGTCATACTCAGTTCACAGCACAATTATGAATATTGACCCAGGCCTAGCTCATCATTTTTGGTTCATTTTATCACCCAAACCTTGCTCATCTACCTCTCCACCCTTCTATGGGCATCTAGGGTCAA
Organism: Trachypithecus francoisi; assembly: GCF_009764315.1. Taxonomy (NCBI): domain Eukaryota; kingdom Metazoa; phylum Chordata; class Mammalia; order Primates; family Cercopithecidae; genus Trachypithecus; species Trachypithecus francoisi. The sequence continues at coordinate 40,417,081 of NW_022681457.1, read as the reverse complement.
GTATCTGTTTTCTCTCAAAAATTGTGATTTTGAGATATTGAAATCGATCAGTCTTGATGTATGTAGGTCTAGTTCATTCCTTTTAACATGATAGAGCCTCATATCACATGAATAGTCATTGTATTCATCCATTCTGTCTTTTAATTATTTCAGTTATTTCTAATTCTTATTTCAAAAACTACCATGCCAAACATTCTTGTGTGTGCTTCTCTATGCATGTGTGAAAGAATTCCTCTGGTAATGTGCCTTGTAGTAGAATTTCTAGGTATTTTGGAAGTATACCTACACGATTTCATTAAATGCTCTTTCAGCTTCTCCAAAATTATTTTTAGTTTTGCTCACCCAATAGCAATGTATATGAGTGCTCATTTCTCCATATTATTGCTTCTACTTGATATCATCTGTTTTTTAATTTTTGTTGTTTTTGTGGATACGTGGTGCCATCTCATCATGTCTTGCTGGGGATATACAATATGTACCTTAAAAGCAGCATTTTGAAATCAAATTTCCCAAACTAAAGAAAATGGAAGAAAATTGGACCTACTACGTCGTACAATGAAATTTTTATGTGTATTATTTTCCTTAAACCTTAAAATCCATTAAAAATTCTGGACTTTTATCTCTATTTTTTAGTTGAAAAAACTGTGGCTCAAATTCTTAAGGCAGTAAACAATATGATAGCACAAATAATGAAGCCAGATTCAAACTCACCTTAATTCCAAACCTCCTGCTCTATTTACAAAAACGTTTTCCTCCTACAATGCCTCAAACCATAGATACACAAGAGGAGAGAAGAGGATGCAATGTATGTAACTTTCTATTTGCTCACCCTTAGTTGTTGAACAGTCATTTACCACAATAAAAATCTAAGCATCCCTTAAGAGATTAGTTTAGAACTAACCTTATGCTATTTTAGACCATTTAAAATGGAAATTTTTGGTTAATCAGGTCTCCAACACCAAAGGTACAAACAGAGCAATAATAAGGAGAAATAAATCACCTTGAAGCGTTAGCAACAATCTAAGGAAATAATGACCTATTTTACTGGCAGCATAAAACAATTCATCCTTCAGTTGTTATTAATAAAAGGACTGGTGTGATTTGGAGGTCATACCAGCGCAGAATACATCTCAAGACGAGCTGCAATTCTTGGCCCAGGTAACTAACTATTCTCAGCCTCTGGAGTCTCAGTGCTCACTCAGTGCCTGTCCCAAGGAGCCCAGGGAGCTTGGGATTCTTCAGAGGAAAACTGAGAAAAAAGTTTCCCACACCTGATTTTTACATCATAGTATAAATACCAGTTTGGGAGTGTCTGTGTGTGCGTATGCCTGTGTCTGCGATGGTGACAGGCAGGTAGTACACTCTTGGGACCTGAAAAGCTGACTTTTCACTCTCTATTCAGTATCCCAGGAGACTGCATTAACTCATTTAAGCTGTTGAGCGTCAAAGTATAAAGTAAATCTTTTTAATTCACACCAGAAACGTGTTTTTCTGGGTGTTGTAAAAATCTCTGTAGTATTAAGGGAGACGACTCTGCTTCTGGTGGAAGCAGTGAGGAATCCAGCATCACAGCCCAGTCAGCTCCTTACTAACTGGTAGTTAACCTTTCTGGGTATCAGTCTCCTCAGTGGTGAAGTGGAGATAATAAGAAAGCCTGCCACACAGATTTGCTGTGAAGATTCAATAAGATGATATATGTATTAGTTTGCTGGAACTACCTTAACAAAGCACCACAGACTGGGTGGTTTAAACAACAGAAATGTATTGCCTCACATTTCTGGAGGCCTAGAAGTCCAAAGTCAGGGTGTGGGTGGGTTGGCTCCTTCTGCAGACTGCGAGGGAAGGGTCTGTTCCAGGCCTCTCTCCTGAACTTGTAGATGGCCATCGTCACCCTGTGTTCACATCAGTTTCCCTCAGTATCTATCTCTTTCTTCCCATGTGGAATTCTTGTTATAAGAACACCACTCTTACTGGGTTAGGAGCTCACTCTACTACGCAGTAAGACCTCATCTTAACTTACTAATTACAGCTGCAATGACCCTATTTTTAAATAAGGTCATGCTTTGAGGTACTCAGACTTAGGATTACAATATATGAATTCTGAGGAAATAAAATTCAACTCATAACATTGCAAATATAAAGTCCTTGATTAATAATTAGGTCTTATTAAACATTAGGTACTTATATTTTTAGTATTTATCTAGAGCCAATACCTAGTCTTCTGCAAAGAGTAGATGCGAAGGGATATCATAGTGGATGAAACCAGTGGTGTTCTCGTTACTTTGGTTTGAGGCCCCTCAGACATTAAGTCTTCTCTGCAACGGATTTTCATTCAGTGATTCAGAATATAAGAACAAAAGTGGATTGAATACAATTGTAACATTTTATCCATTGCATTGAAGTTATGCAATTTAGAAAGAAACACAATTGTACTGTATTATGTGTGTGTATCTAGTATATGTACATTCAAGCTCTACGGACAGCATCTACTGTATAAGAGTCAGACTGAATTGAAGTGGCTGAAACCCTGATTACATAAGTATTAATTTCTCTCTGTCAGATTCATCATTTGTAAAATGGAAAAACAATCTCTATCTCACAGTGTTGTATCAAATTAAATATCTAAAAGCATCAGCAAAGTCCTAATACAGAATAAGCCACTCCTTAAATGAAAGTTAAACTAAACTAATTATTAAAACTATTTCAGTGGAGTCATATTATTTGTACAGTTAATGTGAAACTGAATTGTATGTTTGGCAAAAGAAAAAGAAAAACTATGTAAATAGTGATGGAAATTATATTTTGCATAGTATAACAGATCTTAGTTCGTTGTGCTGCTATTAACAAAATACCTGAGATTGGTTAGTTTATAAACAAGACAAATTTATTTTCTCACAGTTCTGGAGGCTGGGAAATCAAAGATCAAGGCACTAGTAGGTTCAGTGTCTGGTGAAGGCTCGTTCCTCATAGATGGCTCCATCTAAGTCTCCTCACATGGCAGAAGGGACAGAAGAGCACAAATGACCTAAGCTAGTTCCCTCCAGCTCTTTTATTGGGCACTAATTCATTCATGAGGACTCCGCTCCCAAGTCTTAATCATTTTTCAAAAGGCCTCACCTCTTAATACAATGGGGATTAAGTTTCAACATACATGTTGGAGGGAACACACATTATAACCCTAACAATTTTTTATTATACTTAAGACATTTCTATAATCGTTATATATACATGTTACCCTGTATCATTGTACACACTAACCCTTAAATACTGTATTTCATAGGTGACATAATTTTTCAAGAACAATTCTCACTTCAGAGACTAACTGGCCCTTGAAAAACCTTTCTGGGTGTTCATAAGGGCGAACAACATCCTATCAGCTATGTGTCATTGTTTGCCAGGTCTCTTTTCTACCCCAATTTAGAAGACTATACACCTTAAGAAATGGGAAACTATCCTGGCCTTCATTTACACTTTCCCATTCCTGCCCTTCATTGGCATTTTAAGCATCATAAAACTTGGCAGAAATCCTTGGATTAGCATAATTTCCAGAATTTCTGCTCATCAAAACTGCTTGATTTTATCCCATGTGCAGCAGAATCCCTGGCCTAATCTATTAAATAAATATTAAACTTTATTTCTCACTTATTTTGTCAGTCCATAAGACTTCAGACTTACAAATTAAAAGCACATTTCAAATGGATTTTTCTCTGAATCTACTCATTAGTGTCTTCATTTCCACTTTGAGGTCTACATATTGATTTCTAAAGTAGCCAGTACCATATTCTTCACCTAGTGAGTTCCGTGATGTGCTGTGACAATTAATTGATATTGAAGAGGTACACATCAATGAGATTAGGTTCTTTTTATTAGTGACTAATGTACTTGATTATTCTGTAAAGGGCAGGCATTCTGAGACTCTGGTATTTCTAAACTTCTTTAAAAAGTCATAGGTATAGTCAATATCTCTACAATATAAACCACTTTGATTCCTGGAATACGCTACTGATGCATTCAAGAGATGTGGCCAATAATTAAAATTTTCAGCAAAAGATCTTCTGTAATGGGTTCTATTTAGCTAATTCCTGGGTATAGAAAAAAAAAATTCTCCATTTGCCAAAAGCATTTAGTAAAATCAATGGGTTTACAAAGTAATGGTAAAAGCTGTAAGAACAAAGCAGATCTTCTTGGAATATTACTTGAAGAATAAATAAACTGTAGAGTAGAAGAAATGACATATTTAATGACGTAATTCACTTTTTTTCTTCTGACAATATGCATTGTCTGAAAATTGAACCTAAATTAAGAAAAGCATTTTAGGAAAAATGAAGAAGAAGGAAAAGAAGGGAAACCCCAGAGCGAGAACAAGGAAGCATTTTTGTTTTCCTTTTAAACTAGAAAAGAGCAGAAATCCTGTTGAGCAGATCAAGGTCACTGAGGCAGAGCTCAAGGTCAGGCCACAAGTTACAGTCAGTCTCACTGCAATTCAGCTTCATTCTAAAAATCTCTCAAACCTGGAATTTTTGTCATTCTTTGTTTTTATTTCACTTGCTATTCCATCAGTTCCTTTTACTTCACTGGCTTTTCCAGTGTCTTTAACAAGCGTAAGGATTTTTTTCCCCTAAAACTATGAATATCTTTTTAAAAGTTAATTACATTGTTTTAAGTGGTATATGTGATTTTTGTGAAATAATTTCTTTGGCAAATGAGTTTGTCAATATCACTTCTTTCTAAAGAAAAAAACAAACCTATTAGTTTATCCGATAGTAATTAATCTTTTAAATCAACGTAAATATCTTTGTCTAGATAGCTGGTGCCCTGATATACCTCCAGACACTGACTTTATCCTTTAAGAAATGCATGGTAATATTAAAGTTGTAGGTACAACATGATGCCAAATTGCATTTCCAGCAGAATCCTACAATCAGACCCTCTCATTTAATGGAGGTCTATCTTATGGTTTTTTGTTTGTTTGTTTGTTTGTTTTGGTTTTTTTTTAGACAGAGTCTCACTCTGTCACCCATGCTGGAGTACAGTGATGCAGTCTTGGCTCACTGCACCCTCTGCCTCCTGGGTTCCAGTGATTCTCCCATCTCAACCTCCTGAGTAGCTGAGACTACAGAAGCATGCCACCATGTCTGGCTAATTTTTGTATTTTTAGTAGAAATGGGGTTTCACCGTGTTGGCCAAGATGGTCTCGAACTCCTGACCTCAAGTGATCTGCTTGCCTCAGCCTCCCAAAGTGCTGGGATTAAAGGAATGACCCACCACTCCCAGCCCTATCTTATGTTTTAACATAGGTGCTTTGCCCCTGCAAATTCTCACTTGCAAATTCACAAGATTAATACCAAAGTACAAAATTACTACTATAATTGCCCTGTACTCCGTTAATCAGACATGAATCTAGTTTAAACTTTTGCTTGAAATTTGGGTTAAGGTTGCATTTAAAAATTTTCTGTGGCAAGACAATAGGTTCCCTATTCCCTCAAAAATTCTGTGTGATTCATATTAAGCAACAGCAATAAAGTTGTGAAGCTCTCGGTGGATTCACCACAGCTACAAAGAGAAGTTACATTGTAGATAAGTCACAAGGAAGCCTACTGTAACAGCGAATTGGTATTTTCTACTGGGTAGGAAAAACTTTTCTTCCTCTTCAAAAGTCACTGAAAAAACGACCCACTTCAAATTGAAAATTTTCAGTCCAGTGAATTGACCTATGAATGTGGTGATGCCATTGCACTCCTTCCCTCTTTCTCTTTTTGCTTCAGCCTCATAGGGAAGAGTTAACAGAAGTCAGAAAGAGAAACAGTCATTTCTGGAAAACTTTGGTCATTCAGAAACCTCAAATTTTGTAACAGGTTGAAATCAGTCATTCTACTTCTTCAAGTGTATCAGTCCACTTTCACACTGCTAATAAAGACATGCCTGAGAGTTAGTAAGTTATAAAGAAAAAGAGGTTTAATGGACTCACAGTTCCATGTGGCTGGGGCAGAGGGGCCTCACAATCATGGCAGAAGGCAAAGGCACGTCTTACATGGGGCAGGCCAGAGAGAAAGTGAGAGCCAAGAGAAAAGGGAAACCCCTTATAAAACCATCAGATCTCGAGAGACTTATTCACTACTACAAGAACAGTAGGGAGAGACCACTCCCACGATTCAATGATCTCCCACTGAGTCCCTACTACAATATGTGGGAATTACGGGAGCTACAATTCAAGGTGAGATTTGGGTGGGGATACAGCCAAACCGTATCACTAAGTAATTGACAACAAAAAGGCACCAAATCTATGATATTATAGTTGAAAAATGAAGATTTTTTAGTGATTATTCTCACACATGTCTGACAGTCTGTAAAGCTTAATCTTTGATATTTCCAGGAATGTGTATCCTAAAAGAATGTAAAAGAAATCAGACAACTAAAAGAAATGAACTAGTTAGCCTGAGAGACATATACTCCTATTATATTTCCCATTTTCCTTGCTCTATTTTCTACTTAATTGGTAAAAGACACATTTAATACATTGTGCCTTTCCACTGCATTGCCCTTGGTTATGACTAATCCTGGGAACCAGATTTCCTGATATTGTGGGCTAATTACATGTTTCCACCATTAATCAATGCTTAGATTTACATAATTTGCTGTAGGAAACGTAAGCAGAAGAATTAGAGATGGATATGCTGTTCATATTTTGTATTAGATAAAAATTTTCTACTAGCCGGAAGAAATTTCTTAAATCTGTATTAGATATTGGGAACATTTTCCTTCTCAGCCAGCTTCCATGTAACGCCTTCTTGTTTGGTTACTGTCTCAGACATTCAAGGATGAAACCACATCAAGCACTTCTTCAGAATGTGAGGGCAAGAAATATAATTCCCTTAAGGAAAAAGCAAGTAAACACTGAAAAATAAAGCAACAATGTAAGCATTACTTCATCCCATCCCCTAAGCGACTTTATTTCATCTTGGTTCTTTTTGATGAATATGATTTTTCAGAAGTCAGTAAGCTATCTTGAGTTATTCTCTCAAATATCAAGTATATATAGTAGCATTGATGACTCCTAAAACCTTTAGTATTTGGGCCGGGCGCGGTGGCTCAAGCCTGTAATCCCAGCACTTTGGAAGGACGAGACGGGCGGATCACGAGGTCAGGAGATCGAGACCATCCTGGCTAACACCGTGAAACCCCATCTCTACTAAAAAAAATACAAAAAACTAGCCGGGCGAGGTGGTGGGCGCCTGTAGTCCCAGCTACTCGGGAGGCTGAGGCAGGAGAATGGCGTGAACCCGGGAGGCGGAGCTTGCAGTGAGCTGAGATCCGGCCACCGCACTCCAGTTCGGGCGACAGAGCAAGACTCTGTCTCAAAAAAAACCTTTAGTATTTTATGGCTTTCTACTCTAGAGCCACTGCCAAGTCATCAGCAGTGCACTCAGGAGACAGGCAGAGGGCAAGAGATGAACCCCTCTCCACATCGGTTCCTGAGTTTTGGTGGTGCCACCTTCAGCAGCTGGTGTTGTGCCCACATTTCCTTTGGCCCAAGATGGACTTTGGCAGGCTGTAATCCCCATCGGTTAGGTGAAGACTGTGCTGGAGGTTAGATCTCTGGTTCTGAGTGTTCTCCATGGCAAAGAGTCTGCATAAAGTTCCTTGGTTGCGGATAGCCTTGCATGGTGGCTTTCCCAAATGTTGATTGTAGTAGTGATGTACTGGGCATGTGAGCAGGCTCAATGCCTCCTAGCGGACTGAGGTGGTAGTGGTCCCAGGGAGCCTACCTCATTCCACAGTGCTGTGCACTTGTGTTAGCAGATTTCCTATTGTGCTGCACCCTTCAACCTGCAGACCAGTTGGTGACTTTTCTGGGTAAGACCTGGCTGTGTAGCCAATACCGATGAGTGTATACCTGGTCCTTGTTTACTGAGAAAAGCTCTGCTGCCTTAGACTCCCTGCTCAACTCTGGAAAATGGGACCAAGCTGGGCAGGGCTGGACCAGGTTGGCCCACCTATAGTCCCCCAATGGCAGGCACAAATACTAGCTCCAAGGGATCCAGTGCACAGCCACCTAGCACCCAGACGTGTGCCTAGGCATGGAGTTGAGAAACATCCTCTGCACCAAGTTCCCTGCATGGGGATGACGGGGCAGCCTAAACTTCTAATCTAAAAGAATGGGTGTTCCAAAGGCCTGGAGACAGGTCTCGGCATTGAGAGGAGAAAACTCTGCTGCACCAAGATCTCTGCATCTAAAAAGAGGGGTAGCCCAGGCTCCTAATCCAAGTTAGTGCATGTGCCAAATGCCTGGAAATCTGCTCTGGCAAGGAGGAAGCTGCTGCTGCAATAAAGTCTTTGCAGGGGATGGGAAACGTGGCTCAGACGCCTGCTCTAGGGGAGCAGGTGCACCTCATCCTGGGTGATACATCCAATGGAAGAAGCAGAGAAACCACTGCCACAAAGTATTTGCATGGGAAGGGAGAGGTAGCCCAATATCCTAATCTACAGGAACAGGTGTGCCAAATGCCTGAAGTTATATCTGGGTATAGAGTGGAGGAAGTGCCATTACACCAAGTTTTTTACATGGGTAGGGGATGGCAGCTCAACTTCCTGTTCCAGGAGGGCAGGTGCACCAGAGGCCTGCTATGTGTGGAACAGAGAGTGTGTTACTGCACCAGGATTTCTGAACAGGAAGGGAGGGGCAGCTCAGCCTGCTAATCCTGGTGAGAGGGTGCTCCAAGCACCTGGAGGTACATCTGGGTGTGTGTGGAACAGAGAGATTGCTGCTGCACCATGATCTCAGGAAAGTAGGCTGGGGCACCTAGCAATGATACATGCAGACTGGTTCCAGGATGCAAAGCTGACCCTGGCTGCAGATCTCACCATCTAGCAGAAATAATGGCTTCGGAAACTCTCCTCCCACTTCAGACCTGTGATGTAAGAGGCCCCAATTCCAGTGCCTACTGCTGGGATGCTTTCCACATTTGTCACTCAATTCTGGCTGTGGGGTCCTGTCCCACTCCACAGTAAGTGCACCAATCTCTGACCTGACTGGAATGCTTGCTTTGCCGCACCGTTGGGTTGCCAAAAAATAGCTGACTTTGCATGAGCTCAGGTGAAAACTGGCATCCTGCTTTAAGTCCTGGATCTGGGAAAATGTCTACAGTTTTCCCAGTGTCTTTCCCTTTCTGCATCTCCAAGTCTCTCCCAGCATTGCCCCCAGGGCTTTAGAGAAATAAGGTGCTCTCGCTTGGCCTGAGTTGCTTGGATCCCCAGTGGAAAGGTGAGTCACAAAGGGAGCCTCTGCCCCTCGCTCATGCTGGAGCTTCACTCACTTTTATCAGCCTGATGCTGTCCTGGGAGCTGTTCATCAACTGTCACCTCCCCAGGATCTGTGGTATCCTTTGCTATTTTAGTAAATTTCCTTTTTCTTTTTCGAATTAAAGCAAATAGAGTTGGTGTATTCGTCCGTTTTCATGCTGCTGATATAGACATACCCGAGACTGGGCAATTTACAAAAAGAAGAGATTTAACTGAACTTACAGTTTCACATGGCTAGGGAAGCCTCACAATCATGCGGGAAGGCAAGGAGGAGCAAGTCCCATCTTACATGGATGGCAGTAGGCAAAGACAGAATGAGGAGGATGCAAAAGCAGAAAACCTGATAAAACCATCAGATCTCATGAGACATTCTACCAGGAGAACAGTATGGGGGAAACTGCCCCCATGATTCAATTATCTCCCATCAGGTTCCTCCTACAACACATGGGATTATGGGAGTACAATTCAAGATGAGATTTGGGTTGGGACGTAGCCAAACCATGTAAATTGGTGTTTTCCCACTATTTTGCTGTTTCCAAGTGACTGAGGCACACTAAAAGCATCTTATCTGCTATCTTGGGAAAAATTAAAAAGTAAAAATCCTTTTAGAAATGTACAAGACACTTTACTTCAGTTTCATTGTTAAATACTGATAATAATACCTGTCTCGGTGGTTTTTTTTTTTCTTTTCTTTTGAGGATGAAGAAATTACACCTCGTACAATAACTAGGATAGAGTATACTTTTAAAATATATTTCCCACCCCTCTTCCTTTTACAAACACGTATCCATATCTCCCGTTCCCAGCTGCCTCTTGCAATTGGTATAGAAGTATACTTGCATTAATAATGTCAAGTGATTTTATTGCTCAAAAATTTCTTAAAGCTAATTATGAACTGGAAATAAATATTTTTACATATACATTTACCTTGACTTTTTTACTTAATAGGTTTAAAATGCAGAGATAACATGGCTAGGCATATTCCTGGAAAGACAAAAAATTTAATGAGTAGTATTTGCGGTAGTATACTAAACATAAAATACAGGTTTTTTTTTCTTAACTTTTATTGTAGATTCGGGGGTACATGTACAGTTTATTTATCTAGGTATATTGTGTGATGCTGAAGTATAGGTTACAAATGATCCCATCACCCAGGTACCCAGGTACTGTGCATAGTACCCAACATTACCTTTTCAGTCCTTGGCCCCCTTCCCTCCCCCCACCCTCTAATAGTCTCTAGTTTCTATTACTCCTATCTTTACGTCCATGTGTACCCAACATTTAGCTCCCACTTATAAGCAATAACATTTTGTATTTGGTTTTCTGTTTCTGTGTTAATTTACTTAGGATAATGGCCTCTAGTTGCATCCATGTTGCTGCAGATGACATGATTTTATTTTTTATGGTTGTGTAGTATTCTGTGGTGTATACGTACCACATTTTCTTGATCCAATCCATTGTTGATGGGTACCTAGATTGATTCCATGTGTTTGCTATTGTGAATTGAGCTGCAATGAACATATGAGCACATGTGTCCTTTGGTAGAATGATTTGTTTTCTTTTGGATGTATACTCAGTATTGGGATCACTGGATGGAATGATAGTTCTGTTTCAAGCTCTTTGAAAAATCTCCAAACTGCTTTCCACAGGGGCTGAACAAATTTACATTCCCACCAGCAGTGTATATGTAAGTGAGGTAGGAGAATAGAGAATTAGGATAACCAAGGTTAAGGTAGAAGCGAAAGAACAGCAGGTGCATCTAGTTCTAGGAATTTAGGCAGGTGCATCTAGTTCTAGGAATTTAGGCAGCAGACAGGCTGCTCCTGTATAACAAGACAGAACTTTCCACATCAGCCTCTGATTAACCACAGGCCAAGTCTCTACTTAGCCTCTGATTGGTCACTGGCCAATCCTTCATAGGGTGTAACCAATTAGAGGCCTCTAAAGGGCACTTAAGAGTGTTACCAAATTCTTTTAGCTTAGTGAAAGCCCTAAAGAACATTGTAATCGGAGTTCTTGAGCCACTTGCTCAAGCCTGCTCCCACTCTTTGGAGTGTACTTTCATTTCGATACGTCTGCACTTTTGATGATGCTTCTTTCATTGCTTCATTCTTTCATTGCCTTGTTTTTGCATTTTGTTCAACTCTTTGTTGGATGCACGAAGAACCTGGACAACTCGCAGACAAGACCTTCCATCTGGTAAGATAAGCATTTCCTTTTCTCTTCACCTTTGCCAGCATCTGTTGTTTTTTGACTTTCTAATAACACCTATTCTAACTTGTGTGCAATGGTATCTCATTGTGGTTTTGATTTGCATTTCTCTGATGATTAGTGATATAGAGCATTTTTTCATGTTTGTTGGTTGCTTGTGTGTTTTCTTTTGAGAAATGTCTGTTCGTGTTCTTTGCTCATTTTTAATGCGTTTATTTGGTTCTTGTTTGTTGCCTTAAGTTCCTTATAGATTCCTGATATGACACCTTTGCTGGATGCATAGTTTGCAAATATTTTCTCTCATTCTGCAGGTTATCTGTTTACTCTGCTGATCGTTTATTTTGCTTTGCAGAGCTCTTCAATATAATTAGCTTCTACTTGTCAATTTTTGTTTGTGTTGTAATTGCTTTAGAGGACTTAGTCATAAATTATTTCCTAAGGCCTATGTCCAGAATGATGTCTCCTAGGTTTTCTTCTAGGATTCTTGTAGTTTGAGGTTTTATATTTAAATATTTAATCCATCTTGAGTTAATTTTTGTATATGGTGAAAGATAAGGATGCAGGTTCAATCTTCTGCTTTTGACTAGCCAGCTAACCCAACACCATTTATTGAATAGGGTGTCCTTTTCCCATTGCTTATTTTTGTTGACTTTGTTAAACATCAGATGGCTATAAGTATGCAGCTTTATTTCTTGGGTTTCTATTTTTTCCATTGGTCTATGTGTCTTTTTTTTTTTTTTTAAACCAGTACAATCCTGTTTTTATTTCTGTACTCTTACAATATAATTTGAAGTCAGGTACTGTGATGCCTATGGCTTTCTTCTTTCTGCTTAGATTACTTGGCTATTTGGGCTCTTTTCTGGTTCCATATGAATGTTAGAATAGTTATTTTCTATTTCTATGAAGAAAGACTTTTGTAGTTTTATAGGGGTAGTGTTGAATCTGTACATTGCTTTGGGCAGTTAGGGCCATTTTAATGATATTGATTTGTCCAATCCATGAGGATGGAATGTTTTTTTTTTTTTTCATTTCTTCGTGTCATCTTTGATTTCGTTTAGCATGTTTTGTAGTTCTCCTGTTAGAGATATTTCACCTCGTCGGCTAGATGTATTCCTAGGTGATTTATTTTGTGTATGTGGCTATTGTAAATGGGATTATGTTCTTAATTTGGCCTTCAGCTTAAATATTATTTGTGTACAGAAATGCTAGGTTTTTTTACACTGATTTTGTATCCTAAAACTTTACTGAAGTCATTTATCAGATCTAGGAGCCTTTTGGTAGAGTTTTTAGGGTTTTCTAGGTATAAAATCATATTATCTATCAAGAAAGACAGTTTGACTTCTTCTTTTCCTATGTGGATGCCTCTTGTTTCTTACTCCTGACTGATTGCTCTGGCTAGGCTTTCCCAGTTACTTTTAAATAACATTAGACAAATGGAATTCTTAATAATGGTACCAGTGTCCAACCTATAAATTAGGCTTTTTAATTATACCACCATATTTTAAGGTTTTTTTTCATGGCAGCAGTGTAGCCCGGATCTTAAGAGGCTGACCTTTTAATCCTTTCTCTGGGATTTCAGCAAATAGTTTCTTCAAGCTATAGTGTTTTTGTCTATTTAAAATGACATAATAATACTGTGTTATAATAATACCACAGTAAGGATCAAATTAAATAATTATGAAGGTTGCAAATCTAAAACTTCCAGGCAAGAGAATCTTATTTTTATGGCTGATGAAGAGGTGTAAACATGGTCAAATCCAGGCAGTTACAGGGTATAAACATAGTTACTGGTAAACACCTCTGATCATAACAGAAAAAGACTCAGAAATCTCAGAGAGGGGAGGATGATTTATAGGCTGATTAGATTCTCCAGAAAGGATCCACTAAAGACAAGATAATGAAGATCTTTGATTATCATGCTGAGTAGTTTGGATCTTATTCTGTAGACAATGAAAAATAAAAATAATTCCAAACAGGTAAGTACAACAGTCAAAATTATGTTTTAGGAGAAAATTCAAAACTCAGTGGTAACCCTAAGGGGAACAAAAAGGTAGGGGAAAAAAAACACCCAGACAGCTTTACATCAATTAAAGCATGATGATACTTTGCCTGCAGTGACCAATGCAATGAAGCAAAATTAGAAGCTCACATGTTGGAACTCAATAACCATCTACCATCTCTTAATTATTAGAGCAAAGGGCTTGTGTCGCTAAATAAAAATATGTCATTAGTCAAGCAGAGGTCTAACCACAGGCATTTTTTTCAGATGTAGTCAACATTTTAAAGTTTGATAATGACACTCTTACCTACTTCCAAAATTTACTCAGAATTACAACTGAAAGTTGAATTTCAGGGGGTGGTTATAATCTTCTAAAGAATTACTAGTAATACTTACGAGAGTTAAATTATTTCCAAAGGCAATGTTGTAATACAATGACAGATCATCTTCTATTCTTGAAATCTGCAAGTTTTTCTTCTGAGACTACAGACATTAAAATCCTTCCCCCTATCTTTCCCCATACTTATCCTCCTCCAGGGATCTGGAAAGTTCCTTAACACATGTACAAGTGAGTGATAGCACTGCCAGCCCAGTGGTTGATGTTGCCTCATTGGGTCAGAATGAATTGCTGTCTTAATTCTGAATCGAATTACAATCCATGGTAGATTCTTCTGCTAAGGGTCAGCTGATTCGAAATATATTTACAAGTTAGTAGGACATAAGCCATAAATCAGCTTAAATCAGTAGAGGACTAGCTATCTACCTTCACAGGCACAGATGTTGAGCTAACAACATGACTAGGGAACATAGAAGGCAAAAGCAAGTTGATTCTACAGTTGGACTATATTACAACCCAAAAGCACGTCATCACATAATTCTAAGCTCCATCGCACCTCTGGGCATTGGCACATAGGGTCTTGTAAAACCTTTTCTGAGTATCGCAAGTTTCTGATTAGTGTGATTAATAAGGGGTGGAAGAAGTGTGCCACAAGTCAGAAAAAGGGTAAGAGCCTCGGGAGCCATAGCTATATTTTCTGGAGCATTCTACCTCACGGAAAATGCCATTATTTCCTAAGACATCACTGAAAGCATCACTAAAGCAAAATTTTAATATCTGCCTAACCACAATTTGGAAAGCAAATAACTATGTAATACATCTAATTTTAGCTTCTTTAACTCTCAGGACACTTTTTAGCTCTCTGTTTTATATTTTCTTTTGAGTAGCTCTGTGAGGAAATCACTAATCTTATAAAACCCAAATCGGAAAGTGATGACGAATGTCACGATCTTCAAAAAACTGTATACTACTGCCATTTTCAGCTCCTTGAATAGTTCCAGTTTTATGAATTAGGATACTTTACATGGATATTTCAGAACAATAACATTTAAAATGATTAATTAAAACATTTAAATCTGTGTTTATGTTTAATATTCTTTGTAAACCTCATAGGAGCCAATGACATATTCTTCTTAGGAAGGAGAGAAACTTTCCTGGATGGAACTATGTCTTGAAAAAGCATAGCCTGGACTTTTGCTTCTGCAGTTAGCTTTTCTGTTTTTCCCTACCTTTGAAATACCATTTGTTTGGAATTGCATAAAAGACCCTGTATTTGTAATGTCTTTAGAGTGGCATTTTGTATCCAAGTATTTTTATTTGGTTTTGATTCATTTATTCTCAACTGTCATTCTAATTATTTTGAATAAAATCCATTATAATAATTTACTTGTTCCAGAAGAAAAGGATTAGCATTGTATTTTATTTGGAAAATAAATGCCCAGTATCCCCTGGAGAGCCAACAACTTATTAAAGACTTATTTTACTAGAGTAGGAAATTATCTTAAGACCAACTGGACTGAAACAAGAGTGGAAAATACAAGGATCAAAGAAGATTATAAACATTGAAAGTGTAAGAATGAAAATGTAAAATTCATCCAAAAGACCTGGAATTTTTAAAAAGAAGAAAAGCTTTGGTTAGAATAATAGAATATAAGCAGTATTCCCAGAGATGACTATGGGAATTTTGCCTGTCTACATGATGACAATAATCCTTTTGAAACCAATAAGAGATTTTAGACCAGCTAACCCTTGACTCACTTATGTGTTTTGTTTTTTTCATTTTTTACTTTCAATTGATATCGTCTCATGTTCTTGTCCCTTTCTGCACAGCTTTTACATTTTTCAGGTCTAAATGGTTTGGTGTTGAGGCAAAAAATACAATTTAGGAAACTGATAAAATTGGCAGTACTAAAAGAGTGGAGCAACTTTGCATTATCAAAAAGCTTCATGAGGCTGGGCAAGGTGGCTCATGCATTTTGGGAGGCTAAGGTGGGAGGATTGCTCAAGCGCAGGAAACCATCTTGGGTAGTACAGTGAGATGTGTTTCTACAAAAAATAAATAATAACTTTTTAAAAATTAGCTAGGCATGGTGGTGTGCACCTATATCCAGCTGCTCAGGAGACTGAGGTGGGAGATGGCTTGAGCCCTGGAAGTTGAGGCTGCAGTGAGCCATGATTGTACCGCTACATTCCAGCCTGGGCAACAGAGTGGAACCTGTCTCAAAAAAAAAAAAATCTTCATGGTTATTACATATTTCTTATCATGCCATATAGCTGCTTAGCCTAGTTGATTTGACCAGTCGTTCTCAAAGTCTGTTCCTAAGATTAGCATTGTCTGGGACCTGGTTAGAAATGTAAATTATCTGGCCCCTCCCTAGACCAACTGAATTAAGTCACTGATGTGGGGCCCAACCATCTGATTTAGTAAATCTTCCATCTAAAAAGATGCATGCTAATGTGTGAGAGCAACTAGATTAGCTGTAGGGCCAATAAACCCAAATTAACAGACTCAGTACCTGTGTGGACCAGTTAGCATAGCTTTATGTCAACATCACTAACTATACTTTTGTTACAGACTGAATCGTGTCCATATAACAAATTTATATGTTGAAGTTCTAATCCCAAATCCTCCAAATATGACTGTTTTTGGAAGTAGGATCTTTATAGAGATATTCATTAAATAAAGCCACTAGACTAAGCCCTAATCGAGTGACTGGTGTTCTTGTAAGAAGAAAAGATTGAGACATAGACACACACACACAGGAAAGACCATATAATGTCACAGGGAGAAGATAGTCATCTATAAGACAAAGAGACAGGCCTCTGAAGAAACCAAACCTGCCCACACTTTGGTCTTAGACTTCTAGCCTCCAGAATTGTAAGGAAATAAATTTCTGTTCTAACCCCCAGTCTGCATTACTTTGTTATGGCACCCCTAGCAACCCAATACAGCTCCTAACTACCCCCACTTAGCCATCTGGAAACTCAGTGCTGTTGGTCATAGCAGACATCTGGCAAAAAGGGAAAATGGTGTTGCATAAAAGTATGTTCTTTACTAGAAAAACTCATGATAGGTCTTAAGGTCAATGTTGAATACTAAGGGTAGTATTATTTTTATTATTTTATGGTCTTACTAGTGTTTCCCAATCTGAGTAAATAACAGGCCAGATGAGATAAATTCAGTATTTCAAAAAGACGAATGGAAACCTGTTGGAGGCCAAAAGAATGAGGGTCGTGATCAGCTCAGTATGCCACTGGAGGCTATATGAGTAAACAGCAAACTGTTCTCATAAATGCAGAATGTTGGCAAACTGACAAACTACGTCTGCTGTCCAGTGGGTGCTGAGGGCAGTCATGCCTCAGGTGCAGGTGTTTCTTGTGATTAGGCACATCTGAAGCCTGTTAGCAATAATGTGAACCTGTGGTCAACCAAGCAGCTGACCAATTGTTACCTCCTCCTCCCTGCTCTTTCTACCCAATAAATATGGAAGGCTGTGGAAGCTCAAGGCCTTTGCTCACTAGAAGCCCCCTGACTCCTTCTTTAAACAGATTCTTTTGTCTTAAGTTTTCATTTCTGTGTTCATCCTCTTTCATTCAGTCCTGTAGTAACTGTCACAAGTGGCGTTCATCCTCCTTTGTTCAGTCCCATAGTGACTGTCACAAAAACCTACCTCATATGATTTGGATTTGTGTCCCTGCCCAAATCTTACATTGAATTTAATCCCCAGTGTTGGAGAAGGAGCTTGATGAGAGGTGATTGGATCTTGGGGGTAGATTTTCTCCTTGCTGTTCTCATGATAGTGAGTTCTCATGACATCCGGTTATTTAAAAGTGTGTAGCAACTCCCCCTTCTTTTTCTTCCCCCTGCTCC
Organism: Trachypithecus francoisi; assembly: GCF_009764315.1. Classification (NCBI taxonomy): domain Eukaryota; kingdom Metazoa; phylum Chordata; class Mammalia; order Primates; family Cercopithecidae; genus Trachypithecus; species Trachypithecus francoisi. The sequence continues at coordinate 40,399,363 of NW_022681457.1, read as the reverse complement.
AGCCATGTAGGACATCCCTGCTTCCCTTTCACCATGACTATGTTTCCTGAGGCCTCCCCAGTCATGCTTTACTATAGCCTGTGAAACTGTGAGCCAATTAAACCTCTTTATACGTTACCTAGTCTCCAGTAGTTCTTTATAGCAATAAGAGAATGGACTAATATACTACCTAAAGTAAGATTTCAAGAATGTAACTTAAAAACTATTGGAGTGTCTATTGACTATACATTTAGGGGAAAATAAAATTTCTAACTCACATGAGACACAAAAAAATAAATTCCATAAAATCTAGAAAATCTAAAGATAAAACTCTAATTGTAGAAAATGACAATGGGAATATATTTATAATCTTTGAGGAGAGAAATATTTTCTAAACAAGAAACAAATCAAAGAATCTGCAAAAGATAAGTCTTCCTTAAAACTTTGTAAAATTTTGTAAAACTCTTACGTGGTAAACAACAAACCAACAAAACACCCTCACTGCAGAATAAAATGGCAGCCTGGAAAAAAAATTGTAACATATGTTGTATTTGTTCATTTTCACACTGCTGATAAAGACATACCTGAGACTGGGCAATTTACAAAAGAAAGTGATTTATTGGACTTATAGTTCCACATGGCTGGGGAGGCCTCACAGTCGTGGTGGAAGGCAAGGAGGAGCAAGTCACATCTTTTGTGGATGAGAGCAGGCAAAGAGAGCTTGTGCAGGGAAATTTCCCTTTTAAAATCCATCTGATCTCCTGAGACTTATTCACCATCATGAGAACAGCATGGGAAAGACCTGACCCTGTAATTTCATTACCTCCCACTGGGTCCCTCCCACAACATGTGGGAATTCAAGATGAGATTTGGGTGGGGACACAGCCAAACAATATCATATATAAAAAATAAAAGGTAAATATCCTTAATATACATAGTCTTACTGCAAGTAAAAAAACAAAAACAAAAACAAAAAACACATTAAAAATGGAAAAAAGTCAAGAACAGGAAATTCATAGAAGTGGTATAAATGACTCACCAATGTATGAAAAGATGCCTCAACTTTATTAGCGATGGAAAATACAAATAACATAAAGTATGATTTAAATATGATTTAATTTTAGTCTATTAAACTGGTAAAAACAGAAAGATTGCTAAAATACACAGTGGGTGATACCAAGAATCAAGCATTTTTTCTTAGAAGAGAATGGGAGTGCACAATACATATTTTAGCAGTACATATAGACATTGAAAATGAGCATGTCTAATCTGGTGATTCTGCAAACTTCAAAAATAGATAGAAATATAAGAACATATGTATTGAAATAGCATTATTTGAAAGAGGGAGCTGGACACAATGGTTCATGCCTATAATCCATTGGGAGGCTGAGGTGGGCAGATCACTTGAGGTTAGGAGTTCAAGATCAGCCTGGCCAATGTGGTGAAACCCCATCTCTACTAAAAATACAAAAAAAAATTAGCTGGGCATGGTGGTGGACACCTGTAATCTTAGCTACTTGGGAGACTGAGGCAGGAGAATCACTTGAACCCAGGAGATAGAGGTTGCAGTGAGCCAAGATTGCACCATTGCACTCCAGCCTGGGTGACAGAGAGAGACTTCATCTCAAAAAAAAAAAAAAAAAAAAAAACAAGAAAAAAGGAAATAACTGGAAATAAATAAAAACAACTCTCCATCAATACAAAAATTGCTATTTAAATTATGATACATTCATGTTATGTAATATTTTTGATATGGTTTGGCTGTGTCCCCACCCAAATCTCATCTTGAATTTTAACTCCCACAGTTTCCATGTGTTCTGAGAGGAACCCAGTGGGAGGGTGATTGAATTATGGGGGCAGGTCTTTCCATGCTATTCATGAGTGAATGGGTCTCACCAGATCTGATGAGTTTTAAAAATGGGAGTTTCCCTGCACAAGCTCTTTCTTTGCCTGTTGCCATCCATGTAAGATGTGACTTGCTCCTCCTTGCCTTCCTCCATGACTGTGAGGCCTCCACAGCCGTGTAGACTGTAAGTTCATTAAACCTTTTTTTCTTCTCAGTCTCAGGTATGTCTTTATCAGCAGCATGAAAAGGGACTAGTACAACTATTTAGCTGTTGAAAAGAATACTTTTATGTACTGACATGGACTATTGAAATAAACATTTTCAGTACAACAGTATGTCTAGCATGGCCTCACTTTCTAAAACTAAAATTATGTAACTATATACTAGTACAAGATTACCTCATTTAGTATAGAACTTAGCACTACAACAACACAATGCATTTTGTTAATTTGGGGTTTTGCAGATCAGGCATTGAAAATAATTCAAATCAAGTTAAATATGGAACACTAAGACTGAGTTTAGATCATTGTTAAAATTTAAAGTGCACTTCAAACTTAAGATACGGTTCCTTTGGATTTCAGTAATCTGCCTCTTCTTTATTATAAGATAAATATAAAGTGAAATGTTCATGATTTTCTCATAAACTATCTAGATTGTTTACTGAAAATATACTTTAGCAAATATGAGACTAATAGCATAAAAACTTCAAACTACTTTCTCATAATCACATATCTTATCTTCATCATATTGCTTTCAGTTGATATTTATGAAGGGCAGAAAAACAGCTCCACCAAAAATTCTGTGCAATAACTTTCAGTTGAGGCTTAGAACAGAACATTTGGTTTATATGAACCTCCATCTCAAGATTGCTATGATTTAATTTTACCAAGTTTCTGACTTACTTCATGTACTGTCATGCTTGAGTTCAAAATGAAGGCACTGTTCCCACTTGGAGAAAAAAAAAAGAAATTTACATTTTTATCTTGTTCTAGTGTGATTGTACTTCAAGTTTTCCAATAATTTGATAGAACTCAGTGAATTACCTTTATATCAAGGTAAATATATGCTATTATAGGGAAGCTAAAAGTGCAAAGGCAAAATACATTTTAGTCATTTTCTTTTATTAGAAAAGCATCCATTTCAGACAATACTGAAACAACGCTTCATATTGTACAGACATGTTTCAATTGTCTGAATTTTTAAGAACCAAGATTTCCCTCTTTCTATTATATTGTCCTTTTAGTCATCTAAAATTTCTTTTAGTTCATTTATTCTACCTTATCTTTACAGATTACAAGACCATGCTTGTCAGTACTTACAAAGAGTGAGTCCCAAATGTTTTATGCCATGATGTTCTTAAATGTTAAACACAACTTTTAAAAATAGTTTCTGTTTAAATGCTATTAGGAAGACAAGAATGAAAATTTTTTTTTTACCTAATGTGGAAATCATTAGTGCTGTCTACAAATTAGTTTCCATTTTCCTCCTAACATATCATAGTATTGCACTTAGCTGCCTCCTGGGAAGTTAGTAAAGCCACATTATTTATGTTAGCCAGAGAAGTGTATGCAAATGTGTGTTGCCTCCAGATGGAAATTCTAACAGCCTGTGTGTGATTCACCATATTCTGTAGCATGAGGAACAGCCACATATAATAGTGGCTGTTTTGTCACCTGAGTTCTCTGAGTGATTACGGCAGCAGAGCTCCCTTTCAGAGTGGACAGGAGCCATAAGTGAGATATAAACCTTTGTGAGGTTTACGGCGCTGTAATTTGGAGGTTGTTTCTCACTACAGACATATCTAGGCTTTTCTGAATCATATACCCTAAACCTGGAGGTTTGGGAAATAATCAGATTTCTATCTAAATTATGACTTGCCTAGGTAAGTTGAGACACAGGTAAAGAGTGAAGATATCACAGAAGAGTGGGTAGGGTGGGAGAGCAAAAGGTAATAATGGAAAACAAGTTGAAATTCTTCCCATCCAGTAGCAGATAAAACGGGAGCTTAGGTTCAAGCGTTTCAAGTTTTCTATGGCCCTCCTAAAAATAATCACTCTTGAAAAACATTAGTCCAACTTTATTATAAAACTACTTATTTGAAGTTTTAAGCTAGTCAAAGCACTGAAATTACATGAATTGCATACCAAAGCAAACAACAATATATACATATCACTATTTAATCTCTATACAATCCAACAAGTATGAATAGCACAACATACATTTATTCACACAACAAAGAAAAACACATTTCGTCTACTATTAAAATGTGCCAGTAACAAGTTGAAGTCCAACATTATTTACCAGGTGGTAAAATCTTTGACACCTAGATTAAGAAGTAACAAAATGTATATTCCCAGCATTTATATTCTGACCCAAAACAGTTATTTAATTTGGAGCAATGATGGTATACAGGTGAAGCTAGCAAGAGTTTTAACAAAAAGTTCACTCTATATTTAACAAGTGCTCTTATTTGGGTTCTAAACTCAGAGTAGGCACGAAACAAAAGCAGATTTCTCAAGTCCAAAAGTGTACAAAAAAGAAACATTTATCACATAACACAAATATATCTACATATGTGTGTATTAACTTTCAGATATTTTTCATTTTAGCTATATAGATAATTAGAAGCAACTTTCTGCCTCTAGGAAAAAAAATTAAGGGCACATTTCTATCACCTAGTTAAACCCATCAGTAAAATGTCTGCCGGTTTGGATGCACCCATAGCTAATTGTGAATCAGCATTATCTATCTTTGTATTCATAGTAATTAAAACCTATGTGTGATGTTTTTGCTTTTGTCTCATCTTTTTAGAAAAATTCACTAACACTTGTAAAAATCCTGACATGTTTAGGTTATTTGTCCAGAATAATATAACCACCCAGAAATCATGTTTAAATAGCATGTGAAGTTGCTTGGATAATGCCTTACCCAGTTCAAAAGGAAATTCAGTAACTCTGAAGATTAGTTATGAGTTTTGAAATAGAGCTGAAAACACTCAAATTGGTAAATTTATTGAAACTATTTGTACTATTTATTTTACTATTTATTTCCAGAAACCCGAACAAATATACTTCTACTTTGAACATTATATGAAAGTTATTGGTAGATGTTCCAGTCTATTATACATTATACAGTAAATTGCCAAGCTACATGCAACACATATAATAACAGAAATAAAACTCTGAAGTCAGATGTACACATTGTTGCATTTGTTTTCTTTAATTTTGTTTTACTCAGAAGAAAAACTTAAAACAATGAAAACATTTTTGTTTTAAATTTTTGATGTCTACTTCTTGGGTTTAACATCATTTTTAACACCAATTTGGTTACCCGAACCTATGCTCAGATAACATAGATAACCCTCCTGTGATATGTACACTTCTCTCTCACTCCTCAAAGCCTTGCATGCTCATACATTCTCACACATGGTCATGTTGCAAGATCTCCCAAGTCAGTACACATGGCCAGGGTGACATCATGGCAATACAGCAAGAATTCTGCCATTTATTTAGAAGCCTCAAGGAGAAGGAGCCCCTAAATGAGAGTTCTTTCTCCATGCCTCTCCCCAGTCAAAATACATGGAAATATTCATAGAAGCATTGTACCTAGCATGATGAGGAAGGATGGAGAATGGTTCTTTGTCTCTGTTCACAAGATAACAACACTCTTAAGTAACTGTATGAAATAAATTCTCCTCTGAAAGCAAATAAACCATCTGAAAGATCTTCTGGGCTTTAAGATTTCTTGAAACAAATGAGAGCATTTATGTAATGTAATAACAGTCACTAATTGCAGCAGCTTTTTTTTAAAGTATATGTACTATAGAAATACATATCACACACATATTCATTTGTGTATATACATACATACACTCATATATACTACAAAAATCTATAACCGTCAGTTTAAATTAAAACTGCACAAAACTTTGCAATTCTGTGTTCATTTTGCACCAAGAGGTTCTTGTCTGTAGTTCAACCTGGCAAGTATTTACCAAGCATCTACTATGTGCTTTATAAATAAGAATAGCCTAAATTTGTGTTATTAATTATTTACTGGCCTTAAAATCAGAATATCATGTGCCAATATGTTTGTGTTTCTCTTCTTTAAACTTACTGAAAAATTATTGCCTTTAAATCTTCAGTAACGCTATTTGCTTAATTCCTTTTAATTTACTTATGGGAATTTACAAAAACATCACTAAAAGTTAACATGACTTCCAATGTAAATTACCAATCAAAAGCAGATATTTACGAGCATAATAATTTAAGTCTCATTGAATTACACAGATTTCTTAGAGAATCTGAAATCAGCCTAACAGAGAAGATTAATTTTTAAATGAATCCAAGTTAATGAAAGCAAATAACTCTTATACAGAAATGCATTTCCCTATTATAAAGCAGGATGGCCTACCCTTATTTCTGATAGATCTAGGACAATTTGAATGAGTACTGAAATTCTTTTGGTTGAATTACACAAACAAGCAAAGAAAAAGTCTCAATTATTACTGGAAAATTTGGAGAGAGATTCTCTTGATCGCCTAGTTAATCGTTATAATAATCCCCAAGTGCTTGGCAAAATGCCACTCTTCTCCTCTTAGTACTGGTAGCACAGGCTTTAGAATATGCCATCTTACAAATTTAATGAACCTGCTATCAACAGAATTTTCTGATGTCTGTGTGTACATGTGTGTAAAGAAGAAACACACTAGCTGCAGATAGTCTTTGAATATTGTATATTGATTATGTTTCTTTTAAAGTTCTCTAACACAAATAATGGCTCAAGGTAAAGCACCTTTTGCCAATATTCTTTGCACCTATCACTGGCATGTAGCTTCTGTTTGTTTGCATTATCCATGGTAGAGTTTTGAAACTGCTGTAATTCTAGTTGTCCATCAATGGGCTGAGATAGAGCCTTTGTTTCTCTAAAAATTATTTATTGCGCAATCATGCACAAAATTTTCAGAGAAAAAAATGATTATTTGAAAATCACTAGTCTGTGACATCAAAAAACACTTCCAACAACAATCGACCTTCTTAATAATAAATGTAAGTAGTCCTGTTTGTCAAATATGACAAGAATGGGCCCATTCTAGATAGGATTGCAAGATCAGGCAACCTGTCCACCAGACCTGGAATATGCAGAGGTTGTTACAATAAACCGTCATGAATTCCAGGTGTCATGACCATGCATGTATTAATTGAGGCTACATAATGACAGGCAAAATAGGCCAGATCAAAAAATAAGAGTGCTTCATTTTATTGAGCCTAATTTATAAGGATTAGCTACAGAGCAGTGATCTCAAAATAACCATTTCACTATGCAGGCCACAATAAGATATTCTCTGGCAAATAGGCCAAATAAAGTCATTAGACTTCAACAGATGATTCACTCAAAGCATAAATAAGACAGATAAAGCTCAAAATTGCTTTCAGTGTGACTCCCATGGCATTATTTCATTGTGTCTACCTCCCATTGGCAAAAACAAGTGAAAAATGTACAATTATACTGTTTATTTGACAAATTTCAAAACACGAATCTGACAAAAGTATCTTCAAACTACATGATGAGGTCTGAATTCTCCAGTTAGCCTACAGGTATTTAACTAACTGAAATATTGCCAAACATGTCTTAATTTTGTTCTAGCCCTACACTGACTTACTACTGTCCTATTAAATTAGGTGCTTGCTGATTTCTCTGCAACTGGTGACTCAGAAATGGCAGCAACCTTTAAGGAATTTTTAATGGAGCTAAGCTCCCAAATATGTAAGCTGATGACATGCACTCCACAGCATCGACTGGCGAGCTTGTAGAGATTCTTAAGGACGGCCTTCCGTAGAAGAATATATACCCAAGGATCTAAGATCTGATTCCATGTTGCCATTCGGAGAGCAAAAAGTGTTGTTTCACAAGTTTTCAGAGAATGATTTCCATTTATTCCAATGTTGGCCATTGTCACCTAGAAAAGAAGAAAACAGGGAAATTAGTTGATGCAGCCTTTTTTTCAATCCTATAATTTTTTAAAACTTAACTAGCTATGCTAGATGACATTCATTTCACTTTCCACAGAGTGATGCTATTGTGCAAAATACTGATAGAAAGAAATGAATGATAGCATAAACACTCATGGAGACAATTGAATCATTTGAATTCAAATTGACATTAGAACTACAAAATTGATAACTTCTATAGTAAGTCAAATATGCATAAACAGAATCACCTAAGGGAGGACAAACATTGATATCAGTAACTGACCTTCTCATACTTCTGAGAATAGTAAATGCAAAGCCAATGCACATCTGTTTTATTTTAATGAAGTATTTTTAAATAAATAAATTATAGATAAGCTAACAAATAGTTTTACAAAACGAATTTAGACCATCTGATATTAATTTGTAAATGGTATAAGACAAATGTTACTTTTAGATTTTCTGCTTGTTAACTACAAGGATACCACTCTCTTCAATTTTATATTTCTTTTTCTACATCTCTTTGCCCTAGCCTTAACTTGGCTAAAACATTCCAGAAAGTATGCAATGGAATTTTCTAAGGACTTTGAGGAAAGGAGTTTCTCTCTACACTACCATTGTGACTTAACAGTAACAATGTATTTCGTGGTTTCATGTGTCCATTTCCTGACCACCCAAGATTTTGAAGAGATCATTTCATGGAATCAGTTCTATAAAATTGTCCCAGCTACATGTTAGAACTAAGCAAATCACTGGTCCCAGCTTTGACTTCCAAACAAACAGTTGTGGAATATATAAGGTGGCTTTGAAAACATCTTGGATGTACAAACAAATAAGAAATAAATAAACAAAGGGTAAAACTGAAAAGTGAAACTTGGGTCAATTTGCCACCATTAAAAGATGATGTAACAAAGACCAAAACACAAGTAAAAAGAAAATCAAGACCCATTATTAGAAAGAAATGTACATCTTAATTTGACCCGATGATACCAATAGTTGAAGATCTTTATCAAAACCTTCTTTGTCTACACAATAAAGTACAAACTCCTCAGCTAGCTTCTTGATGATGCATCTGAAGGCTACTTCTATATTCTCATCTCCCCTGCAAATTCCCTACAATACAACCACTGTGAAGGTCTCATCTGTCCCAGATGCACCATGCCCTTCTGAGTTTTTGTTTGTGTAACTCCTTTTGTTTTGAGTTACATGGTGCACACTTCTCTGCTTCTCCTCTCTCCCCTATAAACAGCAGTGTGGTCACCAGATGTGGAAAGGCATGGAGTCCTCTTCTGAGGGAGCCCAGTGCCCAGGTTTCTCCCCAGAACAGTAGGGCACTGCCCAAGCACTCATCATTACTCTCTCCCCACCTTTAACCCCCAACCCCAGCCTTGGAAAGGGGTTACTCTGCAGCATGACTTGGAAGAAGCACTAATCATTTAGCCACCAATAAATGTGGGGAGAGTATTTCTGTAAAAGAAATATCGTTTATCATTAGTATATTAGTAATAACAAATACATTCATAATATTGATAATTCAGGACCACCTAAGTATCCAACAGAAGATAAATTATAGTACTTTCACATAATTGAAATATAGGCAGACTTTAATGTTTGTGATTCGGTGTTAACTTTTTAAAAAGCAAATTGCCAAACTGTACTGATTATGTGGTTCCATTTTTGAAAAAATCCCAAATATGTAATTTTGTGCACAGATAAAAGCCTAGAGTGTATGTCATTGTTTTCATTGGTTAACTCTAGACAGCAGAACTACAGAGACTTTTGATTTCCTCGTTTTGTTTGTCTCAAATTCACTAATTTTCTACATAGATCATGCATTACTTTTATAAATTATGTTTTTTCCTAAGAAATGTGTGGAAATATACTATTTTACTAAAGAATCAAAACTGATGTGGATTATTTGCGTACATCTCTATGGTTGTGAGTAGAGCAGCACTGAAGTTACCACAGAATGTCCGGAAGACTGAAGCCCTGATAAGACTGGCAAGGGACATGTGGGAACTGGGGTCAGAACAAGGATGTCTGCAAGCTGGTTTGACAAAAGCAGTCGGAAGCCATTTTCTCTGGTCTCTGGCAACAGCCTCCTGACAAGCCTTGAGAACATTATTATCTGTCTGTCCCACCAGCACTTGTACTCCAGACACTTATGTACAGAGTCTCATCATACACACAGCCTTTCATAGAGTTTCCAAGAGCTACCCGGTACATGGAACTAAAGGAATATGGGTTATTTTCTAAAATATCTTCCTGCGAACCTTGGCACATTACAGTTGTATATCTTTGTTGATGATTAGAGTTCTGAGAAGTAGACAGGACAAAGTATTTGAATATTCTATGAAAAAATTAATCAATTCACCTGATAACTGTAAAACACTGGATACTAACATAAGTGAAATAATGAGGTCAAAGAAGCCTGGAGGAAGGAGAGTATATGTTTATTGCCAGCTTGCAAAGAACAAAATAGTTGGTAATACAATGGATCTCCATTCATTTGGGCCACCTAAAACAATTCTATCAACTGTTAAGGTTACCAAAGTTAATGAATCTGCCAGGCTACTTTACTCATAGATAATAGAGCTCATGTTTGCTAAGGTTTATTCTGGATGTTATCCCATCATCTCTCCCCCATGTCTGTACATGTGTTGGCCAGAGTCAGGCGCTGTGGTTGTTTACTATTCAAAGCCATGGTAAATTTGATAATTATGCTTCCATTCCTCTGCATATTTATAAATGTAAATCAATCCAGCAGCAAGTAGTTTTGAGTGTCTACTGTATCTAGGCATTGTGCTAGATGGCACTACCACCAAGACCCAAGTTAATGTGAATAAAACAGAAATGTAACTGAGGGGATTCTGAGAACAGAAGGGAACAAAATGGGCTCCATTTATTATGCACATAGAGGACTGTCTACATCACCTCTCATGAGAAGACAGAATCACAAATCTTACAGAGTGCAGGAAAATGTTATCTAGTCCAGACTTCCATACAAAGCAGAAATTACTTAGGGATGCCATTAAGTATGTGAGAAGAAAGTCTCAGCACTACTCAGGAAAAAATCTTTTCCATTTGAGCTGTATGAGTTGTAGAATGTTTTCTGTTACCAGGAACTAAAATTTACTCAACATATTTTAATCTTGTTTTCTAGAGCATCATGGGTAATCAGTCCATTTACTAAATGTCAGCCTTTCACATATCTTAAAATAATACTAGTCTTGTATTTCTTCAAGTGCTTTTCATACAAAATGGTTTGCAAACCCCTACCTCTTATATTCTAGTTTCTCAATCTTTCTTGAAGAAAATACATTGGACAGAAACAAACTAACTCTATATATGGTCCAATAACTACAAAGTTCAATGGATTATCATTTCCTTTTGGACAAACTACTCCTATCTGTGCCTCCAGGGCTACATTAGCTACTTTCTCCCTCGCATATTCCCTTGTGAATTGATCCCAGTTCATATTATATTACAAGAAATACTCTCTTAACTTAATAATTTTACTCAGTGAATATGTAGAGTAAGACAAGCTTCAATTTTCCCTGCTTATTTTTCAAATTATTCAAATACTTAGAAAATATGGATATATAAATATTTGTACATACATATGTGGAGTTACAGTGACATATCTGTGACTTGATATTAATGAATTTACTAGCTAGGCATGGTGGCACATGCCTGTAGTCCCAGCTACTCAGGAGGCTGAGGCACGAGAATCACTTGAATCTGAGAGGCAGAGGTTGCAGTGAGCAGAGATCACACCACTGCACTCCAGACTGGGTAACAGAGTGAGACTGTGTCTCAAAAAAAAAAATATATATATATATATATACACACACACACACACACACACACACACACACACACACACACATGAATTTACTTGATGGCATAAACTTCCAATTCTGGAGCCTCAGATATCACATCTGAGCCAGCACCCATATATAAGTTGTTTGATCCACTTTCATGTTGCCTCTCAACCCACACCTTGTTTTTCTGTCCTTTCTCGACACTCAGGTGTCTTATCGCTTTAAAAGCAAACATAGTATTATAGACTCCTAAGTGGTTTTCTAGTCTCTATTTATTTGTTCTTCTTATTTCATTTTGTTTACTCTAGTTACAGAATATTTTGCAAATGCCAAAAACATGCCATTTTTCCTGCCCGTCCCTCACTAAAAATTACCTATCTAAATCCTCCTATCCTTCCTGTCCCATCTTCTGCAGAAAACCTTTCTTGATCTCTCTGTAGCTGAATAATCTCTCATTCTATACAGCCATTGTGTGTGACACCACTCCTTTAACACTGATAAACATAGTATCAGTATAATATGTAGAACATATTGAATTGAGATGTCAGTATGTGTATAATAGTCCCTTATGTCTTGAGGGTAGGAACTATGTCTTTAACTTTTTCAAATCCTTCTCCTCTGCTTTGTACAACATCTTTAGGAAGAGACTCCTACACTTGAATTGGGGAAGACAAGAAGAAACACGCAATTACAAGTACAGGAGTTAGGAGGGTTACACAGAAAGCAGGCCAGGCAACCTCAGGTCCAAAGAGTCAAGGTGGATTTAAGGTTAAAAAAATATATATATATATGGAAAGAAAACTTATATGAACTTTTGTTTCAAGGAATTCCTCAGATTCTCTGTAACCTTTAACTTCTAGTCTGCACAGAAGTTTCTATTTACTCAAGATAAGAAATCCTGGTAAAGTTAAAGTGACTTTTAACTTTTAAAATTGTTATGGCGATAAACCTTACATCTCCCCATAAGCCTTTGCTGTTCTTAAGGAAGGGCCACAGTTGAAGATCACTGGGACAGGTGAAGAGAAGGAGGCAGGGGTGCAGAGACTCCTACCTGAGCCAGATCCCAGAAGAGTTTGGGAACTGGGATGGAGGTGGTGGGATTCAAGGTGCTACAACAGAGACGTCTCTGTCTTAGAGGACTTGCTCTTGTTTAAAGAAACTCTGCCATCCCTGCATCCACTGCATAATAGGTTGTTAGTTCAATCTTTTTAAATCAAACTCACTGACTAATCAATTAATTTGATTCAACTTTAAAGCTTTGACCCACCTACTGCTGGCCATCAAATATACCTGTCAGTATATGCAATGAATGTGCAGAGGACAGCTATCTGTCCCAGAATGAAAATGTAATTGTAAAAAAGTATCACTAATAGATTCACTAATAGTGATAGATGGAATAAAACAATGCTCAGTGCCTTTTATCTTCCTTCTTCTTATCTATCCCATGATGAATGGCATGACTTTCATTTCAGTGTCTCAAACCTCCAGCCACAGGGGTGGTGCAAGAAGACCAGGTCCACTGGTGTGGCTTAGGCACAGCAGGGATCATGGAATTTCTTTACCCCAGTGTGTCTTCAAGGAAGGAGGAAAGGGAAGGAAAAAGTTGTGTTAACACTTTATATATATGAACCCATTTCATCCTCCTAAAACCCCCAGAGGTGGTTGCTATGTTTCTGATATTGCCAAAAAGAAAGCCAAGTCACAGACACATTAACTTGCCCGAGTTCACACTACTGGTAAGTGGCAAAGGCAAAATTTCAGCCCAAGTCTATCTGGATTCCAAGTCTGTCTTCCACTACACCATTCCCAGTAATGAGGCCAGTGGTGCTATGTTTTATTTACGAATAAGATGATTTTAAAAACTAACATTTATTACTTAGTATGTTTCAGGCACTGTTTTAATATTTTACATCTATTGTCTCATTTAATCCTGCTAACACCTCTGAGAGATGAAGCTGAGGTACAGAGAGGTTAACTTGCCCTAGGTCAAGCCAAACAAAAATGTGGTGGAGTCAAGATTTGAATAGTTGGAGATGATGACTAAGGATTTGTATGTGAGCCTCCGTGGCACTAGGAGAGCTCATTTTTAATTCTCTATGATTCTAGCTTCATCTGCGTATGTCTAGTTGTCTTTCAAGCTGATTCTAGCACTCTCTCATCAAATATTTCTATGATTATATTTTTACTAGCATCTCTTTAAAAAATTAGGATCTGGTGCTAATAAATGTTTTGCTCCAAATCTCCTGTGCCCACAACAACAGATATAACCAATAGAAAAATCAAATGAGTAAACACCACGTAACCAAGGTGTCCTTCAGAAAGTTGGATGTCAAAACAATGAATGTGCAGAGGACAGCTATCTGTCCCAGAATGAAAAGGTAATTGTAAAAAAGTATCACTAATAGATTCACTAATAGTGATAGATGGAATAAAACAATGCTCAGTGCCTTTTATCTTCCTTCTTCTTATCTGTCCCATGATGAATGGCATGATTTTCATTTCAGTAGTTCTTTTTCTCTCATTCTTTAGACCAGCAGTCCCCAACCTTTTTGGCACCAGAGACCAGTTTCATAGAAGACAATTTTTCCTTGGAGATGGAGATGGTTTTGGGATCTGTTCCACCTCAGATCATCAGGCATTAGATGTTCATAAGGAGCGTGCAATCTAAACCCCTCCCATGTGTTCACAATAGGGTTTGTGCTCCTATGAGAATCTAATGCCACCACTGATCTGACAGGAGGCAGAGCTCAGGTGGTAATGTTTGCTCACCTGCCACTCACCTCCTACTGTGCGGCCCATTTCCTAAAAGGCCTGGGCCTGGGAACTGGGGACCCCTGCTTTAGACTAATATTCAGATGTCCTTTTGGACCTTGTTTTTACTTTTTTAATCCAAACTTTTGTATTCACCCAAGAGTTACCCTTATTTTATAATTTCTATTTCTTGGCAGTGGTGGAAATTAAAAACTCAGTAGGTAAATTCAAAGTCTTAGAAGAAGAAAACACATCTATGAAATCTTATATTTGTATGTATGCCTTGCTTTGGCACAAAAGGAATTTGAGGCATTTTACTTCATGCTTGTAATATCATCATAAACTCTAGCTCATTCCAGATATGATTACCTACATCAAACATATAGTTACACTAAGAAAATATCAGTTATGCTCCAAATATTGGTAATAATAGATGCATAAGACATTTTCATCCTAATAAAAAATGTTTATCATGACTGAAGTAATTATTAGTGTTTCATCTATGAATTAAAGAAAAAGCTAGTCCAGTAATTAGTTGTAATATTGGAGGTACAATGATTCAGGAATAAGAGACTACTTTATTTGACCTCTGGCAACGTTGTTTTAATAGCAAAAACAGACTGTACCAGTTAGGTGTTTCAGTAAACCATCCCTCCTATAACACATTATGTTTTTTCCAGCAAGAAATTTCCAACTGGCCCTTTAGTTTGTTGTTACAGTAGTTTGGAAAGATTTTCCAAAGCATTCTCAAAGTTATAGTACAATAATTAATTATTTAATGAGAATGTTTTTTCTCATCTATCTACTTATTGAAATGTGGATAGGCTTTTTGTGCCTGGGCATCTATCTATTATTGAAATGTGTGTGTTGGTTCGCTGTGCCTCAGCCTCTATCTGCTTATTGAAACTGTGTGTATTAGTTCACAGTCTCAGCATCCAACTACTTATTGAAATGTATGTGTTGCTCTTCTGTGCTTGGCATCTACTTATTCATTGAAGTTTGTGTGTGTTGCTTACTGTGCCTGGACATCTATGTATAAAATGCATTTGTTGCTTCACTGTTTGAGGATCTAGCTCTTTACTGAAATATATGTGCTTGTTCCCTGTGCCTTGGCATCTACCTATTTTATTTGGTGGAAAAATTTAATGAGAAGAGTGTCCTTTCAAAAATAAAAGATACCCATACATTTTAGAGAAAATCAGTCTTTGAAAAGCCAATCTAAACCTATAGACCAAATGCAAAGATACTAGAAGACCAACAAATTAAGGCACATGGAACACACAGAAAAGAATTGAGCCAGAATTAATAAAAAATGTCTATTTAACCCTAAAGCATACTATGAGTCTAGCTAAAGATAAAATCCATATATACTTCTGGTGAGGACAAAAAAGTCAGCCCTTCCTGATAATCCAGTCAATTTCATTAAAATTAGTTCAGTGTAATTGTGGCACTTGAGTCAATCTGGTTGTTTGGTCACGAGGATAAGACAATTTGAGTGTTGTGCTTTTTTTTTTTTTTTTGGTTAACTTTCTGAACTTACTTCTCTGGAGTTACACTTTTAATTTTTCTTCAACATACCAAAGCAACAAATTGAAATTCATCTTTCTTCATTATAAGTCAATGTATACCCAAGCATTCTCTAGGTAATAGCCTATGGCTTAAATCTCTGATACTCTCTCCCGTGTAATTTCCAGCTCTTTGAATATATTTCCTATCTCATGGCCTAAAATATTAGCCACAAAGTTCAGTGCCAATCTCTCTCCTCTACAAAACAATCTGGTATAATGGTTATACCCCACATAATTTTCTCCTGACAATTTTCTGTGTATTATTCATCCTTCAACTGTTTCGGAAGCATATGCCATGACTCCATTAAACCGTCAACTCCATCAAGAAAAAGATTTTGTCTTCTGGACACCCTTATTCCCAGTGCCATGGTCAATACTTGGTACATACCGGCATTCAGTAAATATCAAGTGAAGGAATTAATTAATGAGAAGAAATGTTAGAATCCATGGAGGTCACAAACTATGACTCTTATTTCCCTATGTGTTGGGCACATAGTGGGTGTCTATTTGTTAACTGGCATACAACCTTCTCTGTAATGCACAAAACTATACCAATTGCTTCAGCAGCCTCATCATCATCATAAATGAATAACCAACTTTCATCAAGTTCCTGATACTGTTATGTTCAACATGCAATAGAAGACAGATTTAATGAGTTGTAAGATTTGGGGAGAGAGGGAGTCTTTTATTCTCTCTCTTTTTTTTAGCATATGTCACTAATGTATCTCATTGACATAATTTGGGTGATACAATTACAATTACATTTTTATGCTTCATTAATCATTACTTCCCTAAGATCTCAGAAAGCAGTTGTTTACTGGTATATTTGCATAATACTGATAATCAAAAAAGTACAGTAAGTCCTTTTGTTTAAGATACAGTCAAGAGAGGCCATCAATCATTGTCTAAAATTCAAACAATTTTACTACTATATGAAAACTGGCTGTCTTGATGCCATTTAAACTTTTAAATGAAGATTTGCATTACTTTTTTAAATCACAAAAATCCAACTTCTAAATAAAAATAAATGTCACAATGCAGTATACAGCCATTAGGTTGAGCTGACGTTCTTTCTGAAAAAAAGTACCAATCTCCAGATTTCTGACTAACAATCTTTTAAGAAGCATTTTATCTTACCTAAAAATTCATAGTCGGTAGTACATATTATATTTGCTGCCATTGTAACTGAAGTCTATGTCTTGTGGTAATGTATACAAATAAAACCTTGAGAATTTATCAAAGTGGTCTACTAGAGAGAAAATTTCAGCCTGCTGACTATCATCTGTCCTTAACAAAGCTACAAGGCCCTTTAAGATATGCCTTCTATAAAACAGATTGCATCCTCCATCTATTGTATGGACAAGTCACAGTTAATTCTACAATCAGCACAGTTGTGTTCTATCCCTTTTAATGAGTGACTGTAGCCCATCTTTAAAATGGTTCCTTGACTCACTATTGAGCCCAAACCTTTGCTTCATCAAGGCACCTCATTCACAATACAGTCAGTGTCTGTCTTGAGTATTTCCTTGTCATGCTACTGACTGAGGATTGCTTACTGTCTCACTTGTCACTTGCCAAACAATGATATACATGGTGACCCTATTCTTTTTATTTGTTCATTCTTCAGAGCTATATTATAAAGAGCATACAAAAATGTTATTGTCTTGGCTTCATTCCAATAAAATCACTGGTGTTCTTGTCCTGCCCTCCATGTTCAGGAAGATCTAGGAGAAAATGTTAGGAGCCCTGGATGTCTGTGGCTATGGTATTAAAATGCATAGGTTCTCTCTACTCTGCCAATTTATGCCTCACATTTCAACCATTCCCTGCTGATGAATGACACCAAACATATAGCAAAAGAACACTAGAAAATGCTTAGCAGGATCCAGTCATTTCATTTAACACTATCTCTAGAAATGCATCATGTCTCAGCTCTCAGTGTGTTGAACTTGATGCCACAGCAATCCCATACTCCACAGTCCCTCATAAAGAAAGCATTAATTATCTTCAATTTTCTGCTGCTGAATAGGAGACCACTTTAAAATAAAGATCTAGCAATAATTTTTTAGTCCCAGTCAATAACATAAATTGTGTATAATTCTTGCAGTGTTGGGTAGGACCTTTCTTTCACTTGTTTGTTTTTGTTTTTAAAGGCATGCTGTAAATCTAGTACAAACAAGTCTCAGCAATCAACCAAAATCAACTGTGTTTCCTTGGTATGATCATTATGTGAAGAATTATTAATATAAGAATATGCTAATTCCAGAAGACTACTTCCAATTGGAACAGTTTCTAAGATTTTAAAACAAATAAAATATTCTGATACTACTTTTAAGTCTTACTGTGTAAAAAAGACTTTGACTAGTCATTGTCCCTGGTTCCTGGAAGGGAGTCTCTAAGCCCTTGGAATTTCCTTAATGATAAGAGCGTCTTTATTAGTTCTGGTGGACACCTTGGACCATGTCTCAATTTCTGTTAATGAGGTGACTCATTGTGGAACCCTAAAGAATTTCAGGATGAGGACTGGCCATACTTGAAAGACCAACCATGTGATTAGAGGGTCAGGGCTTTGAACCACATGATATCAGCCTGACCTTCTAGAGACTGAGTTCAGTCACATGATCAATTATTCACTCAATTATGTCTACAGACTGAAACCTAATTAAAAACCCTGGATACCCACAATTCAGATGATCTTCCCTGGTTGATGATACCCATTAATACAGTAGGAGGTGTATTAATCCTAAGGACATGGAAGCTTAGTGTTTGGGACCCTCCCAGACCTCGCCATGGGGGTCTCTTCTTTTGACTGGTCCTAATTTGTATCCTTTATAATAACATTGTAAGTATAGTACTTTCCTGAGTTCTACAAGTAGTTCTAGTAAATCATCAAATGCAAGAGGATAGTGGGAAAACTGAATTTGTAGCCAGTTTCTCAGAGGTGCAGGTGGTTGGGAATCTCCCAGGCTTGCAGATGGTGTCTGAAGTCAGGGCAGTGTTGTGGGGGACCCGGCTGTATATCTGTGAAATTTGAACTAAGTCCATGTAGTTAATGTCAGAATTGCACTGCTGGTTCCTTGCTACATCTTTGAGCATGGCAGTATGACAGAGGTTAAGTAAGGCTGGAAGTATTACAATAGTCTTGGGCTGCTTCAGTTTAGGCTTCCCGATACTCATCTGACATGTTGGAATTGGGGATGGGGTAACAATTTTCATACTATTAAGAAGCAGCTGGAGGATTTATGGGAACTTTAATTAAGCCAAGGTGGTTATCTTAGGTCAAATACATTAACAGTTAAAAAAAAAAAAATCTTGCATTTGTCCAAAGTGTAGAGCTTTAGATGAAGTTATTCCACATTTCCCTCTTATTGGTATAAGACAAATATTTTATTAGAGAAAGATATAAAAGGTTAGAACTGGAAAGAATATAAAAATTGTGTAGTCTAATATGTTCATTTCACAGGAGAAAAAATAACCAAGGCAAGAGGGATAGGTGATTTGCCCAAGATAATAGCCATTTAGTATCAGAGCTGGGACTATGTCAGATCTATAACATCTAAAATTACACTGTGATTCCCAAGCTCCTTTAGTTAGGACACTGTTCGCTAGCTAAGGTAGATACATTCTGATCAGGTTGTATTGCCAGTGAGAAAGAAAGCATGCCGGATGTAATCAAACGTCTTGCCTTTCTTTTATTGGTCATTCAAATAGAACTTTTAATGTCTTTTTAACTTTTTTGCTGACTTACATAACTGAACAGTTGGCCTATGCAAATATTCATTCCAGAAGCACTTATAAGGCATCTATTATAAATCAAATCTAGATATTTGGTTCTGAAGTGACTTCAAGAACTAATAAAAGTCCAGTAATCCTCCAGATAACATGTATTTATCCTCTTCCTCATTTTGTTGATACCAAATGGATTACTCTTGCTCCAGTGCATTGTGAAGCCAACCAACTCATCAAGCCCTATGCGTGTGCAGTTGTTGAGTATGGTGTGGAAGGGATGGGGGTTTAAAGAGGAAGGATGCATACAGGGATAGAGACAGGTTCACACCCTTGAACAAGTGCCCTCATCATGTGATGTCATTCTTTTCTAGTGAGCTAATGGATATACTCAATAGGAGCAACTACACCAGCTGCCCAAAAGGCACCATTAAGATTAAGCAATCCACACATTGTTGTATTATGTAAGTTGCACTAGATCTTTGTATTCCAAAGGAGTTGCTGAAATTTCACTTTTTTATTTTCAGAAATCTAGTACTGAGATATTTGCTGGATTAGATGCTAGGTATATAGTTCCCAAAAGTTAGGAGTGTATCATTCAACATTTAAATTAAGTAATCACCAGAGTACTTGAAAAACCCTTTGGGTCTCTTCTTTAAACAATGAAATGCAGACAGACCTAACAAACTTTTAAAACATCACTCATTTACAAGTTATCATTTAAACCACAGAATACGGGAATACAGTTCACCATAATAATGTGGCATCTCTTTATTATATAAGCTAGTTTAAAATATCGTGCCATGTATAAAAACTAAATAAAATTCTGTTGCAGTGTTAGTAATCCTTACCAAAACCTTTGTCATATCTGAGAGCTACATGTAGATCCTATCCACCCTACCTGTGCCAGACTTCCTATTTCCTGGTTAGTTCAAAAGTATTTATACATGTTTTTCACATTCTCCTTTCCCACAAAACTTATTCTTCAGCTCAGACTTCTTTTCATGACCACTTCCCCCATGAGTTTTGACTTGAATTATTTCTCCTTTTTCTTCCACTGTCCCAAAGTACTGACTACCTATGACTCAGTCTCTAAAGATATTATTCTATAATATAAAAAGTGTCATTAAAAGTAAATGATATTTCTGGGACTAAGAGGAAGGAAATGTGCAGATTAGTTCAATCTTTCTATAGGGCAATTTGGGCAATTTGGAAAAATATATCACAATCCTTTGTAAGCCAGTTCTCCTTAAATCAATTCCATGTCTATGAATTTATTCTAAGGAATCAAATAAAAATAGCGTACAACAACCTACAAGTTGTTCATCTCAGTGTAGTTTATAAAACGAAAAATTATATAAGCAATCTCCAACAAGCAGGGATTTATAAAAAGAGATTACAGTACACCTACACAATGAAATACTTTGCAGCCATTAAAATGATGTCACCTAGGAATGCTTGAACATAAGGGAAAATAATTATAATGTAGTTAAGAAAATAAAGAAGATTACAAAGTAATAGTATTTTAGTTTGGTTAACATAGTAATAATTACATAGCTAAGACTTACTACAAAATTCCTATGTACTTTCTGAGATAGGTACCACTAATATTCCCATTTCAATGATAAGGAAAAGGAGACAAAAGGAAGTTAATTAACCTGAGTAAGGCCAAACAGATAGCAAAGATAAATTGGGTTCACCAAGTCAAACCGATTTTTTAGAAAAAGTAGATTTGCAGGGGTGTCCACGGGAGAGAATAGTCACGGGTTCTTAGTTTCTGTTTCTTGTTGGGCCAGTAAAGCCCCTTCCTCATCCCCCTTTTCTGCTTATCACTAGAGACAGAGGCTAAAAACCATGGCTTCGGGCTGCTAAAAGCCTAAAACAAAACAAAATAGAACAACAATAACAAAATAAGTCTGGTTGGGCAAGCTTGATAGAGCCTCTCTAATACATGTGTATATGCTTTGAGAAAGGAGTAGAAGAATATGAACAAAAATATAACAGTACATAACAAAAGTTGGGTATGTACTTGTGTTAGGCAGAATTTCAAAAATGACCCCCTTAATATGCCCAACCTAGTCTCTGGAACCTGTGAATATAATGAGATATGATTCCCATGATTGTGTTATATTATACGGCATGGCCGACCTTAAGATAGTGAGTAAGTGGGCCTAATTTAATCACATGAGTCCCTTTAAAGGCAGAGAACTTTCTCTAGCTGGTAGTAAGAGAAGCCAGAGAGATTCCCAGTGGGAGAAGAATTCCTTGCACATTTTCTGGTTTGTGCATAGAGGGGCCACAGAAGAAGGAATGCAAGCTGCCTCTAGGAGCAGAAGACAGCCCCAACCTGAGGGCCAGTCAGGAAACAAGGACCTCAGATCCACAGTCACAAGGAAATGGATTCTGCCTGAATGAACTCTGAAAATGATTCTTCCCCCAAGCCTCTAGGTAACCGCCCAACACTGCTCCTACCTTCATCTCAGACACTTGTTGAGACCCTGAGCAGAGAACTCAGTTGAATGCACCCAGACTTCTGACCTACAGAACTGTGAGATAAGATAAGCACTATTTCACGCTGCCAAGTTATAGGACTCTGTTACGCAGCGATAGAAAACTAATACAGTACTTATGAGTGATTTAAAGTTAGGAAACAGTGAAATTTCTATACAGTAGATCAAAAACCTACAACAGCCATTACACTTAATGGAGAAAGTATAGATGCACTTTAAAATCTGGAACAAGACAAGGGTGCCCACTATTACTACTACCGTTTAACATAGTATTGACAATGCTATGAGGAAAAAAAATGAAGTATAAGAATGAGGAGAAAAGAGATAAACTTCCGTTACCTAAAAAAGTGATTAGACTCAATAAACAATTGAAACCAATGAGTTCAACCTGCTGCTGAATATATAACCAGCTTAGAAAACTCAAACTCACTTCTCTGTGCTAACAATACCAACTATAGAATAAAATAAAACAATTATTTCTGTATTTTTCAAATTTTATATAATGAACACATATAACTTTGTTAGTAGGTACACACCCTATCAATGATCATTATCAAAATATTTAGAACATTGTTATCGATCAATCAGAATGGCACAGGCAATAATCAAGTAGTTCAGCCATATTTGTATGTACCAGATGAATAAGAGCATCGTTTCTTATCATTGTCAAGTGATTATTATATTTCTCTTTTTGAAATCACTGGGAAGGGCAAAGTTTAGCTACCCACTTTTGCCAAGAAGAATTTCTCTCAATAATTGTTTCTCCCATAGTCGGGAGAAAAGGAAAGTAATTCCTTTGGAGTGTAATTAAAGCAACAAGGCAAGATGGCTTACTTAAAAGGTTGCAGTGAGCAAAAATCACAGCTGGTACAGAAGGGAGTAGAGTGTCTATAGAGCTGGAGAATGGGAAATTAAGAGAGAGGAGCCAGCCTGGCGGCCTGCATGTGACAGTACTATCCTACCTGAGCAGACAAGATTAAAAAGTGTAGCTCAGATTTCCTCCCCTGTGTGAGCTCAGAGTTGTTGCAAGCATGTGAATGCTGGGGGCCTTGCCATTACTTGCCTTCAAATTATGAAATGACAAGGTTATAAGTCCCTCATGGAACTAATTCTCACACCCCAAGTAACAAAAAACAGCAATTAAAACATATCTACCTACCTAACAAGTACTTGACAAAGTCCATCACAGTGGTAGGTGAATTTTAACATAAAAAACAGCTTACTAGATCAAATTATTTTGACTTTATAACACATTCAAGATAAGCAATGGAGACATTCTCTGTATACTTTAACCATGATCGATCCCAAACCGATGGCAAATCATCACCAAATTACACTAATGACTCACTCACATAACTAAGAAAGCTCTAAGTCATCCGAAGAGTAGATCTGAAAATGACCACCAAAGACTGTCCTGCTCTTAGGAGATTGTCAGCAAAAGCTCCGGAAATTTCTTTATTGCACTGCTGTAAAACTTTAGCTCCAATTCCACAATTCTCTTTCCAGTATATAAATTCTCTTATTTTTTCCATTAAGCTACCAAGTTTTGTGGTATTATTTCCAATGCCAGAAAGCCAAACCCATTCTCTGTGGTTATATGGAAGATATTGTAATCTTAAGAGGTTTTACAAATAATACCACAAAAATGGCCTCACTTAAAAGAACACGACTTTTTAAAGAAATAAGAGGAGATAAATATATACGACCAACAAGTATATATTTGTATTCAGGTAAGTTGTTTCATAAGGAAGATGGGCTGAACTAACTTTAAGATTTCTCTGGTTGTTTAACCAGTGAAAGACACAAGATCCAAAACCCCCTAACTCAGAATGGCACAAGCCCAAAATCCCAAAAGGTAATCGTGTCTGGTTGGCATCTTGGAGGAGAATTGACCTTATTAAACACGTTCATATTAGGAAGCACAGCATGAAAAGAAAGGAAGTGGTATAAACCTGAAATGACATTTACTACAAGTTCATGGAAAAGAAATCAGTGTGAAGAAAAGATGAGATAATTTAACCCATGGAAAAAAGAAAAAAGGGAATTTATAAATCAACAATTAAGTCAAAAGAGAAGAGTTGCAATTTTAGAAGAGGATCCATTCTCATAATTGGTAGGTAAGAACCTACTCCACTACGCCCAGAGACCACCAGACACCACAATGTATATGAACTCAGGAGCCCTTTGGTCCAGAACTCTTTTAGTTGCTTGGCACAGATTAAACATAAATGAAGTTTCTTAGCAAAGCTGTTCCTCGGAAGGCCAAGGGCACTTGTTCACAGGATTCTTTTGTAACAAAACTGGTTTTGTTCATGCCTCCCCAAATAAACTACAAATTCCTTTGAGGTTAGTATCCCATTTTAGTCATGTTTGTATACCCTGTAGCACATGTGCACAGGCCTGTAGTAGCCACTCATTGAACGTTTTCATATGTTACTACTGAGTTTTACTAGAGTACCAAATGGAATCATGGCCATAATAGTAACAGTAACAATCACACAGCACCTTTCACTGGATGTTTACCAGATATCATGTGAAAACTGTTACCTGACTAAATCAGTGATAGAATCAAAAATATCACCTATATTTTACAGAGGTTATTATCTATTAGCTAATATTTATATTTTACTGAAGCTCACAAATATCCTTAATAATTTGCCAAAGGACACATGGCTACTATGTTCAAACTCAGGTAATGAGAAATTTCTGCACGCTACAATGGGCTATATGAACTTATATAATTAGAAGGAAAGGCTCAAGTATAGACTTGGGAGATAAACTTTTCACTCTCAGAGATGGTTTCAGTGTAGTCACATATTGTGGAGTAGCCACTGATGAAGATGCTTATTAATAGAGACAAAAATCAAGATAGCTTTGCATATAGTAAGTGCCTTATAAATATTTGATAGGCGATTTCAGAGCCAAATTAGGAAACCTAAACAGTTTCCCAAGTCAAGGAATTCTATTCAACTGGGAATGAATACTGATCCTTTTTCCCAGTGACAGAAGCTGAAGCTGAAGCTGAAGCTGAAGTTAAGCATCTTGACTCAGACAAGTCAGAATTCACTGAGGCTAGCTACGGTGGGGCTGTCTCTTTTGCTCCTCAGAAAGACTTGCTTCTGCAGGGTACTCAATTTTTAAAATATTTTAAGGCCTTATGGAAAAGCTCTGCAAAATCAAATGATAACCTCTGCTCATGTTTTACACATTTGAAATAATGGGAGATGTGATATTAAAATCAATCATGAAAAAAATGGTTTTTTTTAAATTCCAGTATTAAACCCTAACTGAATCCCAAATAAGGGTGTCTAAATTCCTAGTTCATTGTCCATCTAACATGGAATACATGCTCTGCTATAAATGCATGTGTGTGTGTGTCTTTCATACTGTAATGACAAATGCTGTAGTGTTGGAACCTTTCTCTTTTGTATTAAAATAATTATTAGGACACTTCAAAACTGATTTCTCTAGGGTCAAAAAAATAGAACAATTTGTAGCTAAAACATGGAGGTGCCTAATTTTTTTTGTGTGTACAAAGCTGTGCAAAGCCAAAGCCAAAAAGAAATAATAAAAGAGTAATAAAAAGAGTCAAATAACTCCACCTCAAAAAAAGAAAAATGTAGATGCATAACTTTATATTCTCAGCCAAATGAATGTCTATCAAAATGTTCTTTGCTAAACTAACAGAGAAGTTATATTGAGATTATTAACCAAGTAGAATAGATAAGATATATCTGAATGTTTCCATTAAAATTTTTCCACAAAACATAATTGTGTTTTAAGCCATAAGGAAAATTATTTTGAAAGTATTTTCTTTTTTCAATTTATTGTATTTTAAGTTCTGGCATACATGTGCAGAATGTGCAGGTTTGTTAGGTAGGTGTGCATGTGCCACGGTGGTTTCCTGCACCTATCAACCCATCATCTAGGTTGAAAGCATTTTCTTTGTTATTTACAAACTAATCTTGGCATAATAGTAATTTATTATTTGTCTTACTTCCTAATATAAATTCCAGAAAAGCAATCACGTATTACTCATGCATTAAATGAAATTTCTAACAAAAAATGTTTCTAAAATAAAACTTTCTGCTATATCCTGCTCCATTATAATCCATTCTCTACAAAGCAGCCAAAATGATCTTTTTAAATCATGCATTAGATCATACCTTTCCCTTGTTAAAAACCCTTCCAATGGCTTCCAAAAAAATTTTAATTGAAACTCACCATAGCTTCCAAAGTCCTAGACAATCTGACTCCTACCTTCTTCTGTGTCCTCAAATTCTACCACTTTCATCTATGCTCCCCTTGCTCCAGTTAATGACCTTTGCTTTGTTCCTCATTACAAGAAGTCCATCCCTGCTATTGGGTTTTTGTGCTGGATTTTCCCTCTGCTCAACCACCCTGCCCTGATAATTTCCCATGGCTGGCTCCTTTTTGTCACCCAGGACTAAGCTCATGGTGAGGATATCCTTGAATATCTAATCTAAAATAGTTCCATTCCCACCCACAATCACAGCACTTATCACTCTTTGAAATCATCCTATAAATTTATTTGTTTACATATTATCTACCCCTTTCCAAACCATCCTTACCCCTCTTCAACCACCACCTTCAGAAGAATGTGACCCATAAGAGAAGGATATTGCTTTGTCCAGTAACATAGCCAGCACCATAGCCCTAGCATCTAGAGCAGTATCTTACACATGGAAGGCACTGATAAAATCTTTTATTGAATAATTGAATGAGTATTTCTAAACTCATTTATGGTACATTTTATGGTATATTTTAAGTGTCTAGGTATGGTATTTATGGTAATATTTTAAGTGCCTTCATATAGTGAATTTTTACTAAGGACATTTATCTTTGGTTCTTTAAAAATCAAGAACTATGGTATCCTGCAGCTGCAAATATGCTTAGGTAGGATTGCAAACAGTAGTGTTCTGATAGCAAACACATCAGATTTTGCAAGACACTTAGGATAAACAGGCTGCTCAGTGAGAGATGAACACATTTTCAAGACAAAAGTTTGTTTTGTTGTCATCAACATTCTGGAACTGGCTCCTTCTTGCACCCTCTGATTTTAATCAAAGCCTGATGACTGGTTCCTCGCAACACTCAGCAGTGACTTCTTTCTTCCCTGGATGTGGTTTTAACCTTTCAATGACAGAATAGGAGAGAAAAACGACTTCTCCAAGGTAAAAAAAAAAAAAAATTTGTACAAAATCAAGGTTATTTTTAATACTCATTGCCAACTAACACAGCTGTCCATTTTTTAAATTTTGAATTCTAAAATTTACTCAGATAAATTAATACCTATTTAAGTTGGAGACAGAAAAGGGTATGAGACTGAGGGCATTGTCAATGCTTTGGAAGGGAGAAGAGAGGCAAAAATTACTTTTAAAACATTATTAAAGGCCCTTGTTTAGCAAATTTGCTTGAAGATTGCTCTCAGTCAGCCCTGTGTCAGCATAACAACAGAGTACAAAAATCATCCTCCCTTTAATGTTTACTTATCTCTACATATCACAACCACCTTCATGTCTTTGTGTTTTCTTCATGTCAGAGCTCTTCTCCATGAATGTTGACTTAAATCTGAAGACATTTTAATTTTAACTAAAATTTCAAATATAATATATGGCCAATAATGTTGTGCAACTGCTCATGATGTTGTATCATATGATTGCATCCCTTAGGTAAACCCTCTGAACATACATAGTCATAAATATTTTCCACATCTAAGGAAATCTACATTCTACAAAATGTCTTGAAGATTCAGTGAGTTAACATCTGTAAAGCACTTAAAATCTTGTGTGGCATGTAGTAGGAGTTATGCATGTGGTTTTTTTTTAAAAAAAATTGATTGGTTCTTACAGAAAAATTCTTAAGCAAGAACTTTAAATTTAAAATGATCATCACAATTATAGTTTTATAGCTACATTTCAAAAAACTTGACTCTTTTTACAAGAAATAGCATTTTAAAAATAAAATCCTTATGTGACATTCAAATGCAATTCATAACCACACCTAAAAGGATGTTGTTTTATTCAGCAATTTTATTCGTGGTGAAAGGATTCTAAAGGATCCTAAAGGATGAGCTACATTTTTCTTGAACTTTTCCAAGTAGTGTGTGAGGCAGCATAGGAAACAGAGTAGAAACATGAAATTCACTCTGTCACTGAGGAGCTTTCTAGCCACTTGACAGATTAGATTAGTCACAAAACAAACAGCACAAAATCTATAATCATATAGAATTAGATGCTACTATATTTTATCTACAGAAAGAGAGATAAATATAAGGTAGAAAATCACAGCAGATTTCTTGGAGAATGTTACATGTGTAAATAAAGACAAAGAGTGTCCAGAATTGTAATTTCTCTAATTAAAAAAACTCAGATTTCAATCAGTATAATGTGCTAGAGTAACATATTCTTTTTAGAGAGATGATTTTTAGCCACCAGTCACATATACATTTGACTATACTTTATGTGAAGCCATGTAATTTTGGCATTTCATTTACAAAATATTGGACGTTCTTTAAGAAAATTTGGAGGGAAAATGTTAGTTACTTAACCAGTATTCATTTTTGAGTGTTCTGATTTTAATTATAAAATAATCAGTTAATAAATGGTATTTACCTGTTCTTAAAGTCATGATAGCACATTAATCCCCCTCCCCTCTTCAGGTTGGGTGGTATAGGCCAGTCATTGAGTAGGGAAACCTAAAACCAGTTTTCTCCCTCTACCCACCACAAAGAAGCCTCCTGACTGTTTCCCACACATTCCAGTGTGCTTCAATTGACAGAAAAATGAGATTAATTCCAAAAGAGAAAACTTTATCAATATAGTTTAGATGTTTATCCTCTCAAAATCTTACATCGCAATGTGATCCCCATTGTGTTAGTCCATTTTTACACTGCTATAAAACAAAATACCTGAGACTGGGTAATTTATAAAGAAAAGAGGTTTAGTTGACTCACAGTTTTGCAGGCTGTACAGGAAGCATGGTGCTGGCATCTGTGTCTGGTAAAGGCCTAAGAAAGCTAACAGTCATGGCAGCAGGTTAAGGGGGCGCAGGTGCATCACCTGGTGAGGAGGGGAGCAAGAAAGAGAAGGGGGAGGTCCCAGATTCTTTAAACAATCAGATCTCATATGAACTAACTGAGTGAGAACTCACTTATCACCAAGGTATTGATGCTAAATCATTCACGAAGGATTCATCCCTATAATTCAATAACCTTTCACCAGGCCGCATCTCCAACTTTAGGAATCACATTTCAACATGAAATTTGGAGGGGAGAAATATTCAAACTATATCATTCCACCCCTGGGCCCCAAATCTCATGTCCTTCTCACATTTCAAAATACAGTCATGCCTTTGCAATAGTCCTCCAAAGCATTAACTCAAAAGTCCCAAGTCCAAAGTCTCATCTGGAGATGAGTTTCTTCCACCTATAAAATTATGAAATAAAAGACAAGTTATTTAGTTCCAAGATACAAGGGTGTAGAGACATTGGGTTTACTTTCCCATTCCAAAAGGGAAAAATAGGCCAAAATAAAGAGGCAGCAGGCCCCACACAAGTGCTAAACCCAGCAGGCAGTCATTAAATCTTAAAGCTCCTAAATGAATCTCCCTTAATGCCACATCCTGCATCCAGAGTACACACTGATGCAAGGAGTGAGCTTCCAAGGTCTTGGGAAGATCCACCTGTGGCTGCTCACACAGGTTGTAGCTGAGAGCCTGTGGCCTTTTTAAGCCACAGGGTGCAAGCACACAGTGGCTGTACCTTTCTGGGGTCTAGAGATTGGTAGCCCCCTTCCCACAGCTCCACTAGGCAGTGCTTCTCTGGGGACTTCTCTGTGTAGGGGCTCCAATCCAAAATTGTACCTCTGCATTACCCAAGAAGAGGCTTTCTGTGGGGGTTCCACCCCTGCAGCAGGCTTCTGCCTGGGGATCCAGCTGTCCCCTTACATCCTCTAAAATCTAGGTAGAAGCCACCAAGCCTCCTTCACTTCTGCATTCTGTGTGCCTACAGGCTTAACACCATATGGAAGATGTAAGGCCATAGGCTTACACACTTGACAGTGGCAGCCCAAGATCTGCCTGAGGCCCTTTGAGCCACAGGTGAAGCCAGAGCACCCTGGATGTGGGAAACAGCATTGCAAGGCTGTGCAGGTCCTCCTAGGTCTCTGGGCCTGTGATGGGAGGGGCTGCCTCAAAGACTTCTGAAATGGGTTTCAGGCCTTTTTTCCATTGTCTTGGATATTAGCACATGGCTACTTTTTAGTCATGCTAATATCTCTAGCAAGTGATTGCTCCACAGACTGCTTGGATTCTTTCCCTTCCAGAGGACTAAACTGCAAATTTTCCAAACTTTTACCCTCTGCTTCCCTTTTAAATATGAGTTCCAACTTTAAGTCATTCCTTTGCTTCTCTATCTGATCATAAGTTGTTAGAAGTAGCCACACCATTTCTTAAATGCTTTGCTGCTTAGAGATTTCTTCTGCCAGATACCCTAGGCCATCACTCTTAAATTCAAATTTCCACAGATCCCTGGGTCATGAAAACAATGCAGCCAAGTTATTTGCTAGGGCATAACATGGACAACTTTCACACCAGTTCCCATTAACTTCCTCATTTCCATCTGAAACCTCATCAGCTTGGCCTTCTCTGTCCATATTTCTATCCACATTTTGGTCACAACCATGTAATCAGTCTCTAACTTTCCCTCATCTTCCTGTGTTCTTCTGAGCCCTCCAAACTCTTCCAACCTCTGCCCATTTTACAATTCCAAAGCCACTTCCACATCTTCAGGGATCTTTACAGCAACACTCCACTCCTGGTATAAATTTTCTGTGTTAGTCCTTTGTCACATTGCTATAAAAAATAGCCAAGACGAGACTGGGAAATTTATAAAGAAAAGTGGTTTATTTCACCTCGAGATTCTACAGGCTGAACAGGAAACATGGTGCCAGCACCCATTTTTGGTGAGGACATTAGGAAGCACATAGTTATAAAGGAAGGCAAAGGGGGAGCAGGCATGTCACATGGCAAAAGCAGGAGAGAGAAGGGGGAGGTCCCACACTTTGAAACAACCAGATATCATGCCAGATATCATAACCAGATATCATGAGAGAGAACTCACTTACCAAGGAGTTGGTGCTAAACCATTTGTAAGGAATCTGCCTCCATGATTCTATCACCTCTCACCAGGCCCCACCTCTAATGTTGAGAATGACATTTCAACATGAGATTTGGAAGGAACAAACATCTATACCGTATCACCCAATGTTGGGGGTAGGGGCTGGAGAAAGGTGTTTAGGTCATAGGGGTAGATCCCTCATGAATGGCTTGGTGCCCTCCTTATGATAATGAGTGATTTCTCACTCTGAGTTCAAGCAAGATGGTAATGAGTAATTTCTTTCTCTGAGTCCATGCAAGATCTGATTCTTTAAAAAGTGTAGCATCTCCCCTCACCTTTCCTGCTCCCTCTCTCACTTGTGATGTGCCTGCTCTGGCTTCACTTTCGACCATAAGCAAAAGCTCTCTGAGGCCTCTCCAGAAGCTGAGCACAGCTGGCATCACACTTCCTGTACAGCCTGCAGAACCACGAGCCAATTAAACCTCTTTTCTTTAAAAATTACCCAGTCTCAGATATTTCTTTATAGCAATATAAAAAATGAGCTAACACTGAAAATTCATACCATGAGTGGAGTATTGCTATAAAGATCCCTGAAGATGTGGAAGCAGCTTTGGAACTGTGAAAGGGGCAGAGGTTGGAAGAGTTTGGGGGGCTCAAAAGAACACAGGAAGATGAGGGAAAGTTAGAAACTTGTTAGACACTGATTAAATGGTTGTGACCAAAATCACAACCTGATGGAAATATGGACAGTGAAGACCAGGCTGATGAGGTAGCAGATGGAAATTAGGAAGTTATTCAGAATTGGAGTGAAGGTCATGCATTTTACCCCCAAGCAAATAACTTGGCTGTATTGTGTTCATGTCCTAGGGATCTGTGGAAATTTGAATTTAAGAGTAATAACCTGGGATATCTGGCAGAAGAAGCAAGCAGCAAAGTGTTCAAGATGTGGCATGGCTGCTTCTAACAGCCTATGATCAGATACAGGGAAAAAGGAATGACTTAAAGTTGGAACTTCTATTTAAAAGGGAAGCAGAGGATAAACGTTTGAAAAAATCACAACCTAGTCACATGATAGAGAAAAAAAAAAGCATTTTTCAGGAGAGGAATTTATGTGGGCTGGGAACAACCAGTTGCTAGAGAGATTTGCATGACTAAAAGGGAGCCATGTGCTAATATGCAAGACAATGAGTGAAAAGCCTCAAAGCCATTTCAGAAGTCTTTGAGGCATCTCCCTCCCATCACAGGCCCAGAGGCCTAGGAGGACATAATGGTTTCAGGAGCCAGGGCCAGGGCACCAGTGACCTGTGCAGCTTCACAATGCTACTCGCCATGTTCAGGCTGCTTTAGCTCCAGCTATGGCTCAAAGGGCCTCAGGTAAATCTCCTGCCACCACACCTGAGGGCATGAGCCATAAGTCTTGGCATTTTCCACATGGTATTAAACATATAGGTGCACAGAATGCAAAACTGAAGGAGGCTTGGTGACTTCCTCCTGAATTTTAGGGGATATATGGGGAAAGTTGGGTGCCCAGGCAGAAGGCTACTTCACGGGCAGGGCCCCCAAAGACAGTCTCTACTAGGGAAGTGCAGAGGAAAAGTTTTGGGTTGAAGCCCCCATACCAAGTCCCCAAAGGGGCATTGCCTAGTAGAGCTGTGGGAAGGGGGCCACCACCCTCCAGACCCTGGAATGGTACAGCCAGTTGCAGCTTGCACCATAAGCCTGAAAAAGCCACAGGCACTCAACTCCAACCCATGGGAGCAGCCATGGTGGCTGCACCCTGCAAAGCCAAAGGGATGGATTTTCCTCAGCCCTTGGGAGCCTACCTCTTACACTAGTGTGCCCTGAGTGTGGGACATGGAGTCAAAGACTATTTAAGCTTTAAAATTCAATGACTGATGTCCTGGGTTTTGGACTTGTGTGGGGCCTGTTGTCTCTTTTCTTTAGCTTATTTCTCCCTTTTGGAATGAGAATGTTTACCTAATGCTTATACCACCATTGTATCATGAAAGTAAATAACTTTTCCTTGTGCTCACATGCTCATAGATGGAAGGAATCTGACAGAGATGATAGTCAAGAATTTGGGTCTTTTGAGTTGACACTAGAATGCCTTGAGACTTTTGAGCACTACTGTGAGGGGATGGTTGTATTTTGCAGTATGAGTAGGATATGAGATTTGGGGGACCAAGGATGGAATGATATTGTTTGTGTGTTTGTCCCCTCCAAATCTCATGTTGAAATGTAATCTCCAGTGTTGGATATGGGGCCTGGTGGGAGGTGAATGCATCCTGGGAGTGGATCTCTCATGAATGGCTTCGTGCCTTCTTTGTGGTAATGAATGAGATCTCACTCTGAGTTCTCATGAGATCTGGTTGTTTAAAAGAGTGTGCACCTCCCTTCCACTTTCTTACTCTCTCTGTCTTGCCATGTGATGTGCCTGTTCCCACTTCACCTCCTGCCATGGGTCAAAGCTCACTGGGACCTCAACAGAAGCTGAGAAGATGCCAGCACCATGCTTTCTCTACAACCTGCAGAACCATGACCCAATTAAACCTCTTTTCTTCATAATTACCCAGTTTCAATAATTCCCTTCTAGTCATACAAAAATGCACTAATGCATTCATCCTGCATGCTCAGTACTTTAAGAGTGCTTTGGCCCTCTAGAAGAGAGGGACAGCAGAGAAATCCCTCAGGATTTACTGGGTTAGTACCTGAATGAACAGGACATCTTTCAGAGGTATCACTGTAATGCATGATTTGTAATTGGTGGCTGCTTATCTCTTTATATCATTTAGCAGGTAATCTTTGCATGAGTTGAACTGATTTAAGTTTGAATTTTTAGCAACCATGTAAAACAACCCAAGAAGTCCAAGAGAAAAGTGGCACCAATGCTGTGGTTACATTCTAATGTCAATTCATACCTGAGGGAGGTGTTTAAGATGAGAGTGTTGATATAGGTAAAACAGGTCATTCAGTCACCTTTACCACCAAACATAAAATGGCTTCCTAAATCAATGAATTGGAAACCCACATAAATGTAAAACTATATAAATAAGCAGGCTAGCTTTTATATTATGACCATTTAATTTATACAGGCAATCTAAATTTGGCAACTAACAGAAAGTCCATAGCACACAATGGAAATTACTCCTAGATAGATTGATGTCTTCTCTGCTATCCAGGAAAGCTAGATTTCAGTAACAAAAAAAAAGCATCATTATAGAAACATTTAAAAATTAAGATGTATCAGAAACTATCTTTTCACCACAATGAATACAAGCATAGTGATAGAGATATCAGTTGCTTTTTGTTGCAATTTGAAAATAAGCTTTTATACTAGGAAATAAGGAACAAGACAGCACTCATACTGTTCTTTATATGCAATTCTAGTCCAGCATTTCCCCAAAAGGTGCATTTCTAATGTAAGCAGACAGAGAGGATATGCTAGGTTGGAGAAATATTCTAAGAAGTTTCTTCTTAATGCACAGATTTTGAGCAATTCCAAACCACAACTAGACAGGTCTGGATGAGGGATAGGCCAATTACAGGCTTTGATGACCACCACTGTCAGCATCATATTCCTGGCACTAGGCAGAATGGGCCTACCTTCTATAGTGGATTTTAGCTATACTCTTTCATCCACTGATTCCTTTCTGATTTAGTAGAACTGAAACAGCTACCAGAATATAGGCAGGAGAAGGTAAGTAGTAAAGTTACTCTCCATGTTAAAATTTTTTTAATATCAGAATTCTGGAGTCCAACCAAGAGGTACTGCAAGCATGAGACAGAATGAAAGAAAATCTCTATTCGGTCTGTTCGAATTTGATGGCCTATATTCCATTAATAAGAATGGCACTAAAATTCCTTAGACTGTACCAAAGTACCCAAACATCTCACTAATTCAATTTTGAAAATCACCTCAGTAAAAAGAGTTGACTGTAACATTCATATCAGTATCCTGTGGCCAAAATGACTGAAAGGACAAAAATTATGTACTAGATTAATTTTCTACTTTCAGGCTTGCCTTTAGAATTTATACAGAATATTATGAGAAATATGCATTTTAAAGTAATAATGATCTCTCTGAGTTAAGAAGAGATGATTTTACCTTTACATTTTGCATTCTTCCTGCCCAAATCCCCATTTGAACAACTCAGTTAGAAACAACACATATACCCACCAATGCTGGCAAAGGCAGGCCAGACTGTTGAGAGTGGGTCAGAGACAGAAGTCAAGGGAGAGTTTGAACCACATGAATTTCGCTGAGGTGCACAGCAGGGAGCTAGCACTTGCTATGGAGACAGTGACATTCATTTCTAGGCTGTACTTGGTGCAGTAAAGGGGGTCATGACAGCTGCACACTCCTAATGAAGGGCATGATGACTCCAAAGAGAGCAGTGCCTCAGGTAACTTTGGACTACAGTAATACTCATGAAAAGAAGCTGTTCGGCAAAACCATGAAGTTTCCAGCTACAGACTAGAGGAAAAATACTATTATTAAATTTCAAAATATAATGAATGCAATAAAAACAGAATACCAAATCTGTCTAGGCGATTTTTGTAGAAAAGAATAAATATATATATATATGAATGATGCATGAAAAGATAAGTGTTATGAGTAATAAATCAAGAAGCTTTGATATACTTTTAATAAGTATTTCATAAGGAAAAACAAGTAGAAAACTTTGTTTTTCAGAAGCTTCAGTATTTCAGAAGCATAAACAGAAAAAAAGAAAATAGAACACTTCTGTGGGGTTAAAAAAATCAGGTTAAAAAAGTATCCTGAGTACAAGCAAAATGTAATAAAAGTCTTCCCACACTGAAACAAATTCCAAAGATAAGTAACCACACAGGAAGGAAAAGAATTAAATTGGTTTCAAACTCCTTCTTTATAGAAGTAAATGAAGAAAACAAAATGGAATAAGGTCAGCAAGGTCTTTAAGGGAAAATAATTTTGATATAACAACTCAATAATCAGCAAAACTATTGACCAAGATAAGTACATTTTCGAACATTCTAGTTTGAAGCCTCATCCTTATTCTTCACATTAAGAGTTTAATTTTATACTTCAGCAATCTAGAAATCAATCAAAATATCAAACATTAGAATGGAGACAGTATGATCAAAAAGAAATTGCAGCAATAACAAAGCCAATAAAACAAAAATCAGTCAAATTCTACATAATTTTTCAATTGTTTATAGTATGGTTATGAAACTTATTTTATTCAACATTTTACAAATTTTCTTGAATACTCACTGTATGACATGTCCTGTATTAGGCTCTGCAAATACAATGATTAGCAAAGCAGACATAGACAATATTCTTATGGAACTTCCAAAAATGTCAAAAATAATTTTAGAAAATGGAGAATTTTCTAAATTTCTAAAATGGAAATTTTAGAATTTTTCTAAAAAATAACAATTTAAATCTAAAATCTAAATGTGCTGTTTCATTCCAGTACAGCCAAATAAGCTCCTATGGAATCAACCTTCACTCAATAGCTATAAACTCTGCTAAAAACAAAAACAAACACACTACCTGAAGACCCTGGAGAATAACCAAAAGCAGGAAAATTCTAGAGAATAATCAATTATTCTCTGGGAAAAAGGATGAGTTTCCTATTCCACAGTTTCCAGTCTGAAAACACACCCCAGTCTGTGCCATGCAGAGTAGCTAAACTCTGATACTAAACCCACAGTCTTTCCAGCCTGAAGAACCAGAGGACAGAGTTCTCCTGGAAACAAAAGAGCCAGAGAGGGAAAGCCCCAAATATTATATATAAACTCTGACCAAATCTTGGGCTGACCTTTGAACCATGCATGTCTAGGGTAGATTCCATGTAACCTAGTTAAGGATGAAATAACTGGTATTTCAGCGGCTGTTTGAAGTTTGAGTCTGGTCAGGTTAATCTCCTGTTAAAACAGAAATATTAACACTCTTCAGAGGAATATAACAGAATGCAGAGTCTCCCTAACATAACATTCACAATGCCCAAGATACAATTCAATAATGATCAATAAACAAAGAAACAGGAAACAGTGACTTGCTCTCAAAAGAAAAGAGAACAAACAGAGACTGACTCCAGGATACAGAAATGCTGGAATTAGCCAAAAAGAACTTCATATTCTTAGAATATTAAGATATTATATCGTATTCAAATATGCTATTATATTTATTAGGTTATTATATTTTATTAGAATATACTCAGTATCCTTGAGAGTATAAATTTAGCAGCAAATTTGTACTGAAATCAAACAAACCAATCACTAGGGAAAAAATAAAACTGTCAAACAAAATGCTGAAATAATGTCAAATCATAAAGCAACTAACATTCAAATTACTTTACTTATTCTAGTACCTGGAAAAATAAGAATTTCCCTACTGGTTTTTAAAACTAGAATAATTCTAATACTAAAAGTAAAAGAATAAAATAAAACAGGGAAATTACAGACCAATATAACCTTTTTACACAAAAAAATAAAACGACTTTTTCCAAAAATATACACAAATAGCCAACAAGCACATTAAAAGATGCTCAACATTAAGAAAATGAAACTCAAACTACAATGAGTTACCATGACATCCACTAGAGCCATTATGATAAAATATAAATAAAAATAAAACGAGAAAATAAAAAGTGTTGGCAAAAAAAATGTGGAATAATTGGGACACTCACACATTGCTGTCAGGAATGGAAAATTTTGCATCTGCTGTGAAAAGGTTTGGTGGTTTCTCAAGAAGTTAAACAGAATTACTATATTACCAAGAATTCCACTCCTAGTTGTATACCCAAAAGAATTATAAACAGGTGTTCAAAAACTTGTACACAAATGGCATTATTATTCACAATAGCCAAAAGATGGAAACAGCCCAAATGTTCATCAACTTCTGAAAAGACAAACAAAATGTGGTATATTGTTACAAATGAATTCATTCAGCTACAAAAGGAAAGATGTACTGATACACGCTACAATGTACATGAACCTTGAAAACCTTATGCTAACCAAAAGAAGCCAGACACAAAAGATGACATATTGTAAGATTCTATTTATGCAAAATAACCATAATAAACAAACCCAGAAAGAGAGAAATTAGTGGTTGCCATGGACTTTGGGGTGTGGGGAGTGAC
This sequence comes from Trachypithecus francoisi, assembly GCF_009764315.1. NCBI lineage: Eukaryota > Metazoa > Chordata > Mammalia > Primates > Cercopithecidae > Trachypithecus > Trachypithecus francoisi. Next base: position 40,360,924 of record NW_022681457.1, on the reverse strand, counting down.
TACTGTTGGATATGGGATTTTCTTTGCGGGTAAAAAAAATGTTCTGTACAAGATGGTGGTGACAACTGCACAACATTGTGAATGAATTGTACACTTAAAATGGTTAAAATGGTAAATTTTATATTATGCAAATTTTACCACAATAAACAACAAATGCATCAAGATCACTGCTTTCTTATATACTTGTATATGTAAAAGAAAATAATATGGTTATATTTACAGTAGAAACAAAAAATTTTTTAAAGTTAGAATAGGCCAGGCGCAATGGCTGACGCCTGTAATCCCAGCAGTTTGGGAGGCCGAGGTGAGTGGATCACCTAAGGTCAGGGGTTTGAGAACAGCCTGGCCAACGTGGTGAAACCCCATCTCTACTAAAAATACAAAAATTAGACAGGTGTGGTGGTGGGTGCCTGTAATCCCAGCTACTCAGGAGGCTGAGGCAGGAGAATCACTTGAACCTGGGAAGCAGAGGTTGCAGTGAGCCAAGGTCACGCCACTGCACTCCAGCCTGGACAACAAGAGCAAAACTCCATTTCAAAAAAAAAAAAAGTTAGAATGAAAGTGTTATAAAACTAACACAACTAATTTGCCTCACTATTATGAGGAAAATTACAAAATTTTTATTCAAAACATGACTTCGATAATAAGATAGATTGTGATCAAGATAAGAAACACTCTATATTAAAATTGACAAATTGAACCCAAGTCTAAATAAAATGTAAAGATGATAATTGTACATAAAGCTAATACTAATTGTATGTAAAGATCAACAGGATAAGATAAAGGATCCAAAAATATCCAAGCACATGTTAGAATGTTATATATACTAAATGTAGGAATTTAAAACAGTTTGCAGGAAGATCATTCAATAAATAATTTGAGGACAACTGGCTAACCATTCAATAGAAAATTCAGATCATTAACTTGTAAATCAAACCAAAATAAGTCATAAATGTATTAAAACATAAATACAAATGATGAATGGGGAAAATTGCTAGAAGAAGAAAAGAGATAAATGCTGATATCATCTCAGCCTGAGAAAAGCATTTTTTAAACATGAAACAAAGCAGTAACTACAAAAGAAATTATTAATTCACTACTGTTGTAAACTCAAATACTAAATTAAAAGGCAAACAATAAACCTGGAAAAGTAACTGCTTTTATAACAATTTATTTCATAAATATTTTTATATATCAGAATTATCTGTTCTTTGCTATCCAAAGAGTTCTTGAACATCATTTATAAAAATACAAATACTTGTACATTCATAAAAGGGATAATGCCCAACAACTGTAATAAAAAATGTTTACTCTATTAATCAAAGAATTAAAATAATGTATTTTCCCCATTAGCTAGGTAAAATGATAGACGTACCCAGAATACTAACAGTAGCTATCTCTGGATAGTGGGATTTGGAAGATTTTTTTAAAAAAACTTAATGTGTAGTTTGCTATAATTTTTTACAATGAAATTTTATAGCTAAAGAAAATACTATATTTTTTCAAATAGCTTGGGGAATATAATACATGAAATTTAATATTCCTCAATAAAGGAGAAGATACCTGTGAAAATAAAAGGAGGTTTCATCTTTCCAACAGAGTTCCTGAAACATGAGAGTGCCTCTCTTCACCCTCACACCACCAGCTTTCTGCTGCCCTAATTGCCTTGTTTTTACCCTTGCATTCTGTTTCTCCTTCACTCATGTGACTTTTATTTTTCCTTCTGTTTTCTTGTCCACAGCCACGGTCATAAATGCAAGAAGCAAAATAAAGGATGATATAATAACAATAACAACAAATATTGCTGCCATTGCTGCTACAACAATGTTCTTGCTGTGTATTTAGTACTTACTAATTCACCTTTGTGATCAGAGGTTCCTTCAGTATTACTAAGACATTACCTCCCTGACCTGCTCCAAAGCAAAGCCAGAAAAATACAAATAGCTATATGTACCCCATAGTAAAAGTAGAAAAAGTAGGCAGAGGATGCATGTGGAGTTTGGAGAAGAGAATGCAAAGTCACAGACAAAATGAAGGAGACAGAAAGCATGAGTCTTAGAATTTGTCTCAGGAACATTTTCCCAGGTCATGTATCTGTCTCTATCCTTTACCCTCCACCTGGAGAGACACCCACCCATTTCCTCAGCAAAGTCTGCTGAAAGAGTAAATCAATGAGTAAATTATTCATGAGTAAATGAAAGCATAAATGAACTTTTTGGTTTTCTTCCTATTACTCATGTTCCCAGCAATTTAATGATTTAATTGTTTTTCTTTATTTCTAAAACTTCCTTGAACTCTTAGAAAGTGTTAGGAGCTTTTGTAATGCTTCATTTCACCCAAAATTTATTTCTCTTCTACATCCTGAGTCACTTTCCTTATCAAAAGATAGTATAAAATACTAATTTGAATTATTAAATTTGTATTATCTGACTTAATTTTCCTACTACTCATATTTTATTACTTGAAAAATTTTTCTTTTAATATTAACTTATTATAACCTGCTGTATTCTAATCCTGTTAAAGCCTGGCCCAAATACTAAAGAGTTTCTCTTCTCATTTTCACACTTCTGTGTCTCTGGGAATTATATGCATTATTTTCTCATTGGTTCATACAGCTTACATTAATTGACTTTCAACTACATTTATTTCCAGTAATTTTTCTTTGTAAATGATAGCCCAGAGAAATTTTTTTCCTTTTCATAAGTTGTCACAAACAATCCCATCCACAAACATTCATAATAAAATACCTGCTATTCTGTTGTAACAAAAGATAGAATCATTATATTTCAATTTCCTGCATATCTCTTCTCTTTTTATAAGTACAATTGTCTAAGGCCATAGACATTATGAACAGTTAAATTACAGAGACTATTATTCTAGAATCTAGAACAGTGCCTGATACATGTTAGATGCCCAATAAATATTTGTCAGATCAATAAACAAATAATAACTTATGGATCATCAAATTAGAAGTGACAAATCCCTTTTATAAGTCTCATTATTCATTTAATAAATAATTTTAAAGTACCTTTGATTGTCTCATTGACAAAATGATTAGCAGGCAAAATTATTATTTAATAGTAACAGAAACAACAATGAGAATAGTATAATAACTGAAGCATATGGTACTTGTTATATGTCAAACACTATTTTAAGTGCTTTACATACATTAATTTATTTAATTCTCACAACCACCCTATAAAGTGGGTACTATTACTACTTATTTCACTTTATTTTACTTTAAAATATTTTACTTTGCTTTATTACTACTTAATTATGAGGAAACAGTGGCTACAGTCACATGGCCAGGAAGTGAAAGAAACAGGACTTGAACCCAGATTCTTAAACCACTACACTATATTGCTTCTTCAAAGGCTAATATCTTACGTCCTTTGCTTCAACTAAATTATAAGTTCCTTGAGGAAAGATCTGTATCCTTTACTCCCTGGTACCACTCACAACTCTGATCTAATAATTAATATCTTACAAATTATTAGAATATTTAGGAGGTTAGCAGGCAACATCTTTACTTCTCATGAGATAGTGAAATAAGGACCTATAATGTGGAACTTGGAGTGGAAACGTTCAAGTTTTCTGAAGCTATGAGCTTCTTCCTCTCTTCCTTTCTACTGCAACCAATCTTTCTTAATGGAAGAGAAAATGGAAAACATCTGAACTAACACAGATGATTATTTTTCATTGAGATGGTGGGCAGCATTAATACCAATACACTTTTTGAGTATTTTTGGTTTTCTTGTACATTTACTATGCACCAATCACTCTGCGATGAGATTTTAGGGGAGTCAAGTTATTTAATCTGACAGTACATCAGAGTATACTATGATTATAATCACAGATATGCACAATTGTCTTAGAGTAACTCTAAGGTCATAGCTAAGCAGTGGTGAGGCTGAGATCCATATTTCCCGCCTGTACTCTGAATAACTACACTGTTCTCAAAGGAAGCCTTGATTTGGGACTATGCACAAAAGAACTAAAATAATTCATTTTACATAATCCAATTATCTTTGTCTCCTTCACCATCACACCACAGCCACATTCCATTTCAGCATTCCACAGTCTGAATTTCATTTGGGATACAATAGCTGAGGAGGAGTGAGAAAAAACACCTCCCTGCCTATGTAAAACCACAACTATATTCACTCTTCTATGGCATTAGCTGTATTACACCCAGAAAAGAGGACAGACAGGAGGCAGGTTTACACAAGCTCTGAAAGGTATATTTACAAGTATCACAAGACAAATTTATCCTATTGGATGAAGTCCTCTCTGAGTACAGATAAATGACACTGATGTATCAGGTAAAACTGGGGTAGCTATACATGCCTTCCAAAACAAATATAAATGGAATGCATTTTATATACTTCCTATAAAGATAAGTCTTAAGCAAATAAAGCTAAAACTGGCAACCCAAAGAGCTTTGGAACACATCAACATCTTGAATTGTTCTTCAAATGTTTTGGAGCTTAATAAAAAGCCCAAAACCCTTTAAGCCAGAAGATTTTTATATCCATGAGGGTATAAATTTAATACACATGTTTCTGATTCATTTACACTTAAGTCATTCAAGTAATGTTTGTAAGTGTCGTCTCAATGTCTATGATATCTTTGGGCATTTTTATAAGTCTTTCTTCTTAAAAAAAAAAAAAAAAAAGGTCATGTTTTTCCAAGAGTAAGTAAATTTAAAATAACAAAGTATTCCAGATCACTGTGCTCATCCAAAGCAACAAATTCTTGTGTAGATTCTCATCCTAGCAATGTCTTTTAAAACTGGGTTGACATTTGCCAATTTTACACCATACACTTTTATGGAGGGAGATAGTTTTATACTTAAATGAGCTCAATTCCATATACATAGCCTATACATACCTCATATATTTATCAAATAATGCTGTAAACCAATGTGTAATGCACTTTATATGCAGATAGTACACGGACAAATAGATTTCTGAAAGGTTGTCCTAAGGTAGACTGTGGAGGCAATAGACTTCGGGGCAGAGATCTGCATGCAGGAAGCTTCCCAGGGAGAGAGTGAAGTGGGGAAGGAAGCAGGATTGGGCAGGAGAAGAGCTGCAATGCAGTTGCAAGGAAACTCCTCAACAGATGCCTCAGCAAGTCCTGAAACATGAATGGACCTTCAGAAATATCCCAACAAGGCAAAGGAACAAGTTCCCTGTATCCTCACATCCACCAGTCACTGCACATAGACTGACCCCAAGAGACAGGGACACAATCTTGGACAAAGCAGCTACTTTCAGCTAAAGGAATTTTCCCTGAGAAAAGGAAGATCAGGGAGGAGTACCACAGTGTCCGCTAAAAAGGTCTGTCGGCATTTTTTGAGAATTAATCCTCTGTGAATATAAAACCTACCTTATCTTTTAGTCTGGTAACAGCACAAATTAAGGCACATACATTCACTTAATCAGCTGGTAAAGACATGATGTAAGCAAGCCCATTTCAGACAAATTTCCACATTTACCATAGAGCTTTCATTTTATGACAAGGAACATGCAATATCTGGAGGTCTTTCCTCAAAGTAAGTTCTCCTCTTGTCCCTTGACATGATTCTCTCAGAGATAAAATACTAATAAAAAATACATTATGAAAAAAATGTGTGGCTGTAGAGAAAATAACAGTGTTAAAGGCTCTGCGGTGAAATTAATCCAAATTTCTATTACCTAATATTTTCCTTTGCCTTTGATACTTCCCATTAAATACTTGATTCATTATCTTATTCATTCAACAAATATTGATTAATGGCTCATTATATTTGAAATTAAAACAAACTAATAAGGTAGAGTAAAGCCACCCAGCACCATTTGGAATAACAGAGAAAACACATAAACAAATCATTGTAATATCATAAAATAAAATACCAAGCCTAGTATATCCATGAAATTCCTCTAGAAGCTGACAAAATTCCTTAATTCTCATTCTGGACTCAAACTTCAGAAAGTGCAAGATTCTCCAGGACACTACTTCCAACTTACATTTTTAGGGAACTCCTGAACACAAAATTTCTCCCTCTCAGACCTCTCCAGCTCAAATCACAATTCAAAGTACTAGAAGTATTCCCAGGGCCTATCAACCAGGTCCTGACCTCCTCAGCAGAGCTAATCCAAAGTGGAAATGAGTGTAGTCAACAACTGGGCCCTCCTTTACGTAGGATTCATTTGACAGACCCTTACTGACCCCATCTATATGCCAGGCACTGGTCTAGGAGCTGAACACAGAACAATCAGCAAGGCCCTTCCCTCAGGAGCTTGCGTGCTAGGGGCAAAAGCCCAGCAACAACCAGATAAACAGAGAAATGTGTATTATGTTATCATATCCTACTAGGTCCTATGAGGGAGATAAAGCAGCGGAAAGGAAGAGAGGAAAAGAGAACAGGAACTTTTTAAGATAGCCTGGCTAGAGGAGGGAATATTTGAGAAAACAGAGAAGAAAGAGGGAGAGAGTCACATGGATGTCAAGAGGAGAGTGTTCCAGGCAGGAGAACACCAAGGCTCAGGGACAGGAATGTGCTCCCTGATCTCCCAGAACAGCTCCTCTGCTAGCTGTGGTTGGTCATTCACCCCATGGCACTTACTTCATGCTTTCCCCAATGTGAGAAAGCCGTCTGAATTCCAGTGATTAAAGTACATTAACGTATCTCTAAAATATGTCTTTTCTGCTAGATACGAATTTTGAATCGTTTAGATCTAAGTTACAAACTTCGCAGGAGTAGAACCCAGGTGTCATCAGTCCTGTATCCGGACAACATCACTGCTGCTTCCACATTCCAAACAGAGGGACACTCCCTCTTCACAAAGAAAACTAGCTAAAATGATTTATGAAAATATTGCCTCTGAAATCAGCAGAAATCCAAGATTAAACCTGAAAGATCTACATTCCAAGATCTAATATAAGACTATAGAACAGTCCATTTTGTTTGTTTGTTTGTTTGTTTTTAGAGTCAGGGGATACCTGTACAGGTTTGTTGCATGTGTATATTGCACAATACTGAGGTTTAGGCTTCTAATATCACCCAAGTAGTGAACACAGTATCTGACAGCTATGCCACCCACTAGAATCTCTCTTATTTGATCCAATGGCAATTGGTTAATTTTTTAAATTGGTAAGTAATTTAACATTTATGTGTGTATTTGTTTATATACATACACACACTGGTATGTATGTACACATCTACACTTTTATGTATGTACCTAAATACATAAACAATATACACACTACAAATACACATGTACACATTTATATTGTACATGTGCAATTTTCCGCATTATCTCTTCACTTAAAACATATAAACATACATCCACTCACCATCCTTTGGGTACTGAGGCAAGTGCTCAAGACACATACATAGATTTCCATTACACCATTCTTAAATATGATGATGGGGGTCAGCCTTTCAAAGAAAATAATCTTCACTAATAGTCAAAATGTGCTGTGATGTCATGTTACTCCATCATTTGTCATTAGCCCTTTAAGACCTGGTCATTATGAAGTCAATACCTTTAGTAATTTCAGGCAAAGTTCAATTAGCCACCCAGTTCTTTGATCTATATCTGACAAACACCTTAGTGACCAAACAATGTTTAACTATGTTGACTAGAAATATTAGCATAAGAGTAATCTTAGGAAAATCAAGCTCCAACTCTACATTTGCAAGAGAACACATTTCTTGGGTAAACTCACCTACATAAGAAATCACTTTGCTCTTCATGTACTTTATGTTTCTCTTTCCCATTCAAAATTATTCTGTATCCCTGAAGAGAAGGTAAAACAAACATATGGCCTTCCAGTAAAAGACAACTGAAGTTTAATAGCGTCCCAGGTCTACCGTTGGTGATTAGGGAACAGATTAAAATTACCATTTGGTTTCAGAGTTTGCTTGGTTGTTAACCTACAAAACTCAGAATCCATATACTGGTCAATCATTTCCAATCTTTTGACATTCATACTACTTAAGTTACAGTCAACCAGTCAACAAGTATTTGTTGCTCTGCCAAATAGTTGAACTACACATAGCACTAATAATTAATTCCTTTTAGGTTTGCATATTCTAGAAGTGGAGCGTTACAAAGAATCATTACCCATATAAAAGTAGAAACAAAACAATATTGAGAAAATGTTTCTCAAAAGTGCTGATAAATCTCTTTTTTCCCCTTCACAATAGAGACATCAGGAGAATGTGTTCAAGATTTATTTATTAAGGAAAAGTGATTCATCTAGGAAGAACACGAGACAACTTTATAATTGCTGTTTCACTTTCAAAGATGTTTAGAATTAACTTGTTGCTAAATGGAACTGTAAGATAATAAGCATCGGTTGTAGTTTCCTGTATTTTTTGGTTAGCATTATAATTAAATGAATGTGAATGAATTAACTGTGTTTAAAACTACAAAACCCAGATATTGTGAAAATTTAAGTAAATAACAAGTTATATCTTAAACAAATGTTATGTTTGTACTACATTTCTACATTTCAATTGCTAGGAGGAGGAAAGCACATTTTCCCCTTTTGGAAAAATAAAACACATTATAATGCCACAGGGGATTTTTAGGGTAAGGAAACTATTCTGAATGATACTGTAATGGTGGACACATGTCATTCTAGATTTTCAAAACCCATAGAATGTACAACACAAAGAGATAGCCCTAATGTAAACTACAAACTTTAGTTAATAATAACATAGCAGTGTTGACTCATCGATTGTAATGAATATGCCACACCAAAGCAAGATGTTAATAATAAAGGTGATGGGTGGGAGGAGGGGAAGCGAGTATTTGTAAATTCTCTCTACTTTCTACTCATTTTTCTGTAGACCCAAAACTACTCAAAAAAGTAAAATAGAGTCTATTAACATGAGAGAGAATTCAAACATTGTGATCATTTTACCTTTGTATTAAAACTCAACAAATTCATAAAGTATCACCTTTGACATCAACTTAAATATAAATTTCAATTTATAAATTTCAATCATTTTAGAAATTATGCCACTATTGATAAGTTTTGATTCAGTAGCTCCTGTCAAGCATAAACACCATCATCTCCACCTTACTCCTTTCCTCCTTTTAGTGTATGTACCTCTACCTTTGTTCCAGCTTGAGACTTGAAAATGGCTGTGAACACTGATCAAAGAGTGTGTGCAGATTTTCATTCAAACACAAATCCAACAATTCACACTTAATCAGAGAGAAAAGGCACATGGTATGAAATAGGGCATTGACCTGGAAGCTGTCACTATTACAGTGCATCTGTGGGAATCCAGAAGCTTGGTTTCAGAGGGATTTCTAAGAATCAGAAGCTCATAAAATACAAGGTGGACAGGAAAATGATGGCTCTGTAATTAATATCTATTAAAATCCTCCTAGATGTGTGAGAGAGAAAAAGAGAAAATTTTCAACTGAAGTATTAGTACTGGATGTTATTTTGAGATTCTCAAGCCTGTATTTTTATAAGGTTATTTATACCTGTCTGAGGACCTTAACTTAATCCCCAAGGCACTTGTGTCCAGAACACCAAAGTTCTGATGAAATCTTTTACTCAGAAATTTTCATGAAGACTCAGATCTCCACCAAAGAAGCCAGGAAGCCAAGAATGCTTAAAATAACTCAAAATATCAGCCCATTAGGTAATACCTGTGGTGTATCTACTATCCATCTAACACAGAAATAATTTTCATGCCAAAAGTATTTATACGTTGTGACATAGATATATCAATAATTCATAGTTAAAGAGAAAGTGGACCTCAGAAAATGTTCTGTAAAAATGAAACTTTATTTCCACTAGGAAATATGTTCAAAATATGAATTACATTGTAATATTTATTCCAAACCAAACCAAAAATCCAGGAATGGAGAAATTAGAGGAAAACATACATTCAAAACATCCATGCCAAGAGTCTGAAATGTTGCTTCCTTCCATAATCTTGCAGGAGTAAGTCTATGACTCCTATTCCTCAAAGTTGAAATCCAGTAACTAAATAGAATTTTTAAGTTGCCTCAGAATAAACAAAAAATAAAATACAAGTGATTATCTCAGTTGTCCAGATTATGTCTCTCATTTATTAATGCTTTACTATTTCACCGGTCTGATGTATTCTCCAGAGACACAACCTTCATTGTAAAAGTTTATTTAAACATTTTTAGCCACTTCTTTTCTCACCTTCTTTGTATTTCTTTCACCACCCCCAAATTCATTTCAACCCATTCAGACTCATTGTTTAGTTTTAAGTTACTTTACTTCAAAGCTTAACTACAGAAAACTAAAAAAGCATTATACTCAGGAAATTTCTTTAGTCAAGTGACATACATTAACCTCCTCAAAAATAAACAATGAAGTGGTTCCAGTGTTCTTAGAAATGGTTTCTGTTATTCAATTCACACAACTATACTCTAATCACAGATCAGATTCTTACTAGGTTCACCCAAGTAATTGTCAATTGACAATAAGCAGGTCTCCAAAGGTTGACTTGCCATTGATAGACCCACTCTCCCATTGGGTGAGCTCTTATGACCTGGCCAACTCAGGAACAACACAAAAAATACTTAAATGACTTAACAATTCAAGAAGCCAAATTCAGGTTGTGAGGCAGTAATATGAATAGAAATTTTTAAAATATTAGAAAAGAAGAACTCCCTTTGTAAAATAAACTCTACTCTGTCATAGAATCTGTCTGCAGTAGCAGCTATCACAAACTTTTATGTGTATCAAAATCATCTGGATCATTAATTAAAATTGCACTAGTGGGCTGGGCACGGTGGCTCACGGCTGTAATCCCAGCACTTTGGGAGGCTGAGGCAGGTGGATCACGAGGTCAGGCATTTGAGACTAGCCTGACCAACATGGTGAAACCCCATCTCTACTAAAAATACAAAAATTAGCCGGGTGTGGTGGTACATGCCTGTAATCCCAGCTACTCAGGAGGTTGAGGCAGGAGAATTGCTTGAACCTGGGAGGCGGACATTGCAGTGAGCCAAAATCACATCACTGCACTCCAGTCTGGGTGACACAGCAAGACTCTGTCTCAAAAAAGAAAAAAAAAAAAATGCACTAGCAACAATTCTTGGGAAATCAGCCTGTTTGGAGACTTGGAAAACTGCATTAGTAACAAGCACCTTCATTCTACCGGGTAAGATACAACCACTACCTTTGTCTTACCTCTAACTTTGCCTCACTTCCACCCCACCTGTATTGCCCTTCCACTTCCCCACTGTTACAGACGAGGGAAAAAAGAAAATCTTTGCCTCACTTGCTCGCTACAGAGGGTTTTGTTTTTGTTTTCTTTCATGGCATGTTGTCACTTCTTACATTATAAAGCAAAATGTTAGAAAGAGTTAAGGTCTTACTTATCTATGATAAATATGATTTTTGTCTTCTATCTGGAAAATGATATGATTTATGTTTGTTTCTAATAGCTTCACTTTAGCTTTCATTTGCAAATTAAACTATCAAGCTATCACATATAGATGCTGGTTAAATTAAAATGTTAAATGAATGAAACAATAAGGGAGGAATCTCTGGCCTTCCTGCCAAACGTACCACTCCCTGGACTAATGGCATTATTCCTGAGTTAGTGAACTACTGATTTCTTCACTTGAACTATCCATGCAGTACACCTGAACTATCCAGCTATCTCAATTCAGCACCACCCTTTGCAGTTCTGGTCATACATGCTTAGGAGAACCCAGTAGCTAATATACTCTGTTTACAAGTTAAAAGTCCATGTGACTTTCTATCAAGACTTACTGCAATCTGTTCAAATGTTGTTTTATAGTTAGTCATTTTGTTCACATTTTAGAAATAATCATATTCAGTATATTAAAAATATGTAACTTCTGTTAGAACTACACTGCTTTGAAGCAGCTAACACTATGGTTAGAATTGTTTAGCAACACATTTCTTTCACTTCAGGGCTTGTGGGAAAATAACCATATGTGTCATATCCCATGTAATTCTAAGCCAGAGCTGAGTGCTGAAATAAATTTTGAGTAGGGGTCATTCTCAACATTTAAAAGACCAAACTTCCAGACTAACAACTTTGAAAAAGATAACCTTGAATTGAATATGGATTAACCCAAGAAAGCAGAAGTCAAAATTTCAGGCTCTTACCAGAAATGGACTCCAACAAATACAGGAGACACACATTATCGCCAGGAGCTGTATCACCATTTCCAAATGATGAGATCTGCCTTGTCTGTGCTGCTGACTTTTAAATTTAACTCTTAAAAGTGTAATTCCTGTGATTGCATTGCACAACAATGAAACACCAAGGGCTAAGAGCCCCAGAAAAGAAAACAGTAGAAGATAAAATCTATCTTCCCAGTCTTTGATGTCTTCTGTGTTGTAGAAACACCAGGTCCTCGACGCCTGAATTTTATAGTCTCGATGTCCAAGGATGGGCAGCAAAGCTATAAAAACAGCAAACAAGCACACACCACTTAACATCATTTTCACATGTTTGGATGTAATTTTCGTAGAATGAAATATTGGTTTTGTGACTCCAATATACCGCTCAATGGCCATCACACTGCCTAGAAGAAGTGGGCACAGACCAGAAAACACCATGCAGATACCAAAAATACTGCAAAGGACATTTGATTGGTCAAAGCGGATCCAGTCTTTATCAGAAGCATATACAAATACTGCTATGGCTCCATTGATGAGATGGCCAAAGAAGTCCGTGATTACCAGGCCACTAGCCAAAAGCAGAAACGATGCCTTGGACTTCTGTCTAAATCTCTGATATGCCTTCATGAGAATGGCAATGGCAAGGCTGTTTGACAAGATTCCCACTGTCATGAAGATTACTGAAAAAAATACGGAAAGCCGATTTTCCGTCTGGCAGGTTGTGTTTGAAAGAAGCCCAGCTGCAGAAGACACTGGCTGTTTGGAATTGTTCATGGACATTGTTGTGGAGATAAAAGTCAACCACTCAAGTCATCTCCCTCTCAAAACTGTGCAAGCTTGCAGTCCAGACATCTGTAGGTTAAAGAGAGAGGAATTATGAACAACGCATTACTGCTCATCTGACGTTTATGACTGACGTGCCCCAGCACCCCGTGGTGGGATAGGTTTTATCTGGCCTGTCACAAGCAAGGTTGCATCATACTGAAAGCAGCTCATAGCTGCCTGCAGTTCCACATTTCATTTTCAAGGTGAAGAAACTGTCGAAATTGAGACCCCTTGGTTAACTTCTGTGGCCCCTCTGCAAATGAGCACCTCCTCCTGTATGCGCCCCTGACACATCACTGACACCTTAAAATTTTCAGGTTTTACAAAATTGCTACCAAGATTAGATTTAAATCCAATAAGGTTTTTAAAATCATAAGTCTATTTAAAAAAAAAAAAAAAAAGCCTTTGTCCCCAAACTGCAGATTATTCCTCAATTGAACGACCTCCTTGTCAGGCAGACATAACAATCTCCAAACTTCGGAAGGAGACTAGCAAGTTCATTGATATTAAATGTAGATTTTCTGAATATGTTTCTAAGCCTAAATCAAATAACAGCAAACCACACACACGTTGAACCCAGGAAAAGCAGAGTGGTGAGTCTCTAGGAAGGTTTTCTGGTCTAGCTGCCCCTGTGCAGAAATTCTGATTCGCCATAGGGAAGGGGGCGGGCCACGCTCACTGTGCACCTCCGCCAAGATACCATCCAATTACGGCTTCAAAGTAGCAACATCCAAGGCGAAGTATTTATTTGTCGCTCTTTCCCCTAGGGGGCTGAAGCCTGAGTCACAGACACTGGATATACATGGCCACAGCCACTCTGCTCCGAGCTAATTCGATTGGCGTTTCCCGAGCAGCTAGCTTTCCCGGAGGCTGGGAATTCCGGAGCCAGCCTTTCCTGCGCCCAGCCGGAGTGGGACTGCCTAGGCTGACCCCAGGACGGTCACCTCCTCCAGGTCTTACTCACAGTTCGACTTTCGCCCGTTACTACCCCCGCCGCCCTTTGGCCTGGTCTCACAACATCCTCTCCAAACTAACAAACTCGCTGAAACTTTCTGCCATTGCTCAAACGCCAAAGGGCTGTTTTCTCCTTCATCCTGGCACGGGGCGTGAGGAGGTCCCCGGGTGAGAAACTCGAAGTGCCGCCCGCAGGGAACCCTGCAGCGAGCGGCAAGAAGCGGGATCTCTGCCGATTTCCCTCTTCTGAGACCCTTTCTACCAGGTCCCCACCCGAGCAGCTCAGAATGGGGACGGGTTAGCCCGAGTACCCTTCTTTCTCTACGCGTCTCCCTAGCTTGGGGAATCTGGTCCAAACTCAGTGTCAGGCGCAGCCGGCAGAAGCTGGCGGCCGGGTGTCCCAGGGGGTGAGTTGGTTAAACCTGGGACTGGATATCATACGGAGGCCCATGCGTTGCGATCAGCCTCTGGAGAGGTGGTACCTTGTCATCCCAGGCCGCCAGCCGGGCTCTCTGCGGAGAAGACTGAGCCGCTCGGTGAGCCATGGCGCCCTGGGCCGCCGCCACCTCGTTCCACCGAGCCCAGTGCGGGGATCCTGCTCGGGCGCCAGCTGTGGTCCTGCCGCTCGTCCCCTGCGCGCACTCGTTCCCTTAGCGCGGAACCTGCCGGGCGCGCTCGGCTCCTGGGATCCCTCTGCACCTAGCTGCGCTGGCAGCCTGGGAAGGATGGGGCGCACGAGTGACCTCCGCCTCTTCGTCTTCTCTCTCGCCTCCGCCCCCTTTTCCATGGGCACAGAGCAGAAGTGGAAGAGAAGAGGGCAGCGTGCTTGGATGCATCAGAGCTGCTCTTAGCCGCTGGACCAGCTAAAGAAAGTTTTGTTTTAAACTCATTTTTATCCCCAAGCCATCTCTGAGGATGCAGGACAACAGTCTGGGGAGCCGAGGAAACCCTAAGATGGTGTGTTAGGCTGTCAGATGGTGGCTTGCAGACAATTCATTCCAAGTCCAGCTCGAAAAGCATAAAGAAACCAGGTAGAAAGAGGTTGTGTGTTTGAGGGAGAATTTTGTGGCAAATATCTCCAGGGAGTTAAAAACAGGTATTCAAGCCCAGTAAATGAAAACACTCGCAGCCTTAGGGTTCACTGTCACACAGAGGACTGGGACTGTTTCCAGCTTTCTAAGGAATGTGAAAAGGAAAAGGGGTGAGATGCCTTCTTGAACAACACCGGCAGATAAGGGATTAGTAACATTTCAGCGATCTTAGAAGTCCACTGGAGAGAGAATTTCTAGTGATATGTATACTCCAAGAGATGTACATCTAATAAATTTCGTGGAGATACATTTATGATGAAGTAATCTATTTTTTCATTAGGAATTATGATTTGAACCATTTTATTCTGTAATTGCTTTTATCTAATATTGCTTCGACACATACCCATTAGCTGTGTCTCATTTTTCTAGCTAAACACTTACGTGAATCTATTACTGACTTTTGCTCTTTTTATTGTAGTAAAATGTTGCCACTACCTATGTGAAAAATCAATACCACATGGAAATGAACTCTGTTTCTCCGTTCTAAAATCAAAACGAACCTCTAAATTCCTGGAAATTGGAAGGGATCAAAAAATGAAAAAGTGGGATAAAATAAATTAGCCATTAACTGTAGAAAAGAATGATTGCAGGTTTCCCCTGTGCTGGATACTGAAATTTTTAAAAATAATATGATCATAACTTGTAAACTAAACTGTTACTCAATTATGGTGAGGGAATTAAACATTTTGGTTAGATAACCTGGTTACTAGAGAAATATTATACATGAATGGACAGTATCCAAGGAACAATTATGTGATAAGCTATGCTGAAAATATAACACAGAGTACTGTTCTTTCCTTTTTTAAAATATGTGAGTGCATATATAGTTTTTTTCTTTTTTAAAAAACATGTAATTTTTGCACCTATTGACCTGTCCTCTAAGTTCCCTGCCCCTGCCCACCACCCGCTAACAGGCCCTGGTGCATGTTGTTCCCCTCCCTGTGTCCATGTGTTCTCATTGTTCAGCTCCCATTTATAAGTGAAAACATGAGGTGTTTGGTTTTCTGTTCCTGTGCTAGTTTGCTGAGGGTAGCTTCCCAGTTCATCCATGTCCCTGCAAAGGACATGATCTCATTCCTTTTTATGGCTGTATAGTATTCCATGGTGCATATGTACCACATTTCCTTTATCCAGTCTATCATTGATGGGCATTTGGGTTGGTTCTATGACTTTGCTATTGTAAACAGTGCTGCCGTAAACATACGTGTGCATGTGTTTTCATAGTAAAATGGTTTGTAATCCTTTGGGTATATACCCAGTAATGAGATTGCTGGATCAAATGTTATTTCTGGTTCTAGATCCTTGAGGAATCACCATACTGTCTTCCATAATGGTTGAACTAGTTTGCATTCCCACCAACAGTGTAAAAGCATTCCTATTTCTCCACAGCCTAGCCAGTATCTATTGTTTCTTGACTTTTTTTTTCTTTGAAGGCCATTAATATTTTATTTTACTTTTTATTTTTTTATTATTATGCTTTAAGTTCTGAGGTACATGTGCAGAACATGCAGGTTTGTTAGATAGGTGTACACGTGCCATGGTGGTCAACCCGTCATCTACATTAGGTATTTCTCCTAAATCCATCCATTCCCAAGCCCCCCACACCCCCACAGGCCCTGATGTGTGGTGTGCCACTCCCTGTGTCCATGTGTTCACATTGTTCAACTCCCACTTATGAGTGAGAACATGCGGTGTTTGGTTTTCTGTTCTTGTGTTAGTTTGCTGAGAATGATGGTTTCCAGCTTCATCCATGTCCCTGCAAATGACATGAACTCATCCTTTGTTATGGCTGCACAGTATTCCATGGTGTATATGTGCCACATCTTCTTTATCCAGTCCATTATTGATGGGCATCTGGGTTGGTTCCAAGTCTTTGCTATTGTGAACAGTGCTGCAATAAACATACTTGTGCATGTGTCTTTAGAGTAGAATGATTTATTATCCTTTGGGTATATACCCAGTAATGGGATTGCTGGGTCAAATGGTATTTCTGGGTCTAGATTCTTGAGAAATCACCACGCTGTCCTCCACAATGGTTGAACTAATTTACACTGCCACCAACAGCGTAAAAACGTTCCTATTTCTCCACATCCTCTCCAGCATCTCTTGTTTCCTGACGTTTTGATGATCGCCATTCTAACTGGCATGAGGTGGTATCTCATTGTGGTTTGATTTGCATTTCTCTAATGACCAGTGATAATGAGCTTTTTTTCATATGTTTGTTGGCTGCACAAATATCTTCTTCTGAGAAGTGTCGTTCATATCGTTCATCCACTTTTTCATGGGGTTGTTTTTTTCTTGTAAATTTGTTTAAGTTCTTTGTAGATTCTGGATATTAGCCCTTTGTCAGATGGATAGATTGCAAAAAAACTATCATCACTCTGATGATAATATCTTTTGCTGTGCAAAAGCTCTTTGGTTTAATTAGGTCCCATTTGTCAATTTTGGCTTTTGTTGTCATTGCTTTTGGTGTTTAGGTCATGAATTCTTTGCCCATGCCTATGTCCTGAATGGTATTCCCTAGGTTTTCTACTAGGGTTTTATGGTTTTAGCTTTTACATTTAAGTCTAATCCATCTTGAGTTAATTTTTGTATAAGGTGTAAGGAAGGGATCCAGCTTCAGTTTTCTGCATATGGCTAACCAGTTTTCCCAACACCATTTATCAAACAGGGAATCCTTTCCCCATTGCTTGTTTTTGTCAAGTTTGTCAAAGGTCAGATGGTTGTAGATGTGTGGAGTTATTTCTGAGGCCTCTGTTCTGTTCCATTGGTATATATATGTTTTTGATACCAATACCATGCTGTTTTGGTTCCTGTAGCCTTGTAGTATAGTTTGAAGTCAGGTAGTGCAATGCCTCCAGCTTTGCTCTTTTTGCTTAGGATTGTCTTGGCTATATGGGCTCTTCTTTGGTTCCATATGAAATTTAAAGTAGCTTTTTCTAATTATGTGAATAAAGTCAATGGTAGCTTGCTGTGGATAGCATTGAATCTATATATTACTTTGGCAGTATGACCATTTTCATGATATTGATTCTTCCTATCTATGAACATGGAATGTTTTCCATTTGTTTATATCCTCTTTTACTTCCTTGAGCAGTGGTTTGTAGTTTTCTTTGAAGAGGTCCTTCACATCCCTTGTAAGCTGTATTGCTAGGTATTTTATTGTCTTTGTAGCAATTGTGAATGGGAGTTCACTCATGATTTGGCTGTCTGTGTGTCTATTATTGGTGTAAAGGAATGCTTGTGAGTTTTGCACACTGATGTTGTATCCAGAGACTGCTGAAGTTGCTTATCAGCTTAAGGAGATTTTGGGCTGAGACAATGAGGTTTTCTAAATATACAATCATGTCATCTACAAATAGAGACAATATGACTTCCTCTCTTCCTATTTGAATAGCTTTAATTTTTTCTCTTACCTGATTGTCCTGGCCAGAACTTCCAATACTATGTTGAATAGGAGTCGGGAGAGAGGACATCCTTGTCTTGTGTTGGTTTTCAAAGGGAATGTTTCCAGCTTTTTCCCATTCAGTGTGAAATTGGCTGTGGATTTGTCATAAATATGTTCCATCAATACCTAGTTTATTGAGAGCTTTTAGCATGAAGGGGTGTTGAATTTTATTGAAGGCCTCTTCTGCAGCTATTGAGACAATCGTGTGGTTTTGTCATTGTTCTGTTTATGCGATGGATTACGTTTATTGATTTACATATGTTGTACCAGTCTTGCATCCCAAGGATGACGTCAACTTGATAATGGTGGATAAGCTTTTTGATGTGCTGCTGGATTCGGTTTGCCATTTTATTGAGGATTTTCACATTGATGTTTATCATGGATATTAGCCTGAAATTCCTTTTTTTGTTGTGTCTCTGCCAAGTTCTGGTATCAGGATGATGCTGGCCTCACAAAATGAGTTAGGGAGGAGTCCCTCTTTTTCTATTGTTTGGAATAGTTTCAGAAGGAATGGTACCAGCTCTTCTTTGTACCTCTGGTAGACTTCAGCTGTGAATCTGTCTGGTCTGGGCTTTTTTTGCTTGGTAGGCCATTAATTACTGCCTCAATTTCAGAACTCATTATTGGTCTATTCGGGGATTCGACTTCTTCATGGTCGAATCCCTGAATAGACCAATATTGGGAGGGTATATGTTTCCAGGAATTTATCCATTTATTCTAGATTTTCTATTTTATTTGCATAGAGATATCTATAGTATTCTCTGATGGCAGTTTGTATTTCTTTGGGGTCAGTGGTGATATCCCCTTTATCATTTTTTATTGTACCTATTTGATTCTTCTCTTTTTTCTTATTAGTCTGGCTAGCTCCTGGATCCTTTGATTTTTTGAAGGGTCTTTCGTATCTCTGTCTCCTTCAGTTCTGTTCTGATCTTAGTTATTTCTCATCTTTTCTAGCTTTTGAATTTTTTGCTCTTGCTTCTCTAGTTCTTTTAGTTGTGATGTTAGGGTGTCAATTTTAGATCTTTTCTTCTTTCTCCTGTGAGCATTTGGTGCTATAAATTTTCTTCTAAATATTGCTTTGGCTGTGTCCCACAGATTCTGGTACATTGTGTCTTTGTTCTCACTGGTTTCAAAGAACTTACTTATTTCTGCCTTCATTTCGTTATTTACCCAGTCATCATTCAGGAGCAGGTTGTTTAATTTCCGTGTAATTGTGTGGTTTTGAATGAGTTTCTTGATCCTGAATTCTAATTTGATTGCAGTGTGGTCTGAGAGACTGTTTGTTATGATTTCCTTTCTTTTGCATTTGCTGAGGAGTGTTTTACTTCCAATTATGTGGTCAATTTTAGAATAAGTGTGATGTGGTGCTGAGAAGAATGTATATTTTGTTGATTTGGGGTGGAGAGTTCTGTAGATGCCTATTAGGTCTGCTTGGTCCAATGCTGAGTTCAAGTCCTGAATATCCTTGTTAATTTTCTGTCTTATTGATCTATCTAATATTGACAGTGGGCTGTTAAAGTCTCCCACTATTATTGTTTGGGAGTCTAAGTCTCTTTGTAGGTTTCTAAGAACTCGCTTTATGAATCTGGGTACCTTTATTGGGTGCATATATATTTAGAATAGTTAGCTCCTCTTGTTGCATTGATCCCTTTACCATTATGTAATGCCCTTCTTTGTCTTTTTTTATCTTTGTTGGTTTAAAGTCTGTTTTATTAGAGACTAGGATTACAATCCCTGCTTTTTTTGCTTTCCATTTGCTTGATAAATATTCCTCCATCCCTTTATTTTCAGCCTTTGCATGTATTTGCATGTATGATGCATCTTCTGAATGCAGCACACCGATGGCTACTGACCCTTTATCCAATTTGGCAGTCTGTGTCTTTTAATGGGGGCATTTAGCTCGTTTACATTTAAGGTTAATATTGTTATGTGTGTATTTGATCCTGTCATTATGATGCTAGCTGGTTACTTTGCCCTTTAATTAATGCAGTTTCTTCATAGCATCAATGGTCTTCACAATTTGGTACGTTGTTGCAGCAGCTGGTACTGGTTGTTCCTTTCCATGTTTAGTGCTTCCTTCAGGAGCTCTTGTAAGGCAGGCCTGGTGGTGACAAATCTCTCAGCATTTCCTGTCTGTAAAGGATTTTATTTCTCCTTCACCTATGAAGATTTGTTTTGCTGGATATGAAATTGTGGGTTGAAAATTCTTTTCTTTAAGAATGTTAAATATTGGCCCCCACTCTCTTCTTGCTTGGAGGGTTTCTTCAGAGAGATCCACTGTTAGTCTGATGGGTTTCCCTTTGTGGGTAACCTAACCTTTCTCTCTGGCTGCCTTTCACATTTTTTCCTTCAAGTCAACCTTGGTGAATCTCACTATTATGTGTCTTGGGATGGCACTTCTCGAGGAGTATCTTTGTGATGTTCTCTGTATTTCCTGAATTTGAATGTTGGCCTGTTTTGCTAGGTTGGGGAAGTTCTCCTGGTTAACATCCAGAAGAGTGTTTTCCAATTTGGTTCCATTCTCCCCGTCACTTTTGGGTACACCAATCAAACGTAGGTTTGGTCTTTTCATGCAGTCCCATATTTCTTGGAGGCTTTGTTCATTTCTTTTCATTCTTTTTTTTTTTCTAATCTTGTCTTCATGCTTTATTTCATTAAGTTGATCTTCAATCTCTGATATGCTTTCTTCCACTTGATCGATTCAGCTATTGATACTTGTGTATTCTTCACAAAGTTCTCGTGCTGTGTTTTTCAGCTCCATCAGGTCATTTATGTTCTTCTCTAAACTGGTTATTCTAGTTAGCAATTTTTTCATTTGTCTAACATTTTTTCAATGTCCTTAGCTTCCCTGCATTGGGTTAGAACATGCTCCTTTAGCTCAGTGGAGTTTGTTATTACCCACCTTCTGAAGCCTACTTCTGTCAATTTGTCAAACTCATTCTTTGTCCAGTTTTGTTCCCTTGCTGGTGTGGAGTTGTATTCCTTTGGAGGAAAAGAGGCATTCTGGTTTTTGGAATGTTATGCCTTTTTGCACTGGTTTTTCCTCATCTTTATGGATTTATCTACCTTGGTCTTTGATGTTGGTTAGCTTCAGATGGAGTTCCTGTGTGGACATCCTTTTTGTTGATTTTGATTCTATTCCTTTCTGTTTGTTAGTTTTCCATCTAACAGTCAGGCTCCTCTTCTGCAGGTCTGCTGGGGTTTGCTAGAGGTCCACTCCACACGATGTTTGCCTGTATCACCAGCAGAGGCTGCAGAACAGCAAAGATTGCTGCCTGTTCCTTCTTCTGGAAGCTTCATCCCAGAGGGGCACCTGCCAGATGCCAACCAGAACTCTCCTGTATGAGGTGTCTGTCGACCCCTGCTAGGAGGTGCCTCCCAGTCAGGAGGCATGGTGGTCAGGGACCCACTTGAGGATGCAGTCTGTTCTTTAGCAGAGCTCAATTGCTGTGCTGGGGATGCACTGCTCCCTTCAGAGACAGCAGGCAGGAACATTTAAGTCTGCTGAAGCAGCCTCACAACCGCCCCTTCCCCCAGGTGCTCTGTCCCAGGGAGATAGGAGTTTGATCTATAGGCCCCTGACTGGGGCTGCTGCCTTTCTTTCAGAGATGCCCTGCCCAGAGAGGTGGAATCTACGGAGGCAGTCTGGCTACAGCAGCTTTGCCCAGCTGTGGTGGGTTCTGCACCTAGTTCAAACCTCCTGGCAGCTTTGTTCACACTGTGAGGGGAAAACTGTCTACTCAAGCCACAGTAATAGTGGACACTCCTCTCCCAACCAAGCTCAAGTGTACCAGGTTGATGTCAGACTGCTATGCTGGTACCAAGAATTTCAAGCCAGTGGATCTTAGCTTGCTGAGCTCCATGGGGGTGGGATC
The DNA here is from genome assembly GCF_009764315.1 of Trachypithecus francoisi. NCBI lineage: Eukaryota > Metazoa > Chordata > Mammalia > Primates > Cercopithecidae > Trachypithecus > Trachypithecus francoisi. Next base: position 40,338,578 of record NW_022681457.1, on the reverse strand, counting down.
CGCTGAGCTAGACCACTTGGCTTCCTGTCTTCAGCCCCCTTTCCAGGGGAGTAAACAGTTCTGTCTCCCTAGCATTCCAGATGCCACAGAGGTATGAAAAGAATCTCCTGCAGCTAGCTAGGTGTCCACCCAAACAACTGCCCAGTTTTGTGTTTGAAACCCAGGACCCTGGTGGAGTAGGCACCAGAGGGAATCTCCTGCTCTGTGGGTTGCAAGGATCTTGAGAAAAGCATAGTTTCTGGGCTGGAGTACACTATTCCTCATGGCACAGTCCCTCACAGCTTCCCTTGGCTAGGGGAAGGGAGTTCCCCGACCCCTTGTGCTTCTCTGGTGAGACAAGGCCCCACCCTACTTTTGTTCACCCTCCATGGGCGGCACCCACTGCCTAACCAGTCCCAATGAGATGAGCTGGACACCTGAGTTGGAAATGCAGAAATCACTGGCCTTCTGCATTGATCTCACTGGGAGCTGAAGATCAGAGCTGTTTCTATTCGACCATCTTGCCATCCACCTTGTCTCTTGACATTTTAATAATCACCATTCTAACTGGCATGAGATGGTATCTCATTGTGGTTTTTATTTGCATTTCTCTAATGATCAGTTCTATTGAGCTTTTCTCATATGTTTTTGTTGGCTGTGTAAATGTCTTCTTTTTAGAAGCATCTGTTCATATCCTTTGTCCACTTTTTGATGGGGATGTTGTTTTTTCTTGTAAATGTGTTAAGTTCCTTGTAAATTCTGAATATTAGACCTTTGTCAGATAGGTAGGTTGCAAAAATTTTCTCCCATTCTCTAGGTTGCCTGTTCACTGATGACAGTTTCTTTTGCTGTACAGAAGCTCTTTAGTTTAATTAGATCTCATTTGTCAATTTTGGCTTTTGTTGTCATTACTTTTTGTGTTTTTGTCATAAAGTTATGTCCATGCCTATGTCCTGAATGGTATTACCTATGTTTTTTTCTAGAGTTTTTATTATTTTAGAGTTTACATTTAAGTCTTTAATCCATCTTGAGTTAATTTTTGTATAAGGTATAAGGAATGGGGTCCAGTTTCAGTTTTTTGCATATGGCTAACCAGTTTTCCCAGCACCATTTATTAAATAGGAAATCCTTTCCTTATTGCTTGTTTTTGTCAGGTTTGTTGAAGATCAGGTGGTTGTAGATGTGCGGTGTTATTTCTGAGACCTCTGTTCTGTGTCATTGGTCTATATGTCTGTTTTGATACCAATACCATGCTGTTTTGGTTACTGTAGCCTTGTAGTATAGTTTGAAATCAGATAGCATGATGCCTCTGGCTTTGTTCTTTTTGCTTAGGATTGTCTTGGCTATATGGGAGTCTTCTTTGATTTCATATAAAATTTGAAGTAGGTTTTTCCAATTCTGGTGAAGAATATCAATGGTAGTTTGATGTGAATAGCACTGAATCTATAAATTATTTTGGGCAGTATGACCATTTTCATGATATTGATTCTTCCTATCCATGAGCATGGAATGGTTTTCCATTTGTTTGTGCCCTCTCTTATTTCTTTGAGCAGTAGTTTGTAGTTCTCTTTGAAGAGGTCCTTCACATCCCTTGTTAGCTCTATTCCTAGGTATTTTATTCTTTTTGTAGTGATCATGAATGGGAGTTCATTCATGATTTGGCTCTCTGCTTTTCTATTGTTGGTGTAAAAAAAAAATGCTTGTGATTTTGCATATTGATTTTGTTTCCTGAGACTTTGCTGAAGTTTCTTGTCTGCTTAAGAAGCTTTTGGGCTGAGACAATGGCATTTTCTAAATATATAATCATGTCCTTAGCAAACAGGGACAATTTGACTTCCCTCTTCCTATATGAATACCATTTATTTCTTTCTCTTGCCTGATTGCTCTGGCCAGAACTTACAATACTATGTGGAATAGGAGTGATGAGAGAGGGCATCCTTGTCTTGTGCTGGTTTTCAAAGGGAATGCTTCTAGCTTTTGCCCATTCAATATGATATTGGCTGTGGGTTTGTCATAAACAGTTCTTATTATTTTGAGGTATGTTCCATCAATAACTAGTTAATTGAGAGTTTTTAACATGAAGGGATGTTGAATTTTATCAAAGGCCTTTTCTGCACCTATTGAGATAATCATGTGGTTTTTGTCTTTGGTTCTGTTTATATGATGGATTACGTTTATTGATTTGCATATGTTGAACCAGCCTTGCATCCCAGGGATGAGGCCAACTTGAACAAGGTGGATTAGTTTGTTGATGTGCTGCTGGATTCAGTGTGCCAGTATTTCACTGGGGATTTTTGTATCAATGTTTATTAGGGATATTGGCCTGAAGTTTTCTTTTTTTGTTGTGTCTCTGCCCAGTTTTAGTATCAGGATGATGCTGGCTTTACAAAATGAGTTAGGAAGAAGTCCCTCCTTTTCAATTATTTGGAATAGTTTCAGAAGGAATGGTAACAGCTCTTCTTTGTACCTCTGGTAGAATTCAGCTATGAATCCGTCTGGTCGCGGGCTTTTTTTGCTTGGTAGGCTCTCTTCCTATTTGAATACCCTTTATTTTATTTATTATACAGCCTCAATTTCAGAACTCATTATAGGTCTATTCAAGGATTTGACTTCTTCATGGGTTAGTCTTGGGAGGGTGTATGTATTCAAAAATTTATCTATTTATTCTAGACTTTCTATTTTATTTGCATAGAGGTGTTTATAGAATTCTCTGATGGTAGTTTGTATTTCTGTGGGGTCACTGGTGATATTCCCTTTATCATTTTTTACACTGTCTATTTGATTTTTCTCTTTTTTTTCTTTATTAGTCTAGCTAGTGGTCTATGTATTTTGTTAACTTTTTCAAAAAAAAGCAGCTCCAGGATTCATTGATTTTTTGGAGCTTTTTTCTGTCTCTATCTACTTCAATTCTGCTCTGATCTTAATTGTTTCTTGTCTTCTGCTAGCTTTTGAATTAGTTTGCTCTTGCCTCTCTAGCTTTTTTAGATTGTGATGTCTGGGTGTTGATTTGAGATCTTTCTAGCTTTCTAATGTGGGCATTTAGTGCTACAAATTTCCATCTTAACACTGCTTTGGCTGTGTCCCAGAAATTCTGGTAGGTTTTCTCTTTGTTTTAATTAGTTTCAAAGAACTTCTTGTTTTCTCCCTTAATTTCATTATTCACCCAGGAGTCATTCAGGAGCAGGTTGCTCCATTTCCATGTAATTGTGTGGTTTTGAGTGAATTTCTTAATCCTGAGTTCTAATTTGATTGCACTGTAGTCTGAGAGACTGTTTGTTATTATTTCAGTTCTTTTGCATTTGCTGAGGAGTGTTTTACTACCAATTATGTGGTTGATTTTAGAATAAGTGCCATGTGGCACTGAGAAGAATGTATATTCTGTTGATTTGGGGTGGACAGTTCTGTAGATGTCTATTAGGTCCACTTGGTTCAGAGCTGAGTTCAAGGTGGGATATTAAAGTCTCCTACTATTATTGCATCAGAGTCTAAGTCTTTGTAGGTCTCTAAGAACTTGTTTTATGAATCTGGGTGTTCCTGTATTGGGTGCATATGTATTTAGAATAGTTAGCTCCTCTTGTTGCATTGTTCCCTATACTTTTATATAATTTTTTTCTTGTCTTTTTTTATTTTGTTGGCTTAAAGTCTGTTTTTTCAGAAACTAGAATTGCAACCTCTGCTTTTTTGGCTTTCCATTTGCTTGACAAATTTTCCTCCATCCCTTTATTTTGAGCCTATGTCTCTATGAGCCTATGTCTTTGCACATGAGATGGGTCTCCTGAAAACAGCACACTGATGGGTCTTGACTTTTTATCCAATTTGCCTATCTGTGTCTTCTAATTGAGGCATTTAGCACATTTACATTTAAGGTTAGTATTATTATTGTGAATTTGATCCTGTCATCATGATGCTAGCTGGTTATTTTGCACACTAGGTGATGCAGTTTCTTCATAGTGTCATTGAGTTTTATGTTTTGGTGTGTTTTGCAGTGGTTGGCACCTGATTTTCCTTTCCATATTTAGTGCTTACTTTAGGAACTCTTGCAATGCAGACCTGGTAGTAATGAAATCCCTCAGCATTTGCTTTCCTGAAAAGGATTTTATTTCTCCTTCACTTATGAAGCTCAGTTTGGCTGAATGTGAAATTCTGGGCTGAAAATTCTTTTCTTTAAGAATGTTGAATATTGGCCCCCAAGCTCTTCTGGCTTGTAGAGTTTCTGCTGAGAGGTCTGCTGTTAGTCTGATGGGCTTCCCTTTGTAAGTGACCTGGCCTTTCTCTCTAGTTGCCCTTTAAATTTCTTCCTTCATTTCAACATTGGAGAATCTGAAGATTATGTGTCTTGGGATTGATGTGCTCATGGAGTAATCTTAGTGATATTCTCTGTATCTCCTGAATTTGCCTGTTGGCCTGTCTTGCTAGGTTGGGGGAGTTCTCCTGGATAATATCCTGATGTGTGTTTTCCAGCTTGTTTCCATTCTCCCCGTCTCCCTCAGGTATGCTAGTCAATTGTAGGTTTGGTCTTTATATATGATGTTCCATATTTTTTGAGGCTTTGTTCTTTCCTTTTCATTCTCTTTTGTCTAATATTGTCTGGATGCCTTATTTCAGCAAGGTGGTCTTCAGACTCTGGTATCCTTTCTTCTGCTTGTTCAATTTGGCTATTGATACTTGTGTATGCTTCACAAAGTTCTCATGCTGTGTTTTTCAGCTCCATCAGGTTATTTATGTTCCTGTCTAAACTGGTTATTCTAGTCAGCAGCTCCTCTAACCTTTCATCAAGGTTCTTAGCTTCTTTGCATTGGGATAGAGCATGCTCCGTTAGCTCAGCATAGTTTTTTTATTACCCGTCTTCTGAAGCCTACTTCTATCAATTTGTCCATCTCATCCTCTATCCAATTTTGTGCCTTTGCTGGAGAGACATTGCGAACATTTGGAGAAGAGGCACTCTGGCCTTTTGGGTTTTCAGCGTTTTTTCATTGATTCTTTCTCATCTTCGTGAGTTTGTCTAGTTTCTATCTTTGAAGTTACTGACCCTGGGATGGGGTTTTTGTGAAAACTTTTTGTTGCTGTTGATGCTGTTGTTGCTTTCTGTTTGTTTGTTTTTCTTTCAATGGTCAGGTCCCTCTTCTATAGGTCTGCTGTGGTTTGCTGGGGATTCACTTCAGGCCCTATTCATCTAGTTCACTCCCATTCTTGGAGATATCACTCAAGGAGGCTGAAGAACAGCAAAGATGGGTGCCTACTCCTTCTTCTGGGATCTCTGACCTTGAGAGTCACCAACCTGATGCCAGCAGGATCCCTCCTATATAGGGTGTCTGATAACCCCTGTTGGAGGGTCTTACCCAGTTGGGTGTCATGGGGAACAGGACCCATTTAACAAAGCACTTTGACTGTCCCTCGGTGGAAGGGGTGTGCTTAGCTAGGGGAAAACCCATTTATCTGGGCTGCCTGGATTCCTTAGAACTACCAGGAGGAAAGGCTAAGTCTGCTGGTCCACAGACTGTGGGCACCCCTTCTCCTAGGGGCTCAGGCCAAGGGAGATCAGGGTTCTATCCCTGAGCCTCTGGTTAGAATTTTTGGAGTTCCTACAGGAAGCCCCACCCAGTAAGGAAGGATGAGTCAGGGTCAGGCCTGAAGAGGCGCTCTGGCTGCAGTCTGTCACAGCTGA